>NW_027491304.1:0-1200000 GCF_021521415.1 Bidens hawaiensis
GCCAAATTCTCCAAATGCGAATTCTGGCTAAGGGAAGTTCAATTCTTAGGTCACATCATTAACAAGGAAGGCATTCATGTCGACCCTCGCCAAGATTGAAGCCATCAAGAATTGGAAGCGCCTACGACGCCGACCGAAATTCGTTCATTTCTTGGTTTGGCTGGGTACTACCGTCGGTTCATCTCGAACTTTTCAAAGATCGCGTTGCCCCTCACAATGTAACTCAAAAAGGGGAACCGTTCATTTGGAGCCAAGAGCAGGAAGAGGCTTTCCAAACATTGAAACATAAACTCTGTCATGCTCCAATTCTGTCGCTTCCTGAGGGTAACGATGATTTTGTTGTTTATTGCGACGCCTCGAGCCAAGGTTTAGGCTGCGTCTTAATGCAACGCGGAAGGGTCATCGCTTACGCCTCGCGTCAACTCAAGAGTCATGAGAGGAATTATGTCACTCATGACTTGGAATTGGGTGCTGTGGTCTTTGCCTTAAAAATATGGAGACACTACCTATACGGTACGAAATGTGTCATCTTCACCGACCACAAGAGCCTACAACACATCCTCAATCAAAGGGAGCTAAACATGCGACAACGTCGATGGGTTGAACTCCTAAGTGACTATGACTGCGAAATCCGCTACCACCCTGGAAAGGCTAACGTAGTGGCTGACCGCGTTAAGTCGCAAGGAAAGGACCCAGTTGCATGCGATCCGTATTCAGTCCAATCTTCCCTCCATGGTTCTTGAAGCTCAAAAGCAAGCGATTGCTGGTGGTGATCTCAAAAATATGCTATCTTGCGGTGCCGAACGGAAGTTTGAAACCAAGTCTGATGGTATACTTTACTACTTAAATCGCATGGGATTCCAAACTCTGAACCACTTCGAGAACTCATCCTGAACGAAGCGCACAATCCAGATACTCTATTCACCCAGGCAGTGATAAAATGTATCAGAATCTCAAGTCTCACTTCTGGTGGCCGGGTATGAAGAAAGACATAGCTTTATACGTCGGTAGATGTCTAACATGCTCGCGGATCAAGACTGAACATCAGAGACCATCTGGCCTGCTACAACAACCGATCATACCGCAGTGGAAGTGGAAGAAGTCGCTATGGACTTCATTACCAAACTCCCGCGGACACCAGCGGTTATGACACGATTTGGGTTATCGTGGATTACTTGACCAAATCCGCTCACTTTCTCCCTGTCCGTGAGGACTACACCACGGAGAAGCTGGCGCGGATTTACATTCGTGAGATCGTAACCCGTCACGGTGTGCCTAAGGGCATCACGTCTGACCGTGACCCCACTTTTGCGTCAAGGTTCTGGAAGTCATTTCAGAAAGCCTTTGGGACAAGTGTGAAACTTAGCTCTGCCTATCATCCTGAATCGGATGGACAGAGCGAAAGGACCATACAAACCCTGGAGGTTATGCTCAGAGCCTGTATCCTTGAATTCGGTAGTAGCTGGGAGACTCACCTTCCTCTTGCAGAGTTCTCATACAATAACAGCTATCATGCTACCATCAAATGCGCACCATTCGAGGCACTCTATGGCAGGAAATGTCCGTTCTCCACTGTGTTGGTCCGAGACCGGAGATTCTCAAATCATCGGCCCGGAACTGATACAGGAAACCACTGACAGTATCGCCATCATCCAGCAAAGACTTAAGGACGCCCGCTGTCGACACAAGTATTATGCTGACAAACGCCGCAAACCTCTGGAGTTCCAAATAGGCGATCACGTAATGCTCAAAGTTTCCCCCTGGAAGGGCGTTGTCGCTTCGGAAGAAGGGAAAGTTTGCCCCAAGGTACGTGGGACCTTTCAAGATCATCGAAAGGTCGGACCCGTAGCCTATCGCCTGGAATTGCCTCCAGAACTCAGCCGTGTTCACAACGTTTTTCATGTGTCGCAACTCAAAAAGTTCCTCGTTGATGAGACCGCTCAAATCCCGATCGACACGGTTCACATCGACGACAAACTACACTTTGTTGAGGAACCTGTCGAGGTCCTAGATCGAGAAGTCAAAAAGACTAAGCGAAGCCGGATACCTATAGTCAAGGTGCGATGGAACAACCATCGTGGACCCGAGTTCACATGGGAACGAGAAGATATGATGAAGGAGGAATACCCTCATCTGTTCGCATAGTCATCATCTTTGTAATTCTAGAAATCTTGGAGTCTATGTAATCGTAATCATGTAATCAGGGACCAATATTATTCAATAAAGTATCATGTTGTTCCTATTTGCTTATAAATATTCTCTTATTTCAAGTTTGGCTACTCATGACTCGTGCTGGAAAACACAAGTCGTGCATACTTAATCATGTAGACATTGGAGTGAACTATGTATCATTGAGCAAAATTTGTCATTATTCTAGCATTCATAAAGCATGGTTGTGTGTGTGTGTGTGGTGTCGTGTCAATTCTCTAACCGCACGCAATAGAGTTTATACATTGATACAAGGTGAGCTCGTAATTATAGTCCGGATATAATTGCATCAAGGTCACAGGTGTATACGTGTATAAACAATTTGCTATTGTGTAACTATGAGTCGTGAACTCAAGGTTTGTGTAGGAATTAATCAATGAATGTTGAAGGAGTGGTGGGTTAGCCGCTGGTACACCCTGTATATAAACCCCTTCAGCACAAGTTGGTTATGTCTGAAGCGAGACTTGGAATTAGGGACTCATAGTTAGCGTGGCAGCTGTGACACGTTAAATTCAAGAGTTATTGAGGGAATTATTCACAGAAGATTGAAGGAGTGGTGGGTTAGCCGCTGGTACAACCCTATATATAAACCCCTTCAATCCGAAATGAATATGTCTGATGTAAAGCTTGAAGGTGATGCCTTGTAGTGGAAATAGTGTGTCGTCCTGTGTGTCATTGATCTAATAGGAGTCGAAAGAAACACTCAAGTGGGGTGAAGGGGTGGTGGGTTAGCTGCTGGTACAAACCCCTATATATAAACCCCTTCAGCTTGATTTGGGTGGTATCCAAGATGAATATTAGAGGTAGTGGCGCATAGTGGTCATCATGGGATCGTGTAATCTAAATCAAAACTTAATCAAGTATACAAAAATCTAAATTTCGGGACGAAATTCCTCTAAATTGGGGAGGATGTAACGCCCTGAAATTCGATAGTAAACTAAGATCGTGAAATCATCGGAAACTATAGACTTTGGGTTCTGGACGATAAGTTCGGAACCCATATCATTGGAAAAATCTGTTTTTATCATTTAAAATGTTTATTTCATAAACGACATTTACGCCTGAAAAATATTAATTTTTATGCTTTCGAAAAATAAAATGTTTTATTTAAAAAGATTTCAAATAATTATTCGAAAAATGATTTTATAAAAGTTTTGCTGAAAAAGTTTTAGTTTGTTTAAAAACTTATGAACTCGACTAGTCTTGACCCGTAGGTAGCCTAAACCCGAACCCGAGTCACCCGAGTATTTAAGCGGGAAATCAAGTGTTCTTGCACCACCTCTTTCATTTTCACCAACACTTTCACAAAACCCACCCAAACACTCTCATTCTAAAGAGAGAAACTAGAGAGAGAAGTCTTCAAACTTCAAATCCGAGTCCACAAATCTGTTTGTTGTTGTTTTTGGTAAGATCTTCTTGAAAATCATACGTTTTTATCATCAAATCCGGCCCCGAATCGAGCAAAAACCCCAACTTTTGTGTCAAGTGTGTTCTTGGTCAAAAACCGTCATTTTTGGTGTCAAAATGCAAGTTTTTGTTGTTATAAATACTAGGAATCATTAGGTCTTTGAATTCCGAGCATTTCCATGTATAAAACATCAATTTTGGTCGAAAAATCACAAAAATCGCGATTTCCCCGTAGGTTTCTCCGTCACCCGGCTTGAAGGAGTCGAATCAGATCCTATTCGGTCGAATCAGATCCTATTCGGTCGAATCAGATCCTATTCGGTCGAATCAGATCCTATTCGGTCGAATCAGATCCTATTCGGTCGAATCAGATCCTATTCATTTGAATCAGATCCTATTCAGTTGAATCAGATCCAGCCTCCTGTTTTTTTTTTCTTTTCAGCTTTAAAACCCAGTTTTGCTCGAGGTCGCGTAGGCCTTGTACTCTTAGACTTATAACACGTTGTTAACCTATTATGCCCTATTCTAGACTTAGAGGATCAACAAATTGGATAGCACTCGTCGCCTCTAGCAGCCTTACTAAACCAACAAGGTGAGTTCATAGCCCCTATTTAAGCTTTCAAAACTATGGGGGTGGAAACATGGTAACTTTACACGGTTGGACAAAATCATTTATGCAAACACTCTTTAAACTATAAACCTTTGGATTTCTACACACGTGCGGAAATCCACAAGCTTTTTGGTAATCTATAAACTTTGGAAATCTATGAACATGGGGAAACCCATCAACTTATGGAGATCTAAAGAACATTGGAAATCAATGAGTATGGGAAATTCTATGAACATTGACATCATGGGAATGGGAATCATATTCATGTCATCATAGTCATCGTGTCAGTATGGAAATCTAGAGATCAAAGCATCATGAGTTGAATTGGACGTGAGAGTCTATTCTACTCTCGGTAGAACTCACGACCATGAGTGGCAATTCTATTCTCGGTGGCACTCGTAACTCATGGGATTCTATACTAGTCTCGGTGGAATCCATAACTCTTGAGGACCTATACTAGTCTCGGTAGGGACCAAGAGAACCCAGGATTCTTTGGGGAGTCTATCCTACTCTCGGTAGAACCTAGCTGAGTCCTGGATGGCAAGAGCGAGGTAGTCTTGGTTTAAGTCTTGCGTGGGTTCAAATCAAGTCTTGTGTGATCATTGGGCTTCGTCATCATTCATCATCATTCATCATCATTCATTCACCATCATCTTGGATACTAGTAACACTTGGTATCTTGGCGTTGGATTATCTAGTAAACTTAGTATGCTCTAATTCATATGTCCTTGTTTATGCTTAACTGTTATGTGCTACATGTACCGTTGGGAGACCACAAATCTTTGAGTAATCTTATCACATACGACTCTAGTGGGAGAGTAATAACCTCGCTGAGAGTCCAGGAGAACATTTCATGTTTTACTTACTACAAAAACCTCTTGGGAAAACCAAGAGATCTTTTCTTACAAGCCTTTTTTTTAAAAACCGGGTATTATACCCAAAACATAGTAGTATAAATTGTAGGAGTGGTGGGTTAGCCGCAGGTACACCCTATATATAAACCCCTACAACCTATACTAGTATGTTTGTGTATAAACTCTTTTTCTTTAAACCTATGAATTCACTCATCTACTTATGTAGTTGACAGTTTGTTACATGTTTTCAGGAAATAAAGCAGCAGGAAATCCCTAGCAAGTTTAGAGGCCTTAGAGAGATGAAGGCTAGGCTAGAAGTTGTTTGGAACTTGATATTTTGTTTTAAAACATTTGTTTCATGTTACCTGGTTGATGTAATATTTGACATTTTGGTTATGTTTATGCATTTAGACTTTTATACTATTGTGCTCAACAATCACGACTTCGTCGCCGCGCCTCGATTTTTCCGCCATCGCGATCGGGGTGTGACAGCAAGCATCTTCTTATCATCCTCTCTGTTATGTGTATTTCTTGTCTTGCAACAGTTGCTTCGATTCTCTTTCCATTGATGTCCTCAGCGAGTTCTGCAGATCTCCAGAAATCCAATGAATGATTTCTGTAGATGACTTGACATTCAGTGAACGCAAAGCTGACATTTGACCCAGCCATCCATGTTATCATCCTCGCCATCGGCTCGTTGTCAGGTGTGACTTGTAACAGTGCACACATGTTATGTTTTGGTTCGAAGGCATATTTGGGTTGATCTTCTACCATATCTGAATCACATAAATAAACATATTCAAAGTGAAATTAGTCATAAAGTTCACAACTTTAGGTAATTTCAAGTTATAAAAATGAAGAAGAAAAAAAAATATCAAGAACCTGTTCTTCGACAAGTTTATAACCTAAACACATAAACAGAGTATTAGTAATCAGATACATAATCAAAGCCCATTATGGTCTAATCGTGATCGGAAAACACATTATTATTGCTTACCGAGTCGGAATTAGAGGGCTAATTCAAGTTAGGGTTTGGATTAAAGTTGAATGCGATAAGTCGGTTTAGGTTTCTTTGCGAGTAAGCGGTTGCAGTGGAAGGAGAGAGAGAGAGAGGGAAAAGTAATGTTGAAAATTTTGCCTAACTCCCTCTTATATACCTTTTGAAAGTGGGTTTTAAATGCTTTTTGTCATTTTGTGAATTATTAGCTGTCAAACAGTAACATTATTCACTTGATATATTAAAAACAATATTTATCTTTTAAGTTAATAAAACCTTACTCGGAAAGTTTAATATATCCAAAGTCTACTCGATATACATCCACTTACACAAAGCTTACCCGAATATAAGCATCAAACCTTGCTTGATAAAATTTTCGTTTAAATTAGCAAAGTTTGCCCAATTCCTTTCACTTACCAACCTTGCTTGGTTAAGCTAAGTAATTTAAAGTCAAGACACAATGAAGGAAGTTAACCTGAAATACCTGATTTCTTGAGAAATTAATCATAAAGCTAATAATCAAGTATGCAATATCAAATAAGCATCCTTGCTAGGAATCAATTAAGATACCCATATAAATTCCTCAAATTTAAATTAAATAGCTTAATCTAGCATAAACCCTACTAGAATAAGGATCATAATCAATCAATCATACTAAAAACATATACATTCAAGCATACTTGGAAGCATAGTGTGCCCGAGCAACCTTCACAACGTTTTATCGTGCCCGGACAACCTTCTTATGCAAAGTATACCCGAATAACCTTCCTATAGTACAAAGTGTGCCCGGAAAAGGACTTCTAGCAGACAGTGTACTCGGAAAGTCAAGTTTTGAAATTACCAAGTATATTGGGGGAACAAAAGTGTACCCAAAATATAAAGTGTGCTCGGAAAACAAAGTTTTCCCGAAAACACTTGTAATCTCAAACGAAATCATAAACACAAATATCACAGAGCATGCTAGGAATGAAATTAAAACACATAAACATTTAAGTGTGCTATAGTCTAACATTTCAAAGAGCTTGCCAGTATACCCTATGTTAGCACTAAGCTTGCTAGGATACACATATTCAATCATCAGGTATGCCCTTACCCGAGGGATTTCAACATGTCATACCATACCCGATAATGACAAACTTAAATAATAATATCTAAGTGTGACCGGAAAGGTTAAAAAACCTTTCCTTACAACATATTCACACAAATCACAAAGCTTACTTGGTGTACTAATCCTAAGTTCACAAAGTTTGCTTGCACTAACAATCAGCATCTAAAATGCAAAGCTTGCTCGAAACAAAAATTTCTTGTTAAAAGCTAGCTTTATCACATAATCATGTCAAGACTTCAAGCTTGCTCGGGAAATGAGTACACCAGTGTACTCTACCCGGAAAGTGTAAACACTTCAAAGCATGCCTGAAAATCATAAACTTAGTCAAAAATGACTAAGCATGCCCGGAAGGGTCATAAAGCATCAAACCTTACCCGAAAATACATATTCAAACATATTCAACTGTTTTGTGCCCGAAAAGATTATAATACATCAAACCTTACCCGAACTAACATATTCAGCCCATTAAAGGCAAAATGCAACACTTTTTGACTTAAACTACTTTGTCAAAATATATTTTCATTAAAGATCATAGTTTAAGAGCAAATGGTGCATTTAGAGATCAAATTTCAGTTATATTTCTCTTCAAAACAGTTTGTTTCATTTTATGAAAAGATCTCAGGAATGGGATCATATTGACTAAGTAGCTTTCTCAATACTTCATTCTCAGAATTATTGTGACAACTTAGATAGGTTAACAGCAGGTATAAACTTAGCATGAGTTTCATTTCTTTGGTGATATGATTAAGGTTCAATTTAAGCATAATGTGTTAATGGTCAACACTGTGCTATGTTGCCTCATATCTCTTCTCAAAGCTTATTTGGCTTTCCCCAAATCACCCCAATTTGACTCCAACCTCCTGTATTTGGTTAAAAATAGTTTTTGTATGACAGAACTTATTGGATTTTTTTTGTATTTTTCATTTTCAAACATATATAGAGGTTGAACGTTGGACTTACAGTTAAATAACAGGCCTTTCATTCAAGATGAGACAGATTTTGTCAACATCTTTGTAGTTCTTGTTGTAACCCTCTTGTTTGATAAAATATTTAAAACACTTATCAACTTTTGGTTGATTTATTCATTCTTCCCCTTGTTTTTTATATTTTCTCAAATTTTCTAACACATGTTCTTTGTCATATTTAAAATGTTTCATTTTTGGTTGACCAAATAAAAACAGGCTTGTGTATGACTGGGTAATCACTTTTCTACTTATCATTTGGAGAGATTTATCTTGAGACATGCAAAGACAACTATGTATCTCCACATAAAAATTAGCATTTTCATTATGTTTATATCACCTTAAATTTTACAACATCATGAGAAAGCAACCATACATGTTAATGACTATACTAAGGTCTTTTTAGCCTATTAAATCCACATGATTGGCTAAGTAGTCAATGTACTATCATTTCCCAAATTAACAGTTCAATATTCAATCACCCCAATATCTCTTCATTGTTAGGTATGGCTATCCTGTTTGACCACAAGTGGTCAACAGGACCAAACATACATGTGAATATATGTCCTTTCAAACTCAGAGCTATTGATATAGTTTTAAGTGAAGAAATAAGAAAGAAACAAGTTATAATTGCCCCATATGCATTCAGTTTTCAGGTCAATGGCTATCCTTTGAATCTATAGAGATTTAAGGACCAAACATACACAAGTGCATGTCCTTCCAACTGGGCAAATGACATAGTTTTCAGCAAAAACAGCTACTTGAGTCTTGTTTTAAAAAAAAAATTCTTCTTTTAAGCTTCTTCAAAGCTTGAACTGAATAATCTTATCATATCTCTACACCATTAATCAACTTGCTCATGTTTTGACCAAAATAGAGTATTTATGCAAAATTCACTAGAGAATTCATTTTATCATTTAATTTTGACATAAAACACTTTTTGACATAAACAGTTGTAGCATAATCAAATCTTAATCAAGCTTGATATCATCAAGAAAGTAGACAATACTGACATTCAAAGTCTAACCTATCTTAATAACATCAGAAGATCAGATAAAGCACATATTCAAGCAATTAAGCACTGATATCAGATAAACTTACATTAAAAAGTAATTCATAACAAGAACACTTATCCTAACATCACAAATGCACATCAACTGATAAACATACACACATTTTAAATAAATCAACCATGTTAAACTTTGCACACAAAATCAGTTAAAGCACATAACAGTTAACATGTCAATCTGATACCACTTGTCTGGTCCCCGATTTCAGCTGGATCTTACTTAATCATGTCATAACTCACACAACTAAATGTGTCGACAAGGGAGTTAATGATGGGTTGCTATATTTAGAAGGATTTCCATTTGTTAAAGGCGGAATCAATAACAAACATATGTTTGCTTAATCAGTATTCAAAAGTAACAAACACGAACAAGATTCACTTAAAAGATTTCCATTCATATAATATCAATCATACAAATCGGATAATCGATTTAGGTTTTCTTGAAGGAAGGTTTATCCGTACTATACTAAGACAGTCGTCACACACAATATTCTTTCTTAATTAATGTGTATGTCTTCCTTTTGTTGACAAGCACCCTGTTCTGAACATAGCAGGCTGTATTTATGACTTGACAGCCCAAAAAGTGACAGGTAAGTTAGCATCTGCTAACATGGTTCTTGCAGCTTCAATCAAAGTTCTATTTATTCTTTCTACAACACCATTTTGATCAGGAGTTCTAGGAGCTGAGAATTGTTGTAGTATTCCTTTTTCTGCAAAAAATTCTTGCATAACTCCATTTTTGAAGTCAGTACCATTGTCACTTCTCATCATTTTAACTTTCTTATTCAACTTGTTCTCAATCATTGTTACACAACCTTTAATCAACTCTGCAGTCTCATCCTTGGTACTTAGGAAATAAACCCAAGTATATCTTGAGGCTACTGATTTCTTGATTGGTTCTGAAATTGGTTCACTTGGAAGTTTCTTGGCATATTACATTCTCTTGCAAAATGACTAGGCTATAGACAATTATAGCAAATGGCCTTTGACTTGTCAAAACCAATTCTTTCATTTGGCTCTAATAGGAGTGATCTACAGTCCTGTTATACAACCTTTTGCTTCTAAGAGCCAACATAGCTGCTTGCCACTTCAAATCCATATCCTCCAAGTCATTAGCATCTATCTGCTCAAGATCATCTTGTACTACACTTGTGTGAATTAAATTCTTTGCAACAAATGCATTATATGACTCAGTGAACATTGAAAGCAATGCTTGTGTATCACTGCTTTGACCATTTCCACCACTAGTGTGAGGAACATTCCCACTTGCCATAGAGGCAGAGTCAGTGTCATCAATCAATTGCACATTGAATCTTTGCTGGTATCCATGATTACTTGTGCTACTACCAACAACTGATTTTGGAGCATCAGTATTAAGTTCAACAGGTTCTTCAATGATAGGAATCTGCTATTGATTCTTTGTAGTCAAATTACCCATAGGTGAAATCAATGCATTTGAAACATTGAAACAGGGTCTTTCCTCTCTAATCATTTCATTCTCTATCATCTCTATCTCTGCAGCTTGAAGAAAGCACACTACATCATCCAATTTTAGCTCATTGAAGTTGTGCTTTGTAAGGATGAACTTGCAGGCAGTATACCATTCCTTTGGCATAGAGTTGAGCAGCTTGGTATTGAGGTCAAAGTCAGTCATGATATAGTCTGTGGTTCTGAGATCATTCACAATTGCTAAGAACCTCTCCAGAATAGATTTCAACATTTCTCCTTCTTTATACTTAAATCTTTCTAGCTGCTTCTTCAATCTCTGCTTCTTAATGTTTTTGAGCTCAACATTTCCCTCAAACATTTCAAGTATTTCATCATACATTGCCTTGGCATTGGGATGATGTGCAACTTTGGTAAGTATTTCCCAAGACAGACCTAGCTTCAACATAGCTAAAGTCTTGTCATCTACCTTTCCCATCATTTCTCTCACAGCAGCAGTTGCTGCCAAATTTGCACCTTCTTCAACTTCCCCTTTTGGACCATTCTTGATGGAGTTCCACATATCAACATCATTATAGAAAACGACTGCTTCGAACAAGAACTTCCATTCAGTGAAATTCTCCTGTCAATACAATCTAGGAATCTTGTTAGTAGACACTTCTTGTTCCTCGTAACCAGACATTTTGAGAAATCAAAAGTAGTTTCTTTATAAAAACAGGGTTCAAAAATAATCAGATCTGAAATCCTTTGTTCTGATCTGAGGTGTCTGATGCGATAAGAACAAGATTTATATATAAGGATTAAAACTTTAATCAAAATAAGGAAGAGAAAACACCAAATGATTGTAGATCTGGAAGAAAAATGAAGAACAGAGCTGCTGGCGTCACTTTTCAATGTAACAGTGGTCTGCTTACGTCATTCTTCTTCAAATCTTCAATCAGCAACAATCTTTCCAAAATAGCAGCAACAAGCTCTGATACCACTTGTCTGGTCCCCGATTTCAGCTGGATCTTACTTAATCATGTCATAACTCACACAACTAAAAGTGTCGACAAGGGAGTTAATGACGGGTTATTATATTTAGAAGTATTTCCGTTTGTTTAAGGCGGAATCAAAAACAATTATATGGTTGCTTAATCAGTATTCAAACGTAACCAACACGAACAAGATTCACTCAAAAGATTTCAATTAATATAATATCAATCATACAAATTGGATAATCGATTTAGGGTTTCTTAAAGGAAGGTTTATCCGTACTATACTAAGACACCCGTCACACACAATATTCTTTCTTAATTAATGTGTCCGTTTGCCTTAGGTGGCGTGCCCTAAAACATTCTATTTATAAGCCTGCCACCCTAGGACAGCTGTCATTCCTTCTAGAAACCCCAAACGTAAATACATATTCAAATTACATAATCAGAAATATTCTAAGTGTAAAACAAGTCTTCCGGTGGGCTTTGCATCAATCCTCATTCTCCGAGTATGCTATGTACTCTGCCATCCTTCACAACTTGGTAACATAGAAGTGTGCTCGGAATAATTTTCCGGGTAGACTTTACTTGAAGTGTATTTTACTAAGTAAAATACTCACTCACCGGGTAGATTTCAGTCTTATTGACTTTGCCAGACATTGTGTAACGATTCCGGCAAAATCAGGTATATCCTAGCCGGTATATACTATTTATGTGATATTTAATAATGAATATATGAATTATAATGTGTTTATACGAGTATGTATGATTCACATTACGGATTATACTCGATTATACAGTTAATAGTATTGGAAATACGATTAACCGAATCACGGTTATTGAAGCCCGAACGAATCGAGGATACGTTATAGACGAGATATATGATATTTAGTGATGTTTACGAAGTATTAAAGCTTCGGGATAAGGGAATTAAAGCACAAAAAAATAATTTTCGATTTAATGATACGTCGGTACGTTAAACGAAACCTTTAATACCAAACCGAGCAAGAGACAATCAATCAAGCCGAAAAAGATGCGCAATTATTAATAATATGATGTTTTAAGTTAATGAAAGTCATGGTTTAAGTTTTTAAAGTTTTTAAATTGGTTTTAAATAAATTTCTTTTTTTAAGCCGAAAACGACCGTTTTAACCTCGTTTTAAGCCGAATTAAACGTTTAACCGAAAAACGAACTGAACCGATTATCCAAAACATTATCCAGATTACAGAAATCTGAATGAGTGGCTAAGATTGGAGAAGTGGGTCCCACCCCACCCCCCTATCTACACCGATCGGACAAGGGGTATTCCCTCTTGTCTTGTTATTCTTGTTTTTACACAAACAACTCAACAATCCTCCTCCTCTCTCAACTTCATGATCTAAAACCGAGTTTGTAGCAAGAAAACCGAGGAAAAAATCGTGTTATTTACGTGTTCATCTTCGTTTCTTGAGTTTATTTGCAAGAAAATGAGGTTTCAAGTGAAAAAGGGTGGAAACCCGAGATGAAACCGATTCTTGCATGATCAAGTGATGTATACGGGTTATACAAGGGATCTTGGTCCAAGAAAGGAGTTAAACGAACCAAAAACGAATTTTTACGGTTTAAATCTTTGTTTTTAAATTATAACCGAAACCACGAAAGAAATGGCTTGATTGTGGGTGTAACTTTCTTGGTGTGGTGTTATTGTGCTTGTAGGTGTTGTATCTAGTTGTTAGCAAAGGCTAGAAAGCGAGATCCTTGTGATTTGAAGCTAGAAACACAAGGTAGTTCGGTTTTCTGTGATGTTTGTATTTTGGACAGATTGTGATATGTTTAGAGTTAGGTCATGAAATTTTACAGAGGTGTTAGATATATGAAAATATGAGTTCTGTGAAATTTTGGTAATTTTTGGACAAAGGATGAATATTTGGTGAATTTAATGCTCGGTTTTGGCTAAAAATGGTAAAAAATAGTTAAATACCATGAACAATTCTGAAAAATTCCAGATAAGCTTTTTATAACATGTAAAAGTCACACACAAAATTTTAGGTCCGTTGGAGAAGTCTAAGTAGGCTTTTCGGTTAAACAAGTTCTAGGGTTTTCTAGCTCGGTTTTAGTAAAAATGGCATGTAAAAAGAGATTTTTGTTCTGGAAACATTACAGGGGACTATGTGGATGGCAGGGGTTATTCAGGAAAAATTTGGGATTTTTCTAATATCGTTTGGTATTTACGACATATTTAGTGTTTAAATGGTGTTTAAAAATAGATAAATAAATTTTAAATATAAAAATTAATTCTGGAAATATTTTTATAAAATTCCCCACTGTCAAAAAGTGATTTGTGAAAAATTTTAAGATCCGAGGCTAAACGGATAATTATTTGTGCTAAAAAGAGAACAAAAACAAACTTTTAAAGCTTAAAACGCGTAAACCGGTAAAGTTCGCCTAAACGAACTGACTGGTGTATAAAAACCCTAAAAATGAACTATTTTCATATAACTGAGTTAAATGTAAATCATCCAAAAATAATTCGGATGATTTGAGTAATTTTAACCGATTTAACAGTTTCCGGTACGCCAAAGACGGAAACGGGTCTCGCGGCCAATCGGGGCGTCTAAACCGAGCTCTAAATTCACAACTTTAATTAAATTATCAGTCAACAACTATTTTCGGGTCGTGTGTGACCAAACTCATTTTTGAAACGTAAAAACGGATAACCGTGCTAGGCACGCAAAACGGGAAAAACGACTAATAGTAATTTTGACTAGTGAACTCTAAACGATATCACAATCTGAGTCCGGAGAAGTGTTTCTGGGTTAACATTGCCCCCGGAACGGTTAGAGTACTGGGTTAACAGTGTCCCCAGATGTTCCGGTTAACACGGTTAAAGTTATATTAATAGTGATTGTATAGTAACGAATTTTGGGATCGTATTACAGATCCGGATTAATAGCTCACATACTGTGTTACTGCTTGCGATAAGGTGAGTTTCACGAGCCCCTTTTTCTGAATTGTTTTTAAATATTTTCCCGGGGCGGAAGCATGTTACTACTGAAATGTTTAAGTACATACTCAACGCATGGATTTGCGTGTATTTATATATATTTTATTGTACGGGAATCGTACGGAAATGTACTAAGATGGTAATTGTCTGAGTTGCTAACATTCTAAGGCCCCGGAACACGAGTGATTAACTGAAATCCGGTAGAGTGTGGATAGTACTATTGGTCTGACAAACCCAACTGGTCCGGCATGGATTTGCTGATGTTTCCCAGCCAGTTACACATGTCTATTTTGTTGTTATATATATTTTTGCTATGTAATGTTAGGCATAGCGGTTTGGGGCAGGTTCGTGGGCGGAGTATGCCACGGGGTTGTGTGTGGATAGTCAAAGGTTTCACTTGTGGGCTCAGCATAATTACATCGCTAATATATGATTATTATAATGATTTGTCACTGTTTATTTAAATTAGTGAAACTCACCAACTATTCGTAGTTGACCCGTTTTCTTTACATGCTTTTTAGGTACTCCCAAACTGGAATAATTGCTACATGCTTGATGATGCGTGCTTTTTGTGGAAGCTTAATGATCTTTTTGTATTAATTATGTTAATGTACTGTTGGTAAAACTTATGTGCTATCGCCTAGACGATAACTAAACTCGGAACAATGTAATATGATGTAAATTAATGTAGTGGTTTTTTCTTTATAAGCAATGTTGTTGATATCAGACGTGTCTGTTGCATCCCGTTTACGTTTCCACTGCGGTTACGGGTTGTTACAGAACTTGGTAACAGAGCCATTGGTTATAAAGAATTAGGATGTCTTTAAAAGATACCTAAAATATAACCAGTAGCTCAAGTATTATAGGATCTGAATATCAACTAATAATTTATAGTGATGAGATCTGGATGAACTTGGATGGACAAGTGAGTTATTATGGTCCGGAACATAATAACAGACTTGTCCGCACGAGGGAATTTAGGGGAAGTCACGGGGAACTTTAATAGGTAAAATCGGCAACATATGTGTAAGTATATGATAATATTTTTATGTGACAAAGTTGTATAAGTATGTGAATATTAATTGTGATTTACGTTATGGAAGGAACTATATGTTTGCAAACTTGTGTACAGGTAAGGATGTCGAGGTCTCGAAGTCTGTCAGTGGAGGAGGACCCGGAGGAGGTCAGTTCCGGGAACTCTAGGAGCTTACGCCTAGCATCCAGCACTGAGCCTAGTGAGACTACCCGTAGGAGTGCTAGCCTGTCCTCCCTTACTAGGGTTGCCAGATCCCCCACCCCACCCCCACCACAGGTCACCCCTACCCCTCCCAGACCCGGTCCCCGCCTCACGGCGCGGATCAGTGTCCCTTATGTCCCACCTACCTCTACCCCACCCAGACCCACTTACCACAGGGGCGAGTCCTCCCGCCCCCAGCTTGAGCCTGTGCCTCCACCCGTGTGGGGTACCCCTAGGCTGGAGAGGGATGAGCGCCCCTCCGCCGAGGCTGCATGGCTCCGAGTGCTCACCGAGCAGGTGGTTGAGCACACCATCGCCTTGACGGTGGGGATCTAGAGGAGGAGACACCTGGCGGACTGCGTACTGGACAGCCAGCACGCGATTGGCCAGCTGAGGAGGGAGGGCGCATACTCCCAGTGGATGATTGACCGGATGGAGACACGGATTCGGGGATTGATGGCGGTGTTGGTGGTGATGGTGGCAGTGTTGGTGTGGTTGGTTTACCACCATGCTTAGATTATGTTAGGGTGGTAGTAGTCAGGGTCCGCTTTTTGATACTCTGTGTAAGCAGTTAGTGGCGATGCTAACATAGAGTGAATCTTGGGTAGTTATAGTACAGCCACTAGCCCATAGGGGGCCTTTTTTGGGATATCATTGTAGATACTTTTGATGTATCATTCAAGCACTGACCCATAGCGGGTTATGTCGAAATGATGCCGATGTAGGACTGATGTATGAAAACTTAATCTATGTGATGATGGTAGGAATGTAATGTGAACGGATGTTTATGTGATATGTACTAATGTTTATTAATGAATGGAATGTGTGTTATGTATCGAGATTGGAATTTGTATTAATTATATGTATTTTCTTAATGTTGTGTAGAATGGCACCAAAACGGTCAGCTCGAATGTCAGAAGTGGATGTGGACCGTCTGATTGCTCGACAGTTAGAGGCGGCGATACCGGATATAGTATCGCGCATCGCCGCCAGTATCAATAATACGACCAATCCAAGCCCTGCGAACAATCAAACGACCACCAATAATGATGGGGAACAAAATGTTAGTCCTCCTCCGAACGGTAACCCGATTCCGAGTAATGACGCACCGCCTAGGGTGGTCGTTACTGACAGTAATGGCCCTATACCTAGTGTAGAAACGAACCGCACTGAACCGACTCCTGCAACAAAGGGATGTTCGATCAAAGATTTTATGTTGTGCAAGCCCCTAGAATTTAGCGGGTCTGAAGGACCAAATGGGGTGGTTAAGTGGATTGAGAAAATAGAGTCCGTTGTGAACATTAGCAACTGCCCTGAGGACTACATTGTTAAGTATGCTACCTGCACGTTCACGGACCATGCCTTGACATGGTGGAACACAATAGTGCAAACACGCGGTCAGGCAGCGACAAACCGCATGACCTGGGCAGAGCTCAAGGCCCTTGCACTGGAACATTTCTGCCTGAAAAACGAACTGCAGAAGTTAGAAAACGAATTGTGGAACCTGGAGATGCAGGGGGCAGACCACTTGGGTTATACGAACCGATTTAATGAGTTGTCGCGATTGGTGCCATGGTTGGTCACCCCGGAGTCAAAGAGGGTTGAGCGTTATATATGGGGACTAACTCCAGTAGTAAGGAGTATAGTCAACTCTGGGGGACACAAGACGTTTGAGGGTGCGGTGACGCAAGCTGGTATCGTCACATACGATTTCGTGAGGAGTGGGTCACTGAAGGTGGCAGGAGAGTCTGCTGGCGGAAAGCGAGGTATGTATGTCAATAGGATCCAGGAGAAGCAGCAAAATAAACGTGCTCGGCCCGCTGCCCAGAACTACGCCATGACTAGTTCGGGCGGAAGGCAGGAATCGCAGAAAGGGACGTTCCCTAAGTGTGAGAAATGCGGTTACCAGCATGGTGGCAAGTGCCAGGGAGTAGTGTGCCACCGGTGTGGCAGGATTGGGCACTACGCACCGAGTTGTAGGACAAACCTGAACAATCTGAACCGACAACCGCAACCTATCCGTGCGCAGCCATATAGACCCAACCAGCCCGACAACAAAACCCACAAGGAAACCAAATGATGACCACCAGCCGTGCTTGCTTTGAATGCGGCAGCACCGATCACTTCAAGAGAAACTGTCCGAAACTGAACCAGGGAGGAAATGGGAGGCAAACCGCGGGTCAGGCATCGTCGTCCAATCCGGCAAGAGGCCGAGCATTCGTGATGGGGGCGAACGAAGCACGCCAGGACCCCAGCGTAGTGACAGGTACATTCCTCGTCTCTGATCATTACGCTTCTGTATTATTTGATACGGGCGCCGATAGAAGTTTTGTCTCCGTTAAATTCCTATCGATAGCAAACCTTCCGATTAGTGAAACCATAGAACCTTATACCGTAGAAGTCGCTAACGGTAAAACCATGATAGTTAATCAGATAGTTCGGAATTGCCCTTTCATTCTGAACGATCAATCCTTCCTGATTGACTTATTACCGGTAGAATTAGGTAGTTTTGACGTGATAGTGGGAATGGATTGGTTGGCACGTAACAAAGTGGAAATAAACTGTGAAAAGAAATTCGTCAAGATCCGGGTGTCGGATGACGAAGAGGTGTTAGTGCAAGGAGAGAAGTCGGGCACATTGATACCATTTATATCCCACCTCAAGGTGTTAAAATATATACGCCAGGGATGCGTGGCGTATCTAGCAAGCTTGACGGTCACATATTCTGAGGAAAAACGGGTGGAAGATATCCCGGTGGTACGCGAATTTCCACAAGTTTTCCCAGAAGAACTTCCTGGATTACCGCCAACCCGACAGGTCGAATTCAGAATCGATTTAATACCTCAAGCTGGCCCTGTTGCTAAAGCACCCTACCGACTTGCACCGTCCGAGATGCAAGAATTATCCAATCAGTTGCAAAAATTGTTGGATAAAGGATTTATACGTCCTAGTCATTCCCCGTGGGGTGCACCTGTATTATTCGTTAAAAAGAAGGACGGGAGCCTTAGAATGTGTATTGATTACAGGGAGTTGAACAAGTTAACAATCAAAAATAGGTACCCTCTTCCCCGAATTGATGACCTGTTTGACCAGCTGCAAGATGCGAGCTATTTCTCAAAAATCGATCTTAGATCGGGATACCATCAGGTTAGAATTCAGGAAGAAGATATCCCAAAAACCGCGTTCCGGACTCGTTACGGCCATTACGAGTTCTTAGTTATGCCTTTCGGGCTAACAAATGCGCCGGCAGTGTTCATGGACCTCATGAATCGAGTCTGTAAACCCTACCTCGACAAATTCGTCATCGTGTTTATTGACGATATTTTGATTTACTCGAAAAGTAAAGAAGAGCACGAGCAACACTTAAGGATAATTTTAGAGCTTCTGAATCAAGAGAAGTTGTATGCAAAATTCTCCAAGTGTAACTTCTGGTTACAAGAAGTGCAATTCCTCGGTCACGTTGTAAACCATCAAGGAATACACGTTGATCCGAGTAAGATTGAAGCAATTAAGAATTGGCAAGCGCCTAAAACGCCAAAGGAAATCCGCCAATTCTTAGCTGGATATTATCGTCGATTCATAGAGAACTTTTCCAGCATCGCCCAACCTTTAACTCTCCTGACTCAAAAGGATCGAAAGTATGAATGGGGAGAAGAGCAGGAGACGGCGTTTCAAACGCTAAAACAAAAATTGTGCCAAGCGCCGATTTTAAGTCTCCCTGATGGAGACGATGATTTTGTCGCGTATTGTGACGCATCGCGTAGAGGGTTAGGATGCGTGTTGATGCAAAATAATAAGGTTATTGCCTATGCTTCTCGACAGTTAAAAGTACACGAGAAAAATTACACTACTCATGACTTAGAACTGGGAGCGGTTATCTTCGCACTTAAAATCTGGAGACATTATCTCTACGGTACGAAGTGCACCATCTTCACCGATCATAAAAGTTTGCAGCACATATTCGATCAGAAAGAACTGAATATGAGGCAACGAAGATGGGTCGAGTTGTTAAGCGATTATGACTGTGACATTCGTTATCACCCCAGCAAGGCTAACGTCGTAGCCGATGCCTTGAGTAGGAAAGATCGGGTTAAGCCCTTGCGAGTGCGAGCACTGGGGATGATAGTCCAGTCGAACCTTTCGGACCTGATTCGAGTCGCTCAACGTGAGGCGTTGAAAGAGGAACAATTGGAAAAGGAGGGACTTTACGGCAATGAGAAGAATTTCGAACCGCGTGTGGACGAAATTCTCTATTTCAAAAATCGGATTTGGATCCCGACCCTCCATGACCTTCGTGATTTAATCAAGGACGAAGCGCATAGATCGAAATATTCCATACATCCGGGATCGGATAAGATGTACAAGGATGTGAAGGAGTTCTACTGGTGGCCGGGTATGAAAAAGGATATAGCAACGTATGTCGGTAAGTGTACGACTTGTGCGAGAGTTAAGGCGGAACACCAGAAACCCTCGGGGATGTTACAACAACCGGAAATTCCCGAATGGAAGTGGGAGCAAATCATGATGGATTTTGTGACACATCTCCCTAAGACGTCCCGAGGACATGATGCAATTTGGGTAATCGTGGATCGATTAACCAAATCAGCACATTTTATCCCGATTAGGAATAATTATAACACTGAGAGACTTGCGCAGATTTATATAAATGAAATTGTGTCTCGTCATGGGATACCTATCTCAATCATCTCCGATCGGGATAGCCATTTCACCTCCAATCTTTGGCAAGCTGTGCAAGAAGCGCTGGGAACGCGTATTGATCTAAGCACAGCTTATCACCCTCAGACCGATGGTCAGTCTGAGAGGACCATCCAAACCCTGGAGGATTTGCTTCGTGCATGCGTACTGGATTTTAAGGGAAATTAGGATCAACATCTCCCACTCGTTGAATTTTCCTATAATAACAGTTACCATAGCAGTATAAAGGCAGCGCCTTACGAAGCATTGTATGGTCAGAAGTGCCGATCACCACTCTGCTGGACTGAAGTGGGCGACACTCAGGTTATTAGATCAGACCTGGTCCAGGAAACGACCAGCAAAATCCTTGAAATTAGGAACAATCTGAAGGCCGCGCGCGATCGGCAGAAGAGTTATGCCGATACCCGTAGAAAACCGTTGTCGTTTGAGAAAGGTGATAAAGTGTATTTGAAGGTATCACCTTGGAAGGGTGTAGTCAGATTTGGAAAGGCGGGGAAGTTAGCCCCGAGATATATTGGACCATTCAATATTACTGCAAAAATCGGTCTCGTAGCATACCGATTAGAACTACCCGATGAATTAAGTGCAGTTCACAACGTGTTTCACGTATTGAACTTGAAAAGATGTCTGGCGGATGAGACATCGGTGTTACCTTTAGAGGGTGTCCAAATAAGTGATAAGCTCATTTCGTAGAGGAACCCATAGAAATAGTAGACGGGAAAATCAAGCAACTGAGACACAATAAGATTTCGTTGGTCAAAGTTAGATGGAATTCGCAACGAGGCCCAGAATATACATGGGAACGAAAGGACGAATTCCGGAAGAAATACCCCTATCTATTTCCTCAAAAGGAAGTAGTCGACGAGTAATATTTCGAGGACGAAATTTCTTTTACGGGGGGAGATTGTAACGATTACAGCAAAATCAGGTATATCCTAGCTGGTATATACTATTTATGTGATATTTAATAATGAATATATGAATTATAATGTGTTTATACGAGTATGTATGATTCACATTACGGATTATACTCGATTATACAGTTAATCCTATTGGAAATACGATTAACCGAATCCGGTTATTGAAGCCCGAACGAATCGAGGATACGTTATAGACGAGATATATGATACTTAGTGATGTTTACAAAGTATTAAAGCTTCGGGATAAGTGAATTAAAGCACAAAAAAAGAATTTTCGATTTAATGATACGTCGGTACGTTAAACGAAACCTTTAATACCAAACCGAGCAAAAGACAATCAATCAAGCCGAAAAAGATGTGGCAATTATTAATAATATGATGTTTTAAGTTAATGAAAGTCATGGTTTAAGTTTTTAAAGTTTTTAAATTGGTTTTAAATAAATTTCTTTTTTTTAAGCCGAAAACGACCGTTTTAACCTCGTTTTAAGCCGAATTAAACGTTTAACCAAAAAACGAACTGAACCGATTATCCAAAACATTATCCAGATTACAGAAATCTGAATGAGTGGCTAAGATTGGAGAAGTGGGTCCCACCCCACCCCCTATCTACACCGATCGGACAAGGGGTATTCCCCCTTGTCTTGTTATTCTTGTTTTTACACAAACAACTCAACAATCCTCCTCCTCTCTCAACTTCATGATCTAAAACCCGAGTTTGTAGCAAGAAAACCGAGGTAAAAATGGTGTTATTTACGTGTTCATCTTCGTTTCTTGAGTTTATTTGCAAGAAAATGAGGTTTCAAGTGAAAAAGGGTGGAATCCCGAGATGAAACCGATTCTTGCATGATCAAGTGATGTATACGGGTTATACAAGGGATCTTGGTCCAAGAAAGGAGTTAAACGAACCAAAAACGAATTTTTACGGTTTAAATCGTTGTTTTTAAATCATAACCGAAACCACGAAAGAAATGGCTTGATTGTGGGTGTAACTTGCTTGGTGTGGTGTTATTGTGCTTGTAGGTGTTGTATCTAGTTGTTAGCAAAGGCTAGAAAGCGAGATCCTTGCGATTTGAAGCTAGAAACACAAGGTAGTTCGGTTTTGTGTGATGTTTGTATTTTGGACAGATTGTGATATGTTTAGAGTTAGATCATTAAATTTTACAGAGGTGTTAGATATATGAAAATATGAGTTCTGTGAAATTTGGTAATTTTTGGACAAAGGATGAATATTTGGTGAATTTAATGCTCGGTTTTGGCTAAAAATGGTGAAAAATAGTTAAATATCATGAAAAATTCTGGAAAATTCCAGATAAGCTTTTTATAACATGTAAAAGTAACACACAAAATTTTAGGTCCGTTGGGGAAGTCTAAGTAGGATTTTCGGTTAAACGTGTTCTAGGGTTTTCTAGCTCGGTTTTAATGAAAATGGCATGTAAAAAGAGATTTTTGTTCTGGAAAAATTACAGGGGACTATGTGGATGGCAGGGGTCATCCAGGAAAAATTTGGGATTTTCCTAAGATAGTTTGGTATTTACGACATATTTAGTGTTTAAATGGTGTTTAAAAATAGATAAATAAATTTTAAATCTAAAAATTAATTCTGGAAATATTTTTATAAAATTCCCCACTGTCAAAAAGTGATTTGTGCAAAATTTCAAGATCCGAGGCTAAACGGATAATTATTTGTGCTGAAAAGAGAACAAAAACAAACTTTTAAAGCTTAAAACGCGTAAACCGGTAAAGTTCGCTTAAACGAACTGACTGGTGTATAAAAACCCTAAAAATGAACTATTTTCATATAACTGAGTTAAATGTAAATCATCCGAAAATAATTCGGATGATTTGAGTAATTTTAACCGATTTAACAGTTTCCGGTACGCCAAAGACGGAAACGAGTCCCGCGGCCAATCGGGGCGTCTAAACCGAGCTCTAAATTCACAACTTTAATTAAATTATCAGTCAACAACTATTTTCGGGTCGTGTGTGACCAAACTCATTTTTGAAACGTAAAAACGGATAACCGTGCTAGGCACGCAAAACGGGAAAAGCGACTAATAGTAATTTTTACTAGTGAACTCTAAACGATATCACAATCTAAGTCCGGAGAAGTGTTTCTAGGTTAACAATGCCCCCGGAACGGTTACAGTACTGGGTTAACAGGGTCCCCAGATGTACCGGTTAACACGGTTAAAGTTATATTAATAGTGATTGTATAGTAACGAATTTAGGGATCGTATTACAGATCCGGATTAATAGCTCACATACTGTGTTACTGCTTGCGATAAGGTGAGTTTCACGAGCCCCTTTTTCTGAATTGTTTTTAAATATTTTCCCGGGGCGGAAGCATGTTACTACTGAAATGGTTAAGTACATACTCAACCCATGGATTTGCGTGTATTTATATATATTTTATTGTACGGGAATCGTACGGAAATGTACTAAGATGGTAATTGTCTGAGTTGCTAACATTCTAAGGCCCCGGAACACGAGTGATTAACTGAAAGCCGGTAGAGTGTGGATAGTACTATTGGTCTGACAAACCCAACTGGTCCGGCATGGATTTGCTGATGTTTCCCAGCCAGTTGCACATGTCTATTTTGTTGTTATATATATTTTTGCTATGTAATGTTAGGCATAGCGGTTTGGGGCAGGTTCGTGGGCGGAGTATGCCACGGGGTTGTGTGTGGATAGTCAAAGGTTTCACTTGTGGGCTCAGCATAATTACATCGCTAATATATGATTATTATAATGATTTGTCACTGTTTATTTAAATTAGTGAAACTCACCAACTATTCGTAGTTGACCCGTTTTCTTTACATGCTTTTTAGGTACTCCCAAACTGGAATAATTGCTACATGCTTGATGATGCGTGCTTTTTGTGGAATCTTAATGATCTTTTTGTATTAATTATGTTAATGTACTGTTGGTAAAACTTATGTGCTATCGCCTAGACTATAACTAAACTCGGAACAATGTAATATGATCTAAATTAATGTAGTGGTGTTTTCTTTATAAGCAATGTTGTTGATATCAGACGTGTCTGTTGCATCCCGTTTACGTTTCCGCTGCGGTACGGGGTGTTACACATTGCTCGATAAACCCTTACGAGCAACCTTGTTCTTCAATGGTCCATTTCAACTCCTTGCTATAAAATAACTTATTAGCAAAGTGTACTCGGGAGTACTGTTCCTTGCTTGAGTTGAACCTTGCACGATATTACTTAGAGATATTCCATTTATACATCAAGCTTGTTCGGACCACTATTATTAATCTTGCCTGGTCTTCCAATCACTTGGCTTCATGGACTTGGTTAGCCAAAAGCTTACTCGGGAGTGAACTTTACTTGGCTATGAAGAACAGACTTGCTTGATAAAGTGAACCTTGCCCGGATTTACATAAACTAGTGAACCTTGCCCAACAATGTACTAATTTGCAAACCCTGCTCGGATATCCACTAAAGAAGACTGCTTGAAGATAACCTTGCCCGATAGACAAAATATCGTACCCGGCTAAGTAAAAGCTTGCTCGGAGGTCTAAGGTGTGCCCCGATCCATACTTAGCGAATTCTGAGGAGGTTGAGAAGATTCCAATCTTCCATATACTTCATTTTGGTCAAATCTTTGACTCAACAAAAGAATGCCAGAAGCCATCAGTGAAAGCCAAGAAAGATGTGGCTAAACAAGCTCAAAGGAGTAAATCTCCTGTAAAGCATGAGAGAAATTTCAAAAAGAACTTTCAACCCTTGAGAATCTTTACTAAAAGGGATACACAATCTGTCAAATCTGATAGTTCTTAAGGATCACCAAACAGTGAAAAGACAAGAATCAGAGGTGTATTTCCTAGAAAGAAACCAACTTAACTTACTGGTGATGAAAAGTTTCTAATGAAACATGGGTTTGAACATGAAGGATTCCTTTGAAAACCTAAGGCTGAAACTAAGATTGAGACAATTGCTGATGTAAGAGACTACTCTAAAAATAAGGACTATGTGATAAAGGAGTATGCCACTAACTCAGCAGAATGCAAGAACTCAACCTCATTTGTTAAAACCCCAAGAGAGAGTGGTTATGAGACAGACAATTCAGATTATATAGAAGTCACTCATGAAGATCTTGAACCAACAACACTCACTTCCCAAGCTTCCACTGAAACTGAAATTGATGAGTTGCAAGCTGAAACAGCCTGCACTTCATCAGTCAACTAATCAAACTCTTTCTTTTGTGCAGGAACAATCCACTCCTCTGAATGACATATGGTATATGGATAGTGGTTGTTCTAGGCACATGACTTGTGACAAAAGATCACTTGTCAATTATGAAGAAAATATTGAAGGTCCTGTAGCATTTGGGAGTGATGAAAATGGTGGAAAAATTGTTGGGAAAGGAATTTTGACAAATGGAAAAGTTTCATTTGATAATGTGTTTCATGTTAAGGGTCTACAGTATAACCTACTGAGTATATCACAAATGTGTGATAAGGGGTACAAAGTCAGTTTTGATGATTCCCACTGTTTTATCCTAAAACCTGAGTTTGTAATCCCACCTGAAATGATTATGATGATGGCACCAAGAAATGGCAATCTATATGAATGGAATATGAAAGAAGATGTTTCAAGGGGAGGAGCATGTTTTGTGTCCAAAGCCACTGAAAATGAGTCAAAATTGTGGTATAGGAAGCTTTGTCATGTGAACTTAAAGAACATGAATAGACTTGTCAAAGGTGAGCATGTAATAGGCTTACCTGCAAGGGAGTTCAAATTGGAAGACCATTGTAGTTCATGCCAAAAAGGAAAGCAACACAAATCTTCTCATAAGACAAAGCTCATCAATTCAATTGATCAAGTACTTGAATTACTTCACATGTATCTCTTTGGTCCTGTGAGTGTGCCAAGTATAGGAAAGAAAAGATATTATCTTGTGATCATTGATGACTATTCAAGATATACTTGGGTTTATTTCCTAAGTACAAAGGATGAGACTGCAGAGTCGATTAAGGGATGTGTAACAATGATTGAGAAGAAACTGAATAAGAAGGTTAAAATAATGAGAAGTGACAATGGTACAGAGTTCAAAAATAGAGTTATGCAAGAGTTTTGTGCAAAAAAGGGAATACTTCAAAAATTCTCAGCTCCTAGAACTCCTGAACAAATTGGTGTTGCAGAAAGAAGGAATAGAACTTTGATTGAAGCTGCAAAAACCATGATAGCAGATGCTAATTTACCTGTTACTTTTTGGGTTGAAGCCATTACTACAACCTGCTATGTTCAGAATAGAGTACTTGTCAAGAAAAGGCATAACAAAACTCCTTATGAAATATTCCACAACAGAAAGCCTTATATCATTTTTTTCAAGCCCTTTGGATGCAGATGTTTTCTTCTGAACACTAGAGATTATTTGAACAAGTTTCAAACAAAATCTTTAGATTGTTTCTTTGTTGGATATTCCACACACTCAAAAGCATACAGAGTATTTGTGAAAGATCATTTGAGTGTTATAGAATCATCTGACATCATTTTTAATGAGAATCAATTCAATACAGTTGATGGTGCAGCATGGCTGTTTGATCATGAGAAGTTAATAAGGTCTTTCAAGATTTATCCTGAAGACTTTGATGACTCATTCTACAAGACCAGTGTAATTGAAGAGAAAAAGAAGAAATCATTGGACTTAGAAGAATTGTGGAAAAAGGTTGCTAGAAAAGAAAAGGAATACACTTTTGTGAAGAATTCCTCATGTGATATTGTTGAACAAGATCAAGAAAACAATCACAGTTCTGAACATGATCATACTGAGATTAATCAAGACAATCAAGAAGTACAGAATGATTAAATTCAGAATGAGGGAACCACAAGTAACCAAGCAAATCAAGAAGAAGCTGCATCCACTGCTAGGTTTCAAGATCTGTTTCAAAGACTGAATTTAAAAAACAATGGTGCATCTACTTCAGGACAAAACAATGAAGAAGCACCATAATTTCATGATGCAGAAACTGATTTGATCATTGAAGAACGAGATCTCAATGATCAAATCTTGACACAAATGTGTCTACAGATATGATTGTTCAAACTCCTTATGTAGAAAATAATCATCCTTCTGAAAACATCATTTGAGATTTGCATGAGAGAGTCACAAGAAGTCATTCTGAAATTGCAAACATCTGTCTTTACTCCTGCTTTCTATCTCAAATAGAGCCAAAGAACCTTGCTCAAGCACTAAAGATAATAGTTGGGTGGAAGCAATGCAGGAGGAACTGGCATAGTTCAGAGACTTACATGTGTGGGATCTTGTTGATAGGCCACTAGAAAGATATGCAATAGGAACTAAATGGGTTTTTAGAAACAAAAGGGATGAGAGGGGTTTGGTGATTAAGAATAAAGCTAGGCTTGTAGCACTGGGATGCCTTCAAGAAGAAGGAATAGACTTTGAGGAAGTCTTTGCACCCATTGCAAGACTTGAAGCTATCAGGATCTTTCTTGCATATGCTGCCTCAAAGAACATTAAGGTATTCCAGCTTGATGTTAAGTCTGCTTTCCTAAATGGAAAGATTGATGAAGAGGTGTATGTTGCTCAACCTCCAGGTTTTAAGGACCCACTGTATCCAAACAGGGCGTATAAGTTGAATAAAGCCCTATATGGATTGCATCAAGCTCCTAGAGCTTGGTATGATGAGCTGTCAAATCATCTTCTTGAAAATGGCTTTCAAAGATGAGCCATTGACAAGACACTCTTCAACAAGAGAAAGGGGTCAGATTTGCTTATGTTACAAGTTTATGTGGATGACATCATCATTTTTTTCTACAAATGAACAAATGTGCATGGAGTTTGAAGGGGTAATGAAGTCCAAATACAACATGAGCTCTATGGGAAAAATGAACTTCTTTCTTGGACTGCAAGTTCAACAGAAAGCTGAAGGGATTTTCATTTACCAAGCCAAATATGTGCAGGACATCTTGAACAAGTTCAACTGTCATGAGTACAAAACTGCTTCAACTCCAATGAACACTAAAGAAAAGATGATTGCTGATGAAAGGGGGAGCCTATTGATGAACATGAATAAAGAGCCAAAATTGGATCCCTGATGTACCTTACTACAACAAGACCAGATATTATGTTTGCTGTATGTGTGTGTGCAAGATTCCAATCAAATCCAAAAGTCTCCTATATGAATGTTGTTAAGAGAATTTTTAGATACTTGAAGGGAAGACCAGACTTGGGAATTTGGTATCCAAAGAATAAATCTTTTGATCTGATTGCCTACACAGACAATGATTATGATGGCTGTAACATGAGGAGAAAATCAACCTCAGGAGGATGTCAATTTTTGGGTGAAAGGCTAGTGTCATGGCAGTGCAAAAAGTAGACTACTATATCAATCTCCACTGCAGAAGCTGAATACATTGCTGCATCTGCATGCTGTGCACAAGTTCTATTGATTCAAAATCAGATGCTGGACTATGGTTTGAATTTTCTGAACACCCCTATTCTTATTGATAATATTGCGGCATATTTTACTGTTAAGAATCCAGTTCAACATTCTAAGACTAAGCACATTGAAATCAGACATCACTTCATAAGAGATTGCAATGAAAAAGGTTTGATTGAAATGCAAAGAGTTGATACAAGTGATAATTTGGAAGACCTATGTACTTCTATGTGCTAACTGATTATACTGTTAGTGGTTACACATAATGAATGATAAGTGAATATGCTTGATTATGTTACTTGATATGTTAACTGTTATGTGCTTTAACTGATTATGAGTGCAAAGTTTGGCATGATTGATTTGATTGATATGTTTACATGTTTATCAGTTGATGCGCATTTGTGATGTTAGAATGAATGTTCTTGTTATGATTTACTTGTTAGAGTAACCTTATCTGACATCACTGCTTAATTTCTTGCATATGTGCTTTATCTAATCATTTCATGTTGTTAGGATAGGCTAAATCTTGAATGTTGGTATTATTTGCTTGTCTTGACAATGTTATGTTTGATTAAGATTTGATTATGTTACAACTGTTTGTGTCAAAATGAGTCTTATGTCAAAATTAAGTGATAAAATGAATTTTTCTATTGAATTTTGCATAAATACTTTATTATGGTCAAAACATGAGCAAGTTACTAATGGTGTAGAGATATGATAAGATTATTCAGTTCAAGCTTTAAGGAAGCTTAAAAGAAGGATTTTTTTAAGGACTCAAGTAGTTATTTTTGCTGAAATTTGAGTCATTTGCTTAGTTGGAAGGACATATATTCACATGTATGTTTGGTCCTGAAGTCTCTACAGATTCAAAGGATAGCCGTTGACCAGAAAACTGAATGCATTTGGGGCAATTATGACTTGTTTCTTATTCCTTCTCTTAAAACTATGTCAATAGCTCTGACTTTGAAAGGACATATATTCACATGTATGTATGGTCCTGTTGACCACTTGTGATCAAACAAGATAGCCATTTACCTACCAATTAAGAGATATTGGGGTGATTGAATATTAAACTATGTTTAAATGGGAAATGATAGTACATTGACTACTTAGCCAATCATATGGATTTAATAGGCTAAAAGGACCTTAGTATAGTCATTAACATGTATGGTTGTTTTCCCATGATGATGTAAAATCTAAGGTGATATAAACATAATGAATATGCTAATCTTTATGTGGAGATACATAGTTGTCTTTGCATGTCTCAAGATAAATCACTCCAAATGATAGGCAGAAAAGTGATTACCCAGTCATACACAAGCCTGTTGTTATTTGGTCAACCAAAAATGAAACATCTTTAAATATGACAAAGAACATGCTTAAGAAAATTTGAGAAAATATCAAAAACAAGGGGAAGAATGAATAAATCAACCAAAAGTTGATAAGTGTTTTAAATATTTTATCAAACAAGAGGGTTACAACTAACAACTACAAAGATGTTGACAAAATCTGTCTCATCTTGAATGAAAGGCCTGTTATTTAACTGTAAGTCCAACGTTCAACCCCTATATAAGTTTGAAAATCAAAAATACAAAAAGATCCAATAAGTTCTGTCATACAAAAACAATTTTTGACCAAATACAGGAGGTTGGAGTCAAATTGGGGTGATCTAGGGAATGCCAAATAAGCTTTAAGAAGAGATATGAGGCATCTTAGGACAGTGTTGACCATTAATGCATTATGCTACTAAATGAACCTTAATCATATCACCAAAGAGATAAAATTCATGCTAAGTTAATACCTACTGTTAACCTATCTATGTTGTCATAGTAATGCTGAGAATGAAGTATTGAGAAAGCTACTTAGTCAATATGATCTCATTCTTGAGATCTTTTCAGAAAACGGAAGAAAATGTTTTGAAGAGAAATACAACTGAAATTTGATCTCTAAATGCACCATTTGCTCTTAAACTATGATCTTTAATGAAAAATATACTTTGACAAGTGGTTTAAGTCAAAAAGTGTTGCATTTTGCCTTTAATAGGTTGAATATGTAAGTTCGGGTAAGGTTTGACGTTTTCTAACCTTTCCGGGCACAAAACAGTTGAATATGGTTGAATATGTGTTTTCGGGTAAGGTTTGATGCTTTATGACATTTCCGGGCAAGCTTAGTCATTTTTGACTAAGTTTATGATTTTCGGGAATGCTTTGAAGTGTTCACACTTTCCGGGTAGAGTACACTATTGTACTAATTTCCCGAGCAAGCATGAAGTCTTGAGATGAATATGTGTTATAGCTAGCTTTTAACAATAAATTCTTGTTCCGGGCAAGCTTTGCATTTTATATATGCTGATTGCTATTCCAAGCAAACTTTGTTAACTTAGTTTAGTACACCGAGTAAGCTTTATGATTTGTGTGAATATGTTATCTTTGAAATTACAAGTGTTTTCGGGAAAACCTTGTTTTCCGGGCACACTTTATATTTCGGGTGCACTTTTGTTCCCTCAACATACTTGGTAATTTCAAAACTTAACTTTCCAAGTACACTGTCTGCTAGAAGTCCTTTTCCGGGCACACTTTGTACTCTAGGAAGGTTATTCGGGTATACTTTACATAAGAAGGTTGTTCGGGCACACTATACATCAGAAAGGTTGCTCGGGCACACTGTGCAACCACGTATGCTAGATTGAATGTGTTTCTTATTCTGATAGGGTTTATGCAAGATTGAGTTATTTAATTTGAATTTAAGAAATTTATACAGGTGTCTTAATTGATTCCTAGCAAGGATGATTATTTGATATTTTATACTTGACTATTTGCCTCGTGATTAAGTTCTCAAGAAATCTGGTATTTTGGGTAAGCTTTCTTCATAGTGTCTTGACTTTAAATTACTTAGCTTGACCAAGCAGGGTTTGTAAATGGAAGGGATCAGGCAAACTTTGTTAATTTAATAACAAAAATTTTACCAAGCTAGGTTTGATATTTTTATCGAGTAAGCTTTGTGTAAGTGGAAGTATACCGAGTAGACTTTGCAAAGATTTACTTTTCCGAGTAAGGTTTGCTAAACCTAAATGATAAAGTGTTATATGTTTTACACATGTTTTTTAAAAAAATATATCAAGTAGATAATGTTACTGTTTGACAGGTCAAGTCCAAGAAGGCAAGTGATTGGAAGACCAGGCAAGGTATTCATTAATAAGTATGGTCCAAGTATGCTTGATGTTCTAAAGGAATATCTCTAAGTAATATCGGGCAAGGTTCAGCTCAAGCAAGGAACAGTACTCCCGAGTATACTTTGCTAATAAGTTATTTTATAGCAAAGAGCTGAAATGGATCATTGAAGAACAAGGTTGCTCGTAAGGATTTGTCGAGCAAAGTTTGACAAAGCCAAGAAGACTGAAGTCTACCCGGTGAGTATTTTACTTGGTAAAATACTCTTCAAGTAAAGTTTACCCGGAAACTGATTTCGAGTACACTTCTATGTTACCAAGTCCTGAAGGATGGCAGAGCACACAGCGTACTCGGAAAATGAAGATTTATGAAAAGCCTACCCGGAAGACTTGTTTTACACTTAGTTTATTTTGAATATGTAATTTGAATATGTATGATTATATTTAGGGTTTCTAGAAGGAATGACAGCTGTCCTAGGTTGGCAGGCCTATAAATAGAATGTTTAGGGCACGCCGCTAAAGGGGGCACAATAAGGATAGACAGACACATTTATTGAGATAGAATATATCGTGTGACGGTTGTCCTAGGATTCCTAAAACCCTAAATCGACTATCCACTTTGTATGATGAAAATTATATAAATGGAAATCTTTTGAGTGAATCCTGTGTGTGCTTTCTACCTTTGATTATTCATTGCAACCTTATGTTTGTTATTGATTCCGCCTTTAACAAACGGATATCTTTCTAAATATAGCAACCCGTCATTAACTCTCTTGTCGGCACATTAATCTGTGTGAGTTATGACATGATTAAGTAAGATCCAGCTGAAATCGAGGGGCCTGACAAGTGGTATCAGAGCTTGTTACTGCTATTTTGGAAAGATTGTTGCTGATTGAAGATTTGAAGAAGAATGACGTAAGCAGACCACTGTTCGATTGATTTGTGACGTCAGCAGCCCTGTTTTTCATTTTTCTTCCAGATCTACAATCTACCGGTGTTTTCTCTTCCTTATTTCAATTAAAGTTCTAATCTTTATATCTAAATCTTGTTCTAATCACATCAGACACATCAGATCTGAGCATTCTGTTTTCAGATATGATTATTTTGAAACTCTGTGTTTACAAAGAAACTGATTTTTGATTTCTCAAAATGTCTGAATATGAGGAACAAGAGGAGTTTACTAACAAGATACCAAGGTTGTATCGACAGGAAAACTTTACCAAATGGAAAGTACTCTTTGAAGCAGCCATTTGCTATAATGATGTTGATATGTGGAATATCATCAAGAATGGTCCACAAGCTACTGTATAAGAAGGTGCAAATCCACAAGCAACTGCTGCTGTAAGAGAAAGGATGAGAAAGGTTGACGACAAGGCTTTAGCTATGTTAAAGCTAGGTCTGTCTTGGGAAATACTTACCAAAGTTGCACATCATCCCACTGCCAAGGCAATGTATGATGCAATTATTGAGATGTTTGAAGGAAATGTTGAACTCAAGAACATCAAGAAGCAGAGATTGAAGCAGCAACTAGAAAGATTCAAGTATAAAGAAGGAGAAATGTTGAAATCAAATCTGGAAAGGTTTCTGGGAATTGTGAATGAGCTCAGAACCACAGATTATGTCATGACTGATTTTGATCTCAACACCAAGCTGCTAAACTCTATGCCAAAGAAATGGTATACTGCCTGCAAGTTCATCCTCACAAAGCACAACTTCAATGAGCTAAAGGTAGATGATGTGGTGTGTTTTATTCAAGCTGCAGAGATAGAAATGATAGAAAATGAAATGATAAGGGAGGAAAGACCCTGCTTCAATGTTTCAAATGCATTGTTTGCACCTATGGGTAACCTGACAAGTGGTATCAAGAATCAGCAACAGATTCCTATCATTGAAGAACCTGTTGAGCATAATGCTTACAATACAAAGGCTTTCATTGGTGGTAGCACAAGTAATCAAGGAAACCAGCAAAGATTCAATGTGCAACTGATTGATGACACTGATTCTGCCTCTATGCCAAGTGGAAATGTTCCTCATACTGGCACAGGACATGGTCAAAGCAATGATACACAGGCTTTGCTGTCTATGTTTACTAAGTCATATAATGCATTTGTTGCAAAGAATTTGATTCACACAAGTGTAGTGCAAGATGATCTAGAGCAGATAGATGCTGATGATTTGGAGGACATGGATTTGAAGTGGCAAGCTGCAATGTTAGCTTTGAGAAGTAAGAGGTTGTATAATAGAACTGGTAGATCTCTAGTTTCTGGTCCAAATGAAAGAATTGGATTTGACAAGTCAAAGGCAATCTGCTATAATTGCCAACAGCCAGGACATTTTGCAAGAGAATGCAACTTGCCAAGGAACTATCAGATGAATCAATTCCTGAATCAACTGCCAAGAGGTCAACAACAATACCAGCAAAATTAGCAAAGAAACAACAACCAAAACTTCAATAACAACTTCAATCCCAACAACAACTATAATCCCAACTTCAACAACTTTCAGTCTCAAATGAATAATCTGAATCAAAGAATGTATCAGAATCAAAGTTTTCAAATGAACAACAATCAAAACTTTCAAGCTGCTCAAAATGTTCCAAACAACACTGTTCCAGCCAACCAAAATCAACCAAGAAATCAAGGAAATGTGGCAGTGACTACATAACGTGAAGGAAATTTTGATTGGAGTAATCATGAAGAAGACATTGCAGATGATATCAATAGGGCAAATGTGGCATTCATGGCTATAATTGAGAAAGAAACTGGATCATCATCTCAGGTACACTCTGCTCCTACTGTTGATTTAAATGAACTTATCAATGAATTGAAAACAAAAGTAGGCAAGCTGGAAAGTGAGTGTTTTAAGAAACAAAGTATCATCAATACATATGAGGCAAGTGAACTAGTGAGTGAAGAAAGAATGAAAAGTTTAGAGGAAGACTGTGTAAACAGTTACAGAGCTCAGAAAAGATTCACCACTGAAATTGATGGGTTGAAGAAAATGATTATAGAAGAGAAGTTGTTAAACACAAAACTGCAAGTTGACAATGAATTCTTGAAGAACTTGGTCTCCACTGGAAACATCTGTGGAATTCTGAACCAAGTTAAGGAAGAAGACAAATACAAAGCAGTACCTCCACCATTCAACAACAACTTTATGCCAAAAGTTGATAAAGAGAAAAGAAATGCATATCTACAACAATTCAAAGATGTCTTTCAAGACAAAGAAGAACTTGTAGATTTGTACAAGAATGTTGAAGTCAGTGAAGAATGAGAGTTTGTTGTGAAGAAAGAACTGAAAGAAGAAAGGTTAATTGGTGTTCAAGTCTCTGAAGATGATCTTGAATCAATTGATTTGAATCAAGATGACTTGAGTGATTTGAGTGATCAAATTACTGAAGAGGAACTTAAAGCTGCTGAAAGAGGAAGAAGATACAAGAAGCCAGAATCAATTGATAACTTCCAAAGTACACACCAGTCACACCAAAAATGAAGAAACAGAATGAAAGAATGAAAAGAGAACATGTGTTTTTTGACTTATGTGAAAGAAAGAAGGTGAATTACAATGCTGTAAGGCCTCCTAGCAAGGATGTATTGGATAAGATAAAGCAAAACAACAAGAAAAAGATAAAAGAAGATGTGAATGTTAAAAACTTTATTCCAGTTTACCCTATTTTCTCAAGCATTGAAGATTTTGACATTGGTGAAGTAGAAACAATGGAAGAATATGAAAAGAGGAAATTGAGACAAAGGGAAAACTTTAAGGAAGAATCCTTGAGTACAAGAGAAATTGTTTTTGTGAAAGGGAAAGTTGAAAGAAGTGACATAAGAATAGCTGAGTTTGTTCCCTTCTCAATTGACGACTGTTTAAAGTCTAAAAGGACAATTGTAGTTGATCCACCAAGACCAAGTGAAAGGTTCAAGAAGCCAAAAGAACATGAAATATTCAAAGGAAAGGTTTGGTGCAAGAAATGTGATGAATATGGTCATCACACAGACTCATGTAATGAAAGATTGAAATTCCAACCTTTCCATGTACCAGATGGAACAAAGTATGGCCAAGACTTTGTTCTATACAAACAGAAGTATGATATATATCTGGGAAAAGGAAAGGTGTGTGGAAATGAAACTTTGAACAGAGAAGAAAAGAAATTTGCAAAGGAGACAAGGATTGAAAAGAAAACTGATGTTAAAACAAAGAAACAAATGACTAAATCAGTAAGAAGAAGTGTGTCTTCTAAGAAAAATGAGAAATTGGTGAAGAAGAATTATCAACCTGTGGAAATCAGACAAGACAGTCAATCAGTCAAATCTGATGGCTCTCAAAGATCATCAAACAGTGAGATAACAAGAAGAAAAGATGCACATTCTAGAAAGAAACCAACAGAACTCACTGGTGATGAGAAGTTTCTACTAAAGCATGGATATGAACCACATGGTTTCCTTTGGAAACCTAAGACTGAGAGTAAGGTTGAGCAACTTGCTGATGTGAGAGACTACTCTGAGAAGAAGGACTATGTGATAAAGGAGTATGCCACTGACTCAGCTGAATACCAGTGTCGAACCTCACTTGTTAAAACTCCAAGAGAGTGTGGTTATGAAACTGATAATTCAGACAACTTAGAATTGACTCATGAAGATCCTAAACCAACAACACTCACTTCCCAAGCTGTGTCTGAAACTGAATCTGATGAGCTGCAAGTTGATAAGGCTTGCACTTCATCACTCAACTAATCAAACTTTCTTTGTATGTGCAGGAACAATCCACTCCTCCAAATGACATATGGTATATGGATAGTGGTTGTTTTAGGCACATGACTTGTGACAAGAGATCTCTTGTCAATTATGAAGAAAAGTATGAAGGTCTAGTAGCTTTTGGGAGTGATGAGAATGGTGGAATGATTGTTGGAAAAGGAATCTTAACAAATGGGAAAGTCTCATTTGATAATGTATTTAATGTTGAAGGTCTTCAGTACAATCTGCTGAGTATATCACAAATGTGTGATAAGGGTTACAAAGTCAGTTTTGATGATTCACACTGTTTCATTTTAAAACCTGAGTTTGTAATTCCACCTGAAATGATTATGTTGATGGCACCAAGAAATGGTAACTTGTATGAATTGAATATGAAAGAAGCTATTTCAAGAGGAGGTGCATGTTTTGTTTCCAAAGCCACTGAAAATGAGTCAAAATTGTGGCATAGGAAACTGTGTCATGTGAACTTGAAGAACATGAATAGACTTGTCAAAGGTGAGCATGTCATAGGCTTACCTACAAGAGAATTCAAGTTGGAAGATCATTTTGATTCATGTCAAAAGGGAAAACAACACAAATCTACTCATAAGTAAAAACTCATCAATTCAATTGATCAAGTACTTGAATTACATCACATGGATCTCTTTGGTCCTGTGAGTGTACCAAGTATTGGGAAGAAAAGATATTGTCTGGTGATCATTGATGACTATTCAAGATACACTTAGATTTATTTCCTAAGTACCAAGGATGAGACTGCAGAGTTGATTAAAGATTGTGTAACAATGATTGAGAATAAGTTGAATAAGACAGTCAAGATGATGAAAAGTGACAATGGCAATGAGTTCAAGAATGGAGTTATGCAAGAATTCTGTGAAGCAAAAGGAATACAACAACAATTTTCAGCTCCTAGAACTCCTGAACAAAATGGTGTAGCAGAAAGAAGAAACAGAACACTTATTGAAGCTGCAAGAACCATGTTAGCAGATGCTAATCTGCCTGTCACTTTTTGGGCTGAAGCCATAAATGTCGGTCCCTTCGATTTCACCTGGATCTTAATCAATCATGTCATAACTCACACGGATTAATCGTGTTGACAAGAGAGTTAATGACGGGTTGCTGTATTTAGAAAGATATCCATTTGTTAAAGGCGGAATCAATAACAAACATACGGTTGCAATGAATAATCAAAGATAGAAAGCACACTCAGGATTCACTCAAAAGATTTTCATTTATATAATGTTAATCATACAAAAGGATAATCGATTTAGGGTTTTCTAGGAATCCTAAGACAGCCGTCACACAATATTCTCTCAATAAATGAGTCTGTCTTATCCGTATTGTGTGTTCTGCCTCTCTGTGCCTCTCTGGCGGCGTGCCCTAAATATTCTATTTATAGGCCTGCCAACCTGGGACAGCTGTCATTCCTTCTAGAAACCCTATCCGATAATACATATTCAAATTACATATTCAAAATAAACTAAGTGTAAAACAAGTCTTCCGGGTAGGCTTTGCATCAGTCTTGTCTTTCCGAGTATGCTCGGCCATCCTTCATAACTTGGTAACATAGAAGTGTGCTCGGGATCAGTTTCTGGGTAGACTTTACTTAAAGAGTATTTCACTAAGTAAAATACTCACCGAGTAGACTTCAGTCTTCTCGAATTTGCCAGACTTTTCCCGACATCTCCTTACGAGCAACCTTGTTCTTCGATGATCCATTTCAGCTTTTTGCTATAAAATAACTTATTAGCAAAGTGTACTCGGGAGTACTGTTCCTTGCTCAAGCTGAACCATACACGATATTACTTAGAGATATTCCTTTATATTATCAAGCATACTCGGATCATACTTATTAAAGAATACCTTGCCCGGTCTTCCAATCACTTGGCTTCTTGGACTTGGTTAACCAAAACTTACTCGGAGGAGTAATATACTTGGTTATGAAGAACAGGCTTGCTTGATAAAGTGAACCTTACCCGGATTTACATAAACTAGTGTACCTTACTCAAAACACACTAATTTGCAAACCCTGCTCGGATAACCACTTAAGAAGACTATTTGAAGTAAACCTTGCCCGGTAGGCAAAATATCATACTCGGCTAAGTAAAAGCTTGCTCGGAGGTCTAAGGTGTGCTCGGATCCATTACTTAGCAAATTCAGAGGAGGTTGAGAAGATTCCAATCTTCCATGTACTTCATTTAGGTCAAATCTTTGACTCAACAATCTCCCCTTAGGTCAATTTCTTGACCCAACAATCTCCCCTAGATTGGAACCCCTCAGCTGACCCAAAACATTTCTATGGTTACTTACACTTAGCAAAAATACACATCAAATCAAAAATCAAAATTACATATTCAAATAACATAAGCAAATTACATAATCAGATGTCATATTTACCCTTTCTGACTAGTTGTCAGTGGGATTCTTCTTCAGATCTTCCTTTACTTGCTATGCCCATTTCTTGGCAGCCATTGAAGCAATGGACTCACCAATCTCTTCTTCAATCATGACATCAGTATTCAAGTTGGCTGGTTCAGCAGTTTCATATGTTAGACATTGGGGTTGAAACATGCTACCCACCATAGCTAAGGAATTATCAACTTCCTCAACTCTATTTATCTTAATCAACTCCTCTATCATCTCTTGATCAGCCACATCATCAAGTATTTCTTTTGCTATGTTGGCTTCATTGATCAAGATCTCCTGCTCTGCCATTTCTTCATGAGTTAAGGATTGGGCTATTTTCTCCCTTTCCATTGACTCTTTGATAATTCTTTCTTGTTCTTTTAAGGTAGCAGCAGCATCATCTCCGAATAAAACATCCTTTTCAGGATATGCCTTAAGAGGCTCTTCTTCTGTAACCTTGGCCTTTCCCTTTTCCATTCTCTTCTTTAAGTTTTCTTCACTTTCAGGAGGAAAGTCATCAATTTCCCCCCTTTTTTTAAGGACTTCCAGTTCTGAATCATGCTCTACCATCTTGGAACTTTCTTCTTGGTCAGTTTCTGGTTCAGTGTATATAAGTTCCTCAGTAGCAGCATTTTCATCAATGAATTCTTCAGTTTGTGGATCAGTGACATCACTAGGTACATCAGTAGCTAAGAAATTAGTATCTTCCTCAGTTCTCATTTCCTCACTGCTCTCCTCTCCATCTCCATACACATTTATAATCATATTCAATGCATTCACATTCTCACCTTCTACACCTGAGACAGTTGGCATAGAATCATTCTCCCCCTGATTTGGGGCAGCTGAGGTCTTCTCAACCTCCTGCTCCAGGGCTTGAATTTTCAAGTTTGCCTTCACCAACTTCTCTAACAGGATCACATTCTCCTGTGTTACTTCCTCATTCCTTCTTCTCAACTCAACATTTTCTTTCATTAGGGTCAGAAGGTCAGTCTCAGTGCGTGGTGATGTAGGTGGTGTTGTGAAGAATTGTTCATAATCAGGTTCTGTGACATGTATTTCCTGACCAGCAACGGATGCTTCAATTCTTTTCCCATTGATGTCTTCTACAAGTTCTGCTGATCTCCAGAAATCAAGTGAGTGATTTCTGTAGATGACAGGATTTTCAGTAAGAGCAAAGTTGACATTTGATCGAGCCATCCATCTGATCATTGGTATTGTCATGTGTGACTTGCAGAAGTGCACACATATTATGTTTCATTTCAAAGAAATACTTTGGCTATTCTTCTTCTGCCATATCTGAAACACATAAACAAACATATTCAAAGTGAAATTAGTCATAAAGTTCAGTACTTTAGATAATTTCAAGTTATAAAAATAAAGAAGAAAGAAAGAAATCTTCATGAACCTGTTCTTCGACAAATTAATAACCTAAACATATAAACAGAGTATTAGTAATCAGATACATTATCAAAGCCCATTATAGTCTAATCGTGATTGGAAAACACATCATTAAAGCTTACCGAGTCGGAATTAGAGGGCTAATTTAAGTTAGTGTTTGGATTAAAGATGAATGTGATAAGTCGGTTAGGTTTTCTTTGGGAGTAAGGATTTGCAGTGGAAGGAGAGAGAGAGGGAAATAATGTTGAAAAATTTTGCCTAACTCCCCTTTTTATACCTTTTGAAAGTGGGTTTTAAATGCTTTTTGTCCTTTTGTGAATTATTAGCTGTCAACCAGTAACATTATCCACTTGATATATTAAAACTTTTAATTTCATTTAAGTTCATAAGACCTTATTCGAAAGATTAATATATCCAAAGTCTACTCGGTATACTTCCACTTACAAACCTTACCCGGTCAAACTTTGCTTGGAAAATTTTCATTTTTGAATATACAAAGTTTGCCCGAATTCTTCTATTTATAAACCTTGCTCGATCAAGTAAATTAATTTAAAGTTAAGACAATAATGAAGAAAGCTTACCCGAAATACTAGATTTCTTGAGAAATTAATCACAAGGCAAATAATCAAGTATAATCATCAAATAAACATCCTTACTAAGAATCAATTAAGATTCCCACATAGATTTCTCAATTTCAAATTAAAACTTATCTAGCATGAACCCTCATAAGAATCATAATCAATTTTATCATAATCAATTTTATCATACTTACTAACATATTCAATCAAGCATACTTGAACAACATAGTGTGCTCGAGCAACCATTCATGAGAATAGTGTGCTCGAACACCTTCTAATGCAAAGTATACCCGAATAACCTTCATATAGTACAAAGTGTGCCCGGAAAGGAATTCTAGCAGACAGTGTTCTTGGAAAGTTAAGTTTTGAAATTACCAAGTATATTGAAGGAACACAAGTGTACCCGAAATATAAAGTGTGCTCGGAAAACAAAGTTTGCCCGAAAACACTTGTAATTTCAAAGAAATCATACACATACATATCACAGAGCATGCTTGGAATGAAATTAAACACATAAACATTTAAGTGTGCTATAGTTTAAAATTTCATAGAGCTTGCCTGAAAATCCTATGTTAGCACTAAGCTTGCTAGGATTAACACATTCAATCATCAGGTATGCCCTTACTTGAGGGATTTCAACATATCAAACCATACCCGAAAAATGACAAACTTTAATAGTAACATCTAAGCGTGCCCGGAAAGATTAACAAACCTTACCCGAAACAACATATTCACACATAATCAAGTCAAAAATGACTAAGCTTACTCGGAAAGGTTGAAAATTATCAAACCTTACCCGAAACAACATATTCACACATAATCAACTGTTTTGTACTCGGAAAGGTTATAGTTCATTAAACCTTACCCGAAAATACATATTCAAACAGTTTGTGCTCGGGAAGGTTATAAGGTATCAAACCTTACCCGAACTTACATATTCAACCTATTTTAGGCAAAATGCAACACTTTTTGACTTAAACCACTTTGTCAAAATATATTTTTCTTTTCAGATCATAGTTTAAGAGCAAATGGTGCATTTAGAGATCAAATTTCAGTTATAATTCTCTTCAAAACAATTTCTTCCATTTACTGAAAAAATCTCAAGAATGGGATCATATTGACTAAGTAGCTATCTCAATACTTCACTCTCAGCATTATTATGACAACATAGATAGGTTAACAGCAGGTATAAACTTAGCATGAATTTCATCTCTTTGGTGATATGATTTAAGTTCATTTAAAGCATAATGCATTAATGGTTAACACTGTGCTATGATGCCTCATATCTCTTCTCAAAGCTTATTTGGCTTTCCCCAGATCACCCCAATTTGACTCCAACCTCCTGTATTTGGTCAAAAATAGTTTTTGTATGACAGAACTTATTGTATTTTTGTATTTTTAGATTCAAACATATATAGAGGTTGAACGTTGGACTTACAGTTAGCAACATGCCTTTCATTCAAGATGAGACAGATTTTGGCAACATCTTTGTAGTTCTAGTTGTAACCCTCTTGTTTGATAAAATATTTAAAACACTTATCAAGTTTTGGTTGATTTATTCATTCTTCCCCTTGTTTTTGATATTTTCTCAAATTTTCTAAAAGTATGTTCTTTGTCATATTTAAAGATGTTTTATTTTTTGGTTGACCAAATAACAACAGGCTCGTGTATGACTGGGTAATCACTTTTCTGCCATATCATTCGGAGAGATTTATCTTGAGACATGCAAAACAACTATGCATCTCCACATAAAGATTAGCATATTCATTATGTTATATCACCTTAGATTTTACATCATCATAGGAAAGCAACCATACATGTTAAGTACTATACAAATGTGTTTTTAGCCTATTAATTCCATATGATCAGCTAAGTAGTCAATGTACTATCATTTCCCATAAAAACACAGCTTAATATTCAATCACCCCAATATCTCTTCATTGTCAGGTTAATGGCTATCCTGTTTGACCAAAAGTGGTCAATAGGACCAAACATACATGTGAATATATGTCCTTTCAAAGTCAGAGCTATTGACATAGTTTTAAGTGAAGGTACAAGAAACAAGTCATAATTGCCCCAAATGCATTCAGTTTTCAGGTCAATGGCTATCCTTTGAATCTGAGAGATTTAATGACCAAACATACACAAGTGCATGTCCTTCCAACTAGGCAAATGACATAGTTTTCAGCAAGAACAACTATTTGAGACTTTTCTAAAAAAAAATCCTTCTTTTAAGCTTCTTAAAAGCTTGAACTGAATAATCTTATCATATCTCAACACCATTAAACAACTTGCTCATGTTTTGACCAAAATAAGGTATCTATGCAAAATTCATTATAAAATTCATTGAATCACTTAATTTTGACATAAAACACATTTTGACATAAACAGTTGCATCAAATAATCAAATCTTAATCATTCTTAACATCATCAACAAAAACAGACTGTACTAACATTCAATGTCTATCCTATCTTAACAACATCAGAAGATCAGATAAAGAACATATTCAAGTAACCATAAACATGTGATTACTCATGACATCAGATAAGCATTCAATTTCACCCAAACAGATCAAACTACTTATCATAACATCATCAGTTAACTTGATAGTCAAGAATTATCATCAATTTCAAACAAATTGCACAGATATTTACTTAAGCACCTATCAGTTAACTTCAAACAGTGACATATTCAAAAACATATTCAATCAACATTCAGTTGAAACATATTCAATCAACATTCAGTTGAAACATATTCAAAACATATTCAATCAACATTCAGTTGAAAAATATTCAAAACATATTCAATCAACATTCAGTTGTAACATATTCAATATGTGTAGTCTCTAATAAAATAATCAGTTATCACAGAGAGACACACATACATACAGTTAAGGCACACAACATTTAACATACTCAATAACATACTCAGCAACATATTTTAACAGAAACATTCAACATGTGTGACCTCTTCTAAACTTTTCAGTTAGCACATAGAGGTACACAACCAAGCACACATCCTTAATCAGATTTCATCAGAGTTGATCATCCCTAGGGCTTTCAAAAGAAAGTTGAACCTGGTCCTGTCAAGTGGTTTGGTGAATAGGTCAGCCAAGTTATCACTGGTATCAACTCTTTGCATTTCAATCAGACATTTTTCACTGCAATCTCTGATGAAGTGATGTCTGATTCAATGTGCTTAGTCCTAGAATGTTGCACAGGATTCTTAATAGTAAAATATGCAGCAGTATTATCAATCAGAATAGGGTGTTTAGAAAATTCAAACCATAATTGTAACACCCCGCAACCGCAGCGGAAACGTAAACGGGATGCAACAGACACCTCTGATATCAACCACATTGTTTATAAAGAAAACTGAATACATTAATATACTTCAAATTACATTATCTTGTATTTCATTACCGTCTAGGTGATACACACATCATACAATACGATACACAATTCTATTTGTTATAGTGTATCCTAACATCCTGCACGCAAATCATACACACATCAAGCACTTAGCACGTAAGCAATTACTTCATCTTAATTGTACCTGAAAAGCATGTGAGAAAACGGGTCAACTACGAATAGTTGGTGAGTTTCACAATTCGAGTAAACCATGATAAATTATTATCATAAAATAATATTATTATCGATGTAATTATGCTGAGCCCACAAGTGAAACCTCTGACTATCACACACAACCCCCGTGGCATATCCCCCGCCCACGGACCCGTGGCATATCCCCCGCCCACGGAACTGCCCCAAACCGCTATGTCTAACATTACATAGCAAAATATATATAACACCCAAAATAGACATGTGCAACTGGCTGGGAAACATCAGCAAATCCATGCCAGACCAGTTGGGTTTGTCAGACCAATAGTACTATCCACACTCTACCGGCTTTCAGTTAATCACTCGTGTTCCGGGGCCTTAGAATGTTAGCAACTCAGACAATTACCATCTTAGTACATTTCCGTACGATTCCCGTACAATAAAATATATATAAATCCACGCAAATCCATGCGTTCAGTATGTACTTAAACATTTCAGTAAAAACATGCTTCCGCCCCGAGAAAATATTCGAAAACAGTTCAGAAAAAGGGGCTCGTGAAACTCACCTTAACACATGCAAGCCGGTAACAACAATCATTATCAGTTAACACGTCCAATCTGTAATATGATCCCTACGATCGTTACTATACACTCATTATTAATATGACTTTAACCAAGTTAACCGGTACATCTGGGGACACTGTTAACCCAGCACTGTACCCGTTCTGGGGGCAAGGTTAACCCAGAAACACTTCTCCGGACTCAGATTGTGATGTCGTTTAGAGTTCAACAGTCAAATTTTCTAATAGCTTGTTTTCCCCGTTTTGCGTGCCTAGCACGGTTACCCGTTTTTATGTTTCAAAAATGAGTTTGGTCACACACGACCCGAAAATAGTCGTTGACTGATAGTTTAAGTAAAGTTGTGAAATTTGAGCTCGGTTTAGACGCCCCGATTGGCCGCGGGACCCGTTTCCGTATTTAGCGTACCGGAAACTGTTAAATCAGACAAAAATTACTCAAATCATCCGAATTATTTTCGGATGATTTATTTTCACTTGTTTAACTCATTTATATGAAAATAGTTCATTTTTTGGGTTTTTATACACCAGTCAGCTCGCTTAAGCGAACTTCACCGGTTTACGCGTTTTAACTTTAAAAGTTTGATAATTAGCACAAATAATTATCCGTTTAGTCTCGGATCTTGAAATTTTGCAAAAATCACTTTTTGACAGTGGGGAGTTTTATAAAAATATTTCCAGAAATAAATTGTATAATTAAAATTTATTTATCTATTTTTAAACACCGTTTAAACACTAAATATGTCGTAAAAACCAAACGACCTTAGAAAAATCCCAAATTTTTCTTGGATGTCCCCTGCCATCCACATAGTCCCCTGTAATTTTTCCAGAACCAAAATCTTCTTTTACATGCCATTTTCACTAAAACCGAGCTAGAAAACCCTAGAGCTCGTTTCACCGAAAAGCCTACTTAGACTTCTCCAACGGACCTCAAATTTTGTGTGTGACTTATACATGATATAAAAAGCTTATCTGCAATATTCCAGAATTTTTCATGATATTTAACTATTTTTCACCATTTTTGGCCAAAACCGAGCATTAAATTCACCAAATATTCATCCTTTATCCAAAAATTACCAAAAATTCACAGAACTCTTACTTTCATGTGTAGAACATCCCTGTAAAATTTCATGACCTAACTCTACACGTATCACAATCTGTCCAAATATCCCAAAACCGAACATAACCGAATATACCTTTCGTTTTCCGCCACTATCATCAATGGAGGTTATGACAAATTTGTCGAAATAAAGTTTACAGACTCGTTTCATGAGTTCCATGAATGCTGCCGGCGCATTTGCTAGCCCGAAAGGCATAACTAAGAATTCATAATGGCCGTAGCGAGTCCGAAACGCTGTTGTTGCAACGTCCTCCTCTTGGATTTTTCATTTGGTGATAACTATATCTAAGATCAATTTTCTAAAATAAATCGCCCATTGCAGTTGGTTAAACAGATCATTTACTTCGAAGAAGAGAATACCTATTCTTGATTGTCACTTTATTCAATTCTCCCTAATCAATACATATCCTAACACTTCCGTCCTTCATTTCCCAAATAACACTGGTGCACCCCATGGTGACTAACTAGGTCGTATAAAACCTTTATCCAATAATTCTTGCATTTCAGTTGGTGCAAGTCGGTAAGATGCTTTAGCAACAGGGCCAGCATGAGGTATTTAATCGATTCTGAATTCGACCTGTCGGGTTGGCGGTAATCCAGGAAGTTCTTCTGGGAAAACTTCTGGATATTTGTGTACCACCGGGATATCTTCTATATGTTTTTTTTTTAATACTTTGGCAATCGCGTTTGTTAAATACACCACGTCTTCTTGTCGTAAATATTATAACATCTCAAGATGAGATTAGAGTGGCAACATAATACCGTACACTTTTCTCTGTATCAAATCGCTTCATCGTCCGAAGGAGATCTTCTACTCATCTTCTTTTCATATTTGATTTCAGCTTCATGTTGAGTTAGCCAATCCATGCTAACTATTACGTCAAAACTTCTTTACTTTACTGGTCGTAGGTCAATAAGGAAAGGTTAATCGTTCAGAATAATAGGACAATTCCGAACAATTTAGTTAACCATTAGGGATTTACCGTTAGCGATTCTACAGTATAGGGTTCTATAGTTTCACTAATCGGTATCTTTCCAAAGGGTAGGAGATTAACAGGAATTAACTACTATCGACGACCGTAAAAATATCACTGGTGCCTATTGATTTGAAACTACAACATACTTAATACCACCTTTGGATCATGACGTGCTTCATTCGAATTACTCCCATAAGTACAGCTCCTTGCTTGATCAGAGGTTGATGCTTGTCATGAGGTTCGTCTTCCAACGACACCTTGGTTCAACTTGGGCAATTTCTCTTGAAACGTTCTGTACTGCCGCATTCATATCAAGTACAACTTTTTGGCATAATTTGATTTCTTTGGATGGATTGTTATTGAAGTTGTTGGGTTCGGAGTGGTTGTACACGAACGGGTTGGGATAGCCGGTTCACATGGCTTCAATTGGTTCTACAATTGGGCATTACGTCCATCTTTACCACACCTGTGGCCTACTATCACTCGACATTCTTCTTCCTGCCGATAACCATATTTTCCACATTTAGGGAAGGACCCTTCATGCGGTTCATGTTTTCACACCAGAACTAGTCTTAGTATAATTCTGGGTTGTAGGACATACCTACTTATTCAAAAGCCTATCTTGCACTATACCTTTATCACTTCTCTTCTTTAACACCCGATGTCTCACCTAACGTCCTTCCAGTCCGCTTCCCATAGAGTTAAATATATCGATGCTGGCTTGTGACACAACCCTTCCAACGGTTGTATATCTTACAGGATTGACTATACTCCTTATCGATGGAGTTAGTCCCCAATATAGTGCTCACTTCTCTTAGTTTCAGGAGTAATTAGCCATGTTACCAGACATGACAATTCCTTCAAACGGTTAGCGTGTTCTAAGTGATCAGCACACAACATTTCTATCTTTCATAGCTCAGTTTCCAATCTCTGAGTTTAATTACTCGAAATAAAGTGCTCTAGCACAAGAATTTTTAAATCCTGACCATAACATCTGAGCAATAATTTTCTAACTATAATTTTGTACCATCGTGTTCCATCACGATACAACATAATCTACCAACATATCTGTAGCATAATTCACTACACAATGTTCTATCCTCTTACCAATATCCTTAACCATTTCGATCTTTTCTATCCCCTCGCTAATCTATTCCTCTCTTTACCATCAGTAAACTATTAATAATTTCCTTAACACAACCAACAAATATATCCTTCATACCGGATCTAATTCATTACGACTACTATTCATGTTTAGTTTATAACTAATACTTGTAGTCATAATAGTATTCGGTGGGACATTAACACTCTTAGTAATAACACTAAGAATTGAAATATTCATAATCATGTGATTGCTCGATCTATAAGTCTGCGATCACATTTGCATCAACACTAGCAGTGATCTGTGATACGACACTCGGTATCATCATCTGCTATCTTTGAGCAATCAACTGAATCATATCAATCTCCATCATTGGAGTTACTCTCTTTATGTCATTCTGCCATACTCATCTCGTACGCAGTGATCAATATTAATTTCACCGTATGACTCGTTACCAGCTCAATTATAACAGCAAGTACACATACACACCAAGTATTATCATACATATTACACATACTAGTATCTAGTATATATGTCCCACAAATATAATAACATATGGACTTAACCTGATGTCGGTTAACGTTTAAATATGTTTCATAACCCTTGTCACCAACCGACATATAGATCTTTCTCAACAAAGATTAATGTTTAATATACTTGATTTCAATATCCTTCTGCATGTCAGCATAACCGATACATGCTCACCGTGAGCACCAAACGATTACGTACCACGGAGTTATAATATCCGTGTCTATTCGTATATCCGGCATACACGGTATACCACCTACGAACGAATAACCAACTATGCTATAATGATTCCAACACCTCTTTGTGTATGGGTAATCATTCTATTCGAGTATACATGGGTATAGGCATCTAACGGATGTAAGGTTAACATAGGGAGTTGCAAGGTTCAAGGTAATCGCGCAACATGGGTTGCCTTCAAATATTATTAATTACTATTATGGGAAACTCTATCACTTGCTCAGTCAATGTCCTCAGGCGTTCTAGGTTCGCTAAAATCGGTAATTCTCGATCTGGAGGTGGTATGACTCATATGTTTGAGAGTGAGAAATACATATATATATTTCTATATATTATTTTATCTGCTCATTTATTCTCAGATTTATTATCATTATTATTGTACTTTATTTTATTTTATCTTATTTATTTATTTATTTACCTTAATGGAATAAGAATGGGTTCAGGTACGGGTCCGTTCGTACGTGAGGGTCGACGGTTCGGGTGAACATAGGGGGTTATTAGGATATACGGTACCGGTGTTGGTGGGTAAGGGATTTATCAATTTTGGTTGGGTGTGACGGTTACTAGATATTTCTGGTTATTGTCAAACGAGAGATCTAACTTGGTACTATCATAACTATAGCCCGATAAGTCTGACTTATCATCAACCGATGCTTTAGAAATTTCGGCATCCTCGGTACTTTTTATTATTTCATTCCCCCGGTTCCGTATCCTGGTCCTATTTCTCAATACACGTACCCGCAAGATATATACATATAAATATATACACATTAGCACGCATAAATAATATTATATACTTTACACATATGCTGCCATTTTTACCTATTAACGTACCCCGTGACTTCCCCTGAACTCCATCGTGCGGACAAGTCTGTTATTATGTTCCGGACCATAATAACTCACTTGTCCATCCAAGTTCATCCAGATCTTGTCACTATAAATTATTAGTTGATATTCAGATCCTATAATACTTGAGCTACTAGTTATATTTTAGGTATCTTTTAAAGACATCCTAATTCTTTTATAACCAATGGCTCTGATACCAAGTTCTGTAACACCCCGCAACCGCAGCGGAAACGTAAACGGGATGCAACAGACACCTCTGATATCAACCACATTGTTTTTAAAGAAAACTGAATACATTAATATACTTCAAATTACATTATCTTGTATTTCATTACCGTCTAGGTGATACACACATCATACAATACGATACAAAATTCTATTTGTTATAATGTATCCTAACATCCTGCACGCAAATCTTACACACATCAAGCACTTAGCACGTAAGCAATCACTTCATCTTAATTGTACCTAAAAAGCATGTGAGAAAACGGGTCAACTACGAATACTTGGTGAGTTTCACAATTCGAGTAAACCATGATAAATCATTATCATAAAATAATATTATTATCGATGTAATTATGCTGAGCCCACAAGTGAAACCTCTGACTATCACACACAACCCCCGTGGCATATCCCCCGCCCACGGACCCGTGGCATATCCCCCGCCCACGGAACTGCCCCAAACCGCTATGTCTAACATTACATAGCAAAATATATATAACACCCAAAATAGACATGTGCAACTGGCTGGGAAACATCAGCAAATCCATGCCGGACCAGTTGGGTTTGTCAGACCAATAGTACTATCCACACTCTACCGGCTTTCAGTTAATCACTCGTGTTCCGGGGCCTTAGAATGTTAGCAACTCAGACAATTACCATCTTAGTACATTTCCGTACGATTCCCGTACAATAAAATATATATAAATCCACGCAAATCCTTGCGTTCAGTATGTACTTAAACATTTCAGTAAAAACATGCTTCCGCCCCGAGAAAATATTCGAAAACAGTTCAGAAAAAGGGGCTCGTGAAACTCACCTTAGCACATGCAAGCAGGTAACAACAATCATTATCAGTTAACACGTCCAATCTGTAATATGATCCCTACGATCGTTACTATACACTCATTATTAATATAACTTTAACCAAGTTAACCGGTACATCTGGGGACACTGTTAACCCAGCACTGTACCCGTTCTGGGGGCAAGGTTAACCCAGAAACACTTCTCCGGACTCAGATTGTGATGTCGTTTAGAGTTCAACAGTCAAATTTTCTAATAGCTTGTTTTCCCCGTTTTGCGTGCCTAGCACGGTTACCCATTTTTATGTTTCAAAAATGAGTTTGGTCACACACGACCCGAAAATAGTCGTTGACTGATAGTTTAAGTAAAGTTGTGAAATTTGAGCTCGGTTTAGACGCCCCGATTGGCCGCGGGACCCGTTTCCGTCTTTAGCGTACCGGAAACTGTTAAATCAGACAAAAATTACTCAAATCATCCGAATTATTTTCGGATGATTTATTTTCACTTGTTTAACTCATTTATATGAAAATAGTTCATTTTTAGGGTTTTTATACACCAGTCAGCTCGCTTAAGCGAACTTCACCGGTTTACGCGTTTTAACTTTAAAAGTTTGATAATTAGCACAAATAATTATCCGTTTAGTCTCGGATCTTGAAATTTTGCACAAATCACTTTTTGATAGTGGGGAATTTTATAAAAATATTTCCAGAAATAAATTGTATAATTAAAATTTATTTATCTATTTTTAAACACCGTTTAAACACTAAATATGTCGTAAAAACCAAACGACCTTAGAAAAATCCCAAATTTTTCCTGGATGTCCCCTGCCATCCACATAGTCCCCTGTAATTTTTCCAAAACCAAAATCTTCTTTTACATGCCATTTTCACTAAAACCGAGCTAGAAAACCCAAGAGCTCGTTTCACCGAAAAGCCTACTAAGACTTCTCCAACGGACCTCAAATTTTGTGTGTGACTTATACATGATATAAAAAGATTATCTGCAATTTTCCAGAATTTTTCATGATATTTAACTATTTTTCACCATTTTTGGCCAAAACCGAGCATTAAATTCACCAAATATTCATCCTTTATCCAAAAATTAGCAAAAATTCACAGAACTCTTACTTTCATGTGTAGAACATCCTTGTAAAATTTCATGACCTAACTCTACACGTATCACAATCTGTCCAAATATCCCAAAACCGAACATAACCGAATATACCTTTCGTTTTCCGCCACTACAAGCTACAAACTCGTCTTTCCGCCTTATCTACCACTAAATACAGAACCTACAACCAACATACCACAATACCAAGCAAGTTACACTCACGATCAAGCCATTTCTTTCATGGTTTCGGTTATGATTCAAAAACAAAGATTTAACCGTAAAAAATTCGTTTTTGGTCCGTTTAACTCCTTTCTTGGACCAAGATCCTTTGTATAACCCGTATACATCACTTGATCATGCAAGAATCGGTTTTCATCTTAGAAACCTCATTTTCTTGCAAACCAACTCAAGAAACGAAGATGGAAACGTGATTAACTCGATTCTTTACCTTGTTTTCTTGCTCCAAAATCTCTGTTTTGGATCATGATCTTGAGAGGAAGAGATGGATGTTGGATATCTTGATGAAAAAAAAGAAATGAAGGCTAGGGGAGTGATCCCCAATCCGATCGGCATATGATGGGGGGTGGGGTGGGACCCACCTCTTCATTTTAGGCCACATATTTGGATTCTCGTAATCCGGATAATGTTTTGGATAATCTGGTTCAGTTCGTTTTTCGGTTAAATGTTTAATTCGGCTTAAAACGCGGCTAAAACGGTCGTTTTTCGGCTTAAAAATGAAATTTATATAAAACCAATTTAAAAACTTTAAAAACCTAAACCATGACATTTATTAACTTAAAACGTCATATCATTAATTATTGCGCATCTTTTTCGGCTTGATTGATCATCTCTTGCTCGGTTTGGTATTAAAGGTTTCGTTTAATGTACCGACGTACCATTAAATCGAAATTCTTTTTCTGTGCTTTAATTCACTTATCCCGAAGCTTTAATACTTCGTAAACATCACTAAATATCATATATCTCGTCTATAATTGAACCCTCGATTCGTTCGGGTTTCAATAACTATCGATCGATTAACCGCATAATCAATACGATGAATTACATATTCACGTACCATCAATACAGTGAACCATGTATTCTCGTATAATTACTATGGTAATTCATGTACCCGACATTAAATATGACGTAACTATCGTCTACCGGTTAGGGTATACCGGGTTTCGTCGGAATCGTTACATTCTCCCCCCGTTAAGAAATTTCGTCCTCGAAATTTTACACGCTCACTATCCCCTTTCGAGAGAAAGGTGGGGGGTTTTTTTTTTGTTTCCTTCAGAATTCACCCTCGCGTTACCAGGTATAATCTGGTCCTCAATGTGAATTTCACTTAATCTTAATCAATAAAGCTTGGCATGTCCAAACTGTTTAGTTTTCCCGTCTACTATCTCTACGGAATTATTTATCATATCAAGCATGACTTCTACGAGTACCTCCATTACTAGTACTTTCGTTGCCTCATCGCTTAGGTACTTTTCAATCCGTGTACATGGCAAAACATAATGTATAGTACTTAGCCCCTGGAGTACTTTTATCGATAAACTAAATGACCAATCATGGAGATAGCCTCATGAGGTCCAATATATTAAGGAGCTATTTTCGGTTTTGCCAAACCTCATATCACCTCTCTAAGGTGATGCCTTAAAAATACCTTGTCACCTCTTTCCAGCTACAATGGTTTCCTTTGAATGTTGGCATAAATCCTTTGCCAATCACGCGCTGCTTTCAACTCATCTTAAATATTATAAATCCGATTGGTTGTTTCCCGAATCAATTCAAATCTTATGGCTTGATTGACGCCCATTTTCAATCTAACAAATTGGTGATAATTACTTCACCCATAGAAAGCTTCAAGCTCTCGATGCTTCCTTCCCCGCCTTCTAATATTGGAAGTAGGATGACTATTTCGATCTGAGATAATTGAAAATGGTACTCCACGACGAGATACCATTTCACCATCATGAATTTGGGCGAGAATTCATTGTGGTAATCGACATAGATTGGGATGAATGCGAGGATTGGTTAATCGATGCGCGATTACCCAATTTTCCTCATGCCTTTGATATATCTTGGGAATTTGCGTCCCGAAATCCAATATAATTTATTCCCACTATCATTGGCGAATTTTCTGTCGTTGTGGCGTTCCCAAGGGTTTTCGGTATGCAGCCTTATCTCTTGCATAACTTAAATATTCACCAACATACATAACCATATCTTTCTCCAAGCTCGGCCATTAGTAAAATCCTTTCAGATATTCGTATCATCAATAGTCTAATCCGATCCCGGATGTATGGAATATTTCGATCTATGCGCTTCGTCCATGATTAATTCACGAAGGTCATGGAGGGCCGGGATCCAAACCCGATTTTTTTTTTTTTTTTTTTTTTTGAAGTAGAGAATTTCATCCACGCGCTGTTCGAAATTCTTCTCATTGCCGTAAAGTTCCTTCTTTTCCAATTGTTCCCCTTTCAACGCCTCACTTTGAGCGACTCGAATCAGGTCCGAAAGGTTCGACTGGACTATCATCCCCAGCACTCGCACTCGCAATGGTTTAACCCGATCTTTCCTACTCAAGGCATCGGCTACGATGTTAGCCTTGCCGGGTTGATAACGGATGTCACCGTCATAATCGCTTAACAACTCGACCCATCCTCGTTGCCTCATATTCAGTTCTTTCTGATCAAATATGTGCTGCAAACTTTTATGATCGGTGAAGATGGTGCACTTCGTACCGTAGAGATAATGTCTCCAGACTTCAAGTGCGAAGATAACCGTTCCCAGTTCTAAGTCATGAGTAGTGTAATTTTTCTCGTGTACTTATAACTGTCGGGAAGCATAGGTTATAACCTTATTATTCTGCATCAACACGCATCCTAACTCTCTACGCGATGCGTCACAATACGCGACAAAACCATCGTCTCCATCGGGGAGACTTAAAATCGGCTCTTGGCACAATTTTAATGGTTTCTATCTTATTTGGATCTATGTGAAATCCATGTTGCTTTACAACATGACCAAGGGATTATGCCTTCTTTATTCAAAATCACATTTCGAAAATTTCGCGTACTACTCCTCTTGCTTTAACGCTTCCATAATTTTCCTTAACCGTCGTTCGTGCTCTTCTTTACGTTGCGAATATATCAAAATATCATCAATGGAGGTTATGACAAATTTGTCGAAATAGAGTTTACAGACTCGTTTCATGAGTTCCATGAATGCTGCCGGCGCATTTGCTAGCCCGAAAGGCATAACTAAGAATTCATAATGGCCGTAGCGAGTCCGAAACGCTGTTGTTGCGACGTCCTCCTCTTGGATTTTTCATTTGGTGATAACTATATCTAAGATCAATTTTCTAAAATAAATCGCCCCTTGCAGTTGGTTAAACAGATCATTTACTTCGAAGAAGAGAATACCTATTCTTGATTGTCACTTTATTCAATTCTCCCTAATCAATACATATCCTAACACTTCCGTCCTTCATTTCCCAAATAACACTGGTGCACCCCATGGTGACTAACTAGGTCGTATAAAACCTTTATCCAATAATTCTTGCATTTAAGTTGGTGCAAGTTGGTAAGATGCTTTAGCAACAGGGCCAGCTTGAGGTATTAAATCGATTCTGAAATCGACCTGTCGGGTTGGCGGTAATCCAGGAAGTTCTTCTGGGAAAACTTCTGGATATTTGTGTACCACCGGGATATCTTCTATATGTTTTTTTTTAATACTTTGGCAATTGCGTTTGTAAAATACACCACGTCTTCTTGTCGTAAATATTATAACATCTCAAGATGAGATTAGAGTGGTAATATAATACCGTACACTTTTCTCTGTATCAAATCGCTTCATCGTCCGAAGGAGATCTTCTAATAATCTTCTTTTCATATTTGATTTCAGCTTCATGTTGAGTTAGCCAATCCATGCTAACTATTACGTCAAAACTTCTTTACTTTACTGGTCGTAGGTCAATAAGGAAAGGTTAATCGTTCAGAATAATAGGACAATTCCGAACAATTTAGTTAACCATTAGGGATTTACCGTTAGCGATTCTACAGTATAGGGTTCTATAGTTTCACTAATCGGTATCTTTCCAAAGGGTAGGAGATTAACAGGAATTAACTACTATCGACGACCGTAAAAATATCACTGGTGCCTATTGATTTGAAACTACAACATACTTAATACCACCTTTGGATCATGACGTGCTTCATTCGAATTACTCCCATAAGTACAGCTCCTTGCTTGATCAGAGGTTGATGCTTGTCATGAGGTTCGTCTTCCAACGACACCTTGGTTCAACTTGGGCAATTTCTCTTGAAACGTTCTGTACTGCCGCATTCATATCAAGTACAACTTTTTGGCATAATTTGATTTCTTTGGATGGATTGTTATTGAAGTTGTTGGGTTCGGAGTGGTTGTACACGAACGGGTTGGGGTAGCCGGTTCACATGGCTTCAATTGGTTCTACAATTGGGCATTACGTCCATCTTTACCACACCTGTGGCCTACTATCACTCGACATTCTTCTTCCTGCCGATAACCATATTTTCCACATTTAGGGAAGGACCCTTCATGCGGTTCATGTTTTCACACCAGAACTAGTCTTAGTATAATTCTGGGTTGTAGGACATACCTACTTATTCAAAAGCCTATCTTGCACTATACCTTTATCACTTCTCTTCTTTAACACCCGATGTCTCACCTAACGTCCTTCCAGTCCGCTTCCCATAGAGTTAAATATATCGATGCTGGCTTGTGACACAACCCTTCCAACGGTTGTATATCTTACAAGATTGACTATACTCCTTATCGATGGAGTTAGTCCCCAATATAGTGCTCACTTAGCTTAGTTTCAGGAGTAATTAGCATGTTACCAGACATGACAATTCCTTCAAACGGTTAGCATGTTCTAAGTGATCAGCACACAACATTTCTATCTTTCATAGCTCAGTTTCCAATCTCTGAGTTTAATTACTCGAAATAAAGTGCTCTAGCACAAGAATTTTTAAATCCTAACCATAACATCTGAGCAATAATTTTCTAACTATAATTTTGTACCATCGTGTTCCATCACGATACAACATAATCTACCAACATATCTGTAGCATAATTCATTACACAATGTTCTATCCTCATACCAATATCCTTAACCATTTCGATCTTTTCTATCCCCTCGCTAATCTATTCCTCTCTTTACCATCAGTAAACTATTAATAATTTCCTTAACACAACCAACAAATATATCCTTCATACCGGATCTAATTCATTACGACTACTATTCATGTTTAGTTTATAACTAATACTTGTAGTCATAATAGTATTCGGTGGGACATTAACACTCTTAATAATAACACTAAGAATTGAAATATTCATAATCATGTGATTGCTCGATCTATAAGTATGCGATCACATTTGCAACAACACTAGCAGTGATCTGTGATACGACACTCGGTATCATCATCTGCTATCTTTGAGCAATCAACTGAATCATATCAATCTCCATCATTGGAGTTACTCTCTTTATGTCATTCTGTCGTACTCATCCCGTACGCAGTGATCAATATTAATTTCACCGTATGACTCGTTACCAGCTCAATTATAACAGCAAGTACACATACACACCAAGTATTATCATACATATTACACATACTAGTATCTAGTATATATGTCCCACAAATATAATAACATATGGACTTAACCTGACGTCGGTTAACGTTTAAATATGTTTCATAACCCTTGTCACCAACCGACATATAGATCTTTCTCAACAAAGATTAATGTCTAATATACTTGATTTCAATATCCTTCTGCATGTCAGCATAACCAATACATGCTCACCGTGAGCACCAAACTATTACGTACCACGGAGTTATAATATCCGTGTCTATTCGTATATCCGGCATACACGGTATACCACCTACGAACGAATAACCAACTATGCTATAATGATTCCAACACCTCTTTGTGTATGGGTAATCATTCTATTCGAGTATACATGGGTATAGGCATCTAACGGATGTAAGGTTAACATAGGGAGTTGCAAGGTTCAAGGTAATCGCGCAACATGGGTTGCCTTCAAATATTATTAATTACTATTATGGGAAACTCTATCACTTGCTCAGTCAATGTCCTCAGGCGTTCTAGGTTCGCTAAAATCGGTAATTCTCGATCTGGAGGTGGTATGACTCATATATTTGAGAGTGAGAAATACATATATATATTTCTATATATTATTTTATCTGCTCATTTATTCTCAGATTTATTATCATTATTATTGTACTTTATTTTATTTTATCTTATTTATTTATTTATTTACCTTAATGGAATAAGAATGGGTTCAGGTACGGGTCCGTCCGTACGTGAGGGTCGACGGTTCGGGTGAACATAGGGGGTTATTAGGATATACGGTACCGGTGTTGGTAGGGTAAGGGATTTATCAATTTTGGTTGGGTGTGACGGTTACTAGATATTTCTGGTTAATGTCAAACGAGAGATCTAACTTAGTACTATCATAACTATGGCCCGATAAGTCTGACTTATCATCAACCGATGCTCTAGAAATTTCAGCATCCTCGGTACTTTTTATTATTTCATTCCCCCGGTTCCTTATCCGTGTCCTATTTCTCAATACATGTACCCGCAAGATATATACATATATATATACACATTAGCACGCATAAATGATATTATATACTTTACACATATGTTGCCATTTTTACCTATTAACGTACCCCGTGACTTCCCCTGAACTCCCTCGTGCGGACAAGTCTGTTATTATGTTCCCGACCATAATAACTCACTTGTCCATCCAAGTTCATCCAGATCTCGTCACTATAAATTATTAGTTGATATTCAGATCCTATAATACTTGAGCTACTGGTTATATTTTAGGTATCTTTTAAAGACAACCTAATTCTTTTATAACCAATAGCTCTGATACCAAGTTCTGTAACACCCCGCAACCGCAGCGGAAACGTAAACGGGATGCAACAGACACTTCTGATATCAACCACATTGTTTATAAAGAAAACTGAATACATTAATATACTTCAAATTACATTATCTTGTATTTCATTACCGTCTAGGTGATACACACATCATACAATACGATACACAATTCTATTTGTTATAATGTATCCTAACATCCTGCACGCAAATCTTACACACATCAAGCACTTAGCACTTAAGCAATCACTTCATCTTAATTGTACCTGAAAAGCATGTGAGAAAACGGGTCAACTACGAATAGTTGGTGAGTTTCACAATTTGAGTAAACCATGATAAATCATTATCATAAAATAATATTATTATCGATGTAATTATGCTGAGCCCACAAGTGAAACCTCTGACTATCACACACAACCCTCGTGGCATATCCCCCGCCCACGGACCCGTGGCATATCCCCGGCCCACGGAACTGCCCAAAACCGCTATGTCTAACATTACATAGCAAAATAAATATAACATCCAAAATAGACATGTGCAACTGGCTGGGAAACATCAGCAAATCCATGCCGGACCAGTTGGGTTTGTCAGACCAATAGTACTATCCACACTCTACCGGCTTTCAGTTAATCACTCGTGTTCCGGGGCCTTAGAATGTTAGCAACTCAGACAATTACCATCTTAGTACATTTCCGTACAATTCCCGTACAATAAAATATATATAAATCCACGCAAATCCTTGCGTTCAGTATGTACTTAAACATTTCAGTAAAAACATGCTTCCGCCCCGAGAAAATATTCGAAAACAGTTCAGAAAAAGGGGCTCGTGAAACTCACCTTAGCACATGCAAGCAGGTAACAACAATCATTATCAGTTAACACGTCCAATCTGTAATATGATCCCTACGATCGTTACTATACACTCATTATTAATATAACTTTAACCAAGTTAACCGGTACATCTGGGGACACTGTTAACCCAGCACTGTACCCGTTCTGGGGGCAAGGTTAACCCAGAAACACTTCTCCGGACTCAGATTGTGATGTCGTTTAGAGTTCAACAGTCAAATTTTCTAATAGCTTGTTTTCCCCGTTTTGCGTGCCTAGCACGGTTACCCATTTTTATGTTTCAAAAATGAGTTTGGTCACACACGACCCGAAAATAGTCGTTGACTGATAGTTTAAGTAAAGTTGTGAAATTTGAGCTCGGTTTAGACGCCCCGATTGGCCGCGGGACCCGTTTCCGTCTTTAGCGTACCGGAAACTGTTAAATCAGACAAAATTTACTCAAATCATCCGAATTATTTTCGGATGATTTATTTTCACTTGTTTAACTCATTTATATGAAAATAGTTCATTTTTAGGGTTTTTATACACCAGTCAGCTCGCTTAAGCGAACTTCACCGGTTTACGCGTTTTAACTTTAAAAGTTTGATAATTAGCACAAATAATTATCCGTTTAGTCTCGGATCTTGAAATTTTGCACAAATCACTTTTTGACAGTGGGGAATTTTATAAAAATATTTCCAGAAATAAATTTTATAATTAAAATTTATTTATCTATTTTTAAACACCGTTTAAACACTAAATATGTCGTAAATACCAAACGACCTTAGAAAAATCCCAAATTTTTCCTGGATGTCCCCTGCCATCCACATAGTCCCCTGTAATTTTTCCAAAACCAAAATCTTCTTTTACATGCCATTTTCACTAAAACCGAGCTAGAAAACCCTAGAGCTCGTTTCACCGAAAAGCCTACTAAGACTTCTCTAACGGACCTAAAATTTTGTGTGTGACTTATACATGATATAAAAAGATTATATGCAATTTTCCAGAATTTTTCATGATATTTAACTATTTTTCACCATTTTTGGCCAAAACCAAGCATTAAATTCACCAAATATTCATCCTTTATCCAAAAATTACCAAAAATTCACAGAACTCTTACTTTCATGTGTAGAACATCCCTGTAAAATTTCATGACCTAACTCTACACGTATCATAATCTGTCCAAATATCCCAAAACCGAACATAACCGAATATACCTTTCGTTTTCCGCCACTACAAGCTACAAACTCGTCTTTCCGCCTTATCTACCACTAAATACAGAACCTACAACCAACATACCACAATACCAAGCAAGTTACACTCACGATCAAGCCATTTCTTTCATGGTTTCGGTTATGATTCAAAAACAAAGATTTAACCGTAAAAAATTCGTTTTTGGTCCGTTTAACTCCTTTCTTGGACCAAGATCCTTTGAATAACCCGAATACATCACTTGATCATGCAAGAATCGGTTTTCATCTTAGAAACCTCATTTTCTTGCAAACCAACTCAAGAAACGAATATGGAAACGTGATTAACTCGATTCTTTACCTTGTTTTCTTGCTCCAAAATCTCGGTTTTGGATCATGATCTTGAGAGGAAGAGATGGATGTTGGATATCTTGATGAAAAAAAAGAAATGAAGGCTAGGGGAGTGATCCCCAATCCGATCGGCATATGATGGGGGGTGGGGTGGGACCCACCTCTTCATTTTAGGCCACATATTTGGATTCTCGTAATCCGGATAATGTTTTGGATAATCTGGTTCAGTTCGTTTTTTGGTTAAATGTTTAAATCGGCTTAAAACGAGGCTAAAACGGTCGTTTTTCGGCTTAAAAATGAAATTTATATAAAACCGATTTAAAAACTTTAAAAACCTAAACCATGACATTTATTAACTTAAAACGTCATATCATTAATTATTGCGCATCTTTTTCGGCTTAATCGATCATCTCTTGCTCGGTTTGGTATTAAAGGTTTCGTTTAATGTACCGACGTACCATTAAATCGAAATTTTTTTCTGTGATTTAATTCACTTATCCCGAAGCTTTAATACTTCGTAAACATCACTAAATATCATATATCTCGTCTATAATTGAACCCTCGATTCGTTCGGGTTTCAATAACTATCGATCGATTAACCGCATAATCAATACGATGAATTACATATTCACGTACCATCAATACAGTGAACCATGTATTCTCGTATAATTACTATGGTAATTCATGTACCCGACATTAAATATGACGTAACAATCGTCTACCGGTTAGGGTATACCGGGTTTCGTCGGAATCGTTACAATAATCCAGCATCTGATTTTGAATCCAGAGAACTTGTGTACAGCAGGCAGATGCAGCAACATATTCAGCTTCTGCAGTGGAGATTGATACTGTAGTCTGTTTTTTGCATTGCCATGACACTAGCCTTCCACCCAAAAACTGGCATCCCCCTGATGTTGACTTTCTGCTCATGTTACACCCATCATAATCACTGTCTGTATAAGCAATCAGATCAAAGGCTTGGTTCTTTGGATACCAAATTTCTAAGTCTGGTCTTCCCTTCAAATATCTGAATATTCTTTTCACAGCATTCATGTGGGAGACTTTTGGATTTGACTGGAACAATGCACATACACACACAGCAAACATGATATCTGGTCTTGTTGCAGTCAGATACATCAGAGATCCAATCTTGGCTCTGTATTCATGTTCATCTACTGACTCCCCCTTTTTCGTCAGCAATCATCTTTTCTTTGGTGTCCATTGGAGTTGAAGCAGTCTTGTAATCATGACAGTTGAACTTGTTCAAAATGTCCTGCACATATTTAATTTGGTGAATGAAGATCCCTTCATCCTTTTGTAGAACTTGCAGTCCCAGAAAGAAGTTCATTTCACCCATGGAACTCATGCTATAATTGGATTTCATCACCCCTTCAAACTCCAAACACATAATTTCATTTGTAGATCCAAAGATGATATCATCAACATAGACTTGTAAAAGCAACAAATCTGACCCCTTTCTTTTGTAGAAGAGTGTCTTGTCAATGGGTCCTCTTGTGAAACCATTTTCAAGTAGATGAGTAGATAGCTCATCATACCATGCTCTAGAAGCCTGATGCAGTCCATAAAGGGCTTTGTTTAACTTGTACACCCTGTTTGGATACATGGGATCCTCAAACCCTGGTGGCTGAGCTACATGCACCTCTTCATCAATCTTTCCATTTAGGAATGCAGATTTAACATCAAGCTGGAATACTCTAATGTTCTTTGAGGCAGCATATGCAAGGAAAATTCTTATGGCTTCCAGTCTTGCAACTGGTGAAAACACTTCCTCAAAGTCTATCCCTTCTTCTTGAAGACATCCCAGTGCTACAAGTCTAGCTTTGTTTTTAATCACTAAACCCCTTTCATCCCTTTTGTTTCTGAAAACCCACTTGGTTCCAATTGCATATCTGTCATATGGCTTGTCTACAAGATCTCACACATGTAGATCTCTAAACTGTGCCAATTCCTCTTACATTGCCTCTACCCAACTATTTTCTTTTAAAGCTTGAGCATTGTTCTTTGGTTCTATTTGAGATAGAAAGCAAGAGTACAGACAGATGTTTGCTATCTCAGAATGACTCCTCGTAACTCTTTCATGCAAGTCACCAATGATATTTTCAGCAGGATGATTCTTTTCAACAGTAGGAGTTTGTATTATCATATTTGTAGACAAATTTGTGTCAAGATTTGTTTCATTGAGTTCAGGTTCTTCAATGATCAAATCAGCTTCTGCATCATGAAACTATGGTGCTTCCTCATTGTTTTGTCCTGAAGTAGATGCACCATTGTTTCCCAGATTCAAATTTTGGAATAAGTCTTGAAATCTTTCTGTGGTGACAGCTTCTTCATTTGATTGGTTGCTTGTGTCACTCTCATTCTGAACTTGATCATTCTGTACATTAGGACTGTCTTGATTGTTCACAGCCTGATCCTGTTCAATGACCTTGCTTGAGGAGCTGTTCACAAAAGTGTATTCCTTTTCTTTTCTAGCAACCTTTTTCCATAATTCTTCTAAGTCCAATTCTTTCTTCTTATTCTCTTCAAGTACACTGGTCTTGTAGAATGAATCATCAAAGTCTTCAGAATAAATCTTGAATGACTTTATTAACTTCTCATGATCAAACAGCCATTCTGCACCACTGACTGTGTTGAACTGATTCTCATTAAAAATGATGTCAGATGACTCTATCACAATCATGTGATCTTTCACATATACTCTGTATGCCTTTGAGTGAGTAGAATATCCAACAAAGAAACAATCTAGTGACTTAGTTTGAAACTTGTTCAAATAAAATCTAGTGTTAAAAGAAAACATTTGCAACCAATGGGCTTGAAAAACTTGATGTAAGGCTTTCTATTATTGAAAATTTCATATGGAGTCTTGTTATGCCTTTTGTTTACAAGCACCCTGTTTTGAACATAACATGCTGTATTGATTGCTTCAGCCTAAAAAATGACAGGCAAATTTGCATCTGCCAACATGGTTCTGGCAGCGTCTATCAAAGTTCTGTTTCTTCTTTCTGCCACTCCATTTTGTTCAGGAGTTCTAGGAGCTGAAAATTGTTGAAATATCCCTTTCTGTGTGCAAAATTCTTCCATAACTCCATTCTTGAACTCTGTACCATTGTCACTTCTAATCATCTTGACTTTCTTACACAGCTTGTTCTCAATCATTATGACACAAACTTTAATCAACTCAGCAGTCTCATCTTTGGTACTTAGGAAATAAACCCAAGTATATCTTGAATAGTCATCAATGATCACCAGACAGTATCTCTTCTTTCCAATACTTGGCACACTCACAGGACCAAAGAGATCCATGTGAAGTAACATAAGTGGTTGATCAATTGAATTGATGAGCTTTGTCTTATGAGTAGACTTGTGTTGTTTTCCCTTTTGACATGAGTCACAATGATCATCTAACTTGAATTCTCTTGTAGGTAATCCAATTACATGCTCACCTTTGACCAGTCTATTCATGTTCTTCAAGTTTACATGACACAGTTTCCTATGCCACAATTTAGATTCATTTTCAGTGGCTTTGGAAACAAAACATGCACCTCCTCTTGAAATGGCTTCTTTCATATTCAACTCATACAAGTTTCCATTTCTTGGTGCCATCATCATAATCATTTCAGGTGGAATTACAAACTCAGGTTTTAAAATGAAACAGTGTGAATCATCAAAACTGACTTTGTAACCTTTATCACACATTTGTGATATGCTCAGCAGATTGTACTGAAGACCTTCAACATGAAATACATTATCAAATGAGACTTTCCCATTTGTTAAGATTCCTTTTCCAACAATCTTTCCACCATTCTCATCACTCCCAAAAGCTACTGGACCTTCATACTTCTCTTCATAGTTGACAAGAGATCTCTTGTCACAAGTCATGTGCCTAGAACAATCACTATCCATATACCATATGTCATTAAGAGGAGTGGACTGTTCCTGAGATGATGATCCCTTTTCTTTCTCAATTATGGCCATGAATGCCACATTTGCTTTCCTGATGTCATCTGCAATGTCCTCTTCATGATTGCTCCAATTAAAATTTCCTTCATGTTGTGTAGTCACTGCCACATTTCCTTGATTTCTGATCTGATTTTGATTTGCTGGAATAATGTTGTTTGGAACATTTTGAGCTGCTTGAAGGTTTTGATTGTTATTCATTTGAAAACCTTGATTCTGTTGCATACTTTGTTGTTGACTATTCATGTGAGGCTGAAAGTTGTTGAAGTTTGGGTTGTAGTTGTTGTTATTGAAGTTGTTAATTTGATTGCTGTTGTTGTTGAATCTTGGCTGATTTTGTTGGTAATTCTGCTGACCTCTTGGTTGATTTTGTTGATATTGATGCTGACCTCCTGGTTGATTCTGGAATTGATTCATTTGAAAGTTTCTTGGTTGATTGCATTCTCTTGCAAAATGACCAGGTTGTTGACAATTGTAGCATATTGCTTTTGACTTGTCAAAACCAATCCTGTCATTAGGACCATAAACCAAAGACCTACCAGTTCTATTATACAGCCTTCTACTTCTCAAACCCAACATGGCAGCTTGCCACTTCAAATCCATATCTTCCAAATCATCTGCATCAATTTGTTCCAAATCATCTTGTACCACACTTGTGTGAATTAGGTTCTTTGCAACAAATGCATTATATGACTCAGTAAACATAGACAGCAAGGCTTGTGTTTCATTTCTTTGACTATGTCTTGTTCCAGTGTTAGGAACATTTCCACTTGGCATAGAGGCAGAATCAGAATCATCAATCAGTTGCATATTGAACCTCTGCTGATTTCCTTGATTACTTGTGCTACCCCCAATGAAAGATTTTGGAGTGACAGCATTATTTTCAGCTGGTTCTTCAATAATGGGAATTTGCTGTTGGTTCTTGGTAGACAGATTTCCCATGGGTGCAATCAATGCATTTGAAACATTGAAACATGGTCTATCTTCCTTAATCATCTCATTCTCAATCATTTCAAGTTCAGCAGCCTGAAAAAAGCATACTACATCATCCAATTTCAATTCATTGAAATTTTGCTTCTGAAGGATGAATTTGCAAGAAGTATACCATTCTTTTGGCATTGAGTTGAGTAACTTTGTATTCAAATCAAAGTCAGTCATTACATAATCAGTTGTTCTCAACTCATTCAAATACTTAGAATCGTTCTAGTATTGATTTCAACCTTTCTCCATCTCTATACTTGAACCTTTCCAACTGTTGCTTCAATCTTTGCTTCTTTATGTTCTTTAGTTCAGTATTCCCTTCATACATTTCAAGGATGGCATCATACATTTGCTTGGCTGTTGTGTGATGAGCCACCTTGGTCAGAATCTCCCAAGACAAACCTAGCTTAGTCATAGATAAGGCTTTGTCATCCACCTTTCTCTTTTCCCTTACAGTAGCAGTTGCAGTAGCATGTGCACCTTCTTCAACAGCAGTTTGTGGACCATTCTTGATGGAGTTCCACATGTCAATATCATTGTAGCATACGACTGCTTCAAAGAGTACTTTCCATTTGATAAAGTTTTCATGTCCATACAACCTTGGTATCTTGTTAGTAGACACCTCTTGTTCCTCATATCCAGACATTTTGAAAAAATTAAAAATCAGTTTCCTTAAAAAAAATTTCAAAATAATCAGATCTGAAAACAGAATGCTCAGATCTGATGTGTTTGATGTGATTAGAACAAGATTGAGATATAAAGATTAGAACTTTTATTGAAATAAGGAAGAGAAAACACTGGTTGATTGTAGATCTGAAAGAAAAATGAAAAACAGGGCTGCTGACGTCACAAATCAATCGAACAGTGGTCTGCTTACGTCATTCTTCTTCAAATCTTCAATCAGCAACAATCTTTCTAAAATAGCAGTAATACAGCTCTGATACCACTTGTCAGTCCCTTCGATTTCACCTGGATCTTAATCAATCATGTCATAACTCACACGGATTAATCGTGTTGACAAGAGAGTTAATGACGGGTTGCTGTATTTAGAAAGGTATCCGTTTGTTAAAGGCGGAATCAATAACAAACATACGGTTGAAATGAATAATCAAAGATAGAAAGCACACTCAGGATTCACTCAAAAGATTTTCATTTATATAATGTTAATCATACAAAAGGATAATCGATTTAGGGTTTTCTAGGAATCCTAAGACAGCCGTCACACAATATTCTCTAAATAAATGAGTCTGTCTTATCCGTATTGTGTGTTCTGCCTCTCTGTGCCTCTCTGGCGGCGTGCCCTAAATATTCTATTTATAGGCCTGCCAACCTGGGACAGCTGTCATTCCTTCTAGAAACCCTATCTGATAATACATATTCAAATTACATATTCAAAATAAACTAAGTGTAAAACAAGTCTTCCGGGTAGGCTTTGCATCAGTCTTGTCTTTCCGAGTATGCTTGGCCATCCTTCATAACTTGGTAACATAGAAGTGTGCTCGGGATCAGTTTCCGGGTAGACTATACTTAAAGAGTATTTCACTAAGTAAAATACTCACCGAGTAGACTTTAGTCTTCTTGAATTTGTCAGACTTTGCCCGACATCTCCTTACGAGCAACCTTGTTCTTCGATGATCCATTTCAGCTTTTTGCTATAAAATAACTTATTAGCAAAGTGTACTAGGGAGTACTGTTCCTTGCTCGAGCTGAATCTTACTCGATATTACTTAGAGATATTCCTTTAGATTATCAAGCGTACTCGGAGGAGTAATATACTTGCATCTGAAGAACAGGCTTGCTTGATAAAGTGAACCTTACCCGGATTTACATAAACTAGTGTACCTTACTCGGAAACACACTAATTTGCAAACCCTGCTCGGATAACCACTTAAGAAGACTATTTGAAGTAAACCTTGCCCGGTAGGCAAAATATCGTACTCGGCTAAGTAAAAGCTTGCTCGGAGGTCTAAGGTGTGCTCGGATCCATTACTTAGCAAATTCAGAGGAGGTTGAGAAGATTCCAATCTTCCATGTACTTCATTTAGGTCAAATCTTTGACTCAACAATCTCCCCTTAGGTCAATTTCTTGACCCAACAATAAATACAGCCTGCTATGTTCAGAACAGGGTACTTGTGAACAAAAGGCATAACAAAACTCCTTATGAAATATTTCACAACAGAAAGCCTTACATCAAGTTTTTCAAGCCCTTTGGATGCAAATGTTTTCTTTCGAATACAAGGGACTATTTGAACAAGTTTCAAACAAAATCCCTGGATTGCTTCTTTATTGGATATTCTACACACTCAAAAGCCTACAGAGTTTATGTGAAAGATCACTTGAGTGTTATAGAATCATCTGACATCATCTTTAATGAGAATCAATTCAATACAGTTGATAGTGCAGCATGGCTGTTTGATCATGAGAAGTTAATAAGGTCTTTCAAGATTTATCCTGAAGACTTTGATGACTCATTCTACAAGACCAGTGTAATTGAAGAAAAGAAAAAGAAAACATTGGACTTAGAAGAATTATGGAAGAAGGTTGCTAGAAAAGAGAAAGAATATTCTTTTGTGAAGAATTTCTCATGGAACACTGATGAACTTGATCATGCTGAGCACAATCAAGACAATCCAGATGTACAGAATGATACAATTCAACCTGAGGATGACACAAGCAACCATCCAAGTGATAATGTGTAACACCCCGTAACCGCAGCGGAAACGTAAACGGGATGCAACAGACACCTCTGATATCAACCACATTGTTTATAAAGAAAACTGAATACATTAATATACTTCAAATTACATTATCTCATATTTCATTACCGTTTAGGTGATACACGCATCATACAATACGATACATAATTCTATTTAATATAATGTATCATAACATCCCGCACGCAAATCTTACACACATCAAGCAGTTAGAACGTAAGCAATCACTTCATCTTAATCGTACCTGAAAAGCATGTGAGAAAATGGGTCAACTACGAATAGTTGGTGAGTTTCACAATTTGAGTAAACCATGATAAATCAATATCATAATATTATATTATCGATGTAATTATGCTGAGCCCACAAGTGAAACCTCTGACTATCCACATACAACCCCGTGGCATACTCCGCCCACGGACCTGCCCCAAACCGCTATGCCTAACATTACATAGCAAAAATATATAACAACAAAATAGACATGTGCAACTGGCTGGGAAACATCAGCAAATCCATGCCGGACCAGTTGGGTTTGTCAGACCAATAGTACTATTCACACTCTACTGGCTTTTAGCTAATCACTCATGTTGCGGGGCCTTACAATGTTAGTAACTCAGACAATTACCATCTTAGTACATTTCCGTACGATTCCCGTACAATGAAATATATATAAATACACGCAAATCCATGCGTTCAGTATATACTTAAACATTTCAATAGTAACATGCTTTCCGCCCCGGGAAAATATTTAAAAACAATTCAGAAAAAGGGGCTCGTGAAACTCACCTGATTCTCGAACGTAAGCTAGATAATTCAAAAGTCCAAGTCTCGTCCTACGAATGCCCTATAACATGCAAGGACAATTTAAATCTAATGTTTCATTTCTAACACTTAAGCGTTTCATGAACGCGCTTCACCCAACTAGTTACAAGTGTTTCAATAGTGTACCAATTTACTAAACGTGATTCGACCACTCGTTGGTGTAAGTTTTGTAACTCTTATTTATATAAACTTTATATAAATATTAATATATCGTTTTTGCCTCATAACAATAGGTCGGTTTTAATAGTTGAACACGCTCGCTTTTATCAGTAAAATATGTACAAATTATATATTTTTGTTTCTAGAGATTCACAAGTCTCGAAATATAATATAGAATTATATTTATAATTTCCGAAATATTGTTTTTGTTCGTTTTTCATAATTTATTATTTCCTTTAAACCATTATATATATATATATGCAATTATGCATACCTTTTTAATGTACTTACATATTTCCAACTTTGTTTTTAAATTTGCATTCACAAGATATAATTTAATTATTTTTAGACCTTGAATAACTAAGTTTTAGACATCCAAAGAACGTTTCCAAAAGTACCATCTTTTAAATGGGTTTATATATTTTATCAACTAATTAACAAAATCACACATGTAACATGTAGAGCACAACACCAGTTTTAAGTGAAACCTTTTTAATAAGTTTATTTATGTGCTAGTTTCATAAATTTATCAAGTCTTCGACACAAAATAACTACTTGGGTAAGTATCTAGGCATAAACAATTTGTAACTTTATAAGAACGAGCTTAGTGGAGTTATACTTACTTTGGGACAACAATGTTTGATGAGAGAAAATAAGAGTTTTGTAATCTTAAGCTTCCTAACTATTGCGTGAACTTGAAACGTTCTAGAGATGGATGTGTGTGTATTTTGTTTTCAAGAAGAGGAGCCGAGAGAGACACAGATAGAGAAAGTGAAAGGGTTATGTGTTTTCTTTTTTTTTTCTTATTTGCAACCCTACAGTTTATTTATATTACTAATGATACATGGCTTTGCAAGATTTCTCCTATACCATATATAAAAGAATATGAAGTATGGGATCAATTGAGTGTGGAAGAAGTTGACTAGGTATGGTAAGGGGTGATGTTTTGGTCAAGATGGAGTGACGTGAAGTGTGTCTTTAAATTTTGTCTCTCAAAGTCTAATTATTAATTAGATCATGGCATGAATTTGGTTGTTTCTTTTCTTTTATTTATTTTCTTTTTTTGTTTTTTTAAAAAAAAAACATAAAATGAAATCTCATGTTAACAAGTATATGTCGTGCATACATATTATAAAGAAATATTTCAAAGGAGTTTTTGTAAATTAATAATCTTCTTTAACACATACACGTATTCATATGTTGATATTATATTAACTCTTAATATAATGTTAAGTATTGTTTTTATGAGTAATAATTTCTTATATTAATTAATTTTGTTTTGTTTACCAATGTTCGTTTTTTGGTTAAATGTTTAATTCAGCTTAAAACGAGACTAAAACGGTCGTTTTCGGCTTAAAAATGAAATTTACATAAAACCGATTTAAAAACTTTAAAAACTTAAACCATGACATTTATTAACTTAAAACATCATATTATTAATAATTGCGCATCTTTTTCGGCTTGATCGATCGTCTCTTGCTCGGTTTGGTATTGAAGGTTTCGTTTAACGTACCGACGTACCATTAAATCGAAAATTCTTTTTCCGTGCTTTAATTCACTTATCCCGAAGCTTTAATACTTCGTAAACATCACTAAATATCATATATATCGTCTATAATTGAACCCTCGATTCGTTCGGGTTTCAATAACTATCGATCGATTAATCGCATATTCAATACGATGAATTATATATTCACGTACAATCAATACAGTGAACCATGTATTCTCGTATAATTACTATGGTAATTCATGTACCCGACCTTAAATATAACGTAACTATGTCTACCGGTTTGGGTATACCTGGTTTCGTCGGAATCGTTACATTCTCCCCCCGTTAAGAAATTTCGTCCTCGAAATTTTACACGCCCACTATCCCTTTCCAAAAGAAAGGTGGGGGTTTTTCCTTCAGAATTCACCCTCGCGTTACCAGGTATAATCTGGTCCTCGCTGTGAATTCCACTTAATCTTAATCAATAAAGCTTGGTGTGTCCAAACTGTTTAGTTTTCCCGTCTACTATCTCTACGGAATTATTTATGATATCAAGCATGTCTTCTATGAGTACCTCCATTACTGGTACTTTCGTTGCCTCATCGCTTAGGTACTTTTCAATCCGTATACGTGGCAAAACATCATGTATAGTACTTAGCCCCTGGAGTACTTTAATCGATAAACTAAATGACCAATCATGGAGATAGTCTCATAAGGTCCAATATATTAAGGAGCTATTTTCGGTTTTGCCAAACCTTATATCACCTCTCTAAGGTGATGCCTTAAAAATGCCTCGTCACCTCTTTCCAGTGACAATGGTTTCCTATGAATGTTGGTATAAATCCTTTGCCAATCTCGCGCTGCTTTCAACTTATCTTAAATATTATAAATCCGATTGGTTGTTTCTCGAATCAATTCAAATCTTATGGCTTGATTGACGCCCATTTTCAATTTAACAAATTGGTGATAATTACTTCACCCATTGAGCTCTCAATGCTTCCTTCACCGCCTTCCAATAATGGAAGTATGATGACTATTTCGATCTGAGATAATTGAAAATGGTACTCCACGACGAAATACCATTTCACCATCATGAATTTGGGCGAGAATTCATTGTGGTAATCGTCATGGATTGGGATGAAATGAGAGGATTGGTTAATCGATCCGCGATTACCCATTTTACATCATGCCTTTGATATATCTTGGGAATTTGCGTCCCGAAATCCATTGTAATTTATTCCCACTATCATTGGCGAATTTTCTGTCGTTGTGGCGTTCCCTAGGGTTTTCGGTGTGCAGCCTTATCTCTTGCATAACTTAAATATTCACCAACATACGTAACCATATCTTTCTCCAAACTCGGCCATTAATAAATTCCTTTCAGATATTCGTATCATCAATAGTCTAATCCGATCCTTTCTACTTAATCATCGGCTACTATGTTAGCCTTGCCGGGGTGATAACGGATGTCACAGTCATAATCGCTTAACAATTCGACCCATCTTCGTTGCCTCATATTCAGTTCTTTCTGATCGAATATGTGCTGCAAACTTTTATGATCGGTAAAGATGGTGCACTTCGTACCGTAGAGATAATGTCTCCAGATTTTAAGTGCGAAGATAACCGCTCCCAGTTCTAAGTCGTGAGTAGTGTAATTTTTCTCGTGTACTTTTAACTGTCGGGAAGCATAGGCTATAACCTTATTATTCTGCGTCAACACGCATCCTAACCCTCTACGCGATGCGTCACAATACGCGACAAAACCATCGTCTCCATCGGGGAGACTTAAAATCGGCGCTTGGCACAATTTTTGCTTTAACGTTTGAAACGCCGTTTCCTGCTCTTCTCCCCATTCATACTTTCGATCCTTTTGAGTCAGGAGAGTTAAAGGTTGGGCGATGCTGGAAAAGTTCTCTATAAATCGACGATAATATCCAGCTAAGCCTAAGAATTGGCGGATTTCCTTTGGCGATTTAGGCGCTTGCCAATTCTTAATTGCTTCAACCTTACTCGGATCAACGTGTATTCCTTGATGGTTTACAACGTGACTGAGGGATTGCACTTCTTGTAACCAGAAGTTACACTTGGAGAATTTTGCATACAACTTCTCCTGATTCAGAAGTTCTAAAATTATTCTTAAGTGTTGCTCGTGCTCTTCTTTACTTTTCGGGTAGATCAAAATATCGTCAATAAACACGATGACGAATTTGTCGAGGTAGGGTTTACAGATTCGATTCATGAGGTCCATGAACACTGCCGGCGCATTTGTTAGTCCGAAAGGCATAACTAAGAACTCGTAATGGCCGTAGCGAGTCCGAAACGCTGTTGTTGCAACGTCCTCCTCTTGGATTTTTCATTTGGTGATAACTATATCTAAGATCAATTTTCTAAAAATAAATCGCCCATTGCAGTTGGTTAAACAGATCATTTACTTCGAAGAAGTGAATACCTATTCTTGATCGTTACTTTATTCAATTCTCCTTAATCAATACATATCCTAACACTTCCGTCCTTCATTTCCCAAATAACACTGGTGCACCCCATGGTGACTAACTAGGTCGTATAAAACCTTATCCAATAAATCTTGCATTTCAGTTGGTGCAAGTCGGTAAGATACTTTGGCAATAGGATATGCTCCTGGTATTAGATCGATACGAATTTCAACTTGTCATGCTGGTGGTATTCTGTAACACCACGCAACCGCAGCGGAAACGTAAACGGGATGCGACAGACACCTCTGATATCAACCACATTGTTTATAAAGAAAACTGAATGCATTAATATACTTCAAAATTACATTATCTCGTATTTCATTACCGTCTAGGTGATACACACATCATACCATACGATACATAACTCTATTTGTTATAATGTATCCTAACATCCCGCACGCAAATCTTACACACATCAAGCACTTAGCACGTAAGCAATCACCTTATCTTAGTTGTACCTGAAAAGCATGTGAAAAAACGGGTCAACTACGAATAGTTGGTGAGTTTCACAATTTGAGTAAACCTTGATAAATTCATATCATAATATAATATTATCTGGGGACACTGTTAACCCAGTACTATACCCATTCCGAGAGCAATGTTAACCCAGAAACACTTCTAGGAACCCCTAGGGACACTGTTAACCCAGTACTGTACTCCCTCCGGGGGCAATGTTAACCCGGAAACACTTCCAAAGACATCTGGGGACACTGTTAACCCATTCCGTACAATTCCCGTACAATCAAATATTTATAAACACACGCAAGTCCATGCGTTCAGTATGTACTTAAACATTTTGATAGAAACATGCTTTCCGTCCCGGGAAAATATTTAAAACAGTTCAATAAAAAGGGGCTCGTGAAACTCACCTTAGCACATGCAAGCAGGTAACAACAATCATTATCAGTTAACACGTCCAATCTGTAATATGATCCCTACGATCGTTACTATACACTCATTATTAATATAACTTTAACCAAGTTAACCGGTACATCTGGGGGCATTGTTAACCCAGCACTGTACCCGTTCTGGGGGCAAGGTTAACCCAGAAACACTTCTCCGGACGCAGATTGTGATGTCGTTTAGAGTTCAACAGTCAAATTTTCTAATAGCTTGTTTTCCCCGTTTTGCGTGCCTAGCACGGTTACCCGTTTTTTTATGTTTCAAAAATGAGTTTGGTTACACACGACCCGAAAATAGTGGTTGACTGATAATTTAGTTTAAGTTGTGAAATTAGAGCTCGGTTTAGACGCCCCGATTGGCCGCGGGACCCGTTTCCGTATTTGGCGTTCCGGAAACTGTTAAATCGGTTAAAATACCCAAATCATCCGAATTATTTTTGGTTGATTCATTTTTACTTGTTTAACTCAATTATATAAAAATGGTTCATTTTTAGGGTTTTTATACACCAGTCAGCTCGCTTAAGCGAACTTCACCGGTTTACGCGTTTTAATTTTAAAAGTTTGATAATTAGCACAAATAATTATCCGTTTACTCTCGGATCTTGAAATTTTGCACAAATCACTTTTTAACAGTGGGGAATTTAATAAAAATATTTTCCGAATTAGTTTCTATATTTAAAATTTATTTATCTATTTTTAAACACCATTTAAACACTAAATATGTCGTAAATACCAAACGACCTTAGAAAAATCCCAAATTTTTCCTGGATGTCCCCTGCCATCCACATAGTCCCCTGTAATTTTTCCAGAACCAAAATCTTCTTTTACATGCCATTTTCACTAAAACCGAGCTAGAAAACCCTAGAACTCGTTTAACCGAAAAGCCTACTTAGACTTCTCCAACGGACCTAAAATTTTGTGTGTGACTTATACATGATATGAAAAGCTTATCTAGAATTTTCCAGAATATTTCATGATATTTAACTATTTTTCACCATTTTTGGCCAAAACCGAGCATTAAATTCACCAAATATTCATCCTTTATCCAAAAATTACCAAAAATTCACAGAACTCTTATTTTCATGTGTAGAACATCCCTGTAAAATTTCATGATCTAACTCTAAACGACCAACAATCTGTCCAAAAACACATACACCGACATAAACCGAATATACCTTTCGGTTTCCGCCACTACAAGCTACAAACTCGTCTTTCCGCCTTATCTACCACTAAACACAGAGCCTACAAACAACATACCATAATACCAAGCAAGTTACACTCACGATCAAGCCATTTCTTTCATGGTTTTCTGTTATGATCCCAAAAACAAGGATTTAACCGTAAAAATTCGTTTTTGATTCGTTTAACTCATTTCTTGGACCAAGATCCCTTGTATAACCCGTATACATCACTTGATCATGTAAGAATCGGTTTTCATCATTGAAACCTCATTTTCTTGCAAGAAAACTCAAGAAACGAACATAAACACGTACATAATACGATCTTTACCTTGGTTTCTCCTTGCTAGGGTCTCGGGTTTTGGCTCAAGAACTTGAGAGAAATGAAGATTGTTGAGTTAAGTTTGTGAAAAAAAGAAAATGAAATGAAATGGGGTGAGATGGTCCGATCGGACCCCTTTGGAGGGTGGGGTGGGACCCACATCTTCATTTTAAGCCACATATTCAGATTCTCGTAATCTGGATAATGTTTTGGATAATCTGGTTCAGTTCATTTTTAGGTTAAACGTTTAATTCGGCTTAAAACGAGGCTAAAACGGTCGTTTTTCGGCTTAAAAATGAAATTTATATAAAACCGATTTAAAACTTAAACCATGACATTTATTAACTTAAAACGTCATATTATTAATTATTACGCATCTTTTTCGGCTTGATCGATCGTCTCTTGCTCGGTTTGGTATTAAAGGTTTCGTTTAACGTACCGACGTACTATTAAATCGAAATCCTTTTTCGGTGCTTTAATCCACTTATCCCGAAGCTTTAATACTTCGTAACATCACTAAATATCATATATCTCGTCTATAATTGAACCCTCGATTCATTCGGGTTTCAATAACTATCGATCGTTTGATCGCATATTCAATACGGTGAATTATATATTCACGTACAATCAATACAATGAACCATGTATTCTCGTATAATTACCATGGTAACTCATGTACCCGACATTACATATGACGTAACTAACGTCAACCGGTTAGGGTATACCTGGTTTCGTCGGAATCGTTACATATTCCGGGCAGATTTTTTTTTTTTTTTTTTTTTTGGAAACTTCTGGATATTTACGTATCACCGGAACATCTTCTATATGTTTTCTTAACATAATACCGTACACTTTTCTCTGTATCTAATCGCTTCCTCGTCCGAAAGAGAGCTTCTAATCATCTTCTTTTCATATTTGATTTCAGCTTCATGTTGAGTTAGCCAATCCATGTTAACTATTACGTCAAAACTTCTTAACTTTACTTGTCGTAGGTCAATAAGGAAAGGTTAATCGTTCAGAATAATAGGACAATTCCGAACAATTTAGTTAACCATTAGGGATTTACCGTTAGCGATTCTTCAGTATAGGGTTCTATAGTTTCACTAATCGGTATCTTTCCAAATGGTAGGAGGTTAACAGGAACTAACTTCTATCGGCGACCGTAAAAATATCACAGAAGCCTATTGATTTAAAACTACAACATACTTAGTACCACCTTTGGATCATGACGTGCTTTATTCGAATTACTCACAAAAGCACGGCTCCTTGCTTGATCAGAGGTTGATGCTTGTCATGAGGTTCGTCTTCCAACGACACCTTGGTTCAACTTTGGGCAATTTCTCTTGAAACGTTCTGTATTGCCACATTCATAGCAAGTACAACTGTTTGGCATAATTCGATTTCTTTGGATAGATTGTTATTGAAGTTGTTGGGTTCGGATTGGTTGTACACGAATGGGTTGGGGTTGCCGGTTCGCATGCCTTCAATTGGTTCTACAATTGGGGCATTACGTCCATCTTTACCACACCTGTGGCCTACTATCACTCGACATTCTTCTTCGTGCCGATAACCATATTTTCCACATTTAGGGAAGGACCCTTCATGCGGTTCATGTTTTCACACCAGAACTAGTCTTAGTATAATTCTGGGTTGTAGGACATACCTACTTATTCAAAAGCCTATCTCGCCCTATACCTTTATCATTTCTCTTCTTTAACACTCGACGTCTCACCTAACGTCCTTCCAGTCCGCTTCCCATAGAGTCAAATATATCAATACTGGCTTGTGACACAACTCTTCCAAAGGTTGTATATTTTACAGGATTGACTATACTCCTTATCGATGGAGTTAGTCCCAAATATAGCGCTCACTTCGCTTAGTTTCAGGAGTAATTAGCCATGTTACCAGACATGACAATTCCTTCAAACGATTAGCTTGTTCTAAGTGATCAGCACACAACATTTCTATCTTCCATAGCTCAGTTTCCAATCTCTGAACTTAATTACTCGAATAAAAGTGCTCTGGCACAAGAATTTTAAATTCTGACCATAACATCTGAGTAATAATTTTTCTAACTATAATTTTGTACCATCGTGTTCCATCACGATACATCATAATCTACCAACATATCTGTAGCATATTTCACTACACAATGTTCTAGACTCTTACCAATATCCTTAACCATTTCAATCTTTTCTATCCACTCGCTAATCTATTCCTCCCTTTACCCTCAGTAAACTATTAATAATTTCCTTAACACAACCAACAAACATATCCTTCATACCGGATCTAATTCATTACGACTACTATTCATGTTTAGTTTATAACTAATACTTGTAGTCATAATAGTATTCGGTGGGACATTATCACTCTTAGTAATACCACTAAGAATTGAAATATTCATATTCATGTGATTGCTCGATCTATAATTCTGCGATCACATTTGCATCAACACTAGCAGTGATCTGTGATACGACATTCGGTATCATCATCTGCTATCTTTGAGCAATCAACTGAATCATATCAATCTCCATCATTGGAGATACTCTTTTTATGTCATTCTGCCGTACCCATCCCGTACGCAGTAATCAATACTAATCTCACCGTATAACTCGTTACCAGCTCAATCATAACAGCAGGTACACATACACACCAAATATTATCATACATATTACACATACCAGTATCTAGTATATATGTCCCACAAATATAATAACATATGTACTTAACCTGACGTCGATTAACGTTTAAATATGTTTCATAACCCTTGTCACCAACTGACATATAGATCTTTCTCAACAAAGATTAATCTTTAATATGCTTGATTTCAATATCCTTCTGCATGTCAGCATAACCGATACATGCTCACCGTGAGCACCAAACGATTACGTACCACTGAGTTACAATATCCGTGTCTATTTGTATATCCGGCATACACGGTATACCACCTACGAACGAACAACCGACTATGCTATAATGATTCCAACACCTCTTTGTGTATGGGTAATCATTCTATTCGAGTATACATGGGTATAGGCATCTAACGGATGTAAGGATAACATAGGGAGTTGCAAGGTTCAAGGTAATCGCGCAACGCATGTTGCCTTCAAATATTATCAATTACTATTATGGGAAACTCTATCACTTGCTCAGTCAATGTCCTCAGGCGTTCTAGGTTCGCTAAAATCGGTAATTCTCGATCTGGAGGTGGTATGTCTCATATGTTTGAGAGTGAGAATACGCATATATATTTCTATATATTATTTTTATCTGCTCATTTATTATCAAATTTATTATTATTATTATTATTATTTTTTTACCTTAATGGAATAAGAATGGGTTCAGGTACAGGTCCGTCCGTACGTGAGGGTCGTCGGTTCGGGTGAACATAGGGGGTTATTAAGATATACGGTACCGGTGTTGGTAGGGTAAGAGATTTATCAATTTTGGTTGGGAGTGACGGTTACTAGATATTTCTGGTTAATGTCAAACGGGAGATCTAACTTGGTACTATCATAACTATGGCACGATAAGTCAGACTTATGATCAACCGATGGTCTAGAAATTTCAGCATCCTCGGTACTTTTATTATTTCATCCCCCGGTTCCTTATCCGGGTCCTATTTCTCAATACATGTACCCACAAGATATGAACATATATATATATATATATATACACACATTAGCACGCATAAATAATATTATATACTTTACACATATGTTGCCATTTTTACCTATTAATGTACCCAGTGACTTCCCCTGAATTCCCTCGTGCAGACAAGTCTGTTATTATGTTCCGGACCATAATAACTCACTTGTCCGACCGAGTTCATCCCTATACTCGTCACCATATATTATTAGTTGATATTAAGATCCTATTATACTTGAGCTACTGGTTATATTTTAATTATCTTTCAAAGACATCCTAATTCTTTATAACCAATAGCTCTGATACCAACTTCTGTAACACCCCGTAACCGCAGCGGAAACGTAAACGGGATGCAACAGACACCTCTGATATCAACCACATTGTTTATAAAGAAAACTGAATACATTAATATACTTCAAATTACATTATCTCATATTTCATTACCGTCTAGGTGATACACGCATCATACAATACGATACATAATTCTATTTAATATAATGTATCATAACATCCCGCACGCAAATCTTACACACATCAAGCACTTATAACGTAAGCAATCACTTCATCTTAATCGTACCTGAAAAGCATGTGAGAAAACGGGTCAACTACGAATAGTTGGTGAGTTTCACAATTTGAGTAAACCATGATAAATCAATATCATAATATTATATTATCGATGTAATTATGCTGAGCCCACAAGTGAAACCTCTGACTATCCACATACAACCCCGTGGCATACTCCGCCCACGGACCTGCCCCAAACCGCTATGCCTAACATTACGTAGCAAAAATATATAACAACAAAATAGACATGTGCAACTGGCTGGGAAACATCAGCAAATCCATGCCGGACCAGTTGGGTTTGTCAGACCAATAGTACTATTCACACTCTACCGGCTTTTAGCTAATCACTCGTGTTGCGGGGCCTTACAATGTTAGTAACTCAGACAATTACCATCTTAGTAAATTTCCGTACGATTCCCGTACAATGAAATATATATAAATACACGCAAATCCATGCGTTCAGTATGTAATTAAACATTTCAATAGTAACATGCTTTCCGCCCCGGGAAAATATTTAAAAACAATTCAAAAAAAGGGACTCGTGAAACTCACCTGATTCTCGAACGTAAGCTAGATAATTCAAAAGTCCAAGTCTCGTCCTACGAATGCCCTATAACATGCAAGGACAATTTAACTCTAATGTTTCATTTCTAACACTTAAGCGTTTCATGAACGCGCTTCACCCAACTAGTTACATGTGTTTCAATAGTGTACCAATTTACTAAACGTGATTCGACCACTCGTTGGTGTAAGTTTTGTGACTCTTATTTATATAAACTTTATATAAATATTAATATATCATTTTTGCCTCATAACAATAGGTCGGTTTTAATAGTTGAACACGCTCGCTTTTATCATTAAAATATGTACAAATTATATATTTTTGTTTCTAGAGATTCACAAGTCTCGAAATATAATATAGAATTATATTTATAATTTCCGAAATATTGTTTTTGTTCGTTTTTCATAATTTATTATTTCCTTTAAACCATTATATATATATATATATATATATATATATATATATATATATATATATGCAATTATGCGTACCTTTTTTATGTACTTACATATTTCCAACTTTGTTTTTAAATTTGCATTCACATGATATAATTTAATTAATTTTAGACCTTGAATAACTAAGTTTTAGACATCAAAAGAACGTTTCCAAAAGCACCATCTTTTAAATGGGTTTATATATTTTATCAACTAATTAACAAAATCACCCATGTAACATGTAGAGCACAACACCAGTTTTAAGTGAAACCTTTTTAATAAGTTTATTTATGTGCTAGTTTCATAAATTTATCAAGTCTTCGACACAAAATAACTACTTGGGTAAGTATCTAGGCATAAACAATTTGTAACTTTATAAGAACGAGCTTAGTGGAGTTATACTTACTTTGTGACAACAATGTTTGATGAGAGAAAATAAGAGTTTTGTAATCTTAGGCTTCCTAACCATTGCGTGAACTTGAAACGTTCTAGAGATGGATGTGTGTGTATTTGTTTTCAAGAAGAGGAGCCGAGAGAGACACAGATAGAGAAAGTGAAAGGGTTATGTGTTTTCTTTTTTTTTTCCTTATTTGCAACCCTACAGTTTATTTATATTACTAATGATACATGGCTTTGCAAGATTTCTCCTATACCATATATAAAAGAATATGAAGTATGGGATCAATTGAGTGTGGAAGAAGTTGACTAGGTATGGTAAGGGGTGATGTTTTGGTCAAGATGGAGTGACGTGAAGTGTGTCTTTAAATATTGTCTCTCAAAGTCTAATTATTAATTAGATCATGGCATGAATTTGGTTGTTTCTTTTCTTTTATTTATTTTCTTTTTTTGTTTTTTTAAAAAAAAAACACAAAATGAAATCTCATGTTAACAAGTATATGTCGTGCATACATATTATAAAGAAATATTTCAAAGGAGTTTTTGTAAATTAATAATCTTCTTTAACACATACACGTATTCATATGTTGATATTATATTAACTCTTAATATAATGTTAAGTATTGTTTTTATGAGTAATAATTTCTTATATTAATTAATTTTGTTTTGTTTACCAATGTTCGTTTTTCGGTTAAATGTTTAATTCAGCTTAAAACGAGGCTAAAACGGTCGTTTTCGGGTTAAAAATGAAATTTATATAAAACCGATTTAAAAACTTTAAAAACTTAAACCATGACATTTATTAACTTAAAACATCATATTATTAATAATTGCGCATCTTTTTCGGCTTGATCGATCGTCTCTTGCTCGGTTTGGTATTGAAGGTTTCGTTTAACGTACCGACGTACCATTAAATCGAAAATTCTTTTTCTGTGCTTTAATTCACTTATCCCGAAGCTTTAATACTTCGTAAACATCACTAAATATTATATATATCGTCTATAATTGAACCCTCGATTCGTTCGGGTTTCAATAACTATCGATCGATTAATCGCATATTCAATACGATGAATTATATATTCACGTACAATCAATACAGTGAACCATGTATTCTCGTATAATTACTATGGTAATTCATGTACCCGACCTTAAATATAACGTAACTATTGTCTACCGGTTTGGGTATACCTGGTTTCGTCGGAATCGTTACATAATGAAACTGCATCAACTGCAAGATTTCAAGATCTATTTTTAAGACTAAACTTAGAAAACAATGGTGCATCTACTTCAGAACAAAATAATGATGAAGCACCAGAATTTCATGATGCAGAAGATGATTTGATCATTGAAGATCCAGAACTCAATGAAACAAATCTTGACACAAGCATGTCTACAGAGATGATTGTACAAACTCCTTATGTGGAAAAGAATCATCCTTCTGAAAACATCATTGGTGATTTGCATGAAAGAGTGTGACATTCGTGACAAAACAAGGTATACCTTATTCATTACATAGCGAGTAAACGATAAATCGGTTAATTCGTAGTGCTTAACCGAGTAATCGACCGATACTAATTATGTCCCGTATATATACTGAGGGATCATATACTAATTATATATATATTATAGTGGCTAACATATTGATATTTAAGCCCCAGTACGTTTAAAACCATTTAAACAAAAAAGGTTTCGTTTATTGATACGATATGAGTTTAAACGCAATCGTTAATATCAAAACGAGCATTGTAGCATCCGTCAAGCCGAAAAAGATTTATAAAACACTTATATGACATGTTCTAGGCAATCCGTGAAAATATTTTGGATTTTTAAAACGAGTCAGTACGTTTTTCTTATTTTACAAAAATGGGCTGAACAACACTCGTTTTAGCGCTATTTTTCGCACTCAAACTAGTTTTCTTGCGAAAAACCGAACCCGAATTAAATTTTGGACCGACTTTTAAGCGTGGCACGAAAAACGAGGCACCAATGGGCCAAAAGGAGGCCCAATGGGCCCCATTCATGAGCCGGCCGCAAATAAGGGTATATCCCTTTTGTTTCTAGCTTGTTGTATAAGTTAAAAAAATTGGATATTTTAACACACAAACCAACCAAGATCAAGATCAGATGATTTCTTGCATCTTCCAGCCAAAACCTCCAAGGTAACAATCAAAACTCATGAGATTTTTACTTGATTAACAAAGTTTAACCATGAAAAATTAAGTCTTGATTAGTTTTAAACATGTGTAACCATCCAAAAACCCTAAAAATCACCTAAAATCATTTTTTGATGTCAAACATGTTTACAAGTCAGTACCATGTGGATTTTTGGCAAAAAACACGGATTAGAACATGAATATGTCGTTTTTACGGTTCGAAAGTTCGGTTTGAAACCAAAACCGAAACCCTAATTAACAAGGCTGTTATATGGATGATTTATGCTTGGTTTGATGTTGTATGATATGTAGATACACTGAGTTTGTGACCCAAGACCTGGAGAGTTGTTTAAATCATCAAAACTCATCGAAAACCGACAAGGTAAACCCGTAACACTCGTTTAGGGGCTGTTTAGTGTTAGGTTATGACTTTCTTATTGTTAGCTTGTGAAAATTTTCAGGGACATTAGGGATCATTTAAATGAGTCCCTGTTTAAATTTGGTAATTTTCTGATAAACAGAGAATATTTGGCGAATTTATTACCGTTTATTGGCGTTTATTCGGGAAAAATAGTTAAACTTCATCAAAAATTATGAAATTTGGTTTGGTACCCATAAGTGTTATGTGAATATCACTGGAAACGTTTGAGGACATTTGGAGATGTTTAGGTATTTTTTGTGCAATTGTGTTGTAATCGAGTTTTAACAGCCGAAAAACACGCAAAAAAGCATTTTGGCCAAAGAGTTAGGTTCTGGAGATTTTTCAGGAGCTATGTGATGATATTGAGACCACTTGGAAAAATTATCGGATTTTTCAGATGTTGTTTGTTATAAACGGGATATTTATTACTTAATTATAACACATTTAATGAATTTTTATAAATAGATAATTAATCATAAAATTTCTGAAAGTATTTTTATAAAATTATCCATATTTTAATGTATTTTTACAAAAATTTCCATAATTTATATATAAGTGCATAATTAGTTATGAATAATCAAAGATTTAAACTATATTTGTTTTAACGAACCGGCAGTTTAGTGTTTAACGGACTGACTGGTATGTCAAAATGTCAAAAGTGGTCAAATATCACAGTTTTAGGTGAATTTGATAAAAAAGAACTTTTTACGAGAATTCCGGACAATTCGGATGAATTGTACGCGCTTCGTATAATCAAAACCGTAAGAAAACGGAAACGAAACCTGTGATCAATCCAGATACCGAAACCTTAAAATTCTTTTATAAATCAAATCATTTTATCAATCAATATGTTTACATTAGTTTACATGATCTTACCTATTTTCGAAACGCATAAACGATCAACTTGGCTAGGCTCGGAAAACGGTGAAACCGAGCCAAATCCAGTTTTAAACATTTCATAGTATACAACGTCACAATCTAAGACTATGGTCATGTTTTGGGCCTAACAGCTATAACCAGACTAGTTATACAGCCCGATTTGGTTTAAACACTATACTAGTATTAACAGTACGATACCGATTATAGGATACGAGTTATAATCGAGGCATAACACTTATTGACGTATATTACCTGCTCGAACTACAATAAGGTGAGATTCAACCCCACTTTCTAAACTGTTTTACGAACTTTTGGGGTGGAAAGCATGTTTACATATACTTATACACTTGAAAATGTGTGGTGATGTGAATTATCTAAGTACAAACACTTGAAAGTCCCCACAAACACAAGTGATTAACTTCTTGCCAGTGACGTGTGGATATTACTATCGGTTTGACAAACCCAACTGAAGGCGCCGGTGGGGTATGCCGGATATACTTGTTTACGCAGTTGCACATTGTCATTTATACTGATTATATTCTGCTATGTGGTGTTAGACATAGTACATACTTGGGGCAAAGTGGCTGTTAAATGCCAACGGGAGTACATGGGCAAGGGTGGCCATGCAGTGCGAGCTGTCTCGGTTTCGCTTGTGGCTTAGTATAATACATCATACACATACTTATATACATACGTACTGTGAACTTTACGAACTCGTATACTGATATTGTTCGAACTCGTGAAACTTGAAACTCACCAACTAGACGTAGTTGACCCGTTTTAACATGCTTTTCAGGTAAGCCGAAGTTGGAATGATTTTCTTACGTGCTTGGTGTTAGAAGGAAAGTTGAATAGCTGCGAATAGATGCAAATACGTACTAATGAATAAGGAATCGAGAACTGGTTATGTGTTTTTCATCTAGTTTGTAAACATAGTACCTACCAATGTAATATGATGTAAATTAGTTGTTGAATTTCTTTATAAACAATGTGGTTGATACCAGTGTTATCTGTTACATTCCCGTATTACGCTTTCGCAACTACCTAGTCGGGGTGTGACAAAGAGTTACAAGAAGTCATTCCGAAATTGCAAACATCTGTCTTTACTCTTGTTTTCTGCCCCAAATAGAACTAAAGAACATAGCACAAGCATTAAAAGACAATAGTTGGGTGGAAGCAATGCAAGAGGAATTGGCATAATTTAGAGACCTGCATTTGTGGGATCTTGTTGATAAGCCATTTAACAGATATGCAATTGGAACCAAATGGGTTTTTAGAAACAAAAGGGATGAAAGGGGTTTAGTGATTAAGAATAAAGCTAGACTTGTAGCACTGGGATGTCTTCAAGAAGAAGGAATAGACTTTGAGGAAGTCTTTGCACCTGTTGCAAGACTTGAAGCTATCATGATTTTTCTTGCATATGCTGCCTCAAAGAACATTAGAGTGTTCCAGCTTGATGTTAAGTATGCATTTCTAAATGGAAAGATTGATGAAGAGGTGTATGTTGCTCAACCTCCAGGTTTTGAGGATCCAATGTATCCAAACAGGGTGTATAAGTTAAACAAAGCCCTTTATAGATTGCATCAGGCTCCTAGAGCATGGTATGATGAGATGTCAAATCATCTTCTTGAAAATGGTTTCAAAAGAGGAGCCATTGACAAGACACTCTTCTACAAAAGAAAGGGATCAGACTTGCTTCTGTTACAAGTGTATGTGGATGACATCATCTTTGGTTCTACAAATGAACAAATGTGTATGGAGTTTGAAGGGGTAATGAAGTCCAAATACAGCATGAGTTCTATGGGAGAAATGAACTTCTTTCTAGGACTGCAAGTTCAACAGAAGGCTAAGGGGATTTTCATTCATCAAAACAAATATGTGTAGGACATCTTGAACAAGTTCAACTGTCAAGAGTACAAGACTGCTTCAACTCCAATGGACACCAAAGAAAAGATGATTGCAGATGAAAAGGGGGAGCCTATAGATGAACATGAATATAGAGCCAAAATTGGCTCTCTGATGTATCTGACTGCAACAAGACCAGATATCATGTTTGCTGTATGTGTGTGTGCAAGATTCCAATCAAGTCCAAAAGTCTCCCACATGAATGCTGTTAAAAGAATATTCAGATATTTGAAGGGAAGACCAGACCTAGGGATTTGGTATCCAAAGAATCAATCTTTTGATCTGATTGCATATACAGACAGTGATTATGATGGATGTAACATAAGCAGAAAGTCAACCTCAGGAGGATGTCAATTTTTGGGTGGTAGGCTAGTGTCATGGCAATGCAAAAAACCTACTACAGTCTCAATCTCTACTGCAGAAGCTGAATATGTTGCTGCATCCGCCTGCTGTGCACAAGTTCTATGGATTCAAAATCAGATGCTGGACTAAGGTTTGAATTTCTTGAATACCCCTATTCTTATTGACAACACTGCTGCATATTTTACTGTTAAAAATCCAGTTCAACATTCCAAAACTAAGCACATTGAAATCATACATCATTTCATTAGAGTCTGCAGTGAAAAATGTTTTATTGAAATGCAAAGAGTTGATATAAGTGACAATTTGGCTGACCTTTTCACCAAACCACTTGAAATAACCAGGTTCAACTTTCTTCTGAAAGCCCTGGGAATGATCAACTCTGATGAAATCTGATTAAGGATGTGTGCCTGGTTGTGTGTCTCTCTGTGATAACTGATTATTTTGTTAGAGATTACACTTATTGAATGTTTAGTGAATATGCTTGATTATGTTACTTAAGTATGATATTTGAATATGCTACTGAATATGTTAACTGTTATGTGCTTTAACTGTGTATGTATGCAAAATTTGACATGTTTGATCTGATTGATAGGTTTGCATGATTATCAGTTGATGTGCATTTGTGATGTTAGAATAAGTGTCTGTGTTATGATTTACCTGTGAGAGTAAGCTTATTTGACATCACTGCTTTATTGCTTGACTATGTGTTTTATCTGATCATCTGATGTTGATAGGATAGGCTTACACGTGAATGTTGTTAAATGTTTGCTTGTGCTGATAATATTGAGTGTCATTCAGATTTAATTATGTACTGCAACTGTTTATGTCAAAATTAAGTGATTTAATGAAATTTCAAATGAATTTTGCATAAATACTTTATTTTGATCAAAACATGAGCATGTTGTTAATGGTGCAGAGATATGATAAGATTATTCAGTTCAAGGTTTAAAAGAAGCTTAAAAGAAGGATTTTTTAAGAAAAGTCTCAAGTATTGTTTTTGCTGAAAACTATGTCATTTGCCAAATTGGAAGGACATGCACCCGTGTATGTTTGGTCCTTAAATCTCTACAGATTCAAAGGATAGCCATTGACCTGAAAACTGAATGCATTTGGAGCAATAATAACTTGTTTCTTATTCCTTCACTTAAAACTATGTCAATAGCTCTAACTTTGAAAGGACATATATTCACATGTATGTTTGGTCCTGTTGACCACTTTTGGTCAAACAGGATACCCTAATAGATATTGGGGTGATTGAATATTAAACTGTGTTTATTGGGAAATGATAGTACATTGACTACTTAGCTGATCATATGGAATTAATAGGCTAAAAAGACCTTAGTATAGTTATTAACATGTATGGTTACTTTCCCATGATGATGTAAAACCTAAGGTGATATAAACATAATGAATATGCTAATCTTTATGTGGAGATACATAGTTGTCTTTGCATGTCTCAAGATAAATCTTTCCAAATGATAGGCAGAAAAGTGATTACCCAGTCATACACGAGCCTGTTGTTATTTGGTCAACCAAAAATGAAACATCTTTAAATATGACAAAGAACATGTTTTAAGAAAATTTGAGAAAATATCAAAAACAAGTGGAAGAATGAATAAATCAACCAAAAGTTGATATGTGTTTTAAATATTTTATCAAATAAGAGGGTTACAACTAAGAACTACAAAGATGTTGACAAAATCAGTCTCATCTTAAATGAAAGGCATGTTATTAACAGTAAATCCAACGTTCAACCTCTATATATGTTTGAATCTATAAAAAATACAAAAATACAATAAGTTCTGTCATACAAAAAAAACAAGTTTTTGACCAAATACAGGAGGTTGGAGTCAAATTGGGGTGATTTGGGGAAAGCCAAATAAGCTTTGAGAAGAGATATGAGGCATCATAGCACAGTGTTAACCATTAATGCATTATGCTTAAATTTAACCTTAAAAATATCACCAAAGAAATGAAATTCATGCTAAGTTTATACCTGCTGTTAACCTATCTATGTTGTCATAATAATGCTGAGAGTGAAGTATTGAGATAGCTACTTAGTCAATATGATCCCATTCTTGAGGTCTTTTCAGAAAATGGAAGAGAAATATAACTGAAATTTGATCTCTAAATGCACCATTTGCTCTTAAACTATGATCTGAAATGAAAAATATATTTTAACAAAGTGGTTTAAGTCAAAAAGTGTTGCATTTTGCCTTTAATTGGCTGAATATGTAAGTTCGTGTAAGGTTTAATGTTTTATAACCTTTCCGGGCACAAAACAGTTGAATATGTTTGAATATGATATTTCAGGTAAGGTTTGATGATTTATGACCTTTCCGAGTAAGCTTAGTCATTTTTGACTAACTTTATGATTTTCGGGCATGCTTTGAAGTGTTTACACTTTCCGGGTAGAGTACACTGTTGTATTCATTTCCCGAGCAAGCTTGAAGTCTTGAGGTGATTATGTGTTGTTATAGCTAGCTTTTAACAAGAAATTCTTGTTTCGGGCAAGCTATGCATGTTATATGCTGATTGTGATTTCAAGCAAACTTTATGAACTTAGTCAAGTACATCAAGTAAGCTTTGTGATTTGTGTGAATATGTTGTTAGGAAAGGTTTGTTAATCTTTCCGGGCATGCTTAGATATTACTATTTAAGTTTGTCATTTTTCGGGTATGGTTTGGCATGTTGAAATCCCTCGGGTAAGGGCATACCTGATAATTGAATATGTTTATCCTAGCAAGCTTAGTGCTAACATAGGATTTTCGGGCAAGCTCTTTGAAATTTTAGACTATAGCACACTTAAATGTTTATGTGTTTTAATTTCATTCCGAGCATGCTCTGTGATATGTGTGTTTATGATTTCATTGAAATTACAAGTGTTTTCGGGCAAACTTTGTTTTCCGGGCACACTTTATATTTCGGGTACACTTTTGTTCCCTCAATATACTTGGTAATTTCCAAACTTAACTTTCCGAGAACACTGTCTGCTAGAATTCCTTTCCGGGCACACTTTGTACTATATGAAGGTTATTCGGGTATACTTTGCATTAGAATGGTGTTCGGGCACACTATTCTCTTGAATGATTGCTCGGGCACACTATGTTTTCTATTATGCTTGATTGAATATGTTATTTAATATGATAAAATTGATTATGATTCTTATTAGGGTTTATGCTAGATAAGTTTTAATTTGAAATTGAGAAATCTATATGGGTGTCTTGATTGATTCCTAGTAAGGATGTTTATTTGATGTTTATACTTGATTATTTGCCTTGTGATTAATTTCTCATGAAATCTAGTATTTCGGGTAAGCTTTCTTCATTATGTCTTAACTTTAAATTAATTAGCTTGATCGAGCAAGGTTTATAAAAAGAAGGATTCGGGCAAACTTTGTATATTCAAAAATGAAAATTTTCCAAGCAAAGTTTTACCGGGTAAGCTTTGTAAGTGGATGTATACCGAGTAGACTTTGAAAAGAATAATTCCGAATAAGGTTTTACTACCTCAAAAGATAAATATTGTTTTTAATATATCAAGTGGATAATGTTACTGTTTGACAGCTAATAATTCACAAAATGACAAAAAGCATTAAAACCCACTTTCAAAAGGTATATAAGAGGGAGTTAGGCAAAATTTTCAACATTTTTTCTCTCTCTCTCCTTCCACTGCAAACTGCTTACTCTCAAAGAAACCTAACAGACTTATCGCATTCAACTTTAATCCAAACCCTAACTTGAATTAGCCCTCTAATTCCGACTCGGTAAGCAACATTAATGTGTTTTTCGACCACGTTTAGACTATAATGGGCTTTGATTATGTATCTGATTACTAATACTCTGTTTATGTGTTTAGGTTATAAATTTTTCGAAGAATAGGTTCTTGATGATTTTTCTTACTTTTCTTTCTTCTTCATTTTTATACCTTGAAATTATCTAAAAGTACTGAACTTTATAACTAATTTCACTTTGAATATGTTTGTTTATGTGATTCAGATATGGCAGACGATGAACCCAAGTATGTCTTCGAACCAAAACATAATATGTGTGCACTTCTACAAGTCACACCTGACAATGAGCCGATGGCTAGGATGTTAACTTGGATGGCTCGGTCCAATGTCAGTTTCGCATTCACTGAAAGCCCTGTTTACAGAAATCACTCATTTGATTTCTTGAGATCTGCAGAACTGGTTGAGGACATAAATGGTAAAAGAATCGAGGCAACCGTGGCTAGACAAGAGATACATATTACAGGGAGAATGATAAGAAGATGTCTCCGTTTGAATGATGGTGATCACAACTCAATAAACTTCAGCACACCCCACGTGATGAAAATATTTGAAGAGACAATGGGTTATCAAGGAAATGTTCATGATGGACGGTTTCAGAAGGGCATGTTTCTTATGCTGTACAGATTTCTTATTCACCATGTAATACACGGATTTGCTCCAAGAAAGGGATCATGGACCTTGATGAGTCACGACTTGGCAAATGCCACAGTTGGGATTATATATGATCTGCCCTTCAATTTCTCTAAGATGATATTTGAAGGATTAGTAGGAAATCTGAAGAAGCCTGAAAGAAAAAGATTTTTACAATATCCACGATTCCTATAGATAATCTTCAATAGTGAGCTTCAAGATCTACCCACTGTTGGAACTACACACCAACTGCAAGACCCTGACACATATAGAAGAATCAAAAATCCAGGTGTCTCAAATACATACAACTCAAATGTTCCATTTGAGATATTGCCATGGTTATTGGACCATGACTTGCAAGTGATGCCTGTACCTGAGTTAAGCTCAGAGGAGGAAGGAAGAGAGGATGATGACAGTGATGATGATGGAAACTCTGATGATAGAGATGGTAATGGAGATGAAGGAGTAGACGAAGTGAATATTGAAGTTTTTGCACCTATTCAGGGGGGAGCAACTTGAGCACATTGAACAACCAATTATTCCATCACCACCACAAACTCCACCACACCAGATCACTCACACACAACCACAAATCCTAACCTTAAGCCAACCAGAAACATCTACACATACATCCCCACCACCACAAACACCACCATCCATATTTCAGTCCCACATTTCAAACCAAGAACAACCTGATTATGAACATTTCACCACATCACCACCTACAACACCACAAACTGATAGTGACCTTTTGACCTTATTAAAAGAAAATGCTGAACTGAGAAGAAGAAATGAGGAAGTAACTGAGGAAAATGTTATGTTGTTGAAGAGACTAGTAGAAACAAATTTGAGAATTCAAACCCTGGAGCAGGAGGTTGAGAAGACCTCAGCTGCCCTAAAACAGGGGGAGAATGTATCTATGCCAACTGTCTCAGGTGGAAATGATGAAGAAAATGTAACAGTAGCAGAGACTGCTAATTCTTTAAAGTTGATTGTGAATGTGTATGATGATGGAGAGGAAAACTCTGATGAAAGGAGGATTGATGATGATGATGAGTATGAAGGAGATATGTCTGAGGGTGCAGAACAAGACTATGATTACGTTGATGAAAGAAGAGATGAAGAGAAATTGAAAAGATAAATGTTGAAGAGCAGGTTGAGACAGAGGAAAGGATTGAAGAGATAAATACAGAAGAAAATGTGGCTATCACTGATATGGCCACTGATACTCCTACTACTGATGTCTTGATTGACATACTTACAGAAGTAGACACTGAAGTGATGAATGATGAAGATACTGCTACTGAGGAGATTGTGCTCACTGAACCAGAAAATGAACAAGCAGAATGCTCCAAGACAGTAGAGTTTGATGAAGAGATGGATGAGCTAGAAAGAGATATTGATAATTTTCCACCAGAAAGTGAAGAAGATTTAAAGAAAAGGCTGGAAAAGGGAAAAGCCAAAGTTACAGAAGAAGAGCCTGTTAAGGCATGTCCTGAAAAGGATGTACTGTTCAAAGATTATGATGTTGCTGCTGCTGCTGCTCTAAGGGAACAAGAAAACATTCTGAGAGAAACAAGGGACAGAGAGATACTGGCCCAAACTATAGGCCCTGTAGAGTTAGCAGGGCAGGAAACCTTGATCAATCAAGCCAAATTTGCAAAGGAGATCATTGAAGATGTGGCTGATCAGGAGATGATTGAAGAATTTATTATGATGAATAGAGCTGAGGAAGTTGACAATTCCCTAGCTATGGTGGTTAGCAAGTTCTAGTCTCAAAGTCAACAATCAGAAACTGCTAAACCAACCAACTTGAATACTGGTCTGATTATTGAAGAAGAAATTGGTGAGTCCATTGCTTCAATGGCTGCCAAGAAATGGACTGAACAGGTAAAAGAAGATCTGAAGAATAATCCCACTGACAGTTGGTCGGAAAGGGTAAATGTGCCTGAGCCTTATGAAACACTCAATCAGAAAAGAGAAAGGCTTTCTAAACTAAAAGAAGAATTTGCTGAGAAAGTCAACAGATTTGCCAAAATTTATACGAGAAGAAAGAGGGCAGCTGAGCAAACTGAACAAAAAAGATCTGCTAAAAGAGGAAAGTGGGATGATAAAAACCAATATTTTGTTGAAACACCAGATGATGAAGCAAGTCCCATAAGGGCAATTCCTTTGCAGACACTATGACCAAGACAAAAGATCCCAGGTGTCCCTGATGTGCCAACCAAAAATGAACCAGATCATCCACCTTCTGATGAACCAAAAATTGATGCCATGAATGATTTAACTGAAGAAGAGGATGAATCTGAGGATTCTGATGATAATGATGATGATCCTGAGAATGATCAAGGAAAGAATGTCAAAGCTGCCAATGTTGTGTCCCCACGGGTGGAAATGACTGAGGAACATAGGGCAAACATTGAGCTGAGTGTGTTGGAAGCTAAAAAGAAAAATCCATTGGTGATAAAGTTAAGAAGATTTGGTATAAGCTTTGAAACTCTGGCTGCTATGAATGATGATGAATTGAAGCAAAGATTAGAAGAAGAAAATAATACTCTCAAAAAGCTTATGCAACAAAAGAATAGAGATGCCCAGAAATACAGAGATTATCTCAGAAGGCACAACTATCCTGAAAAGGATTTGTCTCACTTTACTTTTGATAAACTCCAAGAACTCTATAACAGTGAAAGAAAAAAGGCGATTGAAAAATGTGTGAAAGAAAATGAGAAACTGGAAAAGATGGAGGAGTTGAAGAAAAAGTTTGAAGGGATGTGTGGTTATTTACTGGAAAGAGGTATGAAGCCTGAGATTGTTGAACATTTATCCAGAGAATCAGTGTTGGACCAATACAACAAACTGAAAAGAAAAGAAAAATTAAAAAGGGTCCAAGCTGAGAGCTCTACCAAACAGGCTGAAGCAACTTATGAACCCCAAGCTAAAAGAAGAAGAATTCAAACTCTGAGGGAGAAGGAAAAAGAACAAGACAGATCAGCTGAAACCTCTGCTCCTCCAGATGCGAAACCTGAACCTGAGGATGAACCATTTATCCCTTGGGAAAATGAAGAAATGATAAACATTCTAAGAAACATAATGATAAATCAAAGAGGAATGACTGAAGCAGACGAAATGTCTTGGAAAAGGAGGATTTGAAATACCTCTTTTATATTAAAAAGGATGAATGGGAGAAAGCCTTAAGGGAAGGAGAGAACCCAAGATATTATGCTGATGGTAGGTTTGTACCTGCTGGATTGGCAAGATCTCCTGGCATGGATAAAATGTTAAATGAACTTAAAGCAGCAGGACACAATGTTGTTGAACTTGCCAATCTACCAACAGAGATGGTTGAGGCTATATACATTAATTTCTTTAACTTGAGGCCTGCAAAACCAAAGAAGTCCATTCCCTTCAGACCTCCTATTTCAAGAAGATTTCCACAAGGAGGAAGAGGTCAAGGAGGAAGAGGTGAGTCAAGCAGTTCTACACAACAAAGAACAAAAAGACCACAGTCTGATGTGGATCTTCCTAGGGAACTGTACTTTGACTCTGTTACTGAATCATTAAAGGTGATTATGGAAAGTAGATTAACAGAAGCAGATTGGCAGGTAGACAGATGAATGATCTGTCAAAATACTTGTATGAAGAAGCTGGAAAATGATTCAAATTCTTAAAAGAAAAGAGGAGTTGGAGGTTGATTCAGTCTCACAAGTAAAAAAGGACTGCAAAGCTGAAAAGAATGGACATAGCTGAAAGAGACTTTCAGATGACCTTCAGAGATGAGAATCCATTGTCCAACTTGAATACATGTATAATTCTGGGAAGAAGAATGAGACGTCCCAATTACACAGTACAAAAAAATGGGATTATAGCTGACATTGAATTCAAAGAGAATGATAATCATTTTGTACTGAGAAATTCGGATGGAAAAATATTGGGGATCATTAAAAAGGATGAAGACTTGACCTGCCTGCACAATGAAGATCTAATGGATATAAGGGACTTGGCTATACCCAAAAAGTCACACTCACTACCAAGCCCTTAATATGTTGAAAATGAAAGCTGCTTCAGAGATAATCAATCAATGACAAGCCATTCATAATGCAAGAAAGAGACAAGATCAATAGAATAGGCTTTGTTTTGTAATGTCTTCGGACAACTTTCTGATTATGTAATTTGCTTATGTTATTTGAATATGTAATTTTGATTTTTGATTTGATGTGTATTTTTGCTAAGTGTAAGTAACCATAGAAATGTTTTGGGTCAGCTGAGGTGTTCCAATCTAGGGGGAGATTGTTGAGTCAAACAATTGACCTAAGGGGGAGATTGTTGAGTCAAAGATTTGACCAGAATGAAGTATATGGAAGATTGGAATCTTCTCAACCTCCTCAGAATTCACTAAGTATGGATCCGGGCACACCTTAGACATCCGAGCAAGGTTTTCTTAGCCGGGTATGATATTTTGTCTATCGGGCAAGGTTTACTTCAAGAAGTCTTCTTTAGTGGATATCCGAGCAGGGTTTGCAAATTAGTGCATTGCCGAGCAAGGTACACTAGTTTATGTAAATCCGGGCAATGTTCACTTTATCTAGCAAGTCTGTTCTTCAGAGCCAAGTATATTACTCTTCCGAATAAGGTTTGGTTAACCAAGTCCAAGAAGCCAAGTGATTGGAAGATCGGGCAAGGTATTCATTAATAAGTATGGTCCAAGTATGCTTGATGATCTAAAGGAATATATCTAAGTAATATTGGGCAAGGTTCAGCTCAAGCAAGGAACAGTACTCCCGAGTACACTTTGCTAATAACTTATTTTATAGCAAAGAGCTGAAATGGATCATTGAAGAACAAGGTTGCTCGTAAGGATTTGTCGGGCAAAGTTTGACAAAGCCAAGAAGACTGAAGTCTACCCGGTGAGTATTTTACTTGGTAAAATACTCTTCAAGTAAAGTTACCCGGAAACTGATTTCGAGTACACTTCTATGTTACCAAGTCCTGAAGGATGGTAGAGTACACAGCGTACTCGGAAAATGAAGATTTATGAAAAGCCTACCCGGAAGACTTGTTTTACACTTAGTTTATTTTGAATATGTAATTTGAATATGTGTGATTGTATTTAGGGTTTCTAGAAGGAATGACAGCTGTCCTAGGTTGGCAGGCCTATAAATAGAATGTTTAGGGAACGCCGCCAAAGAGGGCACAATAAGGATGGACAGACACATTTATTGAGATAGAATATATCGTGTGACGGCTATCCTAGGATTCCTAAAACCCTAAATCGACTATCCACTTTGTATGATGAAAATTATATAGATGGAAATATTTTGAGTGAATCCTGTGTGTGCTTTCTACCTTTGATTATTCATTGCAACCGTATGTTTGTTATTGATTCCGCCTTTAACAAACGGATATCTTTCTAAATATAGAAACCCGTCATTAACTCTCTTGTCGGCACATTAATCTGTGTGAGTTATGACATGATTAAGTAAGATCCAGCTGAAATCGAGGGGCCTGACATAAAAGGGAGTTAAAAATATTTTTCAACATTACTTTTCCCTCTCTCTCCTTCCACTGCAACTGCTTAATCACAAAGAAACCTAAACCGACTTATCACATTCGTCTCTAATCCAAACCCTAATTTTAATTAGCCCTCTAATTCCTACTTGGTAAGCAATAATAATGTGTTTTCCGATTACGATTAGACTAGAATGGGCTTTGATTATGTATTTGATTACTAATACTCTGTTTTTGTGTTTAGGTTATAAACTTGTTGAAGAACAGGTTCTTGAGGATTTTTCTCTCTTTCTTCTTCATTTTTATAACTTGAAATTACTTAAATTAGTGAACTTTATGACTAATTTCACTTTGAATATGTTTGATTGTGTTGTTCAGATATGGCAGAAGAAGAAGTTCAACCGAAATATTTCTTTGAAAAGATACACAACATTTGTGCATTGTTACAAGTCACACCTGATAACGAGCAGGTGGCAAGAATGATTACATGGATGGCTAGATTGAATATCAGTTTTGCTTTAACAGAGAGCCCAGTAATTTATAGAAATCATTCCCTTGATTTCTGGCGATCTGCAAGACTTGTGGATGACATAAATGGTCGAAGAATCGAAGCTACTGTTGCAAGCCATGAAATACATGTGACAGAGAGAATGATAAGAAGATGCTTGGAGTTACATGATGATGACCATAACTCTATAAATTTCAATACAGCTCACCTGATGAGGATCTTTGAACAAACAATGGGATATCAGGGAACTTTACATGATGGACAATTCCAAAAGGGAATGTTCCATATGTTGTATAGATTCTTAATTCACCATGTGATACAGGGGTTTGCTCCAAGAAAAGGATCATGGACTCTAATGAGTCGTGATTTAGCAAATGCCACTGTTGGTATTATATATAACCTACCATTCAATTTCTCCAAGATGATCTTTGAAGGATTGGTAGCGAATTAGAAGAAGGCAGAGGTGGATAGATTCCTGCAATACCCCAGATTCTTACAGATAATCTTCAACAGGGAATTACAAGACTTACCCACACTTGGCATTACACATCTGCTGCAGAATCCCGACATGTATAGAAGAATTCCAAATCCGGGTGCTGCCAACAGATTTAATTCCAACATTCCTTTTGAGATTTTACCATGGTTGTTGAACCATGATTTGGAGATAATGCCGGTTCCTGAGCTGAGCTCAGAGGTGGATGAGGAGATTGATGAGTTGGATGATGAAGATGATAATGATGATGATGGAGATGAAGGAGGGGCTGGAGTAGCCATGGATGTTGGTGCACTTGATCAGGGGGAGCAACCTGAGGAACCAGAACAACCTATTCCAACACCACCACCCATTGACCAACCCATTATACCATCACCACCACAAACTCCACCACACCAAACCACTCAATCCCCACCCCAAAACTTAACCATGAGCCAGCCTAAAACATCAACTCATATATCCCCAACACCACAAACAACACCAACCACTAGCCCACTTCACTCAGATCCATTTATTCCAAGCCCACCTCATACACAATCACCACCACAATCCATTATCCAAACTCAAATCCCAAACCTAGAACAATCAGAACCTGAGCACTTCACTACATCACCACCTACAACACCACACAATGACACAGACTTATTCCAAAGAAATTTAAACTTGTTGAAAGAGAATGATGAATTGAGAAAGAGGAATGAGGAGGTCACCATGGAAAATGTTATGTTGTTGGAAAAGTTGGCTCAAGCTGAAATGAGAATTCAAGCCCTGGAGCAGGAGGTTGAGAAGACCTCAGCTGCCCCAAAGCAGGGGGAGAATGTAAAGATGCCAACTGACTCTATGGTGAATATTGAGACTGAGATGGAAACAATTGTAGAGACTGTGAATGGTTTGAAATTGATTTTGAATGCATATGATGATGAGGAGGAAGATAGTGAGGAAAGGAGATTGGAGGATGATGAGTATAAAGCTGATAAATCAGATGTAGGAGAACAGGATTATGATGTGAATGATGAGATTATGAATGTTGTATGGAATGAAGAGAATGTAGAGGAGACAGTGGATGAGATTGAAAGGATAAATGATGAAGAGATAGTGGCTACCACTGATGTGGTCACTAATGTGTTGTAACGATTCCGACGAAACCAGGTATACTCTAACCGGTAGACAATAGTTACGTTATATTTAACGTAGGGTACATGAATTACCATAGTAATTATACGAGAATACATGGTTCACTGTATTGATTGTACGTGAATATATAAATCATCGTAGTGAACATGCGATTAATCGATCGATAGTTATTGAAACCCGAACGAATCGAGGGTTCAATTATAGACGATATCTATGATATTTAGTGATGTTTACGAAGCATTAAAGCTTCGGGATAAGTGAATTAAAGCACAGAAAAGAATTTTCGATTTAATGGTACATCGGTACGTTAAACGAAACCTTTAATACCAAACCGAGCAAGAGACGATCGATCAAGCCGAAAAAGATGCGCAACTATTAATAATATGATGTTTCAAGCTAATAAATGTTATGGTTTAAGTTTTTAAAGTTTTTTAAGTTGGTTTTATATAAACTTCATTTTTAGGCCGAAAACGACCGTTTTAGCCTCGTTTTAAGCCGAATTAAACATTTAACCGAAAAACGAAATGAACCAGATTATCCAAATCATTATCCAGATTGCCGAAATCTGAATGAGTTGCCAAGAATGGAGAGGTGGGTCCCACCCCACCCCCTTTACCCATCCGATCGGCATAAGGGGATAACCCCCATTGCCTTGTTATTTTTTTTTGACAACAAATCTTCAAGATCTTTGTGTTATCTCCACATTTCCACTCAAAAACCCGGAATTTTAGCAAGAGAAACAAGGTAAAGGTCGAGTTATTTACGTTTCCATCTTCGTTTCTTGAGTTTATTTGCAAGAAAATGAGGTTTCAAGGATGAAAACCGATTCTTGCATGATCAAGTGATGTAAATAGAATTATGTATCGTAATGCATGATGTGTGTATCACCTAGACGGTAATGAAATACGAGATAATGTAATTTGAAGTATATTAATGTATTCAGTTTTCTTTATTAACAATGTGGTTGATATCAGAGGTGTCTGTTGCATCCCGTTTACGTTTCCGCTGCGGTTACGGGGTGTTACAGAACTTGGTATCAGAGCCATTGGTTATAAAGATTTAGGATGTCTTTAAAAGATACCTAAAATATAACCAGTAGCTCAAGTATTATAGGATCTGAATATCAACTAATAATATATAGTGACGAGATCTGGATGAACTTGGATGGACAAGTGAGTTATTATGGTCCGGAACATAATAACAGACTTGTCCGCACGAGGGAATTCAGGGGAAGTCACGGGGTACATTAATAGGTAAAAATGACAACATATGTGTAAAGTATATAATATTATTTATACGTGCTAATGTGTATATATATATATGTACATATCTTGTGGGTACATGTATTGAGAAATAGGACCCGGATAGGGAACCGGGGGATGAAATTATTGCTGAAAATTTCTAGAGCATCGGTTGATGATAAGTCTAACTTATCGGGCCATAGTTACGATAGTACCAAGTTAGATCTCCCGTTTGACATTAACCAGAAATATCTAGTAACCGTCACTCCCAACAAAAATTGATGAATCCCTTACCCTACCAACACCGGTACCGTATATTCTAATAACCCCCTATGTTCACCCGAACCGCCGACCCTCACGTACGGACGGACCTGTACCTGAACCCATTCTTATACCATTAAGGTAAATAAATAAATAAATAAAATAAATAATAATAATAAATTTGATAATAAATGAGCAGATAAAAATAATATATGGAAATATATATATGTATTTCTCACTCTCAAACATATGAGACATACCACCTTCAGATCGAGAATTACCGATTTTAGCGAACCTAGAACGCCGGAGGACATTGACTGAGCAAGCGATAGAGTTTCCCATAATAGTAATTGATAGTATTTGTAGGCAACCCATGTTGCACGATTACCTTGAACCTTGCAGCTCCCTATGTTATCCTTACATCCGTTAGATGCCTATACCCATGTATACTCGAATAGAATGATTACCCATACACAAAGAGGTGTTGGAATCATTATAGCATAGTTGGTTGTTCGTTCGTAGGTGGTATACCGTGTATGCCGGATATACGAATAGACACGGATATTATAACTCCGTGGTACGTAATCGTTTGGTGCTCACGGTGAGCATGTATCGGTTATGCTGACATGCAGAAGGATATTGAAATCAAGCATATTAAACATTAATATTTGTTAAGAAAGATCTATATGTCAGTTGGTGACAAGGGTTATGAAACATATTTAAACGTTAACCGACGTCAGGTTAAGTCCATATGTTATTATATTGGTGGGACATATATACTAGATACTGGTATGTGTAATATGTATGATAATATTTGATGTGTATGTGTACCTGCTGTTATGATTGAGCTGGTAACGAGTTATACGGTGAGAATAGTATTGATTACTGCGTACGGGATGGGTACGACAGAATGACATAAAAAGAGTAACTCCAATGATGGAGATTGATATGATTCAGTTGATTGCTCAAAGATAGCAGATGATGATACCGAATGTCGTATCACAGATCACTGCTAGTGTTGATGCAAATGTGATCGCAGAATTATAGATCGAGCAATCACATGATTATGAATATTTCAATTCTTAGTGTTATTACTAAGAGTGATAATGTCTCACCGAATACTATTATGACTACAAGTATTAGTTATAAACTAAACATGAATAGTAGTCGTAATGGATTAGATCCGGTATGAAGGATATGTTTGTTGGTGGTGTTAAGGAAATTATTAATAGTTTACTGATGGTAAAGGGAGGAATAGATTAGCGAGTGGATAGAAAAGATCGAAATGGTTAAGGATATTGGTAAGAGTCTAGAACATTGTGTAGTGAAATATGCTACAGATGTGTTGGTAGATTATGTTGTATCGTGATGGAACACGATGGTACAAAATTATAGTTAGAAAATTATTACTCAGATGATATGGTCAGAATTTAAAATTCTTGTGCTAGAGCACTTTTATTCGAGTAATTAAGTTCAGAGATTGGAAACTGAGCTATGGAAGATAGAAATGTTGTGTGCTGATCCCTTAGAACACGCTAATTGTTTGAAGGAATTGTCATGTCTGGTAACATGGCTAATTACTCCTGAAACTAAGCGAAGTGAGCGCTATATTGGGGACTAACTCCATCGATAAGGAGTATAGTCAATCCTGTAAAATGTACAACCTTTGGAAGGGTTGTGTCACAAGCCAGCATTGATATATTTGACTCTATGGGAAGTGGACTGGAAGGACGTTAGATGAGACGTCGAGTGTTAAAGAAGAGAAATGATAAAGGTATAGTGCAAGATAGGCTTTTGAGTAAGTAGGTATGTCCTACAACCCAGAATTATACTAAGACTAGTTCTGGTGTGAAAACATGAACCGCATGAAGGGTCCTTCCCTAAATGTGGAAAATATGGTTATCGGCGGGAAGAAGAATGTCGAGTGATAGTAGGCCACAGGTATGGTAAAGATGGACGTAATGCCCCAATTGTAGAACCAATTGAAGTCTTGTGAACCGGCAACCCCAACCCATTCGTGTACAACCACTCCGAACCCAACAGTTTCAATAACAATCCATCCAAAGAAATCAAATTATGCCAAACGGTTGTACTTGCTATGAATGTGGCAGTACAGAACGTTTCAAGAGAAATTGCCCAAAGTTGAACCAAGGTGTCGTTGGAAGACGAACCTCATGACAAGCATCACCCCCTGATCAAGCAAGGAGCCATGCTTTTGTGAGTAATTCGAATAAAGCACGTCATGATCCAAAGATGGTATTGAGTATGTTGTAGTTTTAAACCAATAGGCTTCAGTGATATTTTTACGTTCGTCGATAGAAGTTAGTTCCTATTGACCTCCTATCATTTGGAAAGATACCGATTAGTGAAACTATAGAACCCTACACTGTAGAATCGCTAACGGTAAATCCCTAATGGTTAACTAAATTGTTTGGAATTGTCCTATTATTCTGAACGATTAACCTTTCCTTATTGACCTACGACCAGTAAAGTTAAGAGGTTTTGACGTAATAGTTAACATGGATTGGCTAACTCAACATGAAGCTGAAATCAAATATGAAAAGAAGCTCTCTTTCGGACGATGAAGCGATTAGATACAGAGAAAAGTGTACTATTTAAAAGAAAACATATAGAAGACGTTTCGGTGTTACGTAAATATCCAGAAGTTTTCCCAGAAGAACTTCCTGAATTACCGCCAACCCGACGGGTCGAATTCAGAATCGATATAATGCCTCAAGCTGACCCTGTTGCTAAAGCACCCTACCGACTTACACCAACTGAAATGCAAGAATTATTGGATAAGGTTTTATACGACCTAGTTAGTCACCATGGGGTGCACCAGTGTTATTTGGGAAATGAAGGACGGAAGTGTTAGGATATGTATTGATTAGGGAGAATTGAATAAAGTGACGATCAAGAATAGGTATTCACTTCTTCGAAGTAAATGATCTATTTAACCAACTGCAAGGGGCGATTTATTTTTAGAAAATTGATCTTAGATATAGCTATCACCAAATGAAAAATCCAAGAGGAGGACGTTGCAACAACAGCGTTTCGGACTCGTTACGGCCATTATGAATTCTTATTTATGCCTTTCGGGCTAACAAATGCGCCGGCAGTGTTCATGAACCTCATGAATCGAGTCTGTAAACCTTACTTTGACAAATTTGTCATAGCATTCATTGATGATATTTTGATATATTTGCAACGTAAAGAAGAGCACGAACGACGTTTAAGGAAAATTATGGAAGTGTTAAAGCAAGAGGAGTTGTATGCGAAGTTTTCGAAATGTGATTTTGAATACAGAAAGCATAATTCCTCGGTCACGCTGTAAACCATCAAGGAATACACGTTGATCCGAGTAAGGTAGAAACCATTAAAATTGGCAGTCACCCAAGGCGCCAAAGGAAATGCGCCAATTTTTAGGACTAGCCGGAGACTATCAGCTGTTTATTAAAGAATTTTTAGCATTACCCAACTCATAATCCTTTGTACGACGCAAATGCACAAATTTTATAGATGATAAGAGACCGCAATGTCATACTCAACAAAGATGGGTCGAGTTGTTGAGCGATTATGACTGTGACATCCGTTATCACCCCGGCAAGGCTAACGTCATAGCCGATGTCTTGAGTAGGAAAGATCGGGTTAAGCCATTGCGAGTGCGAGCGCTGGGGATGATAGTCCAGTCGAACTTTTCGGACCTGACTCGAGTCGCTCAACGTGAGGCGTTGAAAGAGGAACAATTGGAAAAGGAGGGACTTTACGGCAATGAGAAGAATTTCGAACAGCGCGTGGACGAAATTCCTTATTTCAAAAATCGGATTTGGATCCCGACCCTCCATGACCTTCGTGAATTAATCATGGACGAAACGCATAGATCGAAATATTCCATACATCTGGGATCGGATTAGACCAATTGATGATACGAATATCTGAAAGGATTTTATTAATGGCCGAATTTGGAGAAAGATATGGTTACGTATGTTGGCGAATATTTAAGTTATGCAAGAGATAAGGCTGCACACCGAAAACCCTAGGGAACGCCACTACGACAGAAAATTCGCCAATGATAGTGGGAATAAATTACAATGGATTTCGGGACGCAAATTCCCAAGATATATCAAAGGCATTATGTAAATTGGGTAATCGCGGATCGATTAACCAATCCTCGCATTTCATCCCAATCTATGACGATTACCACAATGAACTGGTAAGGCCCCGTTACCGGTGACCCTACTTTCGTGTTGGATTTACTCATAAACACAGTTCAAAATATCAGAGTTAATTAAAACATTTATGCGGAATATAAAACTTTCAATAAACATTACATAAGTTATAACTTGTCTCAAAACATTTATTGTCTTTCACATTAAAGCATTAAAATTAACACATCATAGGTCTTCAGATGCCAGATTCTTGTTCAGTGCCATGTGTCTCCTCAAGCGATTTGCCTCATCCTACTCACCTGCGTGCATACTAAAAGTCAGTTACGCTGAGTGAGTTCTAGTTAATCACATAATCATACAATACATTCTTACATTCCATACTTAATCTCTTAACTTTCTTTCATATACACCTAAGTGCTTTTACTTTCATTTTTTACTTTCATACTTTCTTTACATACATAATCGTACGTTCATTCTTACCTTCATACTTTCCTTACATACATAATCATACTTCCTAAAGAGCCTTTCCCCTATAACCTCACAGATATTATAAGGGTCTGGTCCCTAGTTTTCAAATATTAGAAGGGTTCGATTTCCTACCATCACAGATATTATAAGGGTCTGGTCCCTATCATCACAGATATTATGAGGGTCTGGTCCCTAGTTTTCGAATATTAGAAGGGTTCGATTCCCTAACATCACAGATATTATAAGGGTCTGGTCCCTATCATCACAGATATTATAAGGGTCTGGTCCCTAGTTTTCGAATATTAGAAGGGTTCGATTCCCTAACATCACAGATATTATAAGGGTCTGGTCCCTATCATCACAGATATTATAAGGGTCTGGTCCCTAGTTTTCGAATATTAGAAGGGTTCGATTCCCTAACATCACATATATTATAAGGGTCTGGTCCCTATCATCACAGATATTATAAGGGTCTGGTCCCTAGTTTTCGAATATTAGAAGGGTTCGATTCCCTCTTCGTTACCATACAACCATACATCATACCTCGAGTATTATTAGGGCTCGGTACCCTTTTCGTAACCATACAACCATACATCATTATTTCCTTCTTTTATTAACTTTATCACATTTATACGCATGAGCATACATATCATACTTACCTTATACTTAACATTACAACCTGACGGTACGTGCAATATCCGAAGATCGTTCACATACCATCAAGCAATCATTCATACATATCACATATATCACATAGGGCATACACTTATCACTTAGGATAAATGTATTAACAACACATCAAGTATGCACACAGCCCCGAAAACATAACAAGGAATGGGGCTAGAAACTCACCTGAACACGGTTACGTTCTCCGTTGATCGTAATCCCTTTCTTCAGTTGTGCACGGCTGACTGTATAACAAGTATACATATCAATTTAACTATCACTACTTATAATGTATTTCTATCTTTATATGACCCACAACGAACGGGGGTCCGGGGGCAGCGCCTCTGGCAGCGGGGTCTAGGGGCGGCAGCCCCTAGCAGGGTCCAAGGGGCAGAGCCCCTGGCTGGGGTCGAGCTGACAGGTCAGCTTGGAAAAATTTTATTTCCATTAATTGTCTTAACACATTTCTCATTAGATTTTTAATTTATTTTCTAATCGAACTTGACTTTAGGCGAAGTTAACCTTAGGCGAACTTAGCTTTAGGCGAAGTTACCAGCTAGGCGAACTTAGCTTTACAGCGAAGTTGCCATCAGGCGAACTTGGCTTCAGGCAAAGTTGTCATCAGGCGAACTTGGCCTCAGGCGAAGTTACCAGTTAGGCGAACTTAACTTTACAGCGAAGTTGCCATCAGGCGAACTTGGCTTCAGGCGAAGTTACCAGTTAGGCGAACTTAACTTTACAGCGAAGTTGCCATCAGGCGAACTTAGCTTCAGGCGAAGTTGTCATCAGGCGAACTTGGCCTCAGGCGAAGTTACCAGTTAGGCGAACTTAACTTTACAGCGAAGTTGCCATCAGGCGAACTTAGCTTGCAGGCGAAGTTCATCAGGCGAACTTAGCTTGCAGGCGAAGTTCATCAGGCGAACTTAGCTTGCAGGCGAAGTTCGTTGCTTTGAAGGCGAAGTTGCCCAGATGAAGGCGAAGTTGCCCAGACAGCCGCTGTTTTAGCTTCTGATCGGCATTTCGAGCGATTTTAACACCCTTGCTATGGTTCAATATCACCCACTACGCTACCCGGCCATTTTCGGTCGTTTATACACTAAAAAGCTTGGATCTTTAAACTTCAAAGATCAAGAACCATACCTTTTTGGGCTTGTTTGGATCTCGTTTACTTGCTTAATCACAACCAACGGCTCTCTCTTTCTCGGACCTCGCTCTCCCTCTCCTCGGCTGCCGCCGGCGGTTGTAGGTGGTGTGTATGTTATGGAGTGTTTTTAGGAAAATGATGAAATGAAGGTATTTTGGGGTTTTGGGGGTATTTATATCCCTGAAATCCCATTCTCATTTAACCCATCCCAATTAATCCAAGTCCAAGACCCGCTCCTTACCCGATATTAATTAATTACGCGAATCACTAAACATAACTTCCTTTATTCATCATTAAAGTTTTAGGATGTTACAAGTCTCCCCTCCTTAAAGAGGTTTCGTCCCCGAAACCTAACTATTACATAAACAAACTAGGGTAAAATTTGCGCATCTCATCCTCGGCTTCCCAAGTAGCATCTGATCCCTTGCGGTGTTTCCATATCACTTTTACCAAGGGTATAATCTTGTGACGAAGCTGCTTCTCCTTGCGATCAACGATCTCTATCGGTTGCTCGATGTAGTTCAATTGTTCATCAACCTCAATGTCCATTAATGGCACGTGAAACGTGTTATCAGCTAGACACTTCCTCAGATGAGAAACATGGAAGGTTGAATGAATTCTTTCTAACTCATCGGGTAAATCCAGTTTATAAGCTACTTCACCCACACGACCTACAATCTTGAACGGTCCAATGTACCTCGGACTCAACTTTCCTCTTTTCCTAAAACGAATAATTCCTTTCCAAGGCGAGACCTTAAGCATCACATTGTCACCAACGTTAAACTCAATTGGTCGTCGCCGCTTATCTGCATAAGACTTTTGTCTGTCTTGCGCGGCTTTCATTCTTGCTTTGATCTGATCGAACTTTGAAGACGTTTCTTGAACCACTTCTAGGCTTCCCATTTCTTTCTGACCAATCTCACCCCAACACACCGGGGTTCTACATCGTCTACCGTAAAGCATCTCAAACGGTGGCATACCAATACTTGAATGGTAACTGTTGTTATAGGAGAACTCTTCCAGATGCAGATGATCATCCCAACTTCCACCAAAATCTAAAACACAAGCACGTAGCATATCCTCAAGGGTTTGGATCGTCCTTTCAGACTGTCCATCGGTTTGAGGATGATACGCCGTACCGATGTTCAACCTCGTCCCCATAGCTTCATGGAATTTCTTCCAGAACCTCGAAGTAAACCGTGTATCTCTATCAGACACGATCGATAACGGTACTCCATGCTTGGTTACAACTTCTTTGATGAACAAGCTTGTTAACGTTTCTGACGAGATGGTCTCTCGTATGGGCAGAAAGTGAGCACTCTTGGTCAAGCGGTCCACAATCACCCAGATGGTATCATGTTGCTTAGCTGTACGAGGTAGCTTAGTTATGAAATCCATGGTGATGTGTTCCCATTTCCACTCAGGTATCTCTAGCGGTTGCATTTTCCCATAAGGCTTTTGGTGCTCGGCTTTGACTTGTAAGCAAGTTAAGCACTTGCTAACATAATCCACTACATCATTCTTCATTCCTGGCCACCAGTAATCACTCTTCAAGTCTTGGTACATCTTTGTAGCTCCAGGATGGATTGAGTACCTTGACTTATGAGCTTCATCTAAGATTCGACTTCTAAGATCACCATGGTGTGGGATCCACATACGGTCGAACCTAGATTTAACTCCATGAGTGTTTTCCATCAACTCGTCTTACTGGCCATAAATCCTTTCTTTCTTTACTAACCCTTCATCTACTAACACCTCTGACTGTACCTTGATGATTTCTTCAAAAAGACTCGGGTTCATGATCAACTTGTATGACTTCACTGTTGCAAGGACTTCCTCATTCTTACGACTTAACGCATCAGCGACCACGTTAGCTTTACCGGGGTAATACTTAATCTCACAGTCGTAATCCTTTATCAATTCTAACCATCTTCTCTGCCTCATGTTTAATTCTTTCTGCTCGAAGAAGTACTTTAAACTCTTATGATCTGTATAGATAGCGCACTTAGTAACGTACAGATAATGCCTCCATATCTTAAGAGCATGCACTACAGCTGCTAACTCCAAATCGTGCGTTGGATAAGTGCTTTCATGGACCTTCAACTGTCTAGACGCGTAAGCTATCACCTTCCCTCGTTGCATCAACACGCAACCTAATCCTTGATGCGAAGCATCAGCACAAACAACGAAATCCTCGTCACCATCGGGTAGAGTAAGGATTGGAGCTTGCGTGAGTCTCTTCTTTAATTCTTCAAAGGCTTCTTCTTGAAACTTTCCCCAACTGAATACTATCGACTTTCGGGTCATACCGGTCAGCGGTGCGGCTATCTTGGAGAAACCTTCGATGAATCTCCTATAGTAGCCAGCTAACCCTAGGAAGCCTCGTATATCAGTCGGATTCTACGGAGTCTTCCAATTCGTTATCGCTTCAATCTTAGCTGGGTCCACGGTAATTCCTTCCTGATTAATCACGTGACCTAAAAATTGCACTTCTCTTACCAGAACGCGCACTTCGAAAACTTGGCGTACAACTTCTCTTTCTTCAGAACTTCCAATACCTCTCTCAGATGCTCGGCATGGTCAGACTCACTCTTTGAATAAATCAATATATCGTCAATGAAGACGATAACCGACTTATCCAACATCGGCCGACACACCCTATTCATCATGTCCATAAATGCTGCAGGAGCATTTGTTAGACCGAATGACATTACGAGGAACTCGTAGTGTCCATACCGCGTTCGGAACGCTGTCTTAGGGATGTCTGCCTCTTTCACCTTCAGCTGATGGTAGCCTGATCTGAGATCTATTCGTGAGAACCAACTTGAACCTTGCAGTTGATCAAACAGATCATCAATCCTTGGCAAAGGATATCTGTTCTTTACCGTAAGCTTATTCAACTCACGATAGTCTATGCACATTCTCATACTTCCATCCTTCTTTTTCACGAACAAAACTGGTGCGCCCCACGGGGAAACACTTGGTCTTATGAAACCTTTGTCGAGGAGTTCTTGCAGTTGGGACATCAATTCTCTCATCTCCGACGGTGCTAGACGGTAAGGCGCTTTCGCGACAGGTTGGGCTCCTGGTATTAAATCTATCTGAAATTCTATCTCTCGCTCCGGTGGCAACCCCGGAAGATCCTCAGGAAATACTTCTGGGTAGTCGCGTACAATAGGAACATCCCTCATTTCTTTCGTCTCGGCCGCAGCGTTGACGACATACGCCAGGTAGGCACGACACCCTCGCCTTAGCAAACCCTCGGCTTTTATCATCGAAATGACACTAAGCCCAGAACTTTCCTTATCACCATAAACCGTTACCGCACTACCATCCAATGACTTTAACCTTATCATCCTACTCTTACATACTATCTGAGCCTCAAACTCAGACAACCAATCCATACCCAAAACCACATCGAACCCTCCCAAGGTCATGACGTACAAGGTAACCGGAAACTCATGTCCTTCCAATTCTATCTTACAGTTCTTAACCATTTTTGTTATTTTAACCGAAGTGTCACTGGCGGTTTCTACTACAAAAGTCTCAGACACTCGGCAACATTTCATTTTAGCTAGTTTACTAAATGGTGTGGCTACGAAACTTTTGTTTGCGCCCGAATCAAATAATACAGAAGCGGAAACACCGTTCACTAGAAACGTACCTGTGACGACATCCGGAATCTGCTTGGCTTGCTCTTGGGTCAGCATGTAGGCTCTAGTTCTTGGCCTAGCTTGATCGGCATCCTTCCTTCCACTACCTCCAGCTTCACCATCTGTGCACTCTCTCGCCATGTGGCCTGTCTTGCCACATTTGTAACATGCTGTCTTTGCACTGCACTCATCGGCATAATGCCCTACCTTCCCACACTTATAACACACATTAGACCCCATCCGGCATTCCCCACCGTGAGCCTTTCCACATTTGAGACAAACACCAGAACTTTTACCCCACTTGCACTCACCACCATGCATCTTTCCGCAGGTCTTACACGATCTCTTCTCCCACACTCTCTATTTCTTATCTTTGGGGTTCCATAACTGAGTACCGAGTCGTTTAGCAGGAGCGGCCCATTTCTTCTCTTTCTTCCCGTCTCCCACCACCACATCATCCGCAGCCAGGTCTGCATAGACCATCTCTGCGAGTTCGACAGCAGAATCGAAAGTAGCAGGTTTACTTGTCCTGACTAACATGCGGACTCTCTGTGGTAATCCCCTCACATAACACTTGATTCTCTTAGCCTCAGTGCTGACCATATCGGGTACCAACCTAGACATTCGATTGAACTCTGTCGTGTACTCACGATGTGTCATCGTCCCAGCTTTCAAGTTTAGGAACTTCATCTCCGCCCTTTCAACCTCGGCGTCAGCACAGAACTTCTTCATTACTAACTCCTTCAGATCGTCCCACTTCATCTCTTTGATCTCTTCTCGGGTCTTCCTCTGCTCCACACTCTCCCACCAATACATAGCCTCATCTTCAAATGATTGGGTGGCATAACCGACAGCTTGGTCAGGACGACACTCGCTGATTCGGATAATTTTGTCCATGGCGGTTATCCACTGAAGAGTAGCGATTGCGTCTCCTAAACCAGTCAGCTTAGGCGGGTCGCAACCTTTGAAGGACTTATAGTTGCAACCGCCTCGGCCCCTCTTCCTATCATCATCTTTCACATACCTTACCTCACTTGAGTCACCCCTTTCCCTCTCGTCATCCTTCCTACCATTACCACCTGCCCCTTCAACAGTTCTTTCACGGCTTCCAGCAGACCTTCCCGGGGTAATATTCTTCACAGCAGTGGCTACAGCTTGAACAATAGCTGCTTGAATTGCAGGATCCAGTTGAACTCCTTCATTGTTTTCCGGGTTCCTTCCCGCTGCGCTTCCTTCAGCTTCAGTGTTGGAAGCGGTCTCAACCGAAGGTTGCTGGACACGACGAGGCCTGCCGCGTCGTCCAGTGCGACCTCCAGCTCCAACAATGTCTCCGGCTCCAGCCATCGTATTCTAAAAGGGAAAACACAAACATCATCATTCAAGGAACTATTTAGTACAAGGATAGCAAGGCTAACAGGTAATAACAGTGGCCAGCTGTGACTAGCTGATCACATTGCTTTCCGTGTCCTATACACTTCCCATTATGAGTCTATTTGTGCTGGTTCTACTTAAGCAATTAGTCAAATCAACAATCAATTATTCCTATCCCTTTTGTTCACATATATTTTCTTTCTCATTATCATATATCATTTAATCATACAATTTACCTTTACTGATCTTGCTTGAGCGACACATGGCATTCTTGGTCTGGCATCTTCTTTCATTTCTTACTTATATCCCATACTCTGTTTCAGTCTAAGCATGTAGGATGCTTAAATCTCTCGAACTTTGCTCTGATACCAACTTGTAAGGCCCCGTTACCGGTGACCCTACTTTCGTGTTGGATTTACTCATAAACACAGTTCTAAATATCAGAGTTAATTAAAACATTTATGCGGAATATAAAACTTTCAATAAACATTACATAAGTTATAACTTGTCTCAAAACATTTATTGTCTTTCACATTAAATCATTAAAATTAACACATCATAGGTCTTCAGTTGCCAGATTCTTGTTCAGTGCCATGTGTCTCCTCAAGCGATTTGCCTCATCCTACTCACCTGCGTGCATACTAAAAGTCAGCTACGCTGAGTGAGTTCTAGTTAATCACATAATCATACAATACATTCTAACATTCCATACTTAATCTCTTAACTTTCTTTCATATACACCTAAGTGCTTTTACTTTCATTTTTTACTTTCATACTTTCTTTACATACATAATCGTACGTTCATTCTTACCTTCATACTTTCCTTACATACATAATCATACTTTTTAAAGAGCCTTTCCCCTATAACCTCACAGATATTATAAGGGTCTGGTCCCTAGTTTTCGAATATTAGATGGGTTCGATTCCCTACCATCACAGATATTATAAGGGTCTGGTCCCTATCATCACAGATATTATGAGGGTCTGGTCCCTAGTTTTCGAATATTAGAAGGGTTCGATTCCCTAACATCACAGATATTATAAGGGTCTGGTCCCTAGTTTTCGAATATTAGAAGGGTTCGATTCCCTAACATCACAGATATTATAAGGGTCTGGTCCCTATCATCACAGATATTATAAGGGTATGGTCCCTAGTTTTCGAATATTAGAAGGGTTCGATTCCCTAACATCACAGATATTATAAGGGTCTGGTCCCTATCATCACAGATATTATAAGGGTCTGGTCCCTAGTTTTCGAATATTAGAAGGGTTCGATTCCCTCTTTGTTACCATACAACCATACATCATACCCCGAGTATTATTAGGGCTCGGTACCCTTTTCGTAACCATACAACCATACATCATTATTTCCTTCTTTTATTAACTTTATCACATTTATACGCATGAGCATACATATCATACTTACCTTATACTTAACATTACAACCTGACGGTACGTGCAATATCCGAAGATCGTTCACGTACCATCAAGCAATCATTCATACATATCACATATATCACATAGGGCATACACTTATCACTTAGGTTAAATGTATTAACAACACATCAAGTATGCACACAGCCCCGAAAACATAACAAGGAATGGGGCTAGAAACTCACCTGAACACGGTTACGTTCTCCGTTGATCGTAATCCCTTTCTTCAGTTGTGCACGGCTGACTGTATAACAAGTATACATATCAATTTAACTATCACTACTTATAATGTATTTCTATCTTTATATGACCCACAACGAACGGGGGTCCGGGGGCAGCGCCTCTGGCAGCGGGGTCTAGGGGCGGCAGCCCCTAGCAGGGTCCAAGGGGCAGAGCCCCTGGCTGGGGTCGAGCTGACAGGTCAGCTTGGAAAAATTTTATTTCCATTAACTGTCTTAACACATTTCTCATTAGATTTTTAATTTATTTTCTAATCGAACTTGACTTTAGGCGAAGTTAACCTTAGGCGAACTTAGCTTTAAGCGAAGTTACCAGCTAGGCGAACTTAGCTTTATAGCGAAGTTGCCATCAGGCGAACTTGGCTTCAGGCGAAGTTGTCATCAGGCGAACTTGGCCTCAGGCGAAGTTACCAGTTAGGCGAACTTAACTTTACAGCGAAGTTGCCATCAGGCGAACTTGGCTTCAGGCGAAGTTACCAGTTAGGCGAACTTAACTTTACAGCGAAGTTGCCATCAGGCGAACTTAGCTTCAGGCGAAGTTGTCATCAGGCGAACTTGGCCTCAGGCGAAGTTACCAGTTAGGCGAACTTAACTTTACAGCGAAGTTGCCATCAGGCGAACTTAGCTTGCCGGCGAAGTTCATCAGGCGAACTTAGCTTGCAGGCGAAGTTCATCAGGCGAACTTAGCTTGCAGGCGAAGTTGCCCAGATGAAGGCGAAGTTGCCCAGACAGCCGCTGATTTAGCTTCTGATCGGCATTTCGAGCGATTTTAACACCCTTGCTATGGTTCAATATCACCCACTACGCTACCCGGCCATTTTCGGTCGTTTATACACTAAAAAGCTTGGATCTTTAAACTTCAAAGATCAAGAACCATACCTTTTTGGGCTTGTTTGGATCTCGTTTACTTGCTTAATCACAATCAACCGCTCTCTCTTTCTTGGACCTCGCTCTCCCTCTCCTCGGCTGCCGCCGGCGGTTGTAGGTGGTGTGTATGTTATGGAGTGTTTTTAGGAAAATGATGAAATGAAGGTATTTTGGGGTTTTGGGGGTATTTATATCCCTGAAATCCCATTCTCATTTAACCCATCCCAATTAATCCAAGTCCAAGACCCGCTCCTTACCCGATATTAATTAATTACGCAAAATCACTAAACATAACTTCCTTTATTCATCATTAAAATTTTAGGATGTTACAGAACTCTCGCCCAAATTCATGATGGTGAAATGGTATCTCGTCGTGGAGTACCATTTTCCATTATCTCAGATCGAAATAGTCATCCTACTTCCATTATTGGAAGGCGGGGAAGGAAGCATCGAGAGCTTGAAGCTTTCTATGGGTGAAGTAATTATCACCAATTTGTTAAATTGAAAATGGGCATCACTCAAGCCATAATATTTGAATTGATTCGAGAAACAACCAATCGGATTTATAATATTTAAGATAAGTTGAAAGCAGCGCGAGATTGGTAAAGGATTTATGCCAACATTCAAAGGAAACCATTGTCGTTGGAAAGAGGCGACAAGGTATTTTTAAGGCATCACCTTAGAGAGGTCATATGAGGTTTGGCAAAACCGAAAATAGCTCCTTAATATATTAGACCTCATGAGACTATCGCCATGATTGGTCATTTAGCTTATCGATTAAAGTACTCCAGGGGCTAAGTACTATACTTGATGTTTTGCCATATATACGGATTGAAAAGTACCTAAGCGACGAGGCAACGAAAGTACCGGTAATTGAGGTACTCATAGAAGACATGCCTGATATCATAAATAATTCCGTAGAGATAGTAAACGGGAAAACTAAACAGTTTGGACATACCAAGCTTTATTGATTAAGATTAAGTGGAATTCACAGCGAGGACCAGATTATACCTGGTAACGCGAGGGTGAATTCTGAAGGAAAAACCCCCACCTTTCTCTCGAAAGGGGATAGTGGGCGTGTAAAATTTCGAGGACGAAATTTCTTAACGGGGGGAGAATGTAACGATTCCGACGAAACCAGGTATACTCTAACCGGTAGACAATAGTTACGTTATATTTAACTTTGGGTACATGAATTACCATAGTAATTATACGAGAATACATGGTTCACTGTATTGATTGTACGTGAATATATAATTCATCGTAGTGAACATGCGATTAATCGATCGATAGTTATTGAAACCCGAACGAATCGAGGGTTCAATTATAGACGATATCTATGATATTTAGTGATGTTTACGAAATATTAAAGCTTCGGGATAAGTGAATTAAAGCACAGAAAAGAATTTTCGATTTAATGGTACATCGGTACGTTAAACGAAACCTTTAATACCAAACCGAGCAAGAGACGATCGATCAAGCCAAAAAACATGCGCAACTATTAATAATATGATGTTTCAAGCTAATAAATGTTATGGCTTAAGTTTTTAAAGTTTTTTAAGTTGGTTTTATATAAACTTCATTTTTAGGCCGAAAACGACCGTTTTAGCCTCGTTTTAAGCCGAATTAAACATTTAACCGAAAAACGAAATGAACCAGATTATCCAAACATTATCCAGATTGCCGAAATCTGAATGAGTGGCCAAGAATGGAGAGGTGGGTCCCACCCCACCCCCTTTACCCATCCGATCGGCATAAGGGGATAACCCCCATTGCCTTGTTATTTTTTTTTAACAACAAATCTTCAAGATCTTTGTGTTCTCTCCACATTTCCACTCAAAAACCCGGAATTTAACAAGAGAAACATGGTAAAAGTCGAGTTATTTACGTTTCCATCTTCGTTTCTTGAGTTTATTTGCAAGAAAATGAGGTTTCAAGGATGAAAACCGATTCTTGCATGATCAAGTGATGTATACGGGTTATACAAGGGATCTTGGTCCAAGAAAGGAGTTAAACGAACCAAAAACGAATTTTTACGGTTTAAACTTTAGTTTTGAAACAATAACCGAAACTATAGTGTAAGAGGCTTGATCGTGAGTGTAACTTGCTTGGTATTGTGGTATGTTGATTGTAGGATCTCTGTTTAATGGTAGATAAAGCGGAAAGACGAGTTTGTAGCTTGTAGTGGCGGAAAACAAAAGGTATATTCGGTTTATGTTCGGTTATGGATTTTTGGACAGATTGTGGATGGTTTAGAGTTAGGTCATGAAATTTTACATAGGTGTTAAATACATGAGAATATGAGTTCTGTGAAATTTTGGTAATTTTTGGACAAAGAATGAATATTTGGTGAATTTAATGCTCGGTTTTGGCCAAAAATGGTGAAAAATAGTTAAATATCATGAAAAATTCTGGAAAATTTCAGATAAGCTTTTTATAACATGTAAAAGTAACACACAAAATTTTAGGTCAGTTGGAGAAGTCTAAGTAGGCTTTCCTGTTAAACGAGTTCTAGTGTTTTCTAGCTCGGTTTTAATGAAAATGGCATGTAAAAGAAGATTTTGGTTCTAGAAAAATTACAGGGGACTATGTGGATGGCAGGGAACATCCAGGAAAAATTTGGGATTTTTCTAAGTTTCTTTGGTATTTACGACATATTTAGTGTTTAAATGGTGTTTAAAAATAGATAAATAAATATTTAGTATAAAAATTAATTCTGGAAATATTTTTATAAAATTCCCCACTGTCAAAAAGTGATTCGTGCAAAATTTCAAGATCCGAGATTAAACGGATAATTATTTGTGCTAAAAAGAAAATAAAAACAAACTTTTAAAGTTTAAAACGCATAAACCGGTAAGGTTCGCCTAAACGAACTGACCGGTGTATAAAAACCCTGAAAATGGACTATTTTCATATAATTAAGTTAAACAAGTAAAAATAAATCATCCGAAAATAATTCGGATGATTTGAGTAATTTTATCCGATAAAACAGTTTCCGGTGCACTAAAGACGGAAACGGGTCCCGCGGCCAATCTGGGCGTCTAAACCGAGCTCTAATTTCACAACTTTAATTAAATTATCAGTCAACGACTATTTTCATGTCGTGTGTGACCAAACTCAATTTTGGAACATAAAAACGGATAACCGTGCTAGGCACGCAAAACGGGGAAAACAAACTAATATTAATTGTGACCATGGAACTCTAAACGATATCCCAATCTGAGTCCGGAGAAGTGTTTCTGGGTTAACATTGCCCCCGTAATGGGTACAGTACTGGGTTAACAGTGTCCCCTGATGTACCGGTTGATACGGTTAAAGATTATATAAACAATAATTGTATAATAACGATCGTAGGGATCATAATACAGATTGGACGTGTTAACTGATAATGATTGTTGTTACCTGCTTGCATGTGCTAAGGTGAGTTTCACGAGCCCCTTTTTTTCTGAATTGTTTTTAAATATTTTCCCGGGGCGGAAGCATGTTACTACTGAAATGTTTAAGTACATACTGAACGCATGGATTTGCGTGTATTTATAAATATTTGATTGTACGGGAATCGTACGGAATGGGTACAGTACTGGGTTAACAGTGTCTCCAGATGTCCCTAGAAGTGTTTCTGGGTTAACATTGCCCCCGAAATGGGTACAGTACTGGGTTAACAGTGCCCCAGATGTCCCTAGAAGTGTTTCTGGGTTAACATTGCCCCTGGAATGGGTACAGTACTGGGTTAACAGTGTCCCCAGATGTCGCTAGAAGTGTTTCTGGGTTAACATTGCCCCCGGAACAGGTACAGTACTGGTTTAACAGAGGTTTCACTTGGGGGCTCAGCATAATTACATCGATAATATTATATTTTGATAATGATTTATCATGGTTTACTCAAATTGTGAAATTCACCAACTATTCGTAGTTGACCTGTTTTCTCACATGCTTTTCAGGTACAATTAAGATGAAGTGATTGCTTACGTGCTAAGTGCTTGATGTGTGTAAGATTTGCGTGCGGGATGTTAGGATACATTATAATAAATAGAATTATGTATCGTAATGCATGATGTGTGTATCACCTAGACGGTAATGAAATACGAGATAATGTAATTTGAAGTATATTAATGTATTCAGTTTTCTATATAAACAATGTGGTTGATATCAGAGGTGTCTGTTGCATCCCGTTTACGTTTCCGCTGCGGTTACGGGGTGTTACATGTGTTACTAGAAACTCAAAGTGATGAAATTAATGAAGGGAATACTGCTACTATTAATATTATATTTCAGCATAAATAGCTCAGTTCACGTATAACTCTAACAGCGTATCACATTCTCAAATGGTTAGGTACAACATCCGTATAAGATTTTAACCATATAAGAATACAAACGGATAAGTTTGTTGATCTTATACCCCGCATAAGTTAAAAACTAACGCGCCGTATAATCTCATCAAGCTTATACGCTAGTCAGAAAACTAAGTCAAAAACACAATTAAACAATTCAGACAAAGTCAGACCAGAAATTATGGACAAATAAATTTGGAATAACATTGAATATCAATCCCAAAACAAACCCCTAGGAATAGCAAACATATTAGGTTCATTTCAGTCCAAAACTTAAAAGTCACTGTTCATTGCGATAAACACTTCACAGATCTTTCAAAACAGCAAGAAATTATACCTTGAATGATTTTTGTAGTGCGTGAATCAACCACAAATACAATGAGCACACAAAACACAGATTTAAGAATCAAAAAATTGAACAAGAATCGGCCGTGTAAGTCTCAAGAAAGATATGCGTTTAAATAATAAAGAGACTTAGCCGTATAACAACCCTTTTATACTTACACTTATACGTCCGTAACTTACCTTGACTTATACGTCCATATAAGTCATTTGACTTTTGACATTTTTCATTTAAAACCCATTTAAAACAAATTTTCACACATGACTCAAATCATGTCTAAATTAATGACCTTGAATAATCTTTTAACAAGAATTGATGTGTTAGACCTAGAAATACGCACGAGCCTTTGGCTTTGAAACCAATTATTAAATTTTGATTAGAATATAACAAGGTCCAAGTTAATGACTTCGATCAATTCTATAAAGCATTTAAATCCCAATATTGAAAAATTTTGTCAGGAAACAAACTCTCGATTCTGATTTTTGGATATCCAGACCCGAATTACCTTTCACCAATGTCAAAAATAACTCAGAATTTTTTTTAAAGAGCATGTAATAAAAAAAATATAAATCAAAAAGACAAATAATACTGAAACACATATTTTTGTGAGTTGAGTAAGGAATCATATTGATCAATCAATTCTTCCATCAAAGCTTTCAGTTTTATTATGTATGATGTTAAGTCGGTTATGGATATTGTTGTCCACTTAAACTTTTGTTACAAAAGATTCAGAGACATCAATGATATGATTATGGTTCAATTAGGCACATAATATCAGAACATGATCAGTTTCTAATCTTGATTCAGGCTTACTTTGATTTTTACCATGTCACCCCAATTTGACTTAAACCTTAGAACCAAAAGATCAAATCTTTTTTAACAATTTTAACTTTTGGCAATCATAGAAATGGCTTTCCACAACAAGGCATACCCCCGTTATCAAGCAATACACCAAGCTTCCTTTGCCAAGGATGATTATGCACGATTTCTTCTATCGGCTAACATACATCGTATTCCCCTGGTTTCCGTTTTTTAATGGAATTAAGACGCGCGCTAGGGAGGAACAAATGTATGGCTAACACTTTTGATCAAGTCAGTAGTGAAATTTTGTACATTTGTACATAGTGATGAAGTTTAATGACTTATCAAGGGTTCGCTCGCTTGAGCAGGATTTGAAATATTTTCTCGAATACCAAGATGAAAACAGCATAAAGACCTCATGGCTTCAGAAACCTAATGCATCCCATCAATACATGATTGAAGGCCATAAAACCATACACCATTGAAGTACAGACCATGTACCCGACGCTTAAAACACTTTATTAACAATTTATTTTTGCGATCTATTGAAACACCAGGCTTGAGTATGACAGGCTATTACATTTCTGCCTTCATTACCAAGACTTTTGTTAGAATACTAACCCATCTTTCAACATGACAATTTATGTTTATATCACTTATTCCCTTACTTGTTTGTTCAAAAGCCTACCCATACACCGAACATTAAGAAATAGACTTGCATTCTTAAATTTACCGGATTTGGAATATGACAATCAATGTACTATCATTTTCTTTTTATTCTTCAAAACTCATTATGAAGAGCAATTTTCTATTGTTTTTCAATTTTTCACATTTTTCAATGTTTTTGAAATTTTTTACCAAACGCCTCAGTTACTTTCCATTCTTAGGTAAATGGCTCTCCCGAATATTTACAAGTAAATATCAGGTCAAACATATACAAATATATGTCCTTTGAATAAAAGAAACTGACATAATTTTTAACGAGAGGTCATATTTGAATGTTTTTGGTTTTAATCCATACAAACTGAAATCACAATTTTTTCCCAAACCTATTTCTCCCCCTAAAATCAAACCATTTAAAGAAACTATTTACAAATAAAATGTGACTCGGAGAAGGATTACTCAAAGGTCGGAATCCATAACCTCGGTATCACTGTCTTTCCCACCGCCATAGAGTTTATACCATTAAGCCCCAACAAATACAAAAATATGTTTTTATCGAAAGCTTTAGTAAAAAGATATGCTTTTTTCTCATCGGTGTGAATTTTATCCACGGTAATCAACTTCTTATCAAAACAGTCACGGATGAAGTGATACAGGATATCAATATGTTTTGTTTTCTGAGTGACTTACCGGGTTCTTAGTTATGGAAATGGCAGCAGTATTTTCTACAAATATTAGGAGTATTAAGAACATTCGAACTGTAGTCGCACATTTGTTGTTGTATCCACACAACCTGAGAACAACAACTGGAAGCAGCTACATATTCGGCTTCACAAGTGGATAGCGACACAGTGGTCTATTTAATACATTGCCGTGTCACCAGCTTACTACCAAAGAATTGACAGCCGACGGTGGTAGATTTGGCATTCAGCTTGCAACTACCATAATCCGAATCCGAAAAAGCTCTCAGCTCAAATACATCGTCTTGAGGATACCAAAGACCGACTCATGGATTCCCAAAGTTAGGTAGGAGACCCTTGGACGGGATTGATATCGGACACAAAGACAAGTCAGATACATGATGTATGGCCTAGACGCAGTAAGATACATGAGGGAACCAATCATGGAATGTTAGAGTGTTTCATCGACCTTTTCCCCGGTAGGATTAGTACCAATTCCATGATTCACGGCAATAGGAGTGCTACTCAGCGATGAGTTAGCCATGTTGAACTTTTCAAGGATTTCATTAACATATTTTGTCTAGAGAATAAAGATTCCATCATATGCTTGTTTGATTTGCAAACCTAAGAAAAACTTCAACTCTCCCATAATGCTCATTTTGAATTTTGATCACATAACCTCCTCAAAATCTCTGCACAGAACATCATTCGTTGACCCAAAAACTATATCGTCCACATAGACCTGGACTATCGGCAAATGTCCATCCACCTCCTTAGTGAAGAGTGTACAGTCCACGGTGCCACGACAAAAACCTTTGTCTAAGAAGTGTTAAGACAAGGTATCATACCAAGCTCTCGGGGATTTATGAAGACTGTATAAAGCTTTATCAAGTAGGTACACTTTGTCTTTGAAAATAGGATCGACAAACCCCGTTGGTTGTCCAACAAAGACTTCTTTACCTAGTTTACCATTCAGGAAGGCAGACTTCACATCCAAGTGATAGACCTTGAATCCCTTCCAGGATGCAAAAGCTAAGAAAATTAAACTTGCTTCAAGTCTAGCAATGGGAGCGTAGACCTTATTAAAATCAATTCCTTCTCTTTGTTTATAACCCAAAACCACTAATTGAGCCTTGTTCCTGACAATTATGCCATTTTCATCTCGTTTGCATTTGAACACCCACTTTGTGCTAATGCACCTTTTACCCTCTGGTAAATCTACAAGCTTCCAAACTCCAAGCCTTTCCAATTCAACAATTCCTCTTGCATTGCATTGACCCAACTCTCCTCAGTTAATGCTTGCTTGTATGTTTTCGATTCTATTTGTGAAATAAAACACTTAGATGAGAACCGGTTTTGAAGAGGGGCAACATGAGAGTAATAACAGCTTAAACCTTCATACAGTTGACTTCGAGTACCAACACCAGTGTTTAGATCTCCAATGATATTGTCTTCTGGTTGATATGATAAAGTTCGAGGCATAACATCACCAAGAACTATCACATCATCCGGGAGATTCGTGACATTTTCATCAGTGATCACCTCATCAGAAAGTACATGAGTGGTAACCATAGGATCAGAAATAACAGGATCAGATGATGTTTGAATTAACGAATCAATTACATCAGTATGATCTTCACCATCATCATCAAAAGAAGGTGTTACCAGTGTATCATCCACATGAGCATTTCCATCAATACTCGGATCTTCATTAAAGATTGGAACTTATTGTTCACTAGAAATATGTTGAAATAGTGATGTGGCCATGTCATCAGAAATTTCTTCTTCAGGAAAAGAGAAGCAGTTCCACAAAATATCATAGTCAAACATCCAGGAATCACCCTTTCTTTGAATAGATGTTGCATATCTTTGACAATCCACATGTTGTACTTGCACAATACGGTTGATGCTATGTAAAAATACTCTTCTTAAAGGACTAGCATAACCCACGGAGAAACCTTTCACAGACTTTGAATCAAATTTACCATTAGGATCCAGAACAATGTAATGGGATCCAAACGGCTCAAGCCACTTCAATGTTGGCTTACGTTTATAAAGTAGCTCAAAACAGTTTTATCATACTTCTTTACAGTGAGGTCACAATTAAGAGTGTAACAAGCAGAGGCAACAACTTAACACCAGAAACTCATAGGTAGCTTCGAATCCACAACATCACCCTAGCTGTTTCAATCGGAGTGTGATTCTTTCGTTCAGCAACACCATTTTGTCGTGGTGTATAAGGAGATCTAAACTCATGAAGAATACCCCGATCATTAGAATATTGAAGCATACGGTTGTTCCTGAATTCGATACCATTATCGCTTCTAATTCTTCGTATTGGCAAGTTGCATAACATTTCAAGCTTTTTGAATAAGATCATCAAATTGTCAAACGTTTCATCCTTTGACTCAAGAAACATTACCCATGAGAAAGGGGAACAATCATCAGTGACCACCAAGCAGTACAGTTCCCTAGTGATACCTTTCACATTCACAGGCCCAAATAAATCCATAGAACCCTCTCAAACGGTAAGTTGATTGTATTGATAGTTTTTGTCGGGTGTGACTTTTTCTTTGCTTACCCTTCTTGTAACTCAAACACTCCAAACTCAAATGAAAACCTGTAAGATTCATTCCATCAACTAATTAATTATGAACAAGAAAGTCCATTTTCCAAACATTTATGTGACCCATACGACGATGCCATTGAACAGATTCCTTTTCAGATGCTTTGATTATAAAACACTGAACAGTGCCTTGTGTTGATGATGCAACATTCATGTTCAACACATAAAGATCATTTTCTCTTGGTGACTTCATTAAAATCCACTCATCTGGAATTTTATACCCTGGTTTGAGAATCAAACAGTCTTGATTTGGGAAATGAGTTAAAAATCCTTTATCACAGATTTGAGATATGCTCAGTAGGTTATTCTCTAACTCAGTGATGTAGTTTACGTTTTCAAACATTACTTTCCCATTTGATAACGTCCCTTCTCAAAATTTTGACCTCCTTGATTTCCTGCAAATCCCACATACCCTCCACGAATTGAATGTACTTTCTTTAAAAGATGAAGAGTACCAGTCATGTGGCGAGAGGCTCCACTATCCATTATCCAAAGAGAACTATTTTATCTTGAGAGCCCCAATAGAAATAAGAAGTTAGTGAAACAAGGAAACCCAAGACATCTTGGTCTTGGGTTGTTTAATTTTTTCATTCAAAACATCCTAAAAATTATCATATTCAATATCAAACAATAAATCATCAGACGAATAGGAACTGGATGAAACAACTTGTTCCTCAAGATGATTAACTTCCACATTTAAAGACCCATCAGATTGTTCAACCACTTGATCCTTTATAAACACAGAACCTTGATTAGGTGAATTAACAACTTGTTTATCAGGTGAGTTAACAATTTGTTCATTAGTTTTAACCTTTACCACCCAAATTTGACCAACAGAACCTTTCTTTTTATAAAAACTATCATTTTTCTTGGCATTTGAAGATTCACCCACTTCAAAAATCTTTTTAACCACTTCCATGTCTACACCTCTCTTTAAAATATTAACAGGTGGAGGTGTAGGCTTAACGGCTTAACCACAGGAACTTTAACATAAGGTTTTTTATTCACCACATATTTACCCTCTTGATAAAATCTTTTAGGATGCGAATAAAACAAGTGTCCTTCTTCATTGCAACAGAAACACTTTCTCATATTAACTAATTTGTTAACAGAATAACCATGAATCTCTTGATTTTCTCTTTCAGTCTTAATTTTGTAAAATTCATCATTTGATTGTCTTGTAAAGATAGCCTCTTTTTGTGCTTTATAGGTCTCACCTTTCACAAACACAATCTTTTGAAAACCATTTTGTGGTTTTTCAATCTTTTGGTTATCCTCTTTGAACCCAATACCCTTTCGTTTATAATAAAAACTGTTTTAGCAAATCTTGAATTTTGATTATCATTTCTACCAGTTTTACCATTTGATTTGGGTTTTAGTTTCTCAGATTGATTATCACTTTTAACACTTTTTTAGATAAACTTTCAAATTAATCTAGCACAAATTCAGCAGCTTTCTTACCAATCTTACTATTACACTCAGAACTATGAACACATTTATCACCATGTTCATCACTCATAGTATCATGTTGTGGTGAATCAGTCACCACATTCAACGCCTTGATGAATCCTTCGGGTTCTTTTGGAACATAAGAACTCCAGATAGGAGGCGGAACCACATGATATTTTGGAATCTCTTTTGGAATAATGTGAACATATCTAGAAGCTAAATAACTTGTCATCTTTGTTTCAACACGTTCAACTTCAATTTTAATCAATTACAATTCTCTTTTTAATTCCGCTTTTTCATCCACATGCCTATTAATGGCAATTTGCTTGTCATTAACAATGTGAGTGAGCATAGTAATAGTTTTTTCATCTTGCAAAATTTTGCTTTACAAATTTTTTTCACACATTTGAAGGTTGTCATAAGCCTATTTAACAGTTTGAAAATCAAGAACATTTTGTCATAATTATTTTTAAGCAAATTAAAATCTGTTATCAATGAATTAATGTAACACCCCGTAACCGCAGCGGAAACGTAAACGGGATGCAACAGACACATCTGATATCAACAGCATTGCGTATAAAGAAAACACCACTACATTAATTTACACCATATTACATTGTTCCGAGTTTAGTTATCGTCTAGGCGATAGCACATAAGTTTTACCAACAGTACATTAACATATTTAATACAAAAAGATCATTAAGCTTCCACAAAAAGCACGCATCGTCAAGCATGTAGCAATTATTCCAGTTTGGGAGTACCTAGAAAGCATGTAAAGAAAACGGGTCAACTACGAATAGTTGGTGAGTTTCACTAATTTAAACAACAGTGACAAATCATTATAATAATCATATATTAGCGATGTAATTATGCTGAGCCCACAAGTGAAACCTTTGACTATCCACATACAACCCCGTGGCATACTCCGCCCACGAACCTGCCCCAAACCGCTATGCCTAACATTACATAGCAAAATAAATAACAACAAAATAGACATGTGCAACTGGCTGGGAAACATCAGCAAATCCATGCCGGACCAGTTGGGTTTGTCAGACCAATAATACTATTCACACTCTACCGGCTTTTAGTTAATCACTCGTGTTGCGGGGCCTTACAATGTTAGCAACTCAGACAATTACCATCTTAGTACATTTCCGTACGATTCCCGTACAATAAAATATATATAAATACACGCAAATCCATGCGTTCAGTATGTACTTAAACATTTCAATAATAACATGCTTTCCGCCCCGGGAAAATATTTAAAAACAATTCAGAAAAAGGGGCTCGTGAAACTCACCTGATTCCCAAACGTGCGTTAGATAATATAAAAGTCCAAGTCTCTACCTACAAGTGCCCTATAGCATGGAATGCCAATTTAGATCTAATGTTTCATTTTCGATATCTAAGTGTTTCAGTCGCGTTTCACCCAACTAGTTAAACGTGTTTCAATAACGTGACAACTTAGGTGTGGTTCAACTACCCGTTGGTGATATGTTTCGTTTCCCTGAAAGTATATAATTTATATAAAGTAATTATTATAAGTATCGTATGCGCGTTCATGAGTTCTTAAGATTTTGTGTCAACTTTGAGTCCTTTTTATAAAATAATATATTTAGTACCATCTCGAGTATGCATGATAAACATGCATTATTTATATACGAGTAAAATCCTTATTCATTTGATTAGGTTATAGTTTAAACCAAATATGTATGCATCTTCAAAATAGATATTAATGTAGTCTTTTCTAAAAGTAGACTTTCATTTGACTATTATAATCTTTTGTTTTTCCTGTAGCATAGATGATTCCTAAGCTTCTGAAGTGTTATATTTTCTTTTCTTTATTATTATTATTTTTTTTTATGATGTTCACAAATAACATATTCATATAATTAACCAAATCCGTCCTTACAACGAAAATTTTCCTCTAAACTTATACTAGTTTCTTTGTTTCTTATATTTGCAACACCACCTTATTTTTATCAAATTATGTCAAGTTTCGTGTGACACAAGTTTAATTTGTCAAATCTTGAGTATGTTCACAAAGTATAAATACGTTCTCAAATCTTGAGTATGTTTTCAATACATATCATACAAATTTTATTTTGCAATTATTCTAAATCCCTTTCACATACCACTACTTATGAAATACTAGTGTTCATGTTTATATAAATGTCCATAATTTCCACCACTTATTAAAATGTCCAACCTTTAACCTTAAAAAGCATTTTCATAAATAAAACAAGTTTATAAATAGGTGGTTTGTATATTTTTAAGAGTTTTGAGTCACGTTAACTACTTGGGTGAGCTGTGAGCATAACTATCTCAAAATACTTTATAGAAACCAAAGTTAAGAAGATTTAAATGCTTACTTTAAACAAGAATTGATGGATTTAGAGGTGATGAGAAAATGAAGAGATATTTAAGCTCAATTTCCCAGAAACTCCAACATGAAACTCTTGTGATTGTTTGAACTTGGAAGACTAGTTGGTTGATTGAATGTGTAGGGTGTTTGGCTACAAGAGAGAACCGAGAGGGGGTGAAGGATAAGTGGGGATGTGGTATATTTCATTTGTTTCTAAATATAGGAGATTTGAATGAGTTTTAACCACAACTTATACTTATTATTTATTTATTAAGTAGGATATGTATGTTTTCAGTGTATAAATAATAAAATTGGAATGATAAAAGGTGTGGGTCGGTTGGGGTGATCCGAAAAAGAGGGAGATGAGGTAAGGTGAGTTGGTGATTGCTACCAAACGGTATGGGGTTAAATATTAGTTTTGATAGGTTGTACTCCTCATGTCATCACGTTTAGTTTAGTCAGCAAAGAAAGAAATCAAGGAAGTATGGGTTTAAAAGTCAATGAGGTAAAATCTTGGGTAAAGGAGTATGGATCGAGAAGATCATGTACCCGACATGTTTAGTTTAGTCAGCAAAGAAAGAAACCATGTATTCTCGTATAATTACTATGGTAATTCATGTACCCGACATTAAATATAACGTAACTATTGTCTACCGGTTAGGGTATACCTGATTTTGCCGGAATCGTTACATTCTCCCCCGTAAAAGAAATTTCGTCCTCGAAATTTTACGCGTCGACTACTCCTTTTTGAGGAAATAGATAGGGGTATTTCTTCCGGAATTCGTCCTTTCGTTCCCATGTATATTCTGGGCCTCGTTGCGAATTCCATCTAACTTTGACCAACGAAATCTTATTGTGTCTAAGTTGCTTGATTTTCCCGTCTACTATTTCTATGGGTTCCTCTACGAAATTGAGCTTATCACTTATTTGGACACCGTCTAAAGGTAACACCAATGTCTCATCCGCCAGACATCTTTTCAAGTTCGATACGTGAAACACGTTGTGAACTGCACTCAGTTCATCGGGTACTTCTAATCGGTATGCTACGGGACCGATTTTTGCAGTAATATTGAATGGTCCAATATATCTCGGGGCTAACTTCCCCGCCTTTCCAAATCTGACTACACCCTTCCAAGGTGATACCTTCAAATACACTTTATCACCTTTCTCAAACGACAACGGTTTTCTACGGGTATCGGCATAACTCTTCTGCCGATCCCGCGCGGCCTTCAGATTGTTCCTAATTTCGTGGATTTTGCTGGTCGTTTCCTGGACCAGGTCTGATCTAATAACCTGAGTGTCGCCCACTTCAGTCCAGCAGAGTGGAGATCGGCACTTCCGACCATACAATGCTTCGTAAGGCGCTGCCTTTATACTACTATGGTAACTGTTATTATAGGAAATTTCAACGAGTAGGAGATGTTGATCCCAATTTCCCTTAAAATCCAGTACGCATGCACGAAGCAAATCCTCCAGGGTTTGGATGGTCCTCTCAGACTGACCATCGGTCTGAGGGTGGTAAGCTGTGCTTAGATCAATGATTGTTCCCAGCGCTTCTTGCACAGCTTGCCAAAGATTGGAGGTGAAATGGCTATCCCGATCGGAGATGATTGAGATGGGTATCCCATGACGAGACACAATTTCATTTATATAAATCTGCGCAAGTCTCTCAGTGTTATAATTATTCATAATCGGGATAAAATGTGCCGATTTGGTTAATCGATCCATGATTACCCAAATCGCATCATGTCCTCGGGACATCTTAGGGAGATGTGTCACAAAATCCATCGTGATCTGCTCCCACTTCCATTCGGGAATTTCCGGTTGTTGTAACATCCCCGAGGGTTTCTGGTGCTCCGCCTTAACTCTCGCACAAGTCGTACACTTACCGACGTACGTTGCTATATCCTTTTTCATACCCGGCCACCAGTAGAACTCCTTCACATCCTTGTACATCTTATCCGATCCCGGATGTATGGAATATTTCGATCAATGCGCTTCGTCCATGATTAATTCACGAAGGTCATGGAGGGTCGGGATCCAAACCCGATTTTTGAAATAGAGAATTTCGTCCACGCGCTGTTCGAAATTCTTCTCATTGCCGCAAAGTCCCTCCTTTTCCAATTGTTCCTCTTTCAACGCCTCACGTTGAGCGACTCGAATCATGTCCGAAAGGTTCGACCGGACAATCATCCCCAGTGCTCGCACTCGCAATGGCTTAACCCGATCTTTCCTACTCAAGGCATCGGCTACGACGTTAGCCTTGCCTGGGTGATAACGGATGTCACAGTCATAATCGCTTAACAACTCGATCCATCTTCGTTGCCTCATATTCAGTTCTTTCTAATCGAATATGTGCTGCAAACTTTTATGATCGGTGAAGATGGTGCACTTCGTACCGTAGAGATAATGTCTCCAGATTTTAAGTGCGAAGATAACCGCTCCCAGTTCTAAGTCATGAGTAGTGTAATTTTTCTCGTGTACTTTTAACTGTCGGGAAGCATAGGCTATAACCTTATTATTCTGCATCAACACGCATCCTAACCCTCTACGCGATGCGTCACAATACGCGACAAAACCATCGTCTCCATCGGGGAGACTTAAAATCGGCGCTTGACACAATTTTTGCTTTAACGTTTGAAACGCCGTTTCCTGCTCTTCTCCCCATTCATACTTTCGATCCTTTTGAGTCAGGAGAGTTAAAGGTTGGGCGATGCTGGAAAAGTTATCTATAAATCGACGATAATATCCAGCTAAGACTAAGAATTGGCGGATTTCCTTTGGCGATTTAGGCGCTTGCCAATTCTTAATTGCTTCAATCTTACTCGGATCAACGTGTATTCCTTGATGGTTTACAACGTGACCGAGGAATTGCACTTCTTGTAACCAGAAGTTACACATGGAGAATTTTGCATACAACTTCTCCTGATTCAGAAGCTCTAACATTATTCTTAAGTGTTGCTCGTGCTCTTCTTTACTTTTCGAGTAGATCAAAATATCGTCAATAAACACGATGACGAATTTGTCGAGGTAGGGTTTACAGACTCGATTCATGAGGTCCATGAACACTGCCGGCGCATTTGTTAGCCCGAAAGGCATAACTAAGAACTCGTAATGGCCGTAGCGAGTCCAAAATGCGGTTTTTGGGATATCTTCTTCCTGAATTCTAACCTAATGGTATCCCGATCTAAGATCGATTTTTGAGAAATAGCTCGCACCCTGCAGCTGGTCAAACAGATCATCAATTCGGGGAAGAGGGTACCTATTTTTGATTGTTAACTTGTTCAACTCCCTGTAATCAATGCACATTCTAAGGCTCCCGTCCTTCTTTTTCACGAATAATACAGGTGCACCCCACGGGGAATGACTAGGACGTATGAATCCTTTATCCAACAATTCTTGTAACTGATTGGATAATTCTTGCATCTCGGACGGTGCAAGTCGGTAGGGTGCTTTAGCAACAGGGCCAGCTTGAGGTATTAAATCGATTCTGAATTCGATCTGTCGGGTTGGCGGTAATCCAGGAAGTTCTTCTGGGAAAACTTGTGGAAATTCGCGTACCACCGGGATATCATCCACCCGTTTCTGCTCAAAATCCGTGGCCGTCAAGCTCGCTAGATACGCCACGCATCCCTGGCGTATATATTTTAACACCTTGATATGGGATATAAATGGTATCATTGTGCCCGACTTCTCTCCTTGCACTAACACCTCTTCGTCATCCGACACCCGGATCTTGACGATTTTCTTTTCATAGTTTATTTCCACTTTGTTACGTGCTAACCAATCCATTCCCACTATTACGTCAAAACTACCTAATTCTACCGGTAATAAGTCAATCAGGAAGGATTGATCGTTCAGAATAAAAGGGCAATTCCGAACTATCTGATTAACTATCATGGTTTTACCGTTAGCGACTTCTACGGTATAACGTTCTATGGTTTCACTAATCGGAAGGTTTGCTATCGATAGAAAGTTAGCGGAGACAAAACTTCTATCGGCGCCCGTATCAAATAATACAGAAGCGTAATGATCAGAGACGAGGAATGTACCTGTCACTACGCTGGGGTCCTGGCGTGCTTCGTTCGCCCCCATCACAAATGCTCGGCCTCTCGCCGGATTGGACGACGATGCCTGACCCACGGTTTGCCTCCCATTTCCCCCCTGGTTCAGTTTCGGACAGTATCTCTTGAAGTGATCTGTGCTGCCGCATTCAAAGCAAGCACGGCTGGTGGTCATCATTTGGTTTCCTTGCGGGTTTTGTTGTCGGGCTGGTTGGGTCCTATATGGCTGCGCCCAGATAGGTTGCGGTTGTCGGTTCAGATTGTTTAGGTTTGTCCTATAACTCGGTGCGTAGTGCCCATTCCTGCCACACCGGTGGCACACTACTCCCTTGCACTCACCACCATGCTGGTAACCGCATCTCCCACACTTAGGGAACGTCACTTTCTGCGATTCCTGCCTTCCGCCTGAACTAGTCATGGCGTAGTTCTGGGCAGCGGGCCTAGCACGTTTATTTTGCTGCTTCTCCTGGATCCTATTGTCATACGTACCTCGCTTTCCCCCAGCAGACTCTCCTGCCACCTTCAGTGACCCACTCCTCACGAAATCGTATGTGACGATACCAGCTTGCGTCACCGCACCCTCAAACGTCTTGTGTCCCCCAGCGTTGACTATACTCCTTACTACTGGAGTTAGTCCCCATATATTACGCTCAACCCTCTTTGACTCTGGGGTGACCAACCATGGCACTAATCGCGACAACTCATTAAATCGGTTTGTATAACCCAAGTGGTCTGCCCCCTGCATCTCCAGGTTCCACAATTCCTTTTCTAATTTCTGCAGTTCATTTTTCGGGCAGAAATGCTCCAGTACAAGGGCCTTGAGCTCTGCCCAGGTCATGCGGTTTGTCGCTGCCCGACCGCGAGTTTGCACTATTGTGTTCCACCATGTCAAGGCATGGTCCGTGAACGTGCAGGTAGCATACTTAACAACGTAATCCTCAGGGCAATTGCTGATGTTCACAACAGACTCTATTTTCTCAATCCACTTAACCAACCCATTTGGTCCCTCAGACCCGCTAAATTCTAGGGGCTTGCACAACATAAAATCTTAAATTGAACATCCCCTTGTTGCAGGAGTCGGTTCAGTGCGGTTCGTTTCTACACTAGGTATAGGGCCATTACTGTCTGTAACGACCACCCTAGGGGTGCGTCATTACTCGGAATCGGGTTACCGTTCGGTGGAGGGTTAACATTTTGTTCCCCATCATTATTGGTGGTCGTTTGATTGCTCGCAGGTGCTGGATTGGTCGTATTATTAATACTGGCGGCGATGCGCGATACTATATCCGGTATCGCCGCCTCTAACTGTCGAGCAATCAGACGATCCACATCCACTTCTGACATTCGAGCTGACCGTTTTGGTGCCATTCTACACAACATTAAGAAAATACATATAATTAATACAAATTCCAATCTCGATACACAACACATATTCCATTCATTAATAAACATCAGTACATATTACATAAACATCAGTACACATTACATAAACATCAGCCCATAGATTAAGTTTTCATACATCAGTCCTACATCGGCATCATTTCGACATAACCCGCTATGGGTCAGTGCTTGAATGATACACCAAAAGTATCTACAATGATATTCCCAAAAAGAGCCCCCTATGGGCTAGTGGTTGTACTATAACTACCCAAGATTTACTCTATGTTAGCATCGCCACTAACTGCTTACACAGAGTATCAAAAAACGGACCCTGACTACTACCACCCTAACATAACTAAACATGGTGGTATACCAACCACACCAACACAGCCACCATCACCACCAACACCGCCATCAAACCCCGGATCCGTGTCTCCATCCGGTCAATCATCCACTGGGAGTATGCGCCCTCCCTCCTCAGCTGGCCAATTGCGTACTGGCTGTCCAGTACGCAGTCCGCCAAGTGTCTCCTCCTCTGGATCCCCACCGTCAAGGCGGTGGTGTGCTCAATCACCTGCTCGGTGAGCACTCGGAGCCATGCAGCCTCGGTGGAGGGACGCTCATCCCTCTCCAGCCTAGGGGTACCCCACACGGGTGGAGGCACAGGCTCGGGCTGGGGGCGGGAGGACTCGCCCCTGTGGAAAGTAGGTCTGGGTGGGGTAAAGGTAGGTGGGACATAGGGAACACTGAACCGCGTCGTGAGGCGGGGACCGGGTCTGGGAGGGGTAGGGGTGGCCTGTGGTGCGGGTGGGGTGGGGGATCTGGCAACCCTAGTAGCGGAGGACATGCTAGTACTCCTACGGCTAGTCTCACTAGGCTCAGTGCTGGATGCTAAGCGTAAGCTCCTAGAGTCCCCGGAACTGGTCTCCTCCGGGTCCTCCTCCACTGACAAACTTTGTGATCTCGACATCCTTACCTGTACACAAGTTAGCAAACATATAGTTCCTTCCATAATGTAAATCATAATTAATTTACACATACTTATACAACTTTGTCACATAAAAATATTATCATATACTTTCACATATGTTGCCGATTTTACCTATTAAAGTTCCCCGTGACTTCCTCTGAATTCCCTCGTGCGGACAAGTCTGTTATTATGTTCCGGACCATAATAACTCACTTGTCCATCCAAGTTCATCCAGATCTCGTCACTATAAATTATTAGTTGATATTCAGATCCTATAATACTTGAGCTACTGGTTATATTTTAGGTATCTTTTAAAGACATCCTAATTCTTTATAACCAATAGCTCTGATACCAAGTTCTGTAACACCCCGTAACCGCGGCGGAAACGTAAACGGGATGCAACAGACACATCTGATATCAACAGCATTGCTTATAAAGAAAACACCACTACATTAATTTACACCATATTACATTGTTCCGATTTTAGTTATCGTCTAGGCGATAGCACATAAGTTTTACCAACAGTACATTAACATATTTAATACAAAAAGATCATTAAGCTTCCACAAAAAGCACGCATCGTCAAGCATGTAACAATTATTCCAGTTTGGGAGTACCTAGAAAGCATGTAAAGAAAACGGGTCAACTATGAATAGTTGGTGAGTTTCACTAATTTAAACAACAGTGACAAATCATTATAATAATCATATATTAGCGATGTAATTACGCTGAGCCCACAAGTGAAACCTCTGACTATCCACAAACAACCCCGTGGCATACTCCGCCCACGAACCTGCCCCAAACCGCTATGCCTAACATTACATAGCAAAATAAATAACAACAAAATAGATATGTGCAACTGGCTGGGAAACATCAGCAAATCCATGCCGGACCAGTTGGGTTTGTCAGACCAATAATACTATTCACACTCTACCGGCTTTCAGTTAATCACTCGTGTTGCGGGGCCTTACAATGTTAGCAACTCAGACAATTACCATCTTAGTACATTTCCGTACGATTCCCGTACAATAAAATATATATAAATACACGCAAATCCATGCGTTCAGTATGTACTTAAACATTTCAATAATAACATGCTTTCCGCCACGGGAAAATATTTAAAAACAATTCAGAAAAAGGGGCTCGTGAAACTCACCTGATTCCCAAACGTGCGTTAGATAATATAAAAGTCCAAGTCTCTACCTACAAGTGCCCTATAGCATGGAATGCCAATTTAGATCTAATGTTTCATTTTCGATATCTAAGTGTTTCAGTCGTGTTTCACCCAACTAGTTAAACGTGTTTCAATAACGTGACAACTTAGGTGTGGTTCAACTACCCGTTGGTGATATGTTTCATTTCCCTGAAAGTATATAATTTATATAAAGTAATTATTATAAGTATCGTATGCGCGTTCATGAGTTCTTAAGATTTTGTGTCAACTTTGAGTCCTTTTTATAAAATAATATATTTAGTACCATCTCGAGTATGCATGATAAACATGCATTATTTATATACGAGTAAAATCCTTATTCATTTGATTAGGTTATAGTTTAAACCAAATATGTATGCATCTTCAAAATAGATATTAATGTAGTCTTTTCTAAAAGTAGACTTTCATTTGACTATTATAATCTTTTGTTTTTCCTGTAGCATAGATGATTCCTAAGCTTCTGAAGTGTTATATTTTCTTTTCTTTATTATTATTATTTTTTTTATGATGTTCACAAATAACATATTCATATAATTAACCAAATCCGTCCTTACAACGAAAATTTTCCTTTAAACTTATACTAGTTTCTTTGTTTCTATTATTTGCAACACCACCTTATTTTTATCAAATTATGTCAAGTTTTGTGTGACACAAGTTTAATTTGTCAAATCTTGAGTATGTTCACAAAGTATAAATACGTTCTCAAATCTTGAGTATGTTTTCAATACATATCATACAAATTTTATTTTGCAATTATTCTAAATCCCTTTCACATACCACTACTTATGAAATACTAGTGTTCATGTTTATATAAATGTCCATAATTTCCACCACTTATTAAAATGTCCAACCTTTAACCTTAAAAAGCATTTTCATAAATAAAACAAGTTTATAAATAGGTGGTTTGTATATTTTTAAGAGTTTTGAGTCACGTTAACTACTTGGGTGAGCTGTAAGCATAACTATCTCAAAATACTTTATAGAAACCAAAGTTAAGAAGATTTAAATGCTTACTTTAAACAAGAATTGATGTATTTAGAGGTGATGAGAAAATGAAGAGATATTTAAGCTCAATTTCCCAGAAACTCCAACATGAAACTCTTGTGATTGTTTGAACTTGGAAGACTAGTTGGTTGATTGAATGTGTAGGGTGTTTGGCTACAAGAGAGAACCGAGAGGGGGTGAAGGATAAGTGGGGATGTGGTATATTTCATTTGTTTCTAAATATAGGAGATTTGAATGAGTTTTAACCACAACTTATACATATTATTTATTTATTAAGTAGGATATGTATGTATTCAGTGTATAAATAATAAAATTGGAATGATAAAAGGTGTGGGTGGGTCGGTTGGGGTGATCCGAAAAAGAGGGAGATGAGGTAAGGTGAGTTGGTGATTGCTACCAAACGGTATGGGGTTAAATATTAGTTTTGATAGGTTGTACTCCTCATGTCATCACGTTTAGTTTAGTCAGCAAAGAAAGAAATCAAGGAAGTATGGGTTTAAAAGTCAATGAGGTAAAATCTTGGGGAAAGGAGTATGGATCTAGAAGATCATGTACCCGACATGTTTAGTTTAGTCAGCAAAGAAAGAAACCATGTATTCTCGTATTATTACTATGGTAATTCATGTACCCGACATTAAATATAACGTAACTATTGTCTACCGGTTAGGGTATACCTGATTTTGCCGGAATCGTTACAATTAATAACAAATTCTTTTTCTTCATATGACTCACAAATACGTTGAATTTCATCATGAGAATATTTTACCTAACCAGCCATGTTAGCTTAAAGGATAGAAACATCATCCTCAACTAACTTTCTTATTGATTAATCAACTCAGACTTGTCACTTGATTCACTCTTTGATGCAACATCAATCTCACTAGTTTCCTCCTCTAACTCGTCATCACTTCCGAAATCTATCTTTCCATGTGGCACTTCTTCACCATTGGACCATCTTGCAAAACTTTCAAATACATTAGGTGGCAAAAATGATTTAAAAAATTCATTTGGAATTGATTCAAAACTCTGTGGAGAATCCTCAATAGAAAATTCTTTTTCAGCATCAACCATTTCTTCAGTGACATTTCCAATCTCTTTATCAATCTTGTCTTGTTGTTCTTGAGGACATTCACCAACTATCTCTGACACATTAGCTTTGTGGACCACATAATTCCAGTTAAACCCCTCATCAAGTTGATCATGACAAGCCTTTGAAGATGAGGCTCCTTATTTCTTTTCAGCTTGTGTTGGTGAGCTTTGATGATAAAATGCTTGTCGATTGTAGTCTCGACCAAATGGATTAGGAAGTGAATCTTCTACTTCAGGATTGGTATACTCCCTCTTGAAATGTCCTTTTTCTTTGCATCTAAAACAATTGACCTTCGACTTATCAAACCCAAGCTTAGCAGTAGTTCCTTCCAGACACTTTTTCCCAGTGATTTCCCTAAACCTCTGAGCCCTCCTAACCACACTTGCCATGCACCAACGGATGTCAAACATCTCCATATCTTCTGGGTCAATCTGGTCATAATCTTCTTTCATCATATTATAGTTGCCTATACGACCAGCGATTAAGCATTCATATGACTACAAAACATAACCCAAAAATGCCATGTGCTCTTGAACTTTCCCCACAGTCAATCCATTATCTTTCTTGAGATTCACAGCAATATTGCATTGAAAAACATCAGATCTTGGACTAGTGTGTTTTGGTGATTGATCAGGAACATATGATGTTGTTGAACTGGTTCCAACATAAGAACTTGTAAAGTGAGGTATGTTAGCTGGTTTACTTGATAGAGAATTTCCTCCAAAACCACTATTTGTAATATAAGTAGTTTGGATCTTCTTACTTGGAGGAATCACATATTGTGAAGAGTTGAAATACGAACCAATGTCTTGAACAACAAATGAATTATTCATTTTATGTTTCTTTCTCAACTCAAGTTTGTGTGCCTCCGGTTTCTCAATGAATCGAGCCAAAGTGAGTCTTGCATAAGCGACTGGATTTGCTTGTTGAATCAATATAAAAGTATTCCAATCATCAGACAAAGCATCAGCCAACTTATCAATATATTCAAAATCTTCTTTGTTAATCCCTAGTCTTTTCATTTCGTTCACAATATGACAATATCTTCCAATCATTAGAGGCATCGTTTCACTTTTGACCATGGTGAATATACCAAACTCTTTTATGATCAAATTCATCTTTGACTTTCTCATGTCAGCATTACCATGATATTTGTATAAAAATATCCATTATGTTGCAGGAGTTGAAAGATTTCAGATTTGATAGATTGTTGAAATAAGTTCATCATCTTTTTCTCACGCATGAAACTAGCCTTTTCATTCTTCGGTATGATGTACTCAACTTCAACGACCTCCCACGCATCATAGTTCACGGCTTGCACATACGTTTCAAACTTATTAGCCCAGTTAGGATAATCTTCCTTTCTAAGAAGCTTTAGGAACTTGTTTGATGTCCCCATTTCATTTTCCAAGTTTATGTTCTGAATAATCGGTGAAGTATGTGTAACAAACGCGTTTAAATCTTGAATTTTTTAAAAGAACGATATCAAACTTATAACTTCACTCGTCTAACCCTGAACCAACATATAACACAAGAACCAACGTATAAACCTCAAAAACTTATAACCTTGCTACCCGTATAACCTTGATTCAACGGATAACATTAAAAACTTGTAACACCAACGTATAACTTGAAACCAGCGTGTAACCACAAATGGATTACCTCTTATACGCCGTAACAACTTATGTGTTCAAACTTATACGTACGTGTAACTGCCAAACAGAAAACATATACGCCAGACGAAACTGTTGACCATGTTTGAAACAGAAACTTGAATTTGAACCAAAGAAAATCTAATTCACTCTTGCTGAAACATCAAGTATGTAATCACGATCACAATGACCAATCGAATTAAAAAATATTCAATTAATCAGTCAATAATTGATAAATTTGTGTTCGGTATGCTTTTTGACTTTGAAAACTTCAAAAAATTCATCAATTTGACCTTGAATGTACTGTAATCAGTAATAAATATGAGCCACAAGCTCTGATACCACTTGTACGAACATGATCCTCATCATGCTAAACATCATGTAGGTTAAATCGTAATGATTAGGACCGATTCGTTTATATTTACTGTACGATATGATACAGCGGAATTATATCATAAAGTAGTCACAACACCATCACTCTTAAGCTTCACTTATATAGATATAACAATGAGAGTACAAAACTGAATAATTGTCACAACTGTAATGAAATCTAACCATGAAAGCCTATATATAGATGATCAGTGCCAACGTATAAGGTCAGGCACCGTATAAGCTTATACGTCCCCTTACTTATACGTTTCACTTTACATACTTTCATCTATTGACAGTTTAGCCCCAAACAAACATACAAGTGACATAAAAATCCCACTAGACCTAGCATTAGACAAAAATTCTCTAACACATTATAGTTTTTGCACATTCGTTACCAAATTTACAAATTTAACTGACAGATTTTACCCATAACATTTTAAGCTTAATTGTTTAAACTCATATTTTCTGAAAAATGACTAACTTCTACGCGATAGATTCTCATAATATAATGATGCAACAAATGCTTCATATAGACGCTGAAATTGATTCACACTCGAATCGTCCAAGGCTTATGAAGTTAAGTGATTTTGCCAAATGGAACCAAGGTTTAGAGCTCATCTAGGATCCGTACATCCTAATTGTGCACGAAGCCTTGATAACGTTTATAGTCCTCATATGATTGGTGATCCAAGCACCAAGTATGAGGAAAAGCCTTTTGAAACTTATACTCAAGACGAGAAGAAAGCATTGGAGGTTGAAACTAAAGTTTATTCCAAACTAACCAGGGCTTTACCCGATAATATTTTCCTATTATTATATAATATCCATTATCCGACCAATTTTCGTTTTTGGGAATATTTTTAATCAACAAAAAATTTCATTAATCGGTTAATAATAATTTATTATTATTGTTTATTATATTTATTTCTTTTAGCAAATAACTTCCCAATATGTACAACTTTCATCCAAGACTTTAGTTTTAAACTATTTTTGCATCCACACCCAAAGTTTAGGGACCAAATTGCAAACATCTAATAATATTATAATAATCTAAACTATAACCCATTACCCAGGTCCAAACCCGTTAACCCATGACCCATTTAACGCACCCATGTACCAGATTCAGTAGCTTGGACCTAAATTCTTGTTGGGTCACACTAAATGCTTTACGCTTAGTTATTGGGCTTAGTTTTGGATTTATATATGTAAACCGAAATCATATTTTCGGTGGGCTTAATATGTTTGGGCTTAAGGTTGGAATGTGTATAAATATGATGTGATGTCATTTGTTTGGTGATGGACGTAGACGAGTGAGAGAGAGACTAGAAGTAATATTCAGTTTGTAATTAATAGTGGTTAAGCACCCGACTTTGAATAAACGTGTATTTTGAAGCGTTCGTATTGTGTTCTTTATTATTCTTGAATCGTCCTACTGCTAGATTCTTCCTAACAACGGGATTCGTTTGATATCATATTGAAAGATTCGTCTACGGACTTACAATTGGTATAAGAGCCTATTGACATATTCTAGGCTCGGTTGTGATATCAAGGAATCAAGATATGTTCTTGAGTGTGGATGTGGTGTTTGATTTTCCATTGACATACTCATCGAAGGTAGAAGGAGATTTCTTGGGACAGAGATTGAGTTAGTTTCGGTCAAGATTCAAATCCCACAAATTTCAGGATTTAGTTTGTTGCCAAAAACTACTTAGTCAAAGCTGGAAAAAGGGTTGTCGGCTGATTATTGATCGTTTTTGGGCACTATTGATCAATTTTGGGCAAGATTGATCGTTCTCGGGTATCACACTATTGTTCTTGGGACCATTTAAGGGATTTCGACCAATTTCTTAGGTTCTCGGTTACTTGGGTTCTCTGGAAAACTGTGGTGTTCTCGGCTAAGACTATTGTCCTCAACCAAGAGTTCTCGGTCAATTTTCAGGTGTTCTCGGTTAACTTTCAGAGTTCTCGATCAAATTTCAGGTGTTCTCGGTTGAATTTCAGGGTTCTCGGTTAACTTTCAGGGTTTTCGGTTTCCGTTTGGACTTGGGCCTGGACGTCGGTGGGTTTTAGCAGTTGGATTTTTCTGCTTATGTATTTGGGCATGTACCATTGGGTCTGATATTTGGACCTACACTTAACTTGGACAATTATCTTGAACTTTTGTTTAAAATGGACCAATTAACTAATACTTCCACTAATGCTGTTCTACATCAAGGATTGGACTCCATCATGGGAACTGCTAATCGTGTACCTCGTTTACTGTTTCATGAGGGATTGTCGAGTGGAAGTTCAGATTTGAAAAATATGTGATGATGAAAGATGCGAAGATTTGGAGGAGCATCGTTCAAAGTCCTCAACTTATCACTTATCAACAAGAAAATTCAGATTAGGTTGTCGTGAAGCCTGTCGAATTGTTTGTCGACGTGGATTTTGAGAAGATTAAACATGATCAAAAAGCTCTTTCTACCATAACCATGCTACTCTCACCTGAAATTGCCTTGGGATTTAGAGAGCTATAGTCTGCTAAGGTTTTATGGGAAGCCCTTATTGAAGTGTATGAGAGAAATGAGGACACGAGAAGAAGCCGACAAGATCTATTACGACAAAAGTTTAACATGTTCTACCATGTTCTGGGAGAGTCTTTGGAAACACAGCTGTAGAGATCTACATTACTAGTAACTGAAATGCGATCTGCAAACATAAACCTGACCACTATTGAGACAAATAATAAGTTGGTCAACTCCCTGCAAAAAAGCTGGGATATGAATGTTGTTGTGATTAAGAAGACAAAGGATCTTACCATGCTAACTTTATTAGAAGTAATGGCAATCATTAAATCATGTGACATGGATGATAAGCAGCGTGCCATAAATCATTCCAATTCTTGCAATGCGGCCGGCTACAGTGTGGCTTCTAATATTGCTCTTATGTCACAAGACAACTTCTCTATGTTCAAATCCTCTCAGGGTCAGTATGCTCTGCCATAATAGTCTCAAAATAATTTCTCAATGTTTAAGTCTGCTTAAGGTCAATTCACTCAGCCACCACCACAGCCAACTCTCTTGTTCTTTCAACAACCTATTCAACAAGCTGCCTTTGCTGCTAGGCCCTAGCCAACTAATGCATCCTCCAGTTACTCTTCCACCTAGATTCCCACTATCTCAAAGGAGACTCAAGAAAACATTGCCTTGATGGCAGGTTTCATGAATTGTAGCTTCTGAGTTAAATCAAATCCATCCTGATGATGTGGAGGAAATGGATATCTCCTGGTAAATAGCCATGGTGGTGTTTAGAGCTAAAAAGTTTACCAAAAGAAAAGGTAAAAATAATTGGAATGTTCCAGCTAATCAGAAGGTGGGATTTATCAAGGATACTCTGAGGTGCTACAATTGTCATGAGTCGGATCACTTTGCTCGTGAATGTTCAAACCCACCTAAAGTGAGAAACAGAGAAAGGAAACTAGTTCCGGTGAGCAATGCAAGAGGAGAGAATACAGCTGGTTCAAATGAGAGTGAACGGGGATTGGTAGCTCAACAATTTTCTTGGAATGACTAGATGGCAACTCTCAACATTAGCAATCAGACTGCAAACTTTGCTCGGATTGATGTTGTTGAAGAAGAAAATGATGCTAATGAACAAGTTAAGGATCTTCAATTCGCATTCATGGCTTTCACTTCTTCCAGCTTATCCGAGGTAAGTTCTGAATTATGTTCTCAATCTTGTGTTAATAAGGAAGATTTATGTAAATCTCACAATAGTAACTTGATTAGAGAAATGGAGGGAATAAAACATGAAAACTTCACTCTTAAGAAATTCGAAAAGGCTTTAAAAACAAAAAAACTAGAGGCACAACAAAAGGATTTCTCAAAAACTTCAATCCGACTTTAGCATAAAATGTTGTCACCACTTAGATACCAAGAAGAAAATTGCTGATTTAACCGCTGAATTAGAAGCCTCTAAGTTGGAGATTGCTAAGTTAAATAATAAATTTGAAAATTCAAAATTCAATTTTAAGAAATTCGATGTCTCTAGTGTTGTAGTTGAGTCCGTGATTGAAAAACAATTACAATGGAAAGAAACCAAGGGTGAGGGTATTGGGTACACTGTGGTTCCTCCTTGTTAGTGCAGGGTTTTGGCGTCTCGAGTCTTTGTATTTGTTATTATTATAATGGAAAAGATATTTATGTTATTAAGTTAGTTCGTTAATGTAAGGCTAGTTCGTTAAGGATGTTTAACGAACTAGACAGTTTGTTTAATGTAACCCCCATTCGCTAAGGATGTTTAAAGAATGGGCTTGTAGTTAGTTATGTATGTTCCCATTAGTCATGGAATATTGACGAATGGGGCATAGCGAATCAAGTGATAGGTTATGTTTGTTTATTAAGTCTGTAATGTTAACGAACTAGATTCTAATTCGTTACAGGATGTGTAACGAATTAGATTCATCGTCTATATATAGAGGCTTAGTCCTCTGCATAATTTAAGTTTTGATTTAAAGTAACTACACTCTATCAAAATCTTCTCTCGATCAAAGCTTCGTTTAATCTATTAATATCCTATACATAATACACCTAATATATAGTATATAAGCTAATTAATAGTAACCATGAACTAGATCCTATTACGGAATTAGATCTAAGTTTAATTCGTTCTAGATCAGGATTAATCCGTTGTTTTCACAAGTGGTATTAGAGCGTAGGCTTACTTTGTGCACTCTAATTTCTTCAAAGTAACAACGTCGTAGGCACGACCCGGCCAACTAAAGCTTCCGGTTCAATTCTGGAACAGGCTGTGAATACTACTTGCCACACGTTGAATCGTGTTTTGACGATAAAGCGAATCCAAAAGACATGTTATGAACTTTTGACCAAACGAAAGCCTAACTTAAAGTTCTTGGAATCGTTCGGGTGTCCTTGTACAATGTTGAAAAGAGATGGGGGAAAATTTGAAGAAAAGGCTATTGAAGGTTATTTCAACGGTTACGCATCACCTAAGAAAAGAGTATTTAATTTTACTTTAGGATGTGTTGAAGAGTGGTACCACGTTAATTGCCAAAGGTACACTACACATCCTCAAGGAAAAGGACCTGACTGGATGTTCGATTATACAGGTTTATTTGACTCGTTCACTCGATTAACCGAGCAAGTAGATGAAGACTTGGTGCGCGCTTATTTTGAAGATCAATTATTACCTCCAAGATCTTCTGCTTCTATTTATGTTGATGCTTCACAAGATGATCTTACTGATATGTCTTATGTGATTTCGATCTCATTTAATGATGGTCATTTTGTTGATTCCTCCTCAGCTCCTCTTCCTGAATCACATGAGACTGGTGAATCATCTCATGATGCTGAGGAGAATCTAACTATTTTATCTGAACACTACAACAAAAAAGGTTATTTAGTACACACAAACGCGTCCTAAAATGCTATTTTATAGGACCTTTCAGTTAATAGGACCAACGAGAAAAGCGTTTCATGTAAAGGGGTCGTAATAAGTCTCGGAACTCAAAAAGTGTCTTGGTATCTCAAATAAGATTATGAAACCAATTTTATGGTCGCATAATATATCCATTAACAACCCAAAAAGGGTCCCAATAAAAACATATTATGACACTTTAACAATGTAATGACACGTGCTTACCTAATTGTAAACTTTTGATATACCTACAAGCGTCCTTAAAAATTAATTTATAGGACCCTTATGATAGAACATTATACAACCAAGAAAAGGGTCCTAATATCCCAAACAAGATTATGAAACTAAATTTTATGGTCGCATAATATGTCTATGAACAACTTAAATGGTGTCCAAAAAAACATACTATGACACTTTTACAATGTTCTAACGTTTAATAGGACAAAAATTCGAAGTCCTAACAAATCATATTATACAACCCTTTTTTAAACATCCACACACAATTTTACGATACGGTTATGGACATCTAAATAATGATTTTTATTAAACAATAAAAAGACCATCAACATATATTATCCTAATCTATACTATATATAATGAGGCAAACATGGCAAATTAAGACATTTAATTTTAAGTAAATTACAATACTTAATACATAACTTACAACCTAACAAAGCATGTTGAAAAGGGTAATATTGTCTTTTGAATGATATTATCACGTGCATTTTCAATTCATTAAAGATACTTACAATCCCCCCCCCCCAACTCTAATTACTTTTTGTAAATTTAAACAATACTTACAACTATGAACCTTAATCTTTACCTATATACTCTTCTTATTTTCACTTTTAACCAACTTCCCCAACGAAATTTGAACGACCATAACTTTTTTATGCGTTAATATTTTTTATAAAGCATTGTACCATAAAAACGAGCATTTTATTATCTTTAATTTGAGTATCATATTTCTGTAGTTTTTCAGTTAAAAAAATATCATTTTATGTATGAGTGTTTGTGGTTTGCTTCTGATGGTTTTTAAATTAAATCATGAGCCAAAACGTTAGTAACGTCTTTTGTCGTTGAAAACCGAAACCACCCCGTTGAAAAATGGAATCGGTTGGACAAAGGTTAAAGAATAAAATCAATCGTGAAATCAAACCAATGACCAGTTTGAAATGTTTCGCGGTTTCAAACTTAAACGAACACACATAAACTTGTAATATGATTACCAAAGCCGTGATTCCCGCAGCATCGTGCGGGCACCCGTCTAGTGGTTATTGTGTATAACATCAACTACTGAAAGAAATAAAAATTCATTATATTAAATAAGCTTATTCATGGCAAAAAAAACACTAATCATAAATAAGTTATAACATCATCCAACATAAACTCTTGTAACATTCAACAAAGAAATTAAAAGCAATAAAAGAAACAAGCACCATAAAATCCCGAGTCATCCTACGTCCTCAATCCTCACGTACTATCTAAAAATAAACCATCCATGTATAAGCATTAAGTTCCATGTTATTAAAATTATTCGTATCATAAGTTTAACAAATACATACCGAGATGAATGGACAAGGCCATGCAATGGATGCACCAATAGAGTCTTGAATTATGGAAAATAACACATATGGTCTCACCAAATTTTCATCTATTTTTATGGTACTTGAACATTTACCTCACACCAGTTTGGTCCGATCTCTGCACCACCAACTAGCTCATTTGGGTCCAAGCACTTCACCCATCATCTTGCTACATTCTAAGTAGGGTTTATAATGCTTTTGAGGAAAACTTCATCTCCGACCTAGATTTTAGATTTCAACAAACAGTTATTAAAATCGAGTCATTATAGTGCAAAAAACATTTCACAAAAAAAAAAGGTTTTACACTAGCAGGCTAACATTTTATAGAAAAAATTATATGAAAAAAACATCAATAGACATAGTTGTTTTCTAGTGTAGCCCAATGTAACTGTTATTGATCACCAACTTACAATCAATATTAGGATGAGTCTACAAGCTAAAAATTTAACTCAATTTCGCAGCTTCTACATATCCTTAAAAGTTTAACAAAGTATCCAAATTACAGACTAATCCTCTTTTTGACCATGTACTTAATGCTAATTTGATTAAAATTTAGTTAATGTTTGTCAAAGAACCATGTTATTTATATACAAACTAGATTTTTACCCGGCGCAACTATCTGGTAAGTTCAATGATAGAAAAACTGTTGTACAAATTACAATGACCACCTACAAATTGCTTTACAAAAAGCTGGCATTACAAAGATGCAACCATTTACTATTTTACATAGCTACATACCAATTCTAAATTACAAAAGGTGTGAGTAGCAATTGCCTAATACTACAAATGCATATTCTTTTAAATCATCATAACTAAGAAAACATGATTAACACATAATTATAACAACATCTCCAGCCTCATTACAAGTCCTTAAACTAATATTATTTATGTGGTATCAAGACTGCATTTCTATCATCAATAACAACTTTTCATTTAACTCAAGCGAATCAAAGACCTATCATGACTGATGTACCACTTGGTTTACCATTGACATGTCAAATATCATAAATACACACATGCATATCAATAACTTGAAATACATTCTCACGACTAACAATTTTAACATTCATTACTATATTTAGCAAATTACTTACGACATAAGCCAATGATAACTTTATATTTTAGATAAAGTGTAAGAATCACTTACCTTGTTTTGAGAATCCTTAGCATATATTTATTGTTTGCTCAGGCCCATTGACCTCCAATTTGCAATCTTTAACATACATAACAACTTGCAAGTCAAGACACAACGTTTAGATGTATAATATACCTCACAAGAACTCATAATATTTCCAACATATTTATCACAAAAAATTCGTACAAGTTCAAGGCTTAATATTTTTAAACTCTGTATAATCAATTAATTATCAGAAATCTATATAAAATAGTTTTCATGATTTCAAAGTTTCATACAGCATGTATATCTTGCTGCATTTCACATTTTTGACCAGCTTACTGATCTTGTTTTCCCATTTTCTAAAATTATATGGAAACCAGACTCATCGAGGTTTCCAGCCATATAAAATACTCCCCAAATTGATGCTCGGTTGATTTTATATGATTTGAACAAACCAGCCTAAATTCTGAGAGAAAGCTGCGATTTTCAGCTTTGATGTTCTTTTGCCAATTCAACCTAACATTCATATTCAACCCCTTTTCTTGATCTTATACCCAAAGAAAACAATTTAAAAATATTAAGAATATTATATATGGTGACTCTTGATTGATGGAGACCATAACTAACTAACGAAATTGATTAAACTACACTATAGCTTCAAGAACAATAAAATCCAATCTAGGTTAAAAATCCCCAAATTACTTCAAGAACCCTAGAATTCTTGCCCAAATTACTGAAATCATCCCTTACAATAAAACTGATAATTTCTATCGATTTATTAATATCAAAGGTAAAGTTTCTAAACCGAATAACACATCATACAACTCAATTTAACTATGATATCATCATTACCCATGTGAAAGCTTCAAAGTAGAATACTTACCATCAGGAAAATGACTTCGGTTCCTCCTCCGGACTCGTCAAACACCCCAACCGTAAGAAGCATCCTGCCTTTTTCTTGTTTTGATCGATTATATGGCTACCCCCAAATTAACCAGGTGTTTATTTATATACCACTTGTTATATTAAGCCCTCCAACTTTAAACAAACTAGTAAACTGATCTCAACTTTTCTTGTTAACCAACAAGTCTTTAGCTATTAGTTGTTATCTACCATAGTTGTATTTTATATGTTTAATTATACAGAATTATAAGATTTGATAAAACCATTATGTAAAATATATAAATATATTTCACTTCAACGTTCCTTTTATTTATTTATGCAACCATAAGACTCTTATCTTTAATTCCCAAAATTCATTTTAATTATATAATATAATTTTAAATTTTGGGATCTTACATGTAGTCTGACGGTATCTATTAATAGGAAACGTTAATATATTAGCATCATCAAGCAATAAGCGATTGTGGGGTTGAACATGTCTGCTATAACTTTCTATAACTAGTCAACAAATTTAATACATTGCGGCGTGACAACATATTCGGCCATCTTTGTTTCAGTTTTTGCTCGACTTTGCTGACCAATTATACCCGGATGTGCAGGTTTCTCATTAATCTTTGGGTGCGTTTTGGATGCGCATTTTAAAACTAAAATATTTAGAATTAATGCACCTTTAACTCTATACATACAGAACAAAACATGCAAAAATTAGGCAATTTTAAATGTTACAAGTTACTTTTAAGGTCATTACGAAATTGAGAAATTAATATTATTTGAATGCCTAATCACACAGTACATTGGCTAAACTGCAGATGATGAATATATTGAATGGACCAGATACAAGTGGGGCAGGGTAAGTGTAACAGGCACCTTTATATAAATTTATTTATGAGACATACAAAGATTAACCTTAGAATTCTTTCATTGCTCAATGAGTTAGTGAGATATGTGACCAGATACAAATTTTTTTATAAGTTTTTATTAGGTATATATTTTCTTGGTTTTTGCTAAAGATTTCGCTACGGATTTCAATTGCGATAAAATATCCGTAGCTAAAGCGTAGCAAATTGTATTCGTAGCTAAATCATAGCTAATTCGTAGCATAATTTGCTACTGATTATGCCTGTAGCAAAATATCTATAGCAAATACCTATTTTTGTAGTAGTGTGTCCTATTACAATGTATTACAATAACACCAAAATGGTTAAACGTCATGTAAATATTAAAATTATAAGATCCAAGTGTCAAATGTCATATTAAGTTATGTTACATTACAACTCTAGCGAATAAGCGTCCTATAAAACAGATGTTATATGACTACAATATCAAGTGTCCTATTACGGTTTATTATAATAACACCAAAATGATTAAGCATCCTATAAAGGTTAAAGTTATAAGATTCAAGTGTCAAGTGTCATGTTAAGTTATCTTATAATAAAACATTAGCGAATAAGCGTCCTATAAAACAGATATTTTATGACTCAAATATCAGATGTCCTATTACGGTTTATTATAATAACACTGCAATGATTAAGCGTCTCTTATTAAGGTTAAAGTTATAAGATCATAGTGTAAAATGTCCTATTAAGTTATGTTCTTATATGACTTCGACTAGAAATGGTCCTATAACACCGAACATTTATAACTTAACTACAAAGTGTCCTATTAACTTATGTTATAATAAGACCTCCGGTGATCAAGTGTCCTATTACATTACCACATAATGAGACGCCAACAACTGCATGTCTTATAGATTACTTTATTAGGATTTACATTTTAAGTATCTTATTAAGTTATATGATAATACAACCCCAAAGAATCATCCATCCTATTAAATTACTTTTTAGGACACCGGTTATGTAACGTATATTGTAAAAGGACCCCAAATATTCATTTGTCCTATTAAATAGATTTTAGGACCCTATTTTACAAGAGTCCCACACAAAATGTCCTAAAAAGCCCTTTTTGTTGTAGTGGAAACTGTTGTTGTGCCTGAAAATCCAACTCTTTGGATTCATTCTTATCATCCTCAGGACAACATCATTGGTGACCTTGATGTAGGTGTGCCAACACGCCATCAAATTGCTTATTCTATTGATTCTATTTTATGTGCGTATGCTGACATGCATTCTTCGGGAATCATGAATCTTGTAAAATACACTTGCTTTCTATCTCAAATAGAACCAGCAAATGTTCGTGTGGCTCTTGCTAATCCATCTTGGGTAGAAACAATGCAGGAAGAATTGCAGCAGTTTAATCGACTGGGTGTATGGCATCTTATCGATATACCTCATAGAGTTAAGAAACCAATCCCTACGAAATGGGTATTTAAGTGTAAAAAGGATGATCATGGCGTGATTGTCAGAAAAAAAGTAAGACTTGTTTTTCAGGGCTTTCATCAGCAAGAAGGCAAAGATTACATTGAAGTGTATGCTCCTGTCGCACGATTGAGAGCTATACGAATTTTCTTGGCCTATACTGCTTTCAAGAACATCAAAGTTTATCAAATGGATGTGAAGAGCGCGTTTCTAAATGGAGAGTTACATGAAGAGGTGTTTGTATTATAGCCTCCTGGTTTTGAAGATCCAAATTATCTAGACCAAGTTTACCGATTGAACAAGGCCCTGTATGGTCTACATTAAGCCCCGAGAGCTTGGTATGGCACGCTTGCTGACAATCTTACTGATAATGGCTTCAAACGAGGTACTGTCGACTGCACACTGTTTTATAAAAATATTGGTGATGATCTGCTCCTTCTCCAAATTTACGTTGATGATTTAATTTTTGGTTCAACAAACGGCAACCTGTGTCAGGATTTCGAGAAGTCAATGCAAACGAAGTTTGAGATGAGCTCGATGGGAGAGATGAACTTTTTCTTAGGGTTGCAGGTTCATCAGTTTGATAAGGGAATCTTCATTCATCAGACCAAATACGTGAACGGCGTACTAACTGCCGGAAAAACCCCTTCGACACCTCTTCCCGTGGGTCACAATTTATCACCGAATGAATTGGAGGATACTGTTGATCCCACTCTTTATCGTGCTATGATTGGTTCTTTAATGTATTTAACTTCTTCTCGACCTGACATTATGTTTGCAGTTTGTTTGTGTGCTAGGTACCAATCAAGTCCCCGAGTGACTCACCTGGCAGTGGTTAAACGTACACTTCAGTATCTGAGGAGTAATCCTGACATCGGGTTATGGTATCCCAAGGACGATAACTTTGAACTTACTGGGTTTTCCGATTCGGACAATGGAGGATGCAAGATCAAATTTAAATCGACCACGACGGGTTGTCAGTTTTTAGGAAGCGGACTTGTTTCCTAGCAGTGTAAGAAGCAGACAACGGTCTCCACTTCAACCGCTGAGGCAGAATATGTGACAGCCTCCAGTTGGTGTTCACAGGTTTTATGAATTCAAAAACATCTCCGCGACTATGGTTTGAAATTTTTTACTACTCCAATTTTAATTGATAACTCTGCCGCCATCAGTATCACCAAAAATCTTGTGCAACATTCAAAAACAAAACATATTATTATTCGATATCATTTCATACGCGATTGTTTTGAAAAGAAACTAATTGATATTTAAAAAGTGCTCACGGATTTTCAACACGCTGACCTTTTTACCAAGGCATTTGACAAAACTCGTTTGAAATTTTTGCTTGGTCTAAATGGTCATAAAACACTTGCTGAGGTCCTTAAACAAGAATAATTATCTTTATTTTGTTTTTATTTTATGTTTTCTTTTTTTACTTTTATGTTTTGGGTTTTGGGGGTGAAAAATGGAAAATACAAAAAATATTGTGATTCTTGTTTTGTATAGAGAAAAACCAAAAACATTTAAAAATGATGAAAAAGACAAAAATATAGTGAATTTTTAGTATGTACAGAAAAATCCGAAAAAACCAAAAAGATTGTGAATTTTGAAGTTTGTGTTTTATTAAAATTCGAAAAAGAAAAAAAGATTGTGTTTTTATGTATGTAAAGAGAAAACCAAATAGATTTTTGCATACTTTTGCTGAAAATTATGTCAATTACTTATATTTGAATGACATATACTTGTATATGTTTGCTCCTGATGTTTACTTGTAAATGCTCAGGATAGCAATTTACCTGACAATGGAACATTGTTGGGGCGATTGTTATGCGTTTTACTTTATTCTCTCGCTGAAAATTATGTCAGTTATTTAAGTTTGTGGAACATGCTTGCATGTTTTGGTCCTGATTATCGACTTGTAGATTGAAAGGATAGGCATTAATCTATAGACTTCAAGTGATTGGGGCGATTGAATTTATTTTTGTGCTCCTCATATCAGTTTTGAAGCAAAAAGAGAAAATGATAGTACATTGATTATCTGGTCTCATATACATAAAGAAATAAGCTTAAAAGACTGAGTGCTTAACTGCATTGGTACATTGATAGGTCTTAACAAGCTGTTAGAGTAAAGTATGTGATATAAACAAAAAGAAACGCCAAATTTAAAGAGGTGTTAGACAGTAACAAAATTCTCGGTAAGGATGGGAGAAATGTAATAGCCTATCATACTCAAGCCTTATATTTGTCATTAAACTTGATCACTACTGTACATCGTACAAATTAAACTACTGACTTGATCAAAATCCGCTGTTAGTCATACATTTGTTTCTCCTTTATGCGCGTCTCAATACTAGTAAGAAATGGACCCCAGGGGATACAATGTATGTAAGCCTATAGATGGACTCGTGCATACTCAGTCACAGTAAAGGAAACTTGATGCATTGCTCAAAAACTTCTATAAATTCAAATTTTGATTGACAATATAACGGTTTAAGTCAAGTTGGGGTGATACTGTAAAAATCAAAAAGCTTGAACCGAGAATAGAGGCTGATAGTTTCTGATATTTTGTGCTCTAATTGAACAATTAATCATATCACAAAAACGCTTGAAAGTGTGTTATAAGATTTAAGTGGACAACAATATCAATGACCCACTTAACGCTAGCCACAATATCGCTGAAATATAAAACTGTGATGGAAGGACAATTTGGTCAATATGATTCTCTGCTTAAACTCACCAAAAATCCAAAAATATGTACTGCTTTTGAAAAACGTACAAAAACACAAGAATATTTTAATTTCTGTTTTATGTTTAATTTTCGGATATTTTACCTGTAAATATTTTGAAACAAAAATGCAAAATACCAAAAAGATTTTACTTTTTTTTCGTTTACATATTATTTAATTCTTTTGAGTTATGCATTTAAGCGTAAAACACGTTAAAGTATTTCGTCTTATCACGTAAGGTAATATTTTTAAATTATAAGATCTTCGGGATACGGTATTTCGTTGATTTATTTAATGATTTAATTATTATTTTATTCCTTTATTTAATTGATTGATTTATTTATTCAATTTAAAATTAAATAAATGTAATTCGTTACTTAAGAATAACGAATGGGGTCATTTATAACGAATTACTTCAGTTCGTTACATATCTAATTCGCTTCCGCTACTCTGTAACAAATTACCTTAATTCTCCATCTATAAGATAACGAATCAAGCACAAATTTATGCTAGTTCATTATTAATTCGTGTTAAGTGTTAACGAATTAATTCTAATTCGTTTGCCACATGTAAAGATTATGATAACGAATCAATTTAGATTCATTATTTCAAATTTTAAACAAATCATATGACTCGATACCTTGGAAACTATGCAAAGTTGTTACTTATAGGAAACTGTGAAACCCATTCGTTTTCATTCACTATTCACTTTCTTCATCCTTAAGCAACGTTACTCTGGCCAAATTTTCCAGAAAATCCAACATTAACCAAACTTCATTTTGATCCTTATTGCATAATCGCAAGGTAATGGGGATCAAAACGTGTTGTTTTTCGTCAGATTATATGGTCATTTAAGGGGTCAATTGCTTGATTATGCTGTCGGTTTTTAACTTATACAAATAAACTTCAATTTACCTATTTCAAATCGTGAATCAGTCATAAAGGATAACATGAATCATGTATCGATGTGTTTCCAAGATCATTAGGATCATTTGTTCAGGTTTACATCATAGATTATGTGGTAATTGACTCCAGATATGAACATTGACTTTCAGTGTTCTTGTTAATTTTGACTTGGACTCTAATTGGTCAACATTAAGCATTATTGGTGGCCATTCGTTACTGTGTAACGAATTGAAACTCATTCATGTTCAATTCGTTATTAAGGTTTAACGAATCAACTCCATCGTTAAAAATGATTATGAATCACCATTCATTTGTTATTCAATTCGTTATATTTTCACCAATGATTCGTTATAACTAGTTCGAGTAATTTACATGATAACGAATTAGTCAATTCCTTATAACGAAACACCTAGTTCATTATAACGAATCAAATAAGATAACGAATGACATTTTAAATTATTATAAACTAAGGTTTTATATTAATTTTACTTTATTTTTTTTACTAAGTCTCGGGTTTATTTATTTTTAGTTATGGCTGACAATATTGTTCAAGATCCTCCTATTGCTAAACCACAACAAGAACTGGATCTTCCGTTGCTCCCGTACAACAAAAAGCATAACATTTGTATTTTTGCTGACGAGGATGTGTTTGGTGACTTATTGGCTTTTATCAGATGTTCTACCATTCATTATGCTGTAACGGCGAGACCGACAAGTCCATGTATAACAAGGCGTACTTGTGTCCAACATACAAGTACCTACTACATGTTTTAATTCATTGCCTTGGTGGACGGACTGGTGGCTTCGACAAGTGTCTTATTATGTTGCAATCGGCTTTTGTAGCAATGATTTTGAATAAGCCCTTCACCTTTTCTGAGATGATCTTTTATCATCTCAAAAAGAATTGTCTTGTAGTGAATCGACGCAAGAAATTCTTGATTTATCATCGCTTTATCCAGCTGATTGTCCAGGACCTGATTCCAACGTCGTGCTGAAGTTGAGGCAGTTGCTGCTCAAGCTGCTCAACAAAAATGTAAGGGGAAACAGGTGGCTAGTGGAGAACCATCTAAACGACGGGTGACTGCAGGAGCTGGTGTATCATTTGGAGTTCAGCCTCCAAGGTCGTCTGCTATTCAAACACCGACGGTGCGCTTACTACTAGCACCCTGGAATACACATTGATGACCATTGTCACATCGGATCCAAGGCTTGGTATGATTCCCCAATCAGTTTTATTTACATTACCAAGACCTTCTATTGTTACATCAGTGATTTCACTTACACCGACTATGATGCCGACTTCACCTATGGATGTTTCGTTCATGAGGTTCAATCGCCCTCAAGGTCCTGTGCAGCTGGTACCTCCATCGTTTCACGCTATGCCCCAGGAAACTCAAATGAATATGCTCTTGAGTTTGATTCAACTGTACGAGAATCAAATGGTTGCTGACCGTCAGGCTCAAGAGAAACTGTTGATTAATCATTGTAAGCTTATGAGTTATGTCTCGTTTTGTTAAAAAGAGACCAAAAACCTCCATGAGATCATTACTACTCAGGGGGTGAAGATGAGGGAACAAAAGGATCTCATTCTACAGCTAACTTGTAAAGAAGACTCCCGAAAAAAGCTAAAGAATGATGATGAGGATCCTGATACCTCGGGAGCTGGAGGTAGTGAGCAGAAACAAGCTCATGGCTCATCCTCCGGTGTGGGAACTAGTGGGGCAGCTAGTGATATGGGTAAGCAGTTGGTCGTTTATCAGAACTCGACGAATGTAAAACCTATTGAGTCGATAAAGGCTAATAATGTTATATTTATGGATAATACGGGAGTGGTTAGGAGCATTGTGAATGCTGAGATAGAAGTGGGACAGTTTGTCGATCGATCCTTGACACAAGAGTAGATATCTATTCTACTGGGCCTTAATGATGAAGAGCTTGATGCGTTAGAGGCCGAGGATGACGTTGAGGTTGAGAATGACGAGGAAGGCTTACATGATCCTACAATTCCAATGAATACGCCGTTTATTTATGTGGATGAGGATGTCGAGATTGAAGATGTGACAGCTGAGGAATACCGTGATCTATTTCAAAGATCAAACGTTGATCAGGGTGCTCTTATATTTACTGAAGAAAATGTTAAAGCAGCTGAAGATCATTGGATAAAGTATCAAAGGGTAAAGGCAAGACGTTTGAATCAAATCCTGATCCATCTGTTGCCGATATTCTGGGTTGGTTCGCTTACAGAAACAAGAAAATCAGTAAGATTATTGAGGCGTATCGTTATGTGGATGAAGAACAAAATCAGGAAGCAGTTGCACGTGGCAAAGCCAATCAAAAGACTACATTCAAGGCTATGTCTACTGTAAAAGGTGATATCATTTTCTGGCTTTTTTATTCGAATTTAAAGGTCTGTATCGTTAAATGGGAGAATGGTGTTCAGTATTATGAAAACATTATTGACGTTCTCTCATTACCACGTTGGGATGTACGAACCCTCGCGTGTCGAGCTTTCATTAACCGTGGGGGAATTATTGAGCAGAATGGTTTCATCAACATTTGCTCTTCGAGGTAAACCACAGTTTTAAGTTCTTTAAGCCGCATATTCCAATCCACAAACGTATAGACGATAATCGTAAAACCGCCAAAGACGATGAAGAATGTACTAGTCAAGACGCTTAATCAGTATATTTATTTATCATTCAACCGATGGTATTATGATAATCGTGCTGGCGAGGCCGTTATTGTTATGGGAAAAGGTCTGAAGACTGAGCAGATTAAGATTATCGATCCAATGTCGATCGTTAATTTGGCTGAGACAGACAATGACGTGCTGTTCAAGAATAAAATATTTATTGAGTGTCGTGAAGACTATGACCGAGCGATGCAGTTTCAATGTGTCGTTCGTGTGTGTCACGAGTACAGAATTCATAGCTGCTGGGACTGGCAGACTAAGCGCTTCAAATAAATTAAAGACAAGACAAAGAGCTCAATACGAGGGGGTTTCTGTTAGTGCACGGCTTTGGCGTCTCAAGTCTTTGTATTTATCGTATTTGTATTTGTTATTATTATAATGGAAAAGATATTTATGTTATTAAGTTAGTTCGTTAATCTAAGGCTAGTTCGATAAGGATGTTTTACGAACTATCCAGTTTGTTTAATGTAACACCCGTTCGTTAAGAATGTTTAACGAATCGGATTGTAGTTTGTTATGTATGTTCCCATTCGTCATGGAATAATGACGAATAGGGCATAACGAATAAAGTGATACGTTATGTTTGGTTATTGAGTCTGTAATATTAACGAACTAGATTATAATTCGTTATGGGATGGGTATCGAATTAGATCCATCGTCTATATATAGAGGCTGAGTCCTCTACATAATTTAAGTTTTGATTTAAAGGAACTACACTTTGTCAAAATCTTCTCTCGATCAAAGTTTCGTTTAATCTTAAAATATCCTATACATAGTACACCTAATACATAGTATATAAGCTAATTAAGAGTAACCATGAAATAGATTCTATTACGGAATTAGATCTAAGTTTAATTCGCTCTAGATCTGGATTAATCCGTTGGTTTCACACCCATGCATATAATGACAATTACACTGGACTTCCTATTACCCTATGAGAGAGTCTCCTCCCCAGGGTGAGCTCTCCCGGGGTGGCTGATATTTCTTGTGTATGTATGAATGTATGTATGAATGGTTCATCTTTATAAGAATCATTAGACTAATGATATCATACTACCATTTTTTATCTTGTTTGTGTTTCGATTACATATATGTGTTCATCCTATTTTATTGATTACTGTTAATCGAATCAGGCTCTATCCCAATATATCTCATCCGTCCAAATATAATTAAATAGTAAATACGAGTGCGATTCGATCCTAACCCATATTCGAGCTCTTTCGTTAATACCTATTATTCACGCTTCCGCACCGAGGCTCGGGTTTTATCAGTTGGTATCAGAGAAGGATTACCGAATCGTTCAGAGTAACCACTGCACCATGGACGTTAAACGATCAAGTTCGTTGAAATTATTTGATGGTTTGGAGAAAATTATATGGATTGATGTTTGGTTTGATGACTCGTTCAGAGATTCAGCATCAATTTCTTGTTTATTTGGTAAAACCGGTCCAGATCTGATGTAACAGTGTTTTTGGCTCGTTTTAGGGCAAAACAGTTCATATGATGATTTTCTGATATATTGAAGATAGATTTTGGATTTCTAGATAACTTGGATATTGCTTCAACAATTGATTTCAGTTGACGAAACTAGTTTTTCGATCCGAAAAAAATCAGGGTTTTGTGCGCTCGTTATTGTTAATAAGAGTGCTGCTCAAATTTTACAAGATTTGTTGGACAAACAATGCCACTGGCAAAAACTGATATGGAGAATGTGCAAGTCAGGAATGCACAGGTACTAGAGGCAATATCATCATAGTTTGTTGTTGTAGATGGCAGGTTCTGCAAGGGGCAAATCAGTAACTGATGATGCAAAAAAGAACTTTTGACGTCTCGAGCATAAAATATTTGGCCACGAACATTTAAGATTGAGCTCGAGTATTTAAAATGATTAAGTGTTTCTTCGAGCGTATGATGTGTTTAGCCCAAGCACATTATTGTTTGGCTAGAGCACAACTTATCTCATGCACATCTTATCTCGAGCACATCAAGTTCCAGATTCGAGCACCTGATTTCTGAAACCCCGAACATATCCTTTGTCTTCTCAAGAAAACTATCTTTTTGGTCTCGAGCACATATTTTATTTATTTGAGAATACTCTTTTTCGAGCATACTTGTTTTGTCATGAACAATTATGTTTGTGAAGAGAAAACTCAAGTTTGTGTCTCGAGCACACCTTTGCTCACGAGCATGCTCGTGAAGAAAACCTTAATGAAAATCACTGCATATCTTTTTACTCTCGAGCACACTTCTTACTCACGGGCATGACTATGTATGCTCGTGAACAGAAAGTTTGTGTTTGTGAAACAATTTAAAAGTTTTGAAATAACCCTTGAGATATTTGGTGCCGTTGACCATTTGACCAAGTTGTTCTTTACGGAAGATACATACCCAGGGGTACTTTGGTAAATTTTTCTCCAATCATCAACAAGCTTATGGAATTCAAACCTGATCAAATTTCACGACCTCATCAAGAGCTTTACAAGAACAAGTGTTGACCAAGCTTAAGGATTTAATCACTTTGAGTGTCAACCAACATATGAATAATTTTATGTGTTTGTGTCAGATTTTTACAATCTTTATATGGATGGTCAAGATTGTTTCACCCACACTTGATTTGAAGACACAATCATTACACACAATTGCAACAAAATTGGGGGAGTAAAATTCTTTGAATTTCATTACAAATTGATTGCTTCAAATCAAGTAAAAGACTCAAGTTAAGGAAAAGTTGATCAAGATCTAATCCAAGGTTTTTCAAAGATGCGGAGGATCTTGATGACGTAATCAGATGGAATCTGCCATCTCAACATCCACACCACAAACGAGATTGAAAATATGAAGATTATTTGATGATCACATTGAGTGTATTTTCTTTTATGATGACCTTGTACTTGATGTTGATCATTGATTTTCAAAGTCTATTAAAATGGGGGGGGGGGGGGAATTTAAATGAAGGACAACGGGTTATGAAGTAATCATGGAAGAAAATTCTATGGCATCGGTCTATGTAACGATTCCGACGAAACCAGGTATACCCTAACCGGTAGACGTTAGTTACATCATATGTAATGTCGGGTGCATGAGTAACCATAGTAACTATACGAGAATACAGGGTTCACTATATTGATTGTGCGTGAATAAATAATTCATCGTATTGAATATGCGATTAATCGATTGATAGTTATTGAAACCCGAACGAATCGAGGGTTCAATTATAGACGAGATATATGATATTTAGTGATTTTACGAAGCATTAATGCTTCAGGATAAGTAAAGTACGGCACAGAAAAAGAATTTCGATTTAATGGTACGACGGTACATTAAACGAATCCTTTAATACCAAACCGAGCAAGAGACAATCGATCAAGCCGAAAAAGATGCGCGATAATTAATAATATGATGTTTTGAGTTAATAAATGTCATGGGTTAAGTTTTTAAAGTTTTTAAATCGGTTTTATATAAATTTCATTTTTAAGCCGAAAAACGACCGTTTTAGCCTCGTTTTAAGCCGAATTAAACGTTTAACCGAAAAACGAACTGAACCAGATTATCCAAAACATTATCCAGATTTCGGAAATCGGAATATGTGGCTAGAAATGAAGAGGTGGGTCCCACCCCACCCCTCCCTTTAGTCCGATCGGACTACTTGTCCACAAAACACTTCATTTTCTTTTTTTACAAACACAATCCAACAAACCTTCAACTCTCTCAAGATCTTGAATCAAAAACCGACAATTCTAGTAAGAAAAACCGAGGTGAAATCGTGTTATTTACATGTTCATATTCGTTTCTTAAGTTTTCTTTCAAGAAAATGAGGTTTCCAAGTGAAAAAGGGTGAAAACCCGAGATGGAACCGATTCTTGCATGATCAAGTGATGTATACGGGTTATACAAGGGATCTTGGTCCAAGAAAGGAGTTAAACGGACCAAAAACGAATTTTTACGGTTAAATCTTTGTTTTTGAATCATAACCGACACCATGAAAGAAATGGCTTGATCGTGAGTGTAACTTGATTGGTATTATGGTATGTTGTTTGTAGGCTCTGTGTTTAGTGGTAGATAAGGTGGAAAGACGAGTTTGTAGCTTGTAGTGGCGGAAAACGAAAGGTATATTCGGTTTATGTCGGTGTATGTGTTTTTGGACAGATTGTTGGTTGTTTAGAGTTAGATCATGATATTTTACAGGGATGTTCTACACATGAAAATAAGAGTTCTGTGAATTTTTGGTAATTTTTGGATAAAGGATGAATATTTGGTGAATTTAATGCTCGGTTTTGGCCAAAAATGGTGAAAAATAGTTAAATATCATGAAAAATTCTGGAAAATTGCAGATAAGCTTTTTATATCATGTATAAGTCACACACAAAAGTTGAGGTCAGTTGGAGAAGTCTAAGTAGGCTTTTCGGTTAAACGAGTTCTAGGGATTCTAGCTCGGTTTTAGTGAAAATGGCATGTAAAAGAAGATTTTAGTTCTGGAAAAATTACAGGGGACTATGTGGATGGCAGGGGACATCCAGGAAAAATTTGGGATTTTTCTAAGGTCGTTTGGTATTTACGACATATTTAGTGTTTAAATGGTGTTTAAAAATAGATAAATAAATTTTAAATATAGAAATTAATTCTGGAAGTATTTTTATAAAATTCCCCACTGTCAAGAAGTGATTTGTGCAAAATTTCAAGATCCGAGATTAAACGGATAATTATTTGTGCTAATTATCAAACTTTTAAAGTTAAAACGCGTAAACCGGTGAAGTTCGCTTAAGCGAGCTGACTGGTTTATAAAAACCCTAAAAATGGACTATTTTCATATAATTGAGTTAAACAAGTAAAAATGAATCATCCGAAAATAATTCGGATGATTTGGGTATTTTTTAACCGATTTAACAGTTTCCGGTACGCCAAAGACGGAAACAGGTCCCGCGGTCAATCGGGACGTCTAAACCGAGGACTAATTTCACCACTTTAATTAAATTATCAGTCAACAACTATTTTCGGGTCGTGTGTGACCAAACTCATTTTGAAACATAAAATTGGATAACCGTGCTAGGCATGCAAAACGGGGAAAACAAGCTATTAGAAGATTTGACTGTTGAACTCTAAACGACATCACAATCTGAGTCCGGAAAAGTGTTTCTGGGTTAACCTTGCCCCAAGAACGGGTACAGTGCTGGGTTAACAGTGTCCCCAGATGTACCGGTTAACCTGGTTAAAGTTATATTAATAATGAGTGTATAGTAACGATCGTAGGGATCATATTACAGATTGGACGTGTTAACTGATAATGATTGTTGCTACCTGCTTGCATGTGCTAAGGTGAGTTTCACGAGCCCCGTTTTCTGAATTGTTTCAAATGTTTTCCCGGGGCGGAAGCATGTTACTACTGAAATATTTAAGTACATACTGAACGCATGGATTTGCGTGGATTTTACTGAACGTATGGATTTGCGTGGATTTATATATATTGGTTATTGTACGGGAATCGTACGGAAATGTACTAAGATGGTAATTGTCTGAGTTGTTAATATTGTAAAGTCCCGCAACAGTGTTCTGGGTTAACAGTGTCCCCAGATGTCTTTGGAAGTGTTCTGGGTTAACAGTGTCCCCAGAGATTATTGGAAGTGTTCTGGGTTAACAGTGTCCCCAGAGGTTATTGGAAGTGTTCTGGGTTAACAGTGTCCCCAGAGGTTATTGGAAGTGTTCTGGGTTAACAGAGGTTTCACTTGTGGGCTCAGCATAATTACATCGATAATATTATATTTTGATATTGATATATCATGGTTTACTCGAATTGTGAAACTCACCAACTATTCGTAGTTGACCCGTTTTCTCGCATGCTTTTCAGGTACAATTAAGATGAAGTAATTGCTTACGTGCTAAGTGCTTGATGTGTGTAAGATTTGCGGGCAGGGTGTTAGGATACATTATAACAAATAGAGTTATGTATCGTATGGTATGATGTGTGTATCACCTAGACGGTAATGAAATACGAGATAATGTAATTTTGAAGTATATTAATGCATTCAGTTTTCTTTATAAACAATGTGGTTGATATCAGAGGTGTCTGTCGCATCCCGTTTACGTTTCCGCTGCGGTTGTGGGGTGTTACAGAACTTGGTATCAGAGCCATTGGTTATAAAAGAATTAGGATGTCTTCAAAAGATACCTAAAATATAACCAGTAGCTCAAGTATTATAGGATCTGAATATCAACTAATAATATATAGTGACGAGAGCTGGATGAACTTGGATGGACAAGTGAGTTATTATGGTCCGAAACATTATAACAGACTTGTCCGCACGAGGGAATTCAGGGGAAGTCACGGGGTACGTTAATATGTAAAAATGGCAACATATGTGTAAAGTATATAATATTATTTATACGTGCTAATGTGTATATATATATATGTACATATCGTGTGGGTACATGTATTGAGAAATGGGACCCGGATAAGGAACCGGGGAAGGAAATAATAAAAAGTACCGAGGATGCTGAAATTTCTAGAGCATCGGTTGATGATAAGTCTGACTTATTGGGCCATAGTTATGATAGTACCAAGTTAGATCTCCCGTTTGACATTAACCAGAAATATCTAGTAACCATCCCTCCCAACTGAAATTGATAAATCCCCTACCCTACCAATACTGGTACCGTATATTCTAATAACCCCAGATGTTCACCTGAACCGTCGACCCTCACGTACGGACGGACCTGTACCTGAACCCATCCTTGTTCCATTAAAATAAAAATAAAATAATAATAATAAAATGGATAATAAATGAGCTGATAAAAATAATATATAGAAATATATATATGTATTGCTCACTCTCCAACATATGAGACATACCACCTCCAGATCGAGAATTACTGATTTTAGCAAACCTAGAACGCCTGAGGACATTGGCTGAGCAAGTGATAGAGTTTCCCATAATAGTAATTAATAATATTTGAAGGCAACCCATGTAGCGCGATTACCTTGAACCTTGCAACTCCCTATGTTAACTTTACATCCGTTAGATGCCTATACCCATGTATACTCGAATAGAATGATTACCCATACACAAAGAAGTGTTGGAATCATTATAGCATAGTTGGTTGTTCGTTCGTAGGTGGTATACTGTGTATGCCGAATATACGAATAAACACGGATATTATAACTCCGTGGTAGGTAATCGTTTGGTGCTCACGGTGAGCATGTATCGGTTATGATGACATGCAGAAGGATATTGAAATCATGAATATTAAACATTGATTTTTGTTGAGAAAGATCTATATGTCAGATGGTGACAAGGGTTATGAACCACATTTAGACGTTAACCGACGTCAGGATAAGTCCATATGTTATTATATTTGTGGGACATATATACTAGATGTCGGTATGTGTAATACATATGATAATATTTGGTGTGTATGTGTATCTGTTGTTATGATTGGGCTGGTAACGAGTTATATGGTGAAATTAGTATTGATTACTGCGTACGGGATGAGTACGGCGGATTGACATAAAAAGAGTAACTCCAATGATGGAGATTGATATGATTCAGTTGATTGCTCAACGATAGCAGATGATGATACCGAATGTTGTATCACAGATCACTGCTAGTGTTGATGCAAATGTGATCGCAGGATTATAGATCGAGCAATCACATGATTATGAATATTTCAATTCTTAGTGGTATTACTAAGAGTGATAATGTCCCACCGAATGCTATTATGACTACAAGTATTAGTTATAAACTAAACATGAATAGTAGTCGTAATGAATTAGATCCGGTATGAGGGGTATGTTTGTTGGTTGTGTTAAGGAAATTATTAATAGTTGACTGATGGTAAAGGGGGGAATGGATTAGCGAGTGGATAGAAAAGATCGAAATGGTTAAGGATGTTGGTAAGAGTCTAGAACATTGTGTAGTAAAATATGCTACAGATATGTTGGTAGACTATGATGTATCGTGATGGAACACGATGGTACAAAATTATAATTAGAAAATTATTACTCAGATTATATGGTCAGAATTTAATATTCTTGTGCTAGAGTACTTTATTTCGAGTAATTAAGTTCAGAGATTGGAGACTGAGCTATGGAAGATAGAAATGTTGAGTGCTGATCACTTAGAACACGCTAATCGTTTGAAGGAATTGTCGTGCCTGGTAACATGGCTAATTACTCCTGAAATTAAGCGAAGTGAGCGCCATATTGGGGACTAACTCCATCGATAAGGAGTATAGTCAACCCTGTAAAATATACAACTTTTGGAAGGGTTGTGTCACAAGACAACCTTGATATATTTGACTCTATGGGAAGCGGAATGGAAGGACGTTAGGTGAAACGTCGAGTGTTAAAGAAGAGAAATGATAAAGGAAGAAGAATGTCGAGTGATAGTAGGCCACAGGTGTGGTAAAGATGGACGTAATGCCACAATTGTAGAACCAAGTGAAGCCATGTGAACCGACAACCCCAACCCATTCGGGTACAACCACTCCGAACCCAACAACTTCAATAACAATCCATCCAAAGAAATCAAATTATGCCAAACAGTTGTACTTGCTATGAATGTGGCAGTACAGAACGTTTTGAGAAATTGCCCAAAGTGAACCAAGGTGTCGTTGGAAGATGAACCTCATGACAAGCATCAACCTCTGATCAAGCAAGGAGCCGTGCTTTTGTGAGTAATCCGAATAAAGCACGTCATGATCCAAAGGTGGTACTAAGTATGTGGTAGTTTTAAATCAATAGGCTTCAGAGATATTTTTACGGTCATCGATAGACGTTAGTTCCTGTTAACCTCCCATCATTTGGAAAGATACCGATTAGTGAAACTATAGAACCCTATACTGTAGAATCGCTAACGGTAAATCCCTAATGGTTAACTAAATTGTTCGGAATTGTCCTATTATTCTGAACGATTAACCTTTCCGTATTGACCTGCGACCAGTAAAGTAAAGAAGTTTTGACGTAATAGTTAGCATGGATTGGCTAACTCAACATGAAGCTGAAATCAAATATGAAAAGAAGATGATTAGAAGATCTCCTTCGGACGATGAAGCGATTTGATACAGAGAAAAGTGTACGGTATTATGTTACCACTCTAATCTCATCTTGAGATGTTATAATATTTACGACAAGAAGACGTGGTGTATTTAACAAACGCGATTGCCAAAGTAATTAAAAGAAAACATATAGAAGATATCCCGATGGTACGCGAATTTCCACAAGTTTTCTCAGAAGAACTTCCTGGAATACCGCCAACCCGACAGGTCGAATTCAGAATCGATTTAATACCTCAAGCTGGCCCTGTTGCTAAAGCATCTTACCGACTTGCACCAACTGAAATGCAAGAATTATTGGATAAGGTTTCATACGACCTAGTTAGTCACCATGGGGTGCACCAGTGTTGTTTGGGAAATGAAGGACGGAAGTGTTAGGATATGTATTGATTAGAGAGAATTGAATAAAGTGACGATCAGGAATAGGTATTCACTTCTTCGAAGTAAATGATCTATTTAACCAATTGCAAGGGGCGATTTATTTTTAGAAAATTGATCTTAGATATAGTTATCACCAAATGGAAAATCCAAGAGGAGGACGTTGCAACAACAGCATTTCGGGCTCGTTACGGCCATTATGAATTCTTAGTTATGCCTCTCGGGCTAACAAATGCGCCGGCAGTGTTCATGGACCTCATGAACCGAGTCTATAAACTTTATTTTGACGAATTTGTCATAGCATTCATTGATGATATTTTGATATATTTGCAACGTAAAGAAGAGCACGAAAGACGGTTAAGAAAATTGTGGAAGTGTTAAAGCAAGAGGAGCTATACGTGAAGTTTTCGAAATGTGATTTTGAATAAAGAAGGCATAATCCCTTGGTCATGTTGTAAAGCAACAAAGATTTCACAAAGATCCAAATAAGATAGAAACAATTAAAATTGTGCCAAGCGCCGATTTTAAGTCTCCCCGATGGAGACGATGGTTTTGTTGCGTATTGTGACGCATCGCGTAAAGGGTTAGGATGCGTGTTGACGCAGTATAATAAGGTTATAACCTATGCTTCCCGACAGTTAAAAGTACACGAGAAAAATTACACTACTCACGACTTAGAACTGGGAGCGGTTATCTTCGCACTTAAAATGTGGGGACATCATCTCTACGATACGAAGTGTACCATCTTCACCGATCATAAAAGTTTGCAGCACATATTCGATCAGAAAGAACTGAATATGAGGCAACGAAGATGGGACGAATTGTTAAGGGATTATGACTGTGACATCCGTTATCACCCCGGCAAGGCTAACGTCGTAGTCGATGCTTTGAGTAGGAAAGATCGGGTTAAGCCATTGCGAGTGCGAGTGCGAGCGCTAGGGTTGATAGTCCAGTCGAACTTTTCAGACCTGATTCGAGTCGCTCAACGTGAGGCGTTGAAAGAGGAACAGCGAAAAGGAGGAACTTTACGGCAATGAGAAAAGTTCGAACAGCGCATGGACGAAATTCTATATTTCAAAAATCGGGTTTGGATCCCGACCCTCCATGACCTTCGGGAATTAATCATGGACGAAGCGCATAGATCAAAATATTTCATACATCCGGGATCGGATTAGACTATTGATGATATGAATATCTGAAAGGATTTTATCAATAACCGAGTGTGGAGAAAGATATGGCTACGTATGTTGGTGAAAATTTAAGTTATGCAAGAGATAAGGCTGCAGACCCTAGGGAATGCCACAACGACAGAACATTCGCCAATGATAGTGGGAATAAATTACAATGGATTTCGGGACGCAAATTCCCAAGATATATCAAAGGCATGGGGTAAATTGGGTAATCGCGGATCGATTAACCAATCCTCGCATTTCATTCCAATCTATGACGATTACCACAATGAATTCAACTCCCAAATTCCTGATGGGGAAATGGTATCTCGTCGTGGAGTACCATTTTCAATGATCTCAGATCGAAATAGTCATCCTACTTCCATTATTGGAAGGAGGGGAAGGAAGCATCGAGAGCTTGAAGCTTCTATGGGTGAAGTAGTTATCACCAATTTGTTAAATTGAAAATGGGTGTCGATCAAGCCATAAGATTTGAATTGATTCGAGAAACAACCAATCGGATTTATAATATTTAAGATAAGTTGAAAGCAGCGCGAGATTGGCAAAGGATTTATGCCAACCTTCAAAGGAAACCATTGTCACTGGAAAGAGGTGACAAGGCATTTTTTTTAAGGCATCACCTTCGAGAGGGGATATGAGGTTTGGCAAAACCGAAAATAGCTCCTTAATATATTGGGTCTCATGAGACTATCTCCATGATTGGTAATTTAGTTTATCGATTAAAGTACGGCAGGGGCTAAGTACTATACATGATATTTTGCCATGTATACGGATTGAAAAGTGCCTAAGCGATGAGGCAACGAAAGTACTAGTAATAGAGGTACTCATAGAAGACATGCTTGATATCATAACTAATTCCGTAGAGATAGTAGACGGGAAAACTAAACAGTTTGGACATACCAAGCTTTATTAATTAAGATTAAGTGGAATTCACAGCGAGTACCAGATTATACTTGGTAACGCGAGGGTGAATTCTGAAGGAAAAACCCCCCACCTTTCTCTCGAAAGGAGATAGTGGGCGTGTAAAATTTCGAGGACGAAATTTCTTAACGGGGGGAGAATGTAACGATTCCGACGAAACCAGGTATACCCTAACCGGTAGACGTTAGTTACGTCATATGTAATGTCGGGTGCATGAGTTACCATTGTAACTATACGAGAATACAGGGTTCACTGTATTGATTGTGCGTGAATAAATAATTCATCGTATTGAATATGCGATTAATCGATTGATAGTTATTGAAACCCGAACGAATCGAGGGTTCAATTATAGACGAGATATATGATATTTAGTGATTTTACGAAGCATTAATGCTTCGGGATAAGTAAAGTACGGCACAGAAAAAGAATTTCGATTTAATGGTACGACGGTACATTAAACGAAACCTTTAATACCAAACCAAGCAAGAGACAATCAATCAAGCCGAAAAAGATGCGCGATAATTAATAATATGATGTTTTGAGTTAATAGATGTCATGGGTTAAGTTTTTAAAGTTTTTAAATCGGTTTTATATAAATTTCATTTTTAAGCCGAAAAACGACCATTTTAGCCTCGTTTTAAGCCGAATTAAACGTTTAACCAAAAAACGAACTGAACCAGAATATCCAAAACATTATCCAGATTTCGGAAATCGGAATATGTGGCTAGAAATGAAGAGGTGGGTCCCACCCCACCCCTCCCTTTAGTCCGATCGGACTACTTGTCCACAAAACACCTCATTTTCTTTTTTTACAAACACAATCCAACAAACCTTCAATTCTCTCAAGATCTTGAATCAAAAACCGACAATTCAAGTAAGAAAAACCGAGGTAAAATCGTGTTATTTACGTGTTCATATTCGTTTCTTGAGTTTTATTTCAAGAAAATGAGGTTTCCAAGTGAGGGTGAAAACCCGAGATGGAACCGATTCTTGCATGATCAAGTGATGTATACGGGTTATACAAGGGATCTTGGTCCAAGAAAGGAGTTAAACGGACCAAAAACGAATTTTTACGGTTAAATCTTTGTTTTTGAATCATAACCGACACCATGAAAGAAATGGCTTGATCGTGAGTGTAACTTGCTTGGTATTGTTGTATGTTGTTTGTAGGCTCTGTGTTTAGTGGTAGATAAGGCGGAAACACGAGTTTGTAGCTTGTAGTGGCGGAAAACGAAAGGTATATTCGGTTTGTGTCGGTGTATGTGTTTTTGGACAGATTGTTGGTCGTTTAGAGTTAGATCATGAAATTTTACAGGGATGTTCTACACATGAAAATAAGAGTTCTGTGAATATTTGGTAATTTTTGGATAAAGGATGAATATTTGGTGAATTTAATGCTCGGTTTTGGCCAAAAATGGTGAAAAATAGTTAAATATCATGAAAAATTCTAGAAAATTGCAGATAAGCTTTTTATATCATGTATAAGTCACACACAAAATTTGAGGTCAGTTGGAGAAGTCTAAGTAGGCTTTTCGGTTAAACGAGTTCTAGGGATTCTAGCTCGGTTTTAGTGAAAATGGCATGTAAAAGAAGATTTTGGTTCTGGAAAATTACAGGGGACTATGTGGATGGCAGGGGACATCCAAGAAAAATTTGAGATTTTTCTAAGGTCGTTTGGTATTTACGACATATTTAGTGTTTAAATGGTGTTTAAAAATAGATAAATAAATTTTATATATAGAAATTAATTCTGGAAATATTTTTATAAAATTCCCCACTGTCAAGAAGTGATATGTGCAAAATTTCAAGATCCGAGATTAAACGGATAATTATTTGTGCTAATTATCAAACTTTTAAAGTTAAAACGCGTAAACCGGTGAAGTTCGCTTAAGCGAGCTGACTGGTGTATAAAAACCCTAAAAATGGACTATTTTCATATAATTGAGTTAAACAAGTAAAAATGAATCATCCGAAAATAATTCGGATGATTTGGGTATTTTTTAACCGATTTAACAGTTTCCGGTACGCCACAGACGGAAACGGGTCCCGCGGTCAATCGGGGCGTCTAAACCGAGTACTAATTTCACCACTTTAATTAAATTATCAGTCAACAACTATTTTCGGGTCGTGTGTGACCAAACTCATTTTGAAACATAAAATTGGATAACCGTGCTAGGCACGCAAAACGGGGAAAACAAGCTATTAGAAGATTTGACTGTTGAACTATAAACGACATCACAATCTGAGTTCGGAAAAGTGTTTCTGGGTTAACCTTGCCCCCAGAACGGGTACAGTGCTAGGTTAACAGTGTCCCCAGATGTACCGGTTAACCTGGTTAAAATTATATTAATAATGAGTGTATAGTAACGATCGTAGGGATCATATTACAGATTGGACGTGTTAACTGATAATGATTGTTGCTACCTGCTTGCATGTGCTAAGGTGAGTTTCACGAGCCCCTTTTTCTAAATTGTTTCAAATGTTTTCCCGGGGCGGAAGCATGTTACTACTGAAATATTTAAGTACTTACTGAACGCATGGATTTGCGTGGATTTTACTGAACGTATGGATTTGCGTGGATTTATATATATTGGTTATTGTACGGGAATCTTACGAAAATGTACTAAGATGGTAATTGTCTGAGTTGTTAATATTGTAAGGTCCCGCAACAGTGTTCTAGGTTAACAGTGTCCCCAGATGTCATTGGAAGTGTTCTGGGTTAACAGTGTCCCCAGAGATTATTGGAAGTGTTCTGGGTTAACAGTGTCCCCAGAGGTTATTGGAAGTGTTCTGGGTTAACAGTGTCCCCAGAGGTTATTGGAAGTGTTCTGGGTTAACAGAGGTTTCACTTGTGGGCTCAGCATAATTACATCGATAATATTATATTTTGATATTGATATATCATGGTTTACTCGAATTGTGAAACTCACCAACTATTCGTAGTTGACCCGTTTTCTCACATGCTTTTCAGGTACAATTAAGATGAAGTAATTGCTTACGTGCTAAGTGCTTGATGTGTGTAAGATTTGTGGGCAGGATGTTAGGATACATTATAACAAATAGAGTTATATATCGTATGGTATGATGTGTGTATCACCTAGACGGTAATGAAATACGAGATAATGTAATTTTGAAGTATATTAATGCATTCAGTTTTCTTTATAAACAATGTGGTTGATATCAGAGGTGTCCGTCACATCCCGTTTACGTTTCCGCTGCGGTTGCGGGGTGTTACAGTCTAAGGGCGAGATTGTTGGGTCTTATATTTTAGACCGACGTATCGAATTAATATGTGGGTGAAAAATATATTCTTTGGTCTCAACCAAGGGTGGATGGCTTGAAGGCCAAGACATGCTAGACTAGTATAAATAGATGTTTTTATTCATTTATCTAGCATTGAGTGTGTTGTGTATTGATTGCGATCTAGGGTTTTATCCCTATGAGAGAGTCTCCTCCCCGGGATGAGCTCTCCCGAGGTGGCGATATTTCTTGTGTATGTATGAATGTATATATGTATGAGTAGTTCATCTTTATGAGACTCATTAGATTAATGATATCATACTGCCATTTCTATCTTGTTTGTATTTCGATTACATATATGTGTTCATCCTATTTTATTGATTATTGTTAATCGAATCAGGCTCTCTCCCAATACATCTCATCCGTCCAAATATCATTCAAGAGTGAATACGAGTGCGATTAGATACAAACCCATATCCGAGCTCTTTCGTTAAAACCGATTATTCACGTTTCTGCACTGGGGCTCGGGTTTAGTCATATTGCCCGGTTAATCTGGCATTGTGCGTATCTACAACTTATATACTTCCTTATTTGGTTAAATTGTGTATCTCACTTGATATAGTTTGCAATTTTATTTATTATTATATATTCACAAAATATGGTGTAATACCCACTAAACCTACTGTTGACAAAATTATTGTATTTTTAACGCATATGCCGGTTATCATTTGATCTAGTTGCAAGATTTGGTGAAGAACTTAGGATTTGCTATGTTAGAGGAGAGATTATCAAGACTTAGTTAAATTTTGATTTTGAATTATTTTGTTTATATGAATTATGTACTTGTATTTGATTTATATGATTAATGAATTAAATTTTAATAGATATTGTCACTTTTTAAATTATTGCATGATAGTACCTTGAGAGCTGTCAGCCATCAGCTCATGCCTCAGCATTTCCGCCATAGGTTGGGGTGTGAAATTGGAAGTATTAAAATCTGTGCTTCTCTATTCCAACATCTTAGAATAAGAAGTATGGGTAACACCTTGGAAAGAAAGAATGTTATGCTGAAGTTTTAATACTGAAACTTTTGTTTATTGAAGGGAGAGACAGTTGAAGAGATGCTGACAAGATTCTACTATATTATTTCTGAGATGATAAAATAACAGATGGAACCTACTCAATTTGACCAAATTGATACAATCACAAACTCATTACCATCTTCGTACAACCTTTTTGTTGGTGTTGAAAGAGAACAGTTTTTTTAAAAAATGATGAGTTGACTACCTTGGAATTCATGCACAAAATTGTAGAACAAGAATATGATTTAAAGTTTTCGAATTTTTTCAAAGGATAATCAAGATCCTACATTATATGGTGGTTTGTTACTAATGAGTAGCAGCTCGGCTTCAATCACTGCTTTTTATTCTCAAAATTCTCGAGAGTTTCCACTATCTGTTAATGATTCTATGCAGAGCGTATGCTTTATGGTACCAGGTTCCAACAATATTGGTGGATCAAGAACTTCTTTTGCTAGTGTTGTATTCTTCTTCAGCCTAACCATCAAATGTCACACATGAAGGAAATGGAAGAACACTTTGCTTTCTTAAGTGCATTTATGGGTTCATATGAGAAATTGGTGGGTGGTGAAATTACCACAAGTGAGTTAACTGATGAAGATTACGACCAATACGATCCAGATGATTTGGAACTTGTGGATCTCAAACGGAACATGGCCATGATTGTGAAAAAGGTAAAACGGTTTATGCAGAACTGTCATGATTTTGGCCACTTTGCCAAAGACTGTGATAAACCCAAAAAGGAGTACACAGGACCCCAAAACCAAGACATAAGTCCGGGAAAGAGGTATGTTGGTTCTAAAGAGAAAACTTATGGGGGTGAGTCTGTTAGGACGGTTGGTTCACAAGCTTAGCTAACCGCCGAAGGTATAGACTAGAACAAGAGATTGTTGGGAAGTGAAAATGTGATGCGTGGGAAAAAACACATGTCTATGATTGTGTATTCTCTTGTGTTTAAGTGTTATTATATATCGAACACGAGTACTTTGAGTGTTTTTATGTTTACAGGTTTGCAGAGCTTAATGGAGCTAATTTGGAGTGTTTAAGGATGGATAAATCAAGAGTACATGAAAAGGAGTGATCAAGAGCTTAACCGGACGATCGGGAGTTGAAGAAAACGCAAACGACGAGTTGGAGCAGCAGCAACCATAGGCTATAGGCTCCTGGTCGTAGCCTACGCCCAAGGACAGCCTTAAGGTAGTAGCCACAGGCCGTAGCCCAGCCGTAGGCTAGAGCGGTCCAGCCGTAGGCTACGGTAGCCGGGTCGTAGGATACAGCCATGCCTGACGGAAAATCGGGTTTTGATATTTTTCTTTCATATTTAAGGGGTAAAAACCCTAAGGTCGATTATCTTTCATTCTCTACTACCTGGGGCGATTGAGAGGCTATTTTTCACCATCACAACACCTTTTAATAACCATGTTCACTCATGCAATCATCTTCCAACATCATAATTAAGAGAATCAAGATCGATATGCAAGGATAAAGACTTCATAACTATCTCCAGGCGTAAGGTCAAGTTGTATGTTGGATTTTTGATATTCTAAAGTTTAACTTTGAATTTAGATTTGGTTAATCATTCGGTTGATCAACTCTTTATATTTTCTTGTGTGCTTAACAATTTTCTAGTAATTGATTGCCTAATCTTTTGTTAGTTAATCGATTTGTGGTCATCAACAATTAAGATTGAGTTCTTTTTGTCATTGACCCGTTTATCATTAACCATAATATTGATTTTGTGTTTCAAAACTTAAAACTGATAATCAACAAGATTTTCATTAAGCTGTGTCAATAGTTTGGATTAAGTTCTAACATTTAGCGTAGCCAAATATTAAGTCTTTTGGTTTACATATAATAACAATAATATATGCAAATAAATTTGTCAATTTTCTAACTTGCTTCATAACCTGAACCCTGGAGTTAGTTTATTTTCATATTATTGTTTTGCAAACTACTTTCTAAACAGCTTGACATAGTCTTTCCACCCTAATTAATCAACAAATAAGATATGAGTTTTACTTACACTTTCCAATGATTGTTGTAGAGACGAACTTACATACCCGTACTAGTTATAAAAATACTTGTTTTTGATTAGAGCAAGACATTTATATCAAAATGGAGCCGTTGCCGAGGAATCAATGCTCAAAGTGCTAGTTTAGCTTAAATTTTAGTTTTTGTTTTAATTATTTCTTCTTTAATTTTTCACGGGTGTTAGTGTTTTTGTCTGTGTAGGTGATTTTACAAGTTAATGCAGACGAGATATTCCCGTGAGAAAGAGCCACTATAGTTTTATACAGAAATTGAGATAACAGCTAACAGAAATCGAGCAGCTCAGAAACCCAATGTAGACCGAAAACAAGAAACTACAGTGCCAAAAAAAGAAACCATGAGTACCAAAACAACATAGACCCGAATGACTACCAACCACATAACCAAGACCGGCCAAATAACCAAGAATAAGCAGCTCCTCAAACCAACATGCCACCTAACCATAACCAAAATGTTACCCGTAACCGAAACTGAAACCTATTTAAACGAGGTGGATTTATCCGTAACCACAGGAGACGGTTGATTAATGATGACAACTTCTCAATCAGATTCGCCCATTCGCCCTACTAACCCGTCAAAGACAAGCTGAGTTTAGAACGGAAAGACTCGAGATTAACTAGGCTCATGTACGGGTGGAAAATTGGCATATAGGGGATGATGCGGGGTTCGATTATGATGATGAGGAAGAATTTAGGGATGAATATGGGGGTCAATATCAGCAGCAAAATGTCCAGAATGACTAGAAAGTTCATCAAAATCATCTAGAAAATCCACGAGATCGAGCACCGAAACGTCAGCATAATCGTGAACAACAGGTACCGTATTATGAGTTTGATAATGGACTACCGAGAGCATATATCCCACCACCAGTCAAATGAGTTCAAAGTCACCTCATCCCTTAAGTGGCCACGAAACCTCTAACGATCGCTATTCCTGTCAGAAATGGAAGGACTTTTTCGGTAAGGCACATCAGTTTAACGGGGTGACCTGCGTTTTAATGAAAGGCTACTGAATAACCAAACCTACACTTGAATGATTTTAACTCGATATGTGCGCTTATCTCAAGTCAAAGTTTTACCGCGGAAGAAGTGAAGATGGTCTTTTTCCAGTTCAGTTTGAAGGATGCAGCAAAATATGGTTCTTATCTTTGCCGTCATCTAGTATCTATACTTGGGGGGATTTGGCGCTAAAATTTTAAGATGAATATTATGCGCCATAGAGATCTAGCGAAGCCTGAAACGCAATTCGGAATTTTCAGCAACGCATAGGTGAAACCTTCTGCGAGACATTTTAGAGATTTAAACTGTTTTTGAGGACTTGCCCACATCATGGAATTGTCTTATGGGAATTGATAAAGGCTAACAACAACCGAGCCTCGGTGCGGAAGTGTGAATAATCGTTATTAACAAAAGAGCTCGGATCTGGGTTAGGATCGAATCGCACACGTATTCACTCTTGAATAATATTTGGACGGATGAGATGTATTGGGAGAGAGCCTGATTCGACACGTATATGTAAAAGAAACACAAACAAGATAGAAATGGTAGTATGATATCATTAGTCGAATAATTCTCATAAATATGAACCACTCATACATACACAGTAAATATTAGCAACCCCGGGAGAGCTCATCCCGGGCAGGAGACTCTCTAATAGGGATAAAACCCTAGATCTCAATCAATACATAATACACTCAATCACACTAGACAGATGAATAAATACATCTGTTTATACTAGTCTAGCATGACTTGGTCTTCAAGTCATCCACCCTTGGTTGAGACCAAACTATATATTTTTCACCCACATATTAATTCGATGCGTCGATCTAAAATATAAGACCCCACAATCTCCCCCTTAGACCGATGCCATCGAATTTTCTTCCATGATTACTTCATAACCCGTTGTCTTTCATTTAAATTCTACCCCTCACTTTAAGCGGTTTTGAACTTCAATGATCAACATAAAGTAACAAGGTCATCATAAAAGGAAATACACTCAATGTGATCATCAAATAATCTTCAATTTTTCAACCCCATTTGTGGTGTGGATGTTGAGACGGCAGATTCCGTCTGAGTACTTCATCAATATCCTCCACATCTTTGAAAACCTTGAATTATTGCTCTTGATCAACCTTTTCTTAACTTGAGTCTTTTACTTGATTTGAAGCAACCAATTTTCAATAAAATTCAAAGAATTTTACTCCCCCAATTTTTTTTGCAATTTTCTTTATTCAAAGTGTCTTCAAATCAAATGTGTGTAAAACAGTCTTGATCATCCTTCTCAAGATTGAAGAATCTGAAATAACTAAATGAAAATATTCATTTGTTGGTAGACACTCCAAGTGGTTAAATCCTTAATCTTGGTCAACACATGTTCTTGTAAAACTCTTGATGAAATCGTGAATTTTTTGTGAATTTTGCCCAAATTTTGCTCTAAAATATTCAAAAATGACCAATATGCCCCTCATTGACCCGGTACAGTCAACAACTGATTTGACTAGAAAAATCTCTTCCAATAGTCAATCGTACCTGGGCAAACATCTTTCATTCAGAGCACATGGTCAAAAGGTCAACGGATAAGCAAATATTACATCTTATCTCCATCTTGGCATGTTTGACTTAAGAAAGTCAACTGCTGAAACTATGCCAAACATTCTTCCCAACACTTGATATGATTCACAAACACAAACTTTCTGTTCATGAGCACACATATTTCCCTTCACGAGCATGCTAGACCAGAGTCATGCTTGTTAGCAGGAAGTGTGCTCGAGAGTAAAAAGATATGTAGTGTTCAAACAACATCATATCAACAACAATAACTACCAAACAACCCCTATTTGAATTGTGTAGCAACAACTTGTACAATCAATTACAACAGCTGTAACAAGAGCATTATAATTTGTACCAGCTTGTTAGTTAATGCATTAGCAATTGCTATACTTCTTTTCCAAACCAGCAAAATTTGTTTGTGACTAAAAATCTAAACAACAGCTAAAACGCATGTTATCTTTCCGATCCTGGCAGAAACACTTAAACGAGCAGCATCGTGGCTAATGTCACTACATAAATTCCAAAACTTCCCTTTTCATAAATAATCCATATCTGTAGCTGCAAATTATTTGAGTACGGTGCGAAACAACCCAATTACCTTAACTTTCGCTGCAACTACTCAAGACTTAGTAAATAACCCCTTAGATTTGCTCAGGAATTGAACTTGCTCGAGCTTAGTACATGCACTGTCAACTTAAGTAGTAACTCGAACACTTATTTAATACATTTCGTCTACCCGTTCTAAGTACTCGAGAAAGAAATTGCAGTGTAGCTAAGTATTTGTGATATAAACTTTGCAATGTTCGTGAATAAATAAACTCATAACAAAATGTTTTAGAGTCCTAACTGTTAGTGAGGTACGATAACATAGTAGCAGCAGCTACTTGAAATGCATTAACAGCTTCTTCCATATGCACACGTGTTTGTGAATTAATCATGTAATCAGCAAATTATAGATTTGCCCCGTCGGCTAACAGATTGTACAATTAAGAGCAAACTGAACTAGCAGCTTCAGCATATTAACATAATACCATACTACTTTGTGTATGTAATTATAATCAAATCAACAACTTAAGAAATTGCACATTCTACAGCTGATATATTACAAAACTAACATTTGCTGCAACTGTTGGTAAAAATATTAAAGATACTCGGAAGTAAACATCTGTTCGAGACCAATCTGTCAGTAAAATGCTCGAAATTAACTGCTTGTGTATAAAATCTGCAAACTATACCAGCTGCATATCACTTTGTAACAGATATGAATTGACTGAAATATCACTGCAATTTAGCTCAGCAACAGTTGAAATATTGCTTTCATATCAGCGGTATGCTCGAACATATAAAAATCATATCAACAGCTAATATCAACTCGAACCCCAATTAACTTCTCGTGACTCTCGCTGCTACAGCCCCTTCAACTCGTGAATATGAATTAAGGCGAATTGTTCATGAGTAAGAACCAAGTACTCATGAGCACACAATTAGCTCGAACATATGTAAACACGGTTTCCCCCAAATTTAAAACATAAGAACCCTAAAATCTTAGATCCGAAATTAATCACTTAATTGGAAAAATTAATCATTGAAGTCAAATCAAATCATCATGAAATGAACATTCTAACAACAATCTAACATCAATTTCATCAAACAATCGGATCTAGAACATCAAATATAAACTGGTTCAACCTAAAACGAACCGAAAACAGTAGCTCTGGACAAAACTGAAAAAATATAAACGTGAAACCGATGATGAATCTCCGAACTAATCATCAATCCAAAAATCAATCCACATAAATCATATTCGAATCATCAAATTTCACCCAACTCAATGAAAAAACCCACCAAAACTTCACCCTACTTCAAAGTTTAACGTTCATGACGGATTCAAAAGTGAATTCATTCAAATTCAGTGGTTAGACTAAACGATTCGGTAACCCACTCTGATACCAATTGACAAGAACCAAGCCCCGGTGCGGAAGCATGAATAAATCGTATTAACGAAAGAGCTCTGATATGGGTTAGGATCGAATCACACTCGTATTCACTCTTGAATGATATTTGGACGAATGAGATGTATTGGGAAAGAGCGTGATTCAATTAAAAATAATCAATAAAATAGGATGAACACATATATGTAATCGAAACACAAACAAGATAGAAATGGTACTATGATATCGTTAGTCGAATGATTCTCATAAATATGAACCACTCATACATACATTCACACATACATAAGAAATATCAGCCACCCCGGGAGAGCTCATCCCGGGGAAGACTCTCTCATAGGGATAAAACCCTAGATCTCAATCATACTAAACAAATGAATAAAATACATCTATTTATACTAGTCTAGCATGAGTTGGTCTTCAAGCCATCCACCCTGGGTTGAGACCAAACAATATAATTTTCACCCAGATATTAATTCGATGTGTCGGTCTAACATATAAGACCCAACAAAGGCATTCCATGATAGTCTCTCTAATGAAGATGTTCGAGACCTCCAAGCCACAACTAATGGATCTTTTCTTACAAACGATAAAAATGTGGATTGGGGGCATCTTGAAAGACATGCAAATAATTCAAAAAGACAAGCACAGTCGAACGGGATGGCCAAAAGAGCAGTAGTAAAAGCGGTTGACAATCTTGGTTCAGATGACAGAATGAATAGGTTGGAAAAGAAGATGGACAGATTTTTGGATGGAGGTATTCAAGAAACAGGTAGATCAGGAAAAACTATCCGGTATGTGAAGGTTTTTGTGAGTTAGGTCATGAAGTTGTGAGTTGTGGGGTTGAAGACATTGAGGAAGAGTATGTCAACTATGTTCATGGTTAAAGGAAGTACAATAATATGAGTTCAAATACTTGTCATCCGGGCCTTAGAAATCATCCAAATTTCAGCTATGAAATCCAAACACTCAAAAGAACATGAATTTTCGGGACAGTTCTCAGAAGACAGGTTATTAATCGAACCAGAAACAATTTGGGAACAGTTCTGGCAATGGTCAGAGTGGGTACAATTAGATATATTCTAAGGATTACAATAAGGGTTATAAAAAGAGTTACGGCAAGGTAATTCTTCGGGTAACAAAGAGGATTCGATTAAGGATGTGATGGAGTTATTGAAGAAAATGAATGAAGATCAAGAGACTCAAAACAAGGCTTTGAATTAGAGGTTGGAGCTTAATGAGAACGCAAATGCTGCAAGGGATAAACAGGTGAGTCCATTGGCAGAAGAAATGGCAAGCCTAAAAAGAAATCCATCCAAATTACCGAGTGACACTTTGAAGAACCCGAGCCATCAGAATAACAGTTCTTCAAGTGGAAATAGCACCTACATTAACCATGTAAGTACACTTAGGAATCCACCATCAACCTTCGTTGAAGGAGTGGTGGAAGACTTTGGTGAAAATGAGAACAGTGATGATGAGGTGGAAAACGAACCAATTAATAAACCGAAAAAATCAATTAATAAAACTTAAACGAACCGGTAAAGGAAAAAAGAAACACCAATCGACTAGGATATGGGTCCCACGGGTAAAACTGTTCCGTTTCCTCGGGAATTGGTGAATCCCGCAACATCATCACTGAAAAAAAGAGGGGCCCATAACAGGAGGAAAATGTAGGAGGTAATTAAAAAAGCAAAAATTAATTTACCCCTCATTGATATTATAAAACAAGTCCCCACATATGCTAAATATTTAAAGGACTTGTGTACTCATAAACGAACTCAGAAAATGCCCAACCAGGTTAATTTAACAGCTAATGTGAGTTCGGTTTTGATGGGAATCCTCCCACCCAAGTTACAAGATCCAGGAACACCAATAATACTGTCACACCCCGACTAGTTAGTTGCGGAAGCGTAAAACGGGAATGTAACAGATAATACTGGTATCAACAACATTGTTTATAAAGAAATTCACAAACTAATTTACATCATATTACATGGGTTGGTACTATGTTTACAAACTAGATGAGAATCACATAACCGGTTTACGAGCTTCTTATTCAATATTATATATCTGCGTCTATTCACAGCTATTCAACTTCATTCCTAACACCAAGAACGTAAGCTAATCATTCCACATTTGCTTTACCTGAAAAGCATGTTAAAACGGGTCAACTACGTCTAGTTGGTGAGTTTCAAGTTTCACGAGTATCAACGAAATCAGTATACGAGTTCGTAAAGTTTACAGTGTGTATGTATACATGTATGTGTATGATGTATTATACTAAGCCACAAGTGAAACCGAAACGAGCTAAAACACATGGCCACCCCTGCCCATGCACTCCCGTTGGCATTTAACAGCCACTTTGCCCCAAGTATGTACTATGTCTAACACCACATAGCAGTATGTAATAAGTTTAAATGACAATGTGCAACTGGGTTAACATGTTCCGGCATACCCCACCGGCTCTGTCAGTTGGGTTTGTCAAACCGATAGTACTATCCACACGTCACCGGCACGAAGTTAATCACTTGTGTTTGTGGGGACTTTCAAGTGTTAGTACTTAGATAACTCACATCACCGCACGTTTTCAAGTATATAAGTATATGTAAACATGTGTAACGATTCCGGCAAAATCAGGTATACCCTAGCCGGTATATACTATTTATGTGTTATTTAATAACGAATATATGATTTATAATGCGCTTATACGAGTATGTATGATTCACATTACTGATTATACTCGATTATACAGTTAATCGTATTGGAAATACGATTAACCGAATAACGGTTATTGAAGCCCGAACGAATCGAGGATACACTATAGACGAGATATATGATATTTAGTGATGTTTACGAAGTATTAAAGCTTCGGGATAAGTGAATTAAAGTACAGAAAAAGAATTTTCGATTTAATGATACGTCGGTACGTTAAACGAAACCTTTAATACCAAACCGAGCAAGAGACGATCGATCAAGCCGAAAAAGATGCGCAATTATTAATAATATGATGTTTTAAGTTAATGAAAGTCATGGTTTAAGTTTTTAAAGTTTTTAAATCGGTTTTATATAAATTTCATTTTTAAGCCGAAAACGACCGTTTTAGCCTCGTTTTAAGCCGAATTAAACATTTAACCGAAAAACGAAATGAACCAGATTATCCAAAACATTATCCAGATTACAGATATCCAAATGAGTGGCCAAGAATGAAGAAGTGGGTCCCACCCCACCCCTTTCTCGATTCCGATCGGATGAGGGGTATATCCCCTTATCCTTTGTTTCTTTTTTTCATCCAACACAACTCAACAATCTTCATTTCCTCTCAACCTATGAACTAAAACCCGAGATTCTAGCTAGAAAATCGAGGTAAAGATCGTGTTATGTACGGGTTTATCTTCGTTTCTTGAGTGTATTTGCAAGAAAATAAGGTTTCAAAGATGAAAACCGATTCTTGCATGATCAAGTGATGTATACGGGTTATACAAGGGATCTTGGTCCAAGAAAGGAGTTAAACGGACCAAAAACGAATTTTTACGGTTAAATCTTTGTTTTTAAACCATAACCGAAACCATGAAAGAAATGGCTTGATTTTGAGTGTAACTTGCTTGGTGTGGTGTTATTGTGCTTGTAGGTGTTGTATCTAGTTGTTAGCAAAGGCTAGAAAGCGAGATCCTTGCGATTTGAAGCTATAAACACAAGGTAGTTCGGTTTTTGTATGATGTTTGAGATTTGGACAGATTGTGATGTGTTTAGAGTTAGGTCATGAAATTTTACAGAGGTGTTATATATATGAAAATATGAATTATGTGAAATTTTGGTAATTTTTGGACAAAGGATGAATATTTGGTGAATTTAATGCTCGGTTTTGGCCAAAAATGGTGAAAAATAGTTAAATATCATGAAAAATTCTGGAAAATTCCAGATAAGATTTTTATAACATGTATAAGTCACACACAAAATTTTAGGTCAGTTGGAGAAGTCTAAGTAGGCTTTTCGGTTAAACGAGTTCTAGGGTTTTCTAGCTCGGTTTTAGTGAAAATGGCATGTAAAATGAGATTTTGGTTCTGGAAAAATTACAGGGGACTACGTGGATGTCAGGGGTCATCCAGGAAAAATCTGGGATTTTTCTAAGATCGTTTGGTATTTACGACATATTTAGTGTTTAAATGGTGTTTAAAAATAGATAAATAAATTTTAAATATATATAAATTAATTCTGGAAATATTTTTATAAAATTCCCCACTGTCAAAAAGTGATTTTTGTAAAATTTCAAGATCCGAGTCTAAACGGATAATTATTTGTGCTAAAAAGAAAATAAAAACAAACTTTCGAAGCTTAAAACGCGTAAACCGGTAAAGTTCGCCTAAGCGAGCTGACTGGTGTATAAAAACCCTAAAAATGAACTATTTTCATATAGTTGAGTTAAATAAGTAAAAATGAATCATCCGAAAATAATTCGGATGATTTGAGTAATTTTAACCGACTTAACAGTTTCCGTTACGCTAAGACGGAAACGGGTCCCGCGGCCAAACGGGACGTCTAAACCAAGCTCTAATTTCACAGCTTTAACTAAATTATCAGTCAACAACTATTTTCGGGTCGTGTGTGACCAAACTCATTTTTGAAACGTAAAAACGGATAACCGTGCTAGGCACGCAAAACGGGAAAAATGACTAATAGTAATTTTGACCAGTGAACGCTAAACGATATCACGATCTGTGTCCTGAAAAGTATTTCTGGGTTAACATTGCCCCCGGAACGGTTACAGTACTGGGTTAACAGTGTCCCCAGATGTACCGGTTAACACGGTTAAAGTTATGTAATAGTGATTGTATAGTAACGAACTTAGGGATCGTATTACAGATCCGGACTAATAGCTGGTGTACTGTGATACCTAATTGCCTACGATAAGGTGAGTTTCACGAGCCCCTTTTTCTGAATTGTTTTTAAATATTTCCCGGGGCGGAAAGCATGTTACTATTGAAATGTTTAAGTACATACTGAACGCATGGATTTGCGTGTATTTATAAATATTTGATTGTACGGGAATCGTACGGAATGGGTACAGTACTGGGTTAATAGTGTCCCCAGATGTCCCTAGAAGTGTTTCTGGGTTAACGTTGCCCCCGGTATGGGTATTGTACTAGGTTAACAGTGTCCCCAGAATGGGTATTGTACTGGGTTAACAGTGTCCCCAGATGTCCCTAATATATGCTTATTATAATGATTTGTCACAGTTGTTTAAATTAGTGAAACTCACCAACTATTCGTAGTTGACCCGTTTTCTTTACATGCTTTCTAGGTACTCCCAAACTGGAATAAGTGCTACATGCTTGACGATGCGTGCTTGTTGTGGAAGCTTACTGATCTTTTTGTATTAAATATGTTAATGTGTTGTTGGTAAAACTTATGTGTTAACGCCTAGATGGTAACTAAACTCGGAACAATTTAATATGATGTAAATTAATGTAGTGGTGTTATCTTTATAAGCAATGCTGTTGATATCAGACGTGTCTGTTGCATCCCGTTTACGTTTCCGCTGCGGTTACGGGGTGTTACAACATGCTTTCCACCCCAAAAGTTCGTAAAACAGTTTAGGAAGTGGGGTCGTGAAACTCACCTTATTGTAGTTCGAGCAGGTAATATACGTCAATAAGTGTTATGCCTCGATTATAACTCGTATCCTATAATCGGTATCGTACTGTTAATACTAGTATAGTGTTTAAACCAAATCGGGCTGTATAACTAGTCTGGTTATATCTGTTAGGCCCAAAACATTACCATAGTCTTAGATTGTGACGTTGTATATTATGAAATGTTTAAAACTGGATTTGGCTTAGTTTCACCGTTTTCCGAGCCTAGCCAAGTTGATCGTTTATGCGTTTCGAAAATAGGTAAGATCACACAAACTTAAGTAAACATGTTGATTGTTAAAATGATTTGATTTATGAAAGCATTTTGAGGTTTCGGTATCTGGATTGATTGCAGGGTTCGTTTCCATTTTCACACGGGTTTGATTATACAAAACGCGTACAATCCACTCGAATTGTCCGGAATTCTCGTAAAAAGTTTGTTTTTATCAATTTCATTCAAAAATACGATATTTGACCACTTTTGACATTTTGACATACCAGTCAGTCCGTTAAACACAAAACTGCCGGTTTCGTTAAAACAATTATAGTTTAAATCTTTGATTAATCATAACTAATTATGTACTCATATATAAATTATGAAAATTTTTGTGAAAATAAATTAAAATATGGAGAATTTTATAAAAATATTTTCAGAAATTTTATGATTAATTATCTATTTATAAAAATTCATTTAATGTGTTATAATTAAGTAATAAATATCCCGTTTATACCAAATAACATCTGAAAAATCCGATAATTTTGTCAAGTGGTCTCAATATTATCAAATAGCTCCTGAAAAATCACCAGAACCTAACTCTTTGGCCAAAATGCTTTTTTACGTGATTTTCGGCTGTTAAAATTCGATTACAACACAATTGCACAAAAAATACCTAAACATCTTCAAATGTCCTCAAACTTTTCCAGTAATATTAAAATAACATTTATGGGTTCCAAACCAAATTTAATAATTTTTGATGAACTTTAACTATTTTTCCCGAATAAACGCCAATAAACGGTAATAAATTCGCCAAATATTCTCTGTTTATCAAAAAATTACCAAATTTTAACAGGGACTCATTTAAATGATCCCTAATGTACCTGAAAATTTTCACAATCTAACAACAAGAACGTCACAACCTAATACTAAACAGCCCCTAAACGAGTGTTACGGGTTTACCTTGTCGGTTTTCGATGAGTTTTGATGGTTTAAACAACTCTCCAGGTCTTGGGTCACAAACTCAGTGTATCTACATATCATACAACATCAAACCAAGTATAAATCATCCATATAACAGCCTTGTTAATTAGGGTTTCGGTTTTGGTTTCAAACCGAACTTTCGAACCGTAAAAACGACATATTCATGTTCTAATCCGTGTTTTTTGCCAAAAATCCACATGGTACTGACTTGTAAACATGTTTGACATCAAAAAATGATTTTAGGTGATTTTTAGGGTTTTTGGATGGTTACACATGTTTAAAACTAATCAGGACTTAATTTTTCATGGTTAAACTTTGTTAATCAAGTAAAAATCTCATGAGTTTTGATTGTTACCTTGGAGGTTTTGGCTGGAAGATGCAAGAAATCAACTGATCTTGATCTTGGTTGGTTTGTGTGTTAAAATATCCAATTTTTTTAACTTATACAACAAGCTAGAAACAAAAGGGATATACCCTTATTTGCGGCCGGCTCATGAATGGGGCCCATTGGGCCTCTTTTTGGCCGATTGGTGCCTCGGTTTTCGTGCCACGCGTAAAAGTCGGTCCAAAATTTAATTCGGGTTCGGTTTTTCGCAAGAAAACTAGTTCGAGTGCGAAAAATAGCGCGAAAACGAGTGTTTTTCAGCCCATTTTTGTAAAATAAGAAAAACGTACTGACTCATTTTAAAAATCCAAAATATTTTCACGGATTGCATAAAACATGTCATATAAGTGTTTTATAAATCTTTTTCGGCTTAACGGATGCTACAATGCTCGTTTTGATGTTAACGATTGCGTTTAAACTCATAGCGTATCAATAAATGAAACCTTTTTCGTTTAAATGGTTTTAAACGTACTGGGGCCTAAATATCAATATGTTAGCCACTATAATATATATATAAGTCGTATATGACCCCTCAGTATATATACGGGTCATAATTAGTATCGGTCGGTTACTCGTTTGAGCACTACGAATTAACCGATTTATCGTTTACTCGCTATGTAATGAATAATGTATACCTTGTTTTGTCACGAATGTCACAAATACCCATTCAAGTTGGTGATCTTAAAATGACGAGCGCGTTGTTGGATCTTGGAGCAGGAGTGACTATTCTCCCAGGAAGCTTATATGACCAATATGATTTTGGTCCAGTTAGAAAAAGTTGACACCACCGTGGTGTTGTCCAATTCGACACTTAAGCTTCCTAGGGGAATTGTTACTGATATGATAGTTATGATCGATAATTTTACTACTCGGTCGACTTTCTGGTTATAGATTAATTCACAATTGACCCGAAATGGCAACCGAACGTGATTCTCGGTAGGCCCTTTTTGGCAACAGCAAATGCCTTAATAAATTGTAGAACAAGAGTAGTCGACATGCCTTTCGGGAAGAAAAATATTCGGTTAAATGTTTTTTCAAATATCTCTTACCCTATGGTGAGTGATGAATTTTTCTCAACTGAAATCATCGACGGGTTGAATCCTCATGAAAATGAGGAACATACCACAGAGGAGTGTGTTATTTGTTGTAGGTCAGCAGTAGAGCATTCACACCAGTTGGAGGAAGAGGAAAGAGCAGTTAAGGTTTATGCTGCAAGTATATCGGGAAACCACCATGGTGTCAATAGGTGGAGAAACTAGTGGACACTATTGACTCTAAATTGAGACCTTCACTTGAGAGTCCTCCGGTGATTGAGTTAAAGGAACTCCCAAAACACCTCAAATATGTGTTCTTGGAATAAAATGATACATCACCCGCCATCATCGCATCAAATTTAGAAGATCAAGAAAGGGCATTGATTGAAGTGCTAAAAGAACATAAGGCAACACCTCGGTGGACAATCACGGGCTTGAAGGGATTTAGTCCATCTATCGTGATGCATAAAATTATCACGGATCCCGAGGTGAAACCCGCACACGATGCACAAAGACGGTTAAATCCGAACATGCGGAAGTTGTGAAGAAAGGAATCTTGAAATGGTTGGACGCAGGAAATATTTTCCCAATTTCTGATAATATGTGGGTGAGTCCAACGGAAATGGTTCCGAAGAAGGTGGGTATTCAGATAACCCGTAATGAAAAGGTGAGGAAATTGCCACCCGACCGGTAACCGGGTGGCTAATTTGTGTTGATTGCTGGAAGTTGAATGTCGTTACGTCCAAAGACCTTTTTCCTCTACCATTCATTGACCAAATCATTGAAACATTATAAGCTTAGAAATTTTATTACTTTTTTGATGGCTATTCGGGGTACAATAAAATTGCTATTCACCCGATGACCAACATAAGACCACCTTCACGTGTCAATACGACACTTTCGCAAATAGGCGAATGCCTTTTGGCTTGTGTAATGCCCCAGCCACCATTCAAAGGTGCATGATGAGTATCTTTTTAGATATTTTCAGGGAATCACTTGAAATTTTTATAGATGAGTTTTCTATTTTCGGCTCATATTTTGATATATGTTTAAACGAATTAACAAAAGTTTTAAAAAGATGTGTGAAAACGAAGTCTTAAGTTGGGAAACGAGACATTTCATTGTTCAAGAGAGAACGGTTTTGGGGCATGTAATCTCGAGTAGGGAGATTGAGGTTGACCGGGCTAAGGTTAATGTTATTTCTAATTTTCCACCTCCTACTAATGTCAAGGGAATGTGGTCAATTATAGGACATGCCAGATTCTACTGACGGTTAATAAAAAAGTTTATTGTCATCACAAAACCATTGTGTAATTTGCTATTAAAATATTTACCATTTTTTTTGATGAAATTGTTTAAATGCTTTTGGTGTTCTTAAAAACAACTTGGTTGAAGCCCCGATTTTTCTATCACCCGATTGGTTACTTCCTTTTGAAAATATGTGAGATGCGAGTGATTATGCGATCGGGGTTGTTTTGGGTCAACGGGTGGATATGAAATCCATGGCCATATACTATGCGAGCAAAACCCTTTCCGATGCTTAGATAAATTATACAACTACGGAAAAGGAGTTGCTTGAAGTAGTATATGCATTGGATAAGTTCAAATCTTATATTTATGGGAGCAAGGTTGTTGTGTTTTCAGATCACAACGCTGTTATATATTTGATGGAGAAGAAGGACGCGAAGCTGCGCCAAATCAGATGGATTTTGTTGCTCCAAGAGTTTAATGTGGAGATTCGTAATAAGAAAGGAAGCGAGAACGTGGTTGTTGAATACCTATCCAGATTCACGAGTCAATAGGAAGAAAACACGAGGGCTATTAATGAGTTATTTCTAGACGAGTAACCGTTTGTTGTTTCTACCTTACCACGGTATGCTGATATTCTTAATTTTCTTGTTGCAGATGCCATTCTAGACTTCTGGCCAAAGAATAAGAAGAATCACTTTATGTCTAAGGTGAAGCAATATGTGGGAAGACCCGGACTTATTTAAGATTAGGCTGATCAGGTATATCGGAAATGTATTCCAGATGAGGAAATTTGAAGTGTGTTGTCACACACACACTCACTTGCATGCGGTGGACTCATGTGTTGTAAAACACACTTGTTTTCTGCACCATTTTTCATCATTTTAGTCACTTAATAAAATAATAATTAATGACTTTAACTTGTTTGGACATGATCTTACAAATTTATATATCTTTCGTAAGTTACGGGTTTTAAAGAGAAAAAGAACCGGATATATGGAAGACGAAAAGGGCCTTTATGATCAAGTTTTGAAGACAAAACTCAAGGCCCGACCCAAGCCCACTTGTGGAAAGCCTTTCATGGATAATATATATTAAACAACAAAAGTGAAAAAACCCTAACCCCCCCAACTCAAACTTGCAATCGGCAGCAGCAACCAAGGAGGAAGAAAAAGAGTTATTAGGGTTTTGACGGCTAGGGAAGAAGAAGGCAACCAAAGAGAAGTTGGGAAAGCCCCATATGAGAGTATAACATTCATATACTTTATTTTCTTGTTCATTGTTTATAACTATCTTCTTCTTCATCATTTGGTTAAATCTCTTGCAACTGAGTTGATGATTAAATTGTTATTGACCATATTTGATTGTGGATTGAATTTAATTATGAATTGGTTGAGTATTATGATTGTTTTCTTGAGTATTTACTACTGTCCAAATAACATGAGTGGCTGAACTTGTTAGTTCTACCTAGGTTTGATGATAATTGTTCGGTTTTGATGATAATTGTTTTATGGGCTTAAAGTACCGCTTTTAAAACACCCATTGGTACCACTCCTTATTGGTTGGTTTATGGGAAAGGATGTTATTTACTTTTGGAACTTTCCCATAGTGAATTATGGGGCGTGAAGAATGTTAATGTAGATTATAAGTGTGTAGGTAAATATACGAAATTGAACATATGTGAGCTGAAAGAGCTGCATGATGAAGCTTATGAATGTGCTTCGGCATATAAAGACAGAATAAAACAAGTGCATGATACCAAGATCAAGAGAAAGACTTTTGAAGAAGGACAATAGGTCTGGTTATACAACTTAAGAGTAAAAGTGTTCCCAGACAAGTTGATGAGTAAATGGATGGGATTGAAATAGGTGATGCGTGTCGGCTAGTTTGGCGAGGTCGAAATTGAAGAAGTTAACGATCATTTATGGCAGGTGGTGAATGGGCATCTATTGAAACCGTATTTGAAAGACGGGGATTTGAATAAGAACATACATGAGTCGATGGTGAGTTTTATAGCTACTGCGCCGACATATTCAGCCGACTGTTAAGGGCCATGTAACGTCGGTCTATAGACTCTAAATTCAGAGCTTCTCGGGAGGCAACCCGAGCATGTTTTCTAATAATATATATATATATATATATATATATATATATATATATATATATATATATATATATATTTACACGAGTATCCGCGCGATGCGATAGGAAACAAAAATTCTAGTACTCATGTAACAATTACGGATGTTCAAGGTTCGTTTGAAACCTCGAAAACGTTTTAACCAATCTGTTGGGTCAAATATTTGACATGAAAAGATAAGGTGAAGATTGGAATTTTCTCAACCTCTCTGAAATTTGCTATGTATGGATACCGAGCACACTTAGGCCTCCGAGCGAGCCTTAACTTATCCTAGCAAGGTATTATGCATTCCAGGCAAGGTTATCTTCTTGAAGTCCTCTTAAATGACAATCTGAGTAGGGTTCACCTTGTCTAGCAAGGTATTTCTTCAAGTCAAGCATGGTTTGTTTTCGAGCAAACTCTTGGCTAAACCAAGCTAAGGAAACCAGGTATTTTGGGAGATCTAGCAAGGTTTATTAATTAATAAACAGTGGTCGCAGCAAGCTTGAAGTAAGTTGATAAAGAAATGTTCTTAGGACTTATTCTAGTAAGGTTGAACTCCGAGCAAGCTAAAGTACTACCAACACACTTGTGTTTGTTCAATAAGATTAACGAAGAGTTGAAGGGATTCATGAAGAACAAGTTTGCTCATAAGATCATATCGAGCAAAGTTTGATATGGTCAATAGGATTGAAGTCTGCTAGGTGAATATTTTCTAAGGGAAATATTCTAAGTAAAGTCTACCCGAAGAACCGTTCCCCAGCACACTTTGGTTACCAGGTCTGCTTGAAGAAGACAAAAGCCACAAAGCTTACTCGAAGACTGTTTTATACTTAGAATCTTTTGTAATATGATTTTTTGATTATGTATCATTGATTAAGGTTTCTAGAAGGAATGACAATTGTCTGGGCAGGTCTATAAATAGAATAATTTAGGGCACGCCTAGACAGAGGTGAGATAAGAGAGAATTGACAAGACGGCTGATATTATTCCTGACTATTGAGAGTGACAACTGTTCTTTAATACGTACGAACAAAACATTCCTTCTGAAACCCTGATTGATTTTCGTTCGTATTGATCTTTCTATAAATGGAAATCTTTTGACTTACAGTTGTGTTTGTTACCTTAGTATTTATTAAGCAACATTTAGTGTGTTAGTGTTTCCTCCATTAAAACATTATCGTTCTTACAATAACTAGCAACTGTTAACCTTCTTATCAACATTTAACCGTGTGGGTTGTGACATTGAGTTTGTGAGTGATTTAGTGATATATACTGGACCGACAAGTGGTATCAGAGCTTGTTATTGCTGTTTGGGTGAAGAACTGTTGCAGATCTAAAGAAGAAGAATGACGTCAGCAGAACACTATATCATTGAAATGTGACATCGATGTCCTGTTCTTCATTTTTTTCCAGATCTAATATATTTCGGTGTTTTCTTTCTCTCATTTATATTAAAGTTTTATTCTTTACTCTAGATCTTGCTCTAATCTGACCAGATACATCAGATCTAAAGATTTCAGCTATAGATCTGATTGATTTTCAAATTAGTGTTTTAAATTTGTTCAAGTTTTTTGCAAAATTTTCTCTGTTTTTCAAAGTTTTCTTTCAAATTACCAAAAAGATGTCTAGTTATGAGAAGAAAAAAGTCTCAACTAACAAAATTCCAAGATTATATGGACAGGAAAATTATATCAAATGGAAAGTTCTCTTTGAAGCAGCTGTTTGTTATAATGATGTGGAAATGTGGAACTATATCAAGAATGGACCTTATGTGCATGTGGGAACAAACAACAACTAGCTTGTTGAAGTAAGAATGAGAAAGGTTGATGATAGATTTCTTGCCATGTTGAAATTAGGGTTATCTTGGGAGATACCGACAAAGGTTGCTCACCATACTCCTACCAAAGCCATGTATAATTCCATACTAGAAATTTTTGAAGGCAACTCATAATTGAAGAAAATCAAGAAGGAGAGGCTTAAGAAGCATCTTGACAGATTCAACTACAAAGATGGTGAGAGGCTGAAGTCAGTTTTGGAGAGATTCCTAACATTAGTAAATGAAATCAGGACAACTGATTATGTGATCACTGATGTTGATTTGAATACCAAGCCACTATCATCTCTGTCAAAGGAATGATATATCGCAAGCAAGTTTATCAGGCAGAAACCAAATTATGATGCTCTTAAGCCTGATGATGTAATATGCTTTTTTCAAGCAATTGAGATTGAGATGATTGAGAATGAAATGATAAAAGAAGACAAATCTTGTTTTCAAGTATCTAATATACTCATTGCTCCAATGGGAAACCTGTCTGTTAAGAACCAACAACAAATTCCAATCATTGAAGAACCAAGTGAACGTGGTGGTGACACTCTAAGAGGCTTTGTTGATGGAAGTTCAAGTAGTCAGAGTGGACAGTCAAGGTTCAATGTACAACTGAATGATGACAATGACACAACCTCAATGGCTAATGGGCACACACCTTATGTTGGTGGTATTGTTGGGCATGGAATTGAATATTATGCCTAGTTTTCAATGTTCACGGACTCATATAATGCTTTTGTTGCCAAGAACATGATCCATACCAGTTTTTTTCAAGATGATCTTGAACAAATTGATGTTGATGATCTGGAGGACATGGATCTTAAATGGCAAGCTGCTATGCTAGCACTTAGAGGCAAAAGGCTGTTCAACAGGAATGGAAGGTCTCTTGTGTCAGGTCCAAATGAAAGAATAGGTTTGGACAAGTCTAAAGCAATATGCTATAACTGTCAACAACCTGGACACTTTGCAAGGGAATGCAATCAACCAAGAAGCTTCCAAAACAATCAATATCAGAACCAGCAACCAAGAAACTAGTACCAACTTCAGCTAGGGAAACAAAGAAACTACAACAACAACTTCAACAACAACTTCAACAACAACCACAACCAACAGCCAAATAACAACCAACAAGTTGTACCTCAAAACCAGATTTATCAAAGAAACCAGAATCATAACCCTCCACCAACTCATAACAACAACTAAAGAAACAACAATGTCAATCAACCTAGAAACCAAGGAAATGTGGCAGTTGCTGCTCAACAATATGGTGGATTTGACTGGAGTGATCATGCAAGTGAAATTGAAAAAGCCAATCTTGCATTTATGGCTAAAATAGAGAATGAAGATGAATCCTCCACATCACAGGTACATTCAAACTCCACAATTGAATTACTTGAAACAATTGAATCATTGAATGTGAAAGTAGGGAAGCTTGAAACTGAATGTTCAAAAAGCAAAGCTTGATAAATGTGTAAGAAGCAAGTGATGTCACCTATGAAGAGAGAATCAAAAGCCTTGAATAAGATTGCATGGAAAGTTACAGAATTCAGTCAAGGAATGTGACTAAAATTGAAGGTTGAAGAAAATGGTGATAGATGAAAAAGTGAAGTATACCAAACTTTAAGTAGAGAATGAAATTTGTAGAATCTTGTATCAACTGGAAATATTTGTGGCAGTCTAAACAAGATCAAAGAAGAAGACAAATATAAGGTTGTTCCTCTACCTTTCAACAACAACTACTCATTAAAGGTTGAAAAAGAGAAGAGAGAAGCATACCTTAACCAATTCAGAGATGTGTTCAAAGACAAGGAAGAAATCCTTGAAAAACTATGATTTGGTTGAAGTGAATGAGAATGGAGATTTTGTTGTGAAGGAACAAGTGAAAGATGAAATGTCTGTAGGGATTTAAGTGTCAAAAGATGACTTTTGTTGGAATCGATCTGCCCAAGACACATATTTGAGTTGATGTGGCTAGTACGTTATGATCCAAGTCGGGTCATACCCAATAACAAGCTAGACAAACACCGCGATATTTATTATTAGATATGATCTAAGTAATAATTATCATCACTTATAATATTTGGAAAAACGTTTTTCTGAATATTTTCACTTGTGTGATAAATAAATTATGTGGATAATTTATATGATGAGAGATGTTATTTATTTGAATAAATAACATATATGTAAAAGGAAAATACAAACAAAAATGGATTGTTGTTTTTTTGGGGGAAAAGACCCTAGTGGGCCGGCCCTCCCTCTCTCTCTCTCTCTCCTCTTTTATTGTTCCAAGACATGCATGTGTGGGTATTGGTAGATCATAATCCTTGGAGAACTACAACCACACATTCTCTCTCACACAAAAACTCTATCTTCTCTTTTTCTCTGCCAAACACCATAAGGAAGAACAAGTAGAGGTTTTGCAAAGTGATAAATCCTAGCAACATTTGATGTTTTGTTGGATAGCTTGTAAGGGTATACTAGCTTGAGGATTTCCTCCACTGTAACTCGTCATTCACAATATCATCCTCTTTAAATTTCTGGAACTCAAGAGGTATGTAATCGAACACCCTATGGTTGGATTTGTTAACATGTAAATCGTATTTGGATCCGGGCATTGGGTTTTATATAAAAACGGGTTTTATATAGATTGGTAAACAAGATTTAAAACTTATTATTTCCGCTGCGTTGACATTGATAATCTTGTGAAAACCCAACAATGGTATCAAGAGCCGCTTATATGATTACATGATTAAAAAATGAGATCTAAAGTGTTCGGGTTTCATGGTATTTTTACCATATTGGTCGAAAACTTAAGGCATATTGGTTGCCCCTTGGTTTTTCGAGATTGTACCATACATGCATATCGTAAATCTGGAAAAATTAGTCATTTGTATAACAGAACTTTTGTTTGGACAAAACTTTGTTCTTCAGCTCAGGCCGAGAACCCCTTGGTTGGAAACCATGGTTCTTGGTCTGGCTGAAAACACGACGAGACCAGTTCTAAGTTGGCCGAGAACTCATGGTTGTGAACCATGGTTCTCGGTTGGCCGAAAATACGTTCTCGATTGGACGGAGAAATCATGGAGGTGAATATGGTTCTCGGTTGACCGAAAACCATAGTTCTCGGTCTTGGCCAAGAACTATAGGTTCTTCGCTGACCGAAATCTTGGGGCCGAAAACTCTGAAGCTTTGGTCTTTTGGCCGAAAACTCTGAGGGTCAAAGGGGAACCATTCTGGTCAATGGGCTGACCTTTTTGTGTGGATGTTCATAACCTAGCCATGACCTTGTGTATATTGAAGTGATGTGTTGTGATTTATTCAATTTGGTTTTAATATTTTTCTTTATTCGGGTTTGTAATCTATTTATTCATTTCAAATGGTTTGTAATAATAAGTAGGATAGTTGTATTTCTTTCACTAGAAAAATGTATTAGGATATATTTTGTAAAGGACGATGCAACTACAATACCTCTTTGGTTGGAGCCCAAATGGAAGCCTAAATAAGAAGAAATGATCACAATAATAGGTGGACAATTGAAGCATATGAATGCGGCTTCAAGTGGGAGTTCACCATCACATACCTTGTGTCATGCTCATCCCTTAGGAGAGACCTTATGACACACTTGTTTCGGTCAACAAGTGTTGTCAACTTTAGGTGGCTATGGTTATGGACTTGTTTTGTTTTTTTATGCTTGTGTGGTTTATGTATGTTTTTTTTATCATATTTGGATATGTATGTTAACAATTAAACTCAACAACTTGCATCAAATTGATTCCATTGAAATTATTAACTTATAAATTTAGTTTTATTAACTATTAATGATTTCATAATAAAATGGGTTTTATTGAAAGGAATTGAGAAAATTGGTTTTCAACAAAGTACCATACATTTGAATGCATGCAAATGGAAGGTACATAAAATAGTTTCCAATCTAGAATTTTGAAAATTAAAATCCCTTTTAAAACAAGTTGAACACCATCCTTTTATAAGACACTCAAATCACTTGGGAACTTAACGTGGGATAAAGGTCACCTAACCACTTGTATGTGTGAATTCACACGTGTGTGTAAGTAAGACGACTTGATTTGGAAAAAATGTGAATAGGGTCACCAAGGCATGGCGTACAAAGGTGTTGATGGGATTAAACATGCCAAGTAAACAGATGATGTTTAACCAATCCCATAAAACTAGAAGTTGCAAAGGGTTGCAATCGTCAAACGTTGACTACCTTGTTAATTTGAATAATAGGATAAAGGTCTCCTAACTACTGTTTAAATGTAACGTTAGGTTCAAGATTTTAATCATTAATTATCTTGGAGACATTAAAGGGTATTAACGATTAAATTTATTAATGATATCGAAAATACTAAATTGAGCTTTGTTAATTTATAAATGGCCGCAAGCAACCCACCGAACGCTATTATCCCACCTGTGCATAATCTATCACTGAGATCTTTTCTGGACAAGGATCGTCTGAATTACAACAATTTTATGGATTGGTATCAAAACATGAGAATTATTCTCAAGCAAGAAAAGAAATCTTATATTTTGGACGATCCTATTCCTGATGAACTTGATGTTAATGACTTGGATGCCTACAATGATTGGTTAATATACACTGAGTATTCGGTGCAAGTTTTTTGCCTCATGTTGGGAACAGTGATTCCCGAGATACAAAAGGATTTCGAGAATCATGGGGCATATGACATGATCACCCAGCTCAAGGAAATGTTCATTACACAAGCTAAGGTGGAACACTTCGAAATGGTTCGAGCGTTTCATGCATGTCATATGGAAGAAACCCAATCTATCTCATCTTATTTGCTTAAGATGAAAAGCCACATTGATCGGCTTGAACGGCTTGACTGTCCCGTCTCAAAAGAGTTAGCCACGGATATGATCCTTATTGGCTTAACTAAAAGGTTTGAGACATTAGTTATGAATTATAACATGAACGGATAGGACAAGAGCATTGGTGAGCTTCACGCAATGCTTAAAACAGCCGAAGCCGGAATGGGTAAAAAGGTTTTACCCGTTTTTGCGATTAATGAAAGTGGCTTAAAGAAGAGGCATCATCCAGAACCCAAGGAAAAGGTTGATAGTGGTAAGGGGCAAGTCAAAGGGAGGTTTAAGGGAAAGGAAAAGGCGGAACCAAAACCGAAGAAGCTAAAGTTTAGCGCCGAGGATCTGTGCTTTGGTTGTGGAGAGATAGGCCATCGGATGAGAAATTGTCCAACCAATCTCAAGGAGATGAAAGCTAAGAGGGATGCGGGGCAAACCTCAAGTACAACTTTCATGATCCATATTGATCTTAATATTGTTTCTTCTAACACATGGGTATTGAATATCGGATGTGGAACTCATATATGCAATTCATTGCCGGAGTTCAAAAGAAGAAATGATTACAATAAAGGAGATATAAGTCTCTTCATGGGCAATGTAGCAAAGGTTGACGTCCAAGCCCGAGGAGATTATGTTTTGAAGCTTCCAAATGGTTTGGAAGTTATTTTGAAAAACATTTTGTACTCCTAGTTTGACTAGGAATATTATCTCTATTTCTTTATTAAGAGAATTTGGTTATGATTTAAAGTTTGTAAACAATGGTATTTATGTTTTCATGAATGATGTCTTTTATTTTAAAGCAATGCCGTCTAATAGAATTTATGAATTAGTTCATGATAATACATCCATTAATAACTCGTTGTACCAATCTAGCACCAAAAGACTCAAATTGGATTTGAGTAAGACTTTTCTTTGGCATTTTCGCCTTGGTCACATAAACAAGGATCGCATTTATACACTTCAAAAGAAGGGTCTTTTGGAATCAAATGATGATTCATTTGATAAGTGTGAATCTTGTTTATTAGGAAAGATGACCAAGGAGCCCTTTAGTGGAACTAATGAAAGGGCGAAAGACTTATTAGGTATCATACATTCGGATGTATGTGGTCCTTTTAAGACAATGACAAGGAATGATGAAAGATACTTCATTACCTTCATCGAAGATTATAGTCGTTATGGGTATGTAATCTTGTTAGGACACAAAGATGAAGCCTTTGAAATGTTCAAAGTCTTCCAAACTTAAGTACAAAATCAACTCAATAAAAAAATCAAAGGTACTTCTTTCCGATAGAGGAGGTGAATACCTCAATGATGCGTTTCTAGATCACCTTAGAAGTTGTGGGATTGTCTCACAACTTACTCCACCCGAAACACCACAACATAATGGTGTGTCCAAAAGAAGGAATCGAACTCTATTGGATATGGTCCGATCTATGATGGCTAGAAGCACATTACCTCTATCATTTTGGGGTTTCGCATTAATCTCTGTAGCCTGTATTTTAAATATGGCACCAACCAAAAAAGTGGAAAGGATACCTTTTGAAATATGGCATGGAAGGGTTCCATCATTATCATATTTAAAGGTATGGGGCTGTGAGGCTCATGTCAAGAACAACACCCACAATAAACTTGAAAGTCGATCCACTTAGTGTATTTTTCTAGGATATCCCAAAGATTCGATAGGATATTATTTCTACAATCGAAGCCAGCATAAAGTGTTTATTGCCAGAAAGGCTGAGTTCTTGGAAAGAAAGTTCCTTATGGAAAGAACTAATAGAACTGTGGAACTCGAGGAGGATCGAGAACCACAAGCCGATACACGTTTGGTTAACACTAGCAATCAACAAGAGGTTATTGAGAATGATTAAATGGTTAATCAAGACACACAAAACGTTCGCAAATATGGTAGAATTGGTACCCCACCCGAAAGATATGGATTTTTCATGGATGGATGCTATGTGGTGGATTCGGATGAACCCACTACATACCGAGATGCAATGTCACAATCTGATTGTGATAAGTGGCTTGAAGCCATGAACGTTGAGATGCAATCCATGCATGACAACCAAGTATGTGACTTGGTTACGCCACCTCTAAATTCAAAACTGGTTGGAAGTAAGTGGGTTTTCAAAAGTCTATTAGGATATTGTTTTCAAAAGTCTAAATTCATTGATTATGATAAAACTTTCTCGCCTGTTGCGATGCTAAAGTCTATTAGGATATTGTTTGCCATAGCCCCATATTATGATTATGAGATATGGAAAATGGATGGAAAAATCACTTTTCTTAATTTGCACCTTGAGGAAGATGTATAAATGGTTCAGCTGAAGGTTTTGTCGATCCACAACATTCTAATAAAGTATGCAAGTTAATCGAATCAATCTATGGATTGAAACAAGCATCTAGAAGTTGGAATCACCGTTTTGATGATGAAGTTAAGAAATTTGGATTCATCAAAACCGCTGATGAGGCTTTTGTATATAAGAAAGCTAGTGGGAGCATCATTACCTTTCTTGTATTATATGTCGATGACATACTACTATTTGGATATGACATTCCAACTTTGGAAGATGTAAAAGCCTGGCTTGGAAGTTGTTTTTCCATCAAGGATCTTGGTGAAGCCGCCTATATTCTGGGAATAAGGATTTATAGGGATAGATCAAGGCGATTGATAGGTTTACACAAAGTGCATAGATTGACAAAATCTTGAAAAGGTTCAAGATGGACAACTCTAAGAAAGGTTTGGTATACCTATTCAAAGAGAAACAATATTGAGTGCATCTCAATGTCCAAGCTCAAAGGATGAGCAAGACAAAATGAATGGAATCCCATATGCATTTGCTATAGGTTCATCATGTATGCCATGATATGCACTAGACCGGATGTGTCATAAGCTTTGAGCATGACAAGTAGATACCAACAAAATCAGGGAAAAAGCCATTGGATGGCGGTTAAGAGCATATTGAAATACCTTAGGAGGAATAAGGATATGTTTCTAATATATGGCTCAGGTGAGGAGGAACTCGTTGTAAAGGGTTACACGGATGCGAGTTTTCAAACTGATCGAGATGATTCTCGATCACAATCGGGATATGTTTTCGTTCTAAATGGTGGGGTTGTCTCTTGGAAGAACGCAAAACAAGATATGGTAGCGTTGTCCACCACTGAATCTGAATACATCGCCGCCTCAATGGCAGCTCAAGAAGCTGCATGGATTAGAAAGTTCGTGGACGATCTAGGGGTAGTCCGTACCATTCAGGACCCTGTAGAAATATTTTGTGAAAACGAGGGTGCGATTGCTCAAATCAAGGAACCCCATGTGCATCAAAAGACATGGCACATTGAGCGGAGATTCAACTACATAAGGGATGAAGTTGAAAAAGGAAAGATATGTATTCGCAAAGTTCACACTGATCAAAACATTGCGGATCCACTCACGAAGCTCCTAGAAAGGCCAAAGCATGAAGGTCATATTTGTGCCTTAGGACTTCGATATTCTAGTGATTGGATTTGATCAAATTTTGTATTTGGATGTCGGAACCTTTTAAACTCAATCATATGGTTTTGGTTATGATTATTCTTTTGAGTTATGTTCCATTTTAGAATGCTTAAATCCATGAATTTAGTTAATTATTCTAAATTTCCGTAGTCGAACACATTTGTGGGAACAAATGTGAAGGTAAGACTATTATGAACTTGGATTGGTAGATATTCATGAGGTATGAATATAGCAAGGGTTTGCTGCCAAGGTTCATAGATTGTTATGGAATAAATATTGGACTGACCTTCCCTCAAATATTACTGCATGGAATCCTTGTGATTTGTGCTCATAAGTAAATTTGAGTAAAGGCGAACATCATAGTATTAGGTGTTGATATTCACCAGATATCATACTTTGACATAGTTCTTTGCTTCTCTGAAATATGTCTGTTCATAAGGCTAAGCTCAAGCATAGTATGAGGTGATAGTGAGAGACGTATTTAGTCAATAGGGGATTTGTCCCTCTTATTCGTTGAGAGTTAAATGTCTAAGGCCTGATGAGTTAAATCAACAGAAAATGATCACTCTGTGTCTCTGGACTTAACATGACATGTGTGGAAAAAGGATAAATGATAGTTATTAAATGGCACTTCGTCATGCGTATTAGGGGTAGTAGAACGTTGTTAGGCAGTATTTGCTACTTGCATCAATCTTCTAGGTATCTTGTGCAAGTGGGAGATTGTTGGAATCGATCTGCCCAAGACACATATTTGAGTTGATGTGGCTAGTACGTAATGATCCAAGTCGGGTCATACCTAATAACAAGCTAGACAAACACCGCGAAATTTATTATTAGATATGATCTAAGTAATACTTATCAACACTTATAATATTTGGAAAAACGGTTTTCTGAATATTTGCACTTGTGTGATAAATAAATTATGTGGACAATTTGTTGGGTTTTAACAAGATTATCAAAGCCATATAAACCCTTTTATATGAAAAACGCAGCGGATAAAATAGATTTAAATCTTGTTATATTGATTGATATAAAACCCAATTTATATGTAAAACCCAAGCCCCGGATCCATATACGAATTACATGCATACCAAAACTATCAACCATAGGGGGTTTATGTAATAAAACCTTTCAAGAGGCGAGAATATGAAGGAGATGACGGTTTGAATGGCTAGCCTTCAATGGAGAAGAGCCTCAAGCTTGTATACCCTCCAAGCCTTCAACAAACACCTTGCTTGCTAGGATTTAATCACTCTTGCACTTGAAAGATACCCTCTTGTGTTCTTCTTCCTTGAACGATTTTGAGAGAGAAGAGAGAGAGGAGAGATATTTTGCATGTAATGTGGTTGGGTAGTTGTGTTTGTTGTCCCAAGAAGTATTAATAAGAGAAAATTGATTTTAAACAAAAGGGTGGGAATTCCCCCCCCCCCCCTCCCCCTCCAAAAGTGGGCTGGTCCTACCAGAAATTATTTTCTCTTTCCTCCTGAAACCAGACTAATACTCCATGTACTAGTCTTAGGACTAATATTCCACATACCAGTCGCAGGACTAATACTCCATGTATTAGTTCACAGGACTAATACTCTATGTATTAGTCACAGGTCTATTTAAACTTTGTGACATTTAACACTTTTAACATTCCATAAGTTTTATGCAAAATACCACAACCATTATCATATATATATCATTTAACCAACTTAAATAATATCATAAGATAATCTCTCTAAATAAATTATCCATATAATTTATCGATTCCTCAAGTGCGAATATTTAGAAACCCATTTTCTAAATATCATAAGTGCTAATATTTACTTGTTAGATCATATCTACAATAAATATTATGGTGTTTGTTTAGCTTGTTATTGGGTATGACCCGACTTGGATCATAACGTACTAGCCACATCAACTCTAATATGTATCTTGGGCAGACCGATTCCTACAATCTCCCACTTGCACAAGATACATAGAAGATTGATGCAAATAGCAAATACCGCCTAACAACGGTTTACTACCACTAATACGTATGACGAAGTGCCATTCAATAACATCATCCCCTTCATGTCCCTTACTTGAAATGATTTAAGTGAATCTATCATTTATCCTTTTGCCACGGATGTCATGTCAAATCCAAAGACACAGAATGATCATTCTTTGTTGATTTAACTTAGCAGGCCTTAGACATCTCACTCTCAATGAATAAGAGGGACAAATCTCCTATTGACTACATACGTCTCTCACTATCACCTTTTACTACACTTGAGCTCAGCCTTATGTACTGACATGTTTCAGAGCAGCGAAGAACTAAGTCAAAGTATAATAGTCGATGAATATCAAGACCCAATATGTACCTCAGGTCGGAGGATACTATGATGTCGCCTTTACTCAAAATTACTTATGATCACAAATCACAAGGATTCCATGCAGTAATATTTGAGAGCGGGTCAGTCCAATATTTATCCCATAAATATCTATGAACCTTGGCAACAACCCTTGCTAAATTCATACCCTATGAATATCTAATCATCCAAATTCATAATAGTCTTACCTTCATACTTGGTCCCACAAATATGAACGACTACGGACATTTAGAATATTTAACTTATTCAAGGATTTAAACATGCTAAAATAGAACATAACTCAAATGTCATAATCATAAACCATAATCATATGAATGAGTCAAAATAACAATTGTTCTGATATCCAAATACAAAATTTGATCAAATCCAATTACTAGAATATCGAAGTCCTAAGGCGCAAGTATGACCCTCATGCTTCGGCCTTTCAAGGAGCTTCGTGAGTGGATCCGCAATGTTTTGATCAGTGTGAACTTTGCGAATATGTTGGAACCCGATTAATTCATATCAGTCTAGTAACAATAACAATAACAGATCTCAGATCTGTGTATAATCGATTAATACGTTTATATGGATCTAGCTCATACTTACCTTAGATTTACTGTTGTATGTGTTTATGTATTATCAGTATCTGTATATAGGTAGTTCGTATAATATTAAGTTTAAGATCGAGAGAGCGATTGGACTGGGATTCGATAATTAACTCTCAAAACTTTTTCAATTAACAGTGAACAGTGTTCGCTATATATAGAAGATAGGCCTGGTTCGCTAGTATCCTCTAGCGAACCTGACACTACTTCGTTACATACATTAATTAGACGAAACACCCCCTGATTTGTTAACATCCCCTAACGAATCAGGATGGAATACGCTTAATGTCTCAGTTCGCTAACATCCCCTAGCGAACTTGACTTTACACATAACGAACTAGATAATAATTAATCTAATTAGTACATTAAATAATAAACAAAACGTTAACGACAATTACAAAGACTCAAGACGCAAAACCGTGCACTAACAGACACCCCTTCGTTTTGAGCTCTTTGTCTTTAAATTATTTGAAGCGCTTGGACTGCCAGTCTCTGCAACTATGAATTCCATGCTCATGACACACACGAACAACTCGTTGGAATTGCATAGTCAGGTCATAGTCTTCTTGGCGCTCGAACAAAATCTGCTTCCTGTGGAGCACGTCATTGTCTGTCTCTGATAAATTAACCAACCACATCGGGTCGATTATCTTGATGAGCTCTGTCTTCAGTCCTCTACCAAGAACAATGACGGCCTCACCAGTACGATTGTCATAGTACCAGCGGTTGAATGAGAGATGCATGTCTTGAGGCATCGCCTTCACAGGAACCTGCTTCATCATCTTTGGCGGCTTCACCTTCAGGACAAGTTTTCTCCAGCCAGTCCTCCGATCAATCTCGTCAATACGCTTACGTCTTGGGACCTGGGGCTTGAAAAACTTGAAGCCATGATTGACCTCGAACAGTAAGTGTTGATGGAACCACTCAGTTGTTAGGTAACCCCCACGATTGATAAATGGACGTCTCGCGAGGGTACGAACATCCCACCACGACAAAGTAAGAACATCCATTATCGTCTCGTAATTCTGAATCCCCTTCTCCCATTTGATTATACATACTTTAAGCTCATAATCATAAACCTAGGAGACAATATCACCATGTACCTTGGAAACAGTCTTGAAGGAGGTCAGATGGTTTGCTTTGACCCAAGCTTCATCTGTGTCTTTACGTTCCTGATCTACGTAACGATGTGCCTGAATAATCTTACCAGCAACTTTAAATCTGAACCAACTCAAGATCTCTTCAACAGACGGATCAAACGGTTTACCAGTATAAAAACCCTTTCCTTTGGACTTCTCTTCAAGATGGTCTTCTGCTTCTTTGATTGTTTCTTCATTGAATACCGGAGCACCTTGATCAACGTTTGTGTGTTGATACAAGTTTGGATACTCCTCAGCAGTTACGTCTTCCATCTTAATATCCTCATTCTTAAAAATAAAATCCGTATTCATCTGAATAGACGGATCATCTTCTAAACCTTCTTCATTTACCACCTCAACATCTGGCTCAGTTTCTAACACGGTTAATTGTTCGTCATTAAGCCCAAGCAGTATGGAAATCTGCTGCCTTGTCAGAGACCTCTCCACAAACTCCCCAACCTCTATCTCATCCCTGTTAACCACACTTTTAACTACCCCCGATCCATCCACAAATATCACAGTATTAGCCGCAATCATCTCAATTGGTTTAGAAGCAGTTGGATCATGATATATAATAATCTGTTTACCCGAGTCTTCACCACCACTTGTACCAGCACCGGAAGATGAACCATGCGATTGTTTAGGCTCACCTCCTGCACCAGACTCATCAGGGTCTTTATCATCATCTTTGATTTCTTCAGGGCATCTTCTTTGCATGTCAGTTGAAGGATTAACTCCTCTTGTTCCTTTAATTTCACCCCCTGAGACTCAACAATCGCACGAAGCGCTTTAGTCTCCTTTTGATAGAACGAAATGTAACCCATCATCCGTCTTTGATTCTCCATTAGACGTTCTTGATTCTGACGGTCAGCTGCCATTTGGTTTTCATAAGGATGTAGAAGATTTAGCAGCATCTCAGTCTGACGGTTTGATGGCATGTTATACAGAGATGGATGAACTGGTTGGATTGGACCTTGAGGTCGAGTGATTCTGATAAACGAAACGTCACTTGGTGGAGGAGGAGGAGGATGTGGAGGCCTCATGGATGGTGTTGGGGGGACAGTAGACACCGTAGCAGGAGGCCTTGGTATTTCTGATAACGCCATTTGTGGAATTACACCAAACCTTTCATGCGGTACCAACGTTGTCGTCAATGTAAGTATCAGAGTGCTAGTAGTAGTCGGCACTACCGATCTTTGAGGCGTTGAATGACTAGGTGGTGGCACACCTATAATTACCCCAGCCCCCTCCAAAACGCGTATTTTCTTCAATGGCTCACCAGTTGCCACCGCTTTCCCTTTCCTCTTTCGTTCTTGTTGAGCCGCAATGGTGGCAGCTAAAGCAGCATTTACTGCCTCTTGTTGTTCTTGAAAGGCAGCATCACCAGCACCACCATCACCATCATTTCCATCATCATTTCCATCATCTTCGTTCCCACCTTCTCCCCCTTCACGCCGGAATCCGAGTCATCATGGATCCAGCGCTCATCAGGAGGACATACATAATTCGGATTGATTATATGACCGATCATCTGTTTATCTTTTGGCCTCTCCTTTCTATAAGTTAACATTCGATGCACAGTTTCAGCAGTCATGTGTTCCATATGAAGTATATCGTTCACCAATGTCTGATCAATAACCAACTTCGGGATCAAAGCTTGAATAACTAGCTGTAGAAAGCGAGGATCGTTAAAAACTTCTTTGACTGAAGTGTTTACTGAACTTGTTCTTTCAAATGGTCAAAGACTAACTCTGAGAAATTAAACGGCTTGTTCATAATCAAAGCAACAAAAGCTGACTGCAAGCTGAGTCTACATTCGTTAAACCCACCACGACGACCACTCATACAATGAAGTAGAACATGTAGAAGATACTTGTATGGTGGACATAACCCGTTCTTGTTCAACATAGATTTATTAATGTCTCCACCATAACACAAGCGTGTGAATAAACCCTTGACCAACGGTTTGTCAAATTCACTCTGGTTGTTATCATTATCACTAAATAGAAGTACACGGCGAATGACCTCAACATCAATTGTAATCAAAGTTTGATTGATTGTGGCTCGAATGTGTTTCTCCTCTTCAACATACTCAGCTGTGTTCCAACATTGCCCGATAATACTCAGATACACCTTCGGTCTAGCAGTTATAGCATAGTGTATCACTGAGCGTCTTAAGAAAGCTAACATATCCCCAAACACATTCACATTTGCCACATCTTGATTCACGTAAGCACATATATTATGTTTCTTGTCAAATGGTAATAAAATAACGTCGTCTTGTTGCTCTTGTTGTGGTGGTTGAACTTGTGGAGGTTGTTCTGGTGGTGGTTGCTCGTGTTGCCCTAGATCGGCAATTGGTGGATCTTGATTTACTTGATCAGCCATGTTTACTGTATAAATATAAACAAATATGAGAAATGTGAAGACGTAATATGTATTAAACATCAATATATGTCTAGTTATTTATAAATGGTGTATATTCATTGTCAAAAGATATGTGTATTAATTTATTTACGCGTTTAGATGATTTAAATACTTTAATTATTTAATTAAAATTGAATGTCATTCGTTAAATATCTCACTGATTCGTTACTATACAATAACGAATCATGTGATTCGCTATCAGGTAAATAAGCTAATGAAGTAGTCTTAACGAATTACTTTTCAAAATGACGAACTAAGAATCTAGTTCGTTATACTTTTAACAAATCCACATCTGATTCGTGAACTCCATTCTTCGCTAACCTAGTTCGTATATGTCCTTAACGAATTGGACACGAAACAGTTCCAATTCGCTAAGGAGAATGAATGGTCCATTAATTAGACCTAATCTTTGACCTGCATTGTCAAAGTCAAAATTAAGATGAACACAGATAGTCAACAATATGAACCCAGAAGCAATTAGTCCATAACTATCATTGAATCATCAAGACAATGAACGTGTTGAACTCGGAAACACACAATGAAGCTCATTGTGATGAGATTGAGACTCAAAACCCAGAGATAATGAGGTTAACCGGAGCAAACAGAAACACAGAAACTATGAAAACATAATCAACTCGGCAAACTATAATCAAACGTCGATTAAAGTCCACCAAGGGTATTGGAATCACATTCCGATTACATTCAAACATTAATAATCTATATTATCACAATGGCGCATAAACAAATCAGGGTTTAAAGACTCGGAAAACCCTTAGACCACAAAAGTACATAATTTATCTATCAAATCACACTCATTTTTGACGAAAAACATATCGCCGTGACCATCTATACCTGAGAAACACAAAGATATCCTTGAAATGTCGAAATATGAAAGTCGAGATTTCATAGAAAATTTTGAATAGGGTGACTTTAGGGTGAAGGAAGAAGACGAACAGTGAAGGACTGTTCGTGTTTCTTGTCCTATATAGCTTAACACGCTACCCGAGGTACACAGTGTACGATTTACGCAATTCGTTTGAATTATGAATAACGAATTAGATAATTCGCTATTACAGTTCGTTACCTTAGAATAGCGAACAAGCCATGATTCGTGTCTTGATTCGTTAAATATGTATAACGAATAAGGGATGATTCGTTACAGAGTGCGGAAGCGAATTAGGTGAGCGAACTAGAAATCAGTTCGCTAAAGAATCACCTAGTTTGTTATCCATAATTAGCGAAGTAGCTTTTAACGAATTACTAACTTTATTTAGTTTTAAATTAAATAATTAAATGAATTAAATAATGAATTAATTAAGTAAAAATTTTAACTTAAAAGAAATACCGAGAACTGTTTTATCCCGATAACTAAGTACCTTAAATTTGTTTCATTATTACGAAACATAACTTAAAAGCATTAAATAATATGTAAAGTACGAAAAATAAAATATTTTTGGTATTTTGTAAGAAATTAAAGAATGTATTTACAAAAGAATATCCGAATTAGAAAATAGACAACCTTTTTGTGTTTTTCAATGATTTATCAAAAGCAGTACATATTTTTGTGTTTTTGTTGAGTTTGAGCAGAGAATCATATTGATCAAAATGCCCTTCCATCACAGTTTTATATGTCAGCGATATTATGACTGGCGTTAAGTCGGTCATTGATATTGTTGTCCACTTAAATCATATAACAAACCTTCGAGCATTTTTGTGATATGATTTATGGTTCAATTAGCACACAGAATATCAGAAACTATCAGCCCCTAATCTCGGTTCAAGCTTAATTTGATTTTTGCCAAATCACCCCAACTTGACTTAAACCATTATAATGTTGATCAAAATTTGAATCATTTTGAATATTTGAGCAATGCATCAGGTTTCCTTTACTGTGAGTGAGTATGCATGAGTCCATCTGTCGGCTTACATAAATTGTATCCCCTGGGGTCCGTTTCTTATTGGTATTGAAACGCACGCAAGGGAGGAATAATTGTATGACTAACAGCGGATTTTGATCAAGTCAGTAATTTAGATTGTACAGAGTACAGCAGTGATCAAGTTTAATGACTTTGGGTTTGCTCTTAGAAGCGAGTGAAATATTCATGCTTATGAATACCCAGATGATTAAGCCGTATAAAGACTCACAGTGTTCAGAATCCTAACGCTTGTTATTTGCTTTATTATATTTTTGGGTGATCAACAATGATAAGGCTTGAGTATGATCGGTTATTACATTTCTGCCATCTTCATCGAGACTTTTGCTAGAGACTAAAACCTCTTTCAGTTTGGCTTTTCTTTAAGTTTATATCACTTACTTTACTCTAGCAGCTTGTTTAAGACCTATCAATGCACCAATGATTAAGCACACAGTCTTTTAAGCTTATTTCTTTCTGGATTTGGGGTCAAATAATCAATGTACTATCATTTTCTCTTTTTGCTTCAAAAACTCAAGATTTTGAGGAGCATAAAACAAAATGATTTAAATTGCCCCAGTTAATTTAAGTTCATAAATTAATGGCTATCCTAGTCATCTACAAGTAGAGAAAAGGACCAAAACATGCAAGCACGCTTCACAAACATAAATAACAGACTAAATTCTCAGCTAAAAAATAAAGTAGAGTGCTTAACGAACGCCCCAAATACTTTCCATTTTTCAGGTAAATGGCTAACCCGAATATTTACAAGAAATTATCAGGACCAAACATATACAGGTATATGTTCTTCGAAATAGAAGTAAATGACATAATTTTCAGCGATCATAAGCAAAAATCTTTTTGGTTTTTCTCTTTACAAACTAAAAACAAAATCTTTTTGTCTTTTTCGGATTTTTCTTTACAAAGACATGAAAATTCACATTCTTTTTGACTTTTTCAGAAATTTTTCTGTACAAACAGAAATCACAATCTTTTTGGAATTTTCTAGTTTTAAAATGTTTTTGGTCTTTCAGATATTAAAATAAAACAAGAAAGAACAATATTTTTGATTTTTCTATGTTTTCTAATGTTTTTGGGTTTTCAGATATACAAACTCAAAGCACAATATTTTTGTATTTTCTAGAATTCACCCCCTAAAACCTAAAAACAGAAGGAAATTTAAACTAGAAAAATAATACAAGTAAAGATAATTATCCTAATTTTAGGATCTCAGCAAGAGTCTTCAATCCATTTATACCAAGCAAAAGGTTAAAACGTGTTTTATCAAATGCCTTGGTAAATAGATCGGCTTTTTGAAAATCAGTGTGCACTTTCTCAAGATCAATTAATTTCTTTTCATAACAATCCCGTATAAAATGATATCGAATTTCGATATGTTTCGTTTTAGAATGTTGTACGGGATTCTTGGTGATACTAATAGCAGCAGAATTATCAATCAAAATGGGAGTAGTAAGAAACTTCAAACCGTAGTCGCGAAGATGTTGTTGTATCCACAGAACCTGGGAACAACAACTCGAGGCTGCAACATACTCAGCTTCGGCGGTTAAAGTGGAGACCGTTGTCTGTTTCTAACACTGCCAGGAAACAAGCCGGCTTCCGAAGAATTGACATCCCGCTGTAGTAGACTTGAAATTGATATTGCATCCTCCATAATCTGAGTCTGAATAAGCGGTAATATCGAAAGTATCATCTTTGGGGTTGTCACACCCGGCCCTGAGCGGCGGAAACAGCCGGGCGCGCGCGAGTGGGAATTGATACTTAAGCACGGGCCATTGCAAACATTCAAAGTAAGATTTTCATTGCGCATGAAAAGTTTAATACAAATACATTACATTGTTTAAAAATTACATAAAAACATCCAAGTATAAAAATTGTTGAAGATTTCCACGCCATATCCCCATGCGCGGCGGGAACAACCACGCGCATCGAAGGGATAGAACTAAAATCTTCCAAAAAGCTAGTTTAGATGTTCAGCGTGAGGTGCTCTAAGTGTGACTCCATGCGCTACCTAGTTATCTCCTGAAAGACACGTAAAAACATTTGAATCAGTATAAACTGAGTGAGTTCACAAGTCTTAGTAACTTGATAAATCGTATTGCATCATAATCTTGATACAAATCATTCTGAAACATAATTCTGATAGCATCATTAAAACACATGCTTGGTAAGACATAGTTATATCAACATATTCTGATAAAATCGTTCCGCGGGTTACGCGCGAACATTTCTGGGAACTGTGCTCGTCTATGCAAAGTGGCGCTGCCACTACGAGCTAAAATAAGTAATACCGTCCCGCGGGTTACGCGCGAACGTTTCAGGAACATGTGCTCGTCCATGCAAAGTGGCGCTGCCACTACGAGCTAAAATAATAATACCGTCCCGCGGGTTACGCGCGGACGTTGTGCCGGAAAACAAGGCGCTCGTCCATGCAAAGAGGCGCGACCCCTACGAGCGGGTTCAAACCCATAGTACTGCCCCATGACCATACTAGGCACTCGTCCATGCAAAGAGGTGCGACCCCTACGAGTGGGTGGATCAAACCAGCAGTCCCTACCCTTAGAGTTCCAATGGTAAAGTGATCACTTACTCGAGTTCTAGCGCACATACATCGAAAACCTTAGATAACCGTTTGCATTACTCATCATGAAACATAACTTAAACACATAATCGCTTGCATAGCTTGTAAGTATACCATGATAAAACATTATTTAAGTACGTGTCCCTCGCCCCGAAAACAGTTTAAAAATAGTGAAAACAGTGAAAATAGGGGCTGTGAGACTCACCTGTGGTTCTTGTTAAGGGATTAATCGAGATTCGGGTTTTCTTGGTGTTGGCCTTGGAATCGAAGGTCTAGAATACGATTAAATAACAAGTATATATATTAAGATCAAGAAATAGGAGAATATAAGGGTTGGAAAGTAGATCTCAAGGTTATAACCTCGGCTTACCTAGTAACTGGAACGGAATCGAAAATAACGGATGCTCGGGAGATGATTAGTGCAAGTTTGCAGTTCTTTGAAGTGTGTTTTGGGTGATAATTTAGGTTACAAATTTATAGGCAAACTCAAGGGAACACAATCCCTTGCTTTAGGGGATTGAAATCTTTTCATATCTAGGTGTAATGATGATAAAGTATGGAAATTATTATTGTTTATTGTTTACTTAAAAGTGGAGGAGTGGACAAAAGATCTTGATTTGATTTGGACAGGACATGCAGGTCTGGGGTTGGTGAGAATAGGGTGGCTGACAGTTGACTTTTCATGTTACAGTGTGCTTTTTCAGGTACTTTTGTCAGTGTACAGTAAAAAAAAGTGGAAAATCTCTGAAACACGCTACTGTTTCCTTTTGGGCGGGAGTAATCTCCTTATGTCTGGAGAATAGACTAAGTGTTCTGTGCGCATCACTTTGTGCGCATAGCTTTCTGCGTGTAGGACATTTCTTTGCTGCGGGTAGGTGCGTAACCTTCTCGCAGTTGGGGATATTGAGTTTCATTTGTAGATTCTCCAGGTGGTCTTGGTATTTCAACATAGTGATCAGTCATGTTGAAGTCAATTCCATCTTGGAGCTTCAGACAAACTAGCTCTCAATGTTCCCGCCATGCGGGGAGGTTAGTTCCCTTCCGCACGCGCATAAACGATGTAGGATGCACCCGCCTTAGCATCATGCGGGATGGTCAATCCATAGACAACATAACGTTAAGTTACATGAAAACATAAAGCCAAAACATTCGCGCATGGCGCATATAACATATGCTCACGCTGGTTCTTAACATGGTGCGCTCGCGCAGGGCGCACATAACAAATGCACGCGCTGACTAACATGGCGCGCTCGCGCAGGGCGCACATAACAAATGCACGCGCTGACTAACATGGCGCGCTCGCGCAGGGCGCACATAACAAATGCACGCGCTGACTAACATGGCGCGCTCGCGCAGGGCGCACATAACAAATGCACGCGCTGACTAACATGGCGCGCTCGCGCAGGGCGCACATAACAAATGCACGCGCTGACTAACATGGCGCGCTCGCGCAGGGCGCACATAACAAATGCACGCGCTGACTGACATGGCGCGCTCGCGCAGGGCGCACATAACAAATGCACGCGCTGACTAACATGGCGCGCATCATATTTACAATCACCTAATTATTAGGTTGATTACTTAGTTTAAGGGATTGGGAATTTACCGGGTGTCACATTCTCCCCTCGTTAAACGAATTTCGTCCCGAAATTTAGGAGACGTTGCTGGCAGAAGCCATGTTCTGAAAGAGGTGTGGGTATTTCTTGCGCATTTGGTCTTCTCTTTCCCAAGTGAATTCAGGCCCACGCCTCGAGTTCCATTGAACCTTTACTAACTTGATTTTGCTCCTGCGTAACTTTTGTTCTTTCCAATCGGTTACTGCTATAGGTTCTTCTATGAAGTGCAGCTGTTTGTCGATGTGAATCTCTTCCATCGGCAAAATCAACGTTTCGTCAGATAAGCACTTTTTGAGGTTGGACACATGAAACGTATCATGAACTCCACTGAGTTCGGCGGGTAAACGGAGTTTATAAGCAACCGGACCGATCCTTTCCAGGATCTCGAATGGTCCAATGAAGCGCGGATTCAACTTTCCTCGCTTGCCGAAACGGGGGACTCCTTTCCATGGAGAGACTTTCAAAAGTACTTTATCCCCTACTTGAAACTCCAATGGTTTCCTTCGCACATCTGCGTAGCTCTTCTGTCTGTCGCGCGCTGTCTTAAGGCGATCCCTTATCTGAAAAATCTTGTCTGATGTTTCTTGGATCAATTCTGGACCAGTCATTTGCTTGTCACCTACTTCAGCCCAGCACAGTGGGGATCTACACTTGCGCCCATACAAAGCTTCGAACGGCGCAGCCTTAATGCTTGTGTGATAGCTGTTGTTGTAAGAAAATTCAACCAATGGGAGATGAGTATCCCAGCTACCTTCGAAATCGATTGCGCACGCGCGTAGCATATCTTCCAATGTATGGATTGTTCGCTCGCTTTGCCCATCCGTTTGAGGATGATATGCCGTACTCATGTCAAGACGAGTACCTAAAGCCCCTTGTAACGATCTCCAAAACCTTGATGTGAACCGACTATCTCTATCAGAAATGATGGACACTGGGACTCCATGTTTTGAAACTACTTCTCGAATATACAGTCGGGCTAACTTTTCCATCTTATCGGTTTCCTTGATAGGCAGGAAGTGCGCTGACTTAGTTAGCCGATCCACAATAACCCATATTGTGTCATAACCCCCAGGTGTCCTTGGCAGTTTGGTGATGAAGTCCATAGAGATTTGTTCCCACTTCCACATGGGAATTTCTGGCTGTTGAAGCAACCCTGGTGGTTTCTGGTATTCAGCCTTTACCTTCGAACACGTCAGGCACTTACTGACATACGTCGCGATGGCGCCTTTAAGATTGGGCCACCAATACAGCGTTTTAACATCTTGGTACATCTTGTCTGCGCCAGGATGTACGGAATACCGCGTCTTGTGAGCTTCGTTCAATACCTGCTCGCGCAATCCTCCCTTGAGAGGGACCCATATGCGGTTAGCGAAATATAGATTGCCGTTCTCTTTAAGTTCCAAATTCTTAACCATACCCCCAAGGTATTCGTTTTTAACAAACTCTGGTTTCAAAGCTTCTTGCTGAGCGTCTCGGATGCGGGTAGAGAGATCTGCGTGAATGGTCAACCTTAGAGCCTTGACTCGTAGCGTTTTTATTCGCTCTTTCCTACTTAGCGCGTCTGCTACCACATTCGCCTTTCCAGGGTGGTACTTAATCTCACAATCATAATCGTTCAACAACTCCACCCATCTTCGTTGCCTCATGTTTAAATCCTTTTGATCAAATATATGCTGAAGGCTCTTGTGATCCGTAAAGATTATACACTTTGTACCATAGAGGTAATGGCGCCAAATCTTTAGCGCGAAGACAACCGCTCCAAGTTCTAAATCATGCGTTGTGTAGTTCTTTTCATTGGTCTTGAGTTGGCGTGAGGCATACGCTATGACTTTGTCTCGCTGCATAAGGACACATCCAAGTCCCTGATGTGAAGCGTCGCAGTAAACAACAATGTCATCCATCCCCTCGGGCAAAGACAAAATTGGCGCACTACATAACTTCTGTTTCAACATTTGAAATGCTGTTTCCTGATTTTCGCCCCAAACAAACTTCTTGTCTTTCTGAGTTAGCGCGGTCAGAGGTAGAGCTATTTTGGAGAAGTTCTCAATGAAGCGTCGATAGTAGCCAGCTAGTCCTAGGAATTGCCTCACCTCAGTTGGGGTTTTTGGCGCTTCCCAGTTTTCGATGGCCTTGACTTTGGAAGGATCAACGTGAATTCCTTTCTCGTTTACAACGTGACCGAGAAAGTGAACTTCTCTAAGCCAAAACTCGCACTTGGAAAACTTCGCATACAACTTTTCTTTCCTCAACAATTCCAAAATCAATCTCAGGTGTTGCTCATGCTCGGCCTTGGTCCGTGAGTAAATCAGAATATCATCTATAAACACAATCACAAATTTGTCCAAGTATGGTTTGCACACGCGGTTCATCAGATCCATGAACACAGCCGGCGCATTAGTTAGCCCGAAAGGCATCACTAAGAACTCATAATGGCCGTATCTAGTTCGGAAGGCTGTTTTCGGCACATCTTCCTCATGGACCCTAAGTTGGTGGTATCCTGACCGTAGATCTATCTTCGAATAATAACTGGATCCCTGCAACTGGTCAAATAAGTCGTCAATCCTCGGTAAGGGGTACCGATTTTTGACTGTCAGCTTGTTCAGTTCCCTGTAGTCAATACACATTCTGAACGAACCATCCTTCTTCTTAACAAACAGTACTGGAGCTCCCCAAGGTGAAAAGCTTGGGCGTATGAAACCCTTATCCAATAGTTCCTGTAACTGATTGGATAGCTCTTGCATCTCAGATGGAGCTAATCGATAAGGCGCTCGAGCTACTGGCGCAGCTCCTGGGACTAAATCAATACGAAACTCGATTTGTCGCGGCGGCGGTAATCCGGGCAAATCTTCAGGAAAAACTTCTGGAAATTCGCGCACTACTGGTAAGTCTTCAATTCTTCGCTCATCTCCTTTCTTCTCTACGACATGCGCCAGGAAGGCGTAGCACCCTTTCCTTAGGCACTTTCGCGCCTTTAGGCACGAAATCAGTTTCGTCGCAACTCCCCTTCTTTCCCCTTGAATTACCAAGGTTTCTCCATTCAACAGTGGGATCCGAACCTGCTTCTCATGGCAAATAACTTCCGCGCGGTTCTCAACTAACCAATCCATACCTACCACAATGTCAAAACTTCCCAAATCTATTGGCAACAAGTTAATATTGAACCCGTGACCTCCCATGACTATAACACATTGTTCAGTTCTTTCGTTCGCGCATAACTGCCTACCATTGGCTAGTTCTATAGTATAAGGCGTGTCTAGCCTACTGGTTGCTAGGCCTAGGGAATCTTTAAACTCAGCGGATATAAAACTTAGGTCAGCGCCAGTATCAAATAAGACGGATGCAAAATGTCCGTTAAGCAAAAACGTACCGGTTACCACATTCGGCTCTTCTTTAGCTTCGCCTGCGCCGATCACAAAAGCTCTCCCGCGAGCTTGGTTCCCCTTTTGCGGGCAATCCCGACTAAAATGCCCTGGCTTCCCGCATGCGTAGCAGTTGTCGCTTGCTCCAGCTTCTCTGACACGGCAATTCATCGTCTTGTGCCCTGGTCTGCCACATTTGGCACATTCGATTCTTGCGCATTCACCCTCGTGGTGATACTTGCATTTGTTGCACCATGGGCGAGGCCCGCTGTATCCTTTTCGTGGTGGCTCCGCGGCCTGAATCGCGTAAACCCTTGCGCTTTCCTGCTTCTTGAACGGTGGCTGCTTGGTGTCGGACCCTCGGTGGTGAGAGTTCCATTTCCTTTTGGGATCAGAGGTTCGCTGCTCGATTCCGCGCGTAGTCAACATACCCGCACGGATCGTATCCCTTGTAAGGGTAATGGCCCGCGCTACCGCCTCATCAAAGGTTGGAGGCGCTGCGGCGTTGAGCGGAACCCTAACAACAGGAGGTAACCCAAAAATATACCTCTCGATCTTCTTTTCCTCCGTGTTTGCCATGTCTGGCACCAACTGGCAAAGTTCGTTGAACCGGTTGTTGTAGGCGTCGATATCCGTTCCTACCATGGTGTGGTTCCAGAATTCCTGTTGTAGACTCTGGATTTCTGCGCGAGAGCAGAACTTCCTCATCATCATCTCCTTCAGTTCCTCCCAGGTCTTGTGGAGAGCAACTTCTCGCCCCAATGTTTTCGTTTGAAGCTTCCACCAAGACGAAGCTGCCTCTTGGAACATACAGGTCGCGTAAAGGACCTTCTGGTTCTCACTACATCCGCTAATGGAGAGAACTGTCTCCATCTTGTCAATCCAGTTGTAGAGCCCAATGGCCCCTTCGGTTCCCTTGAATGGCCAAGGCTTACAGGCCATGAATGTCTTATAGGAGCATCCTTTGTCCAAGGCTCCTGATTCGGGTTCTGGGGTCTCATTCTGACGACCCTGACTTGATTCGGCCTTGCTGGCCTCATGTGTCGCAATCGCTTGCGCGATTATTTCCGCGAGTTCCTCGGGTGTCATGGTAATTCCCTTGGCTTTAGTTGGAGGCATTCTCGCTTTAAAAGAGTGAAAATATCAGACTTAGCGCATGTACTCTGAGCACATAATGTTATCATTATTTACTAGACAGTGTGACCCGTGTTCCTAAGTGTGTGTATAGTTTCTTTTGAAAATATTTTCTTTGAAAAATATTTCATGCGATTCCCCAACGGTTATAGTCTAGGTTAAAACTTCTTTTCCTAGTTCGCTATAACCAGTGCTCTGATACCAATCTGTCACACCCGGCCCTGAGCGGCGGAAACAGCCGGGCGCGCGCGAGTGGGAATTGATACTTAAGCACGGGCCATTGCAAACATTCAAAGTAAGATTTTCATTGCGCATGAAAAGTTTAATACAAATACATTACATTGTTTAAAAATTACATAAAAACATCCAAGTATAAAAATTGTTGAAGATTTCCACGCCATATCCCCATGCGCGGCGGGAACAACCACGCGCATCGAAGGGATAGAACTAAAATCTTCCAAAAAGCTAGTTTAGATGTTCAGCGTGAGGTGCTCTAAGTGTGACTCCATGCGCTACCTAGTTATCTCCTGAAAGACACGTAAAAACATTTGAATCAGTATAAACTGAGTGAGTTCACAAGTCTTAGTAACTTGATAAATCGTATTGCATCATAATCTTGATACAAATCATTCTGAAACATAATTCTGATAGCATCATTAAAACACATGCTTGGTAAGACATAGTTATATCAACATATTCTGATAAAATCGTTCCGCAGGTTACGCGCGAACATTTCTGGGAACTGTGCTCGTCTATGCAAAGTGGCGCTGCCACTACGAGCTAAAATAAGTAATACCGTCCCGCGGGTTACGCGCGAACGTTTCAGGAACATGTGCTCGTCCATGCAAAGTGGCGCTGCCACTACGAGCTAAAATAATAATACCGTCCCGCGGGTTACGCGCGGACGTTGTGCCGGAAAACAAGGCGCTCGTCCATGCAAAGAGGCGCGACCCCTACGAGCGGGTTCAAACCCATAGTACTGCCCCATGACCATACTAGGCACTCGTCCATGCAAAGAGGTGCGACCCCTACGAGTGGGTGGATCAAACCAGCAGTCCCTACCCTTAGAGTTCCAATGGTAAAGTGATCACTTACTCGAGTTCTAGCGCACATACATCGAAAACCTTAGATAACCGTTTGCATTACTCATCATGAAACATAACTTAAACACATAATCGCTTGCATAGCTTGTAAGTATACCATGATAAAACATTATTTAAGTACGTGTCCCTCGCCCCGAAAACAGTTTAAAAATAGTGAAAACAGTGAAAATAGGGGCTGTGAGACTCACCTGTGGTTCTTGTTAAGGGATTAATCGAGATTCGGGTTTTCTTGGTGTTGGCCTTGGAATCGAAGGTCTAGAATACGATTAAATAACAAGTATATATATTAAGATCAAGAAATAGGAGAATATAAGGGTTGGAAAGTAGATCTCAAGGTTATAACCTCGGCTTACCTAGTAACTGGAACGGAATCGAAAATAACGGATGCTCGGGAGATGATTAGTGCAAGTTTGCAGTTCTTTGAAGTGTGTTTTGGGTGATAATTTAGGTTACAAATTTATAGGCAAACTCAAGGGAACACAATCCCTTGCTTTAGGGGATTGAAATCTTTTCATATCTAGGTGTAATGATGATAAAGTATGGAAATTATTATTGTTTATTGTTTACTTAAAAGTGGAGGAGTGGACAAAAGATCTTGATTTGATTTGGACAGGACATGCAGGTCTGGGGTTGGTGAGAATAGGGTGGCTGACAGTTGACTTTTCATGTTACAGTGTGCTTTTTCAGGTACTTTTGTCAGTGTACAGTAAAAAAAAGTGGAAAATCTCTGAAACACGCTACTGTTTCCTTTTGGGCGGGAGTAATCTCCTTATGTCTGGAGAATAGACTAAGTGTTCTGTGCGCATCACTTTGTGCGCATAGCTTTCTGCGTGTAGGACATTTCTTTGCTGCGGGTAGGTGCGTAACCTTCTCGCAGTTGGGGATATTGAGTTTCATTTGTAGATTCTCCAGGTGGTCTTGGTATTTCAACATAGTGATCAGTCATGTTGAAGTCAATTCCATCTTGGAGCTTCAGACAAACTAGCTCTCAATGTTCCCGCCATGCGGGGAGGTTAGTTCCCTTCCGCACGCGCATAAACGATGTAGGATGCACCCGCCTTAGCATCATGCGGGATGGTCAATCCATAGACAACATAACGTTAAGTTACATGAAAACATAAAGCCAAAACATTCGCGCATGGCGCATGTAACATATGCTCACGCTGGTTCTTAACATGGTGCGCTCGCGCAGGGCGCACATAACAAATGCACGCGCTGACTAACATGGCGCGCTCGCGCAGGGCGCACATAACAAATGCACGCGCTGACTAACATGGCGCGCTCGCGCAGGGCGCACATAACAAATGCACGCGCTGACTAACATGGCGCGCTCGCGCAGGGCGCACATAACAAATGCACGCGCTGACTGACATGGCGCGCTCGCGCAGGGCGCACATAACAAATGCACGCGCTGACTAACATGGCGCGCATCATATTTACAATCACCTAATTATTAGGTTGATTACTTAGTTTAAGGGATTGGGAATTTACCGGGTGTCACAGGGGTACCGTAACCCGATGTCAGGATTTCCCAGTAGATATTGCAGAATACGCTTGACCGCTGCCAGGTGAGTCATTCGGGGACTTGCTTGGTACCTAGCACATAAACAAACAACAACCATTATGTCGGGTCGAGAAGCAGTTAAATACATTAAAGAACCAATCATAGAACGATAGAGGGTCGGATCAACGGGATCCTCCAATTCATCCGGTGATAAATTGTGACCCACGGAAAGAGGAGTAGAAGGGATTTTTCGGCAGTAATCTTGAATCGGCTCAAGACATCGTTCACATATTTTGTCTGATGAATGAAGATTTCCTTCGCAGACTGATGAACCTGCAACCCTAAAAAGAAATTCATCTCTCCCATCGAACTCATCTCGAACTTGGTCTGCATAGATTTCTCGAACTCCTTACACAATGAATCGTTTGTAGACCCAAAGATTATGTCATCAACATAAATTTGAACGAGCAGAAGATCATCACCAACATTCTTATAAAATAGAGTGCAGTCAACAGTTCCACGTTTTAAGCCGTTATCCGTCAAATGATCGGCGAGCGTGCTATACCAAGCTCTCGGGGCTTGATGTAGACCATATAATGCCTTGTTTAATCGGTAAACACGGTCAGGATAATCATAATCCTCAAAACCTGGAGGTTGTAGAACAAACACTTCCTCATGAAGTTCGCCGTTGAGAAAAGCATTTTTAACATCCATTTGATACACTTTGATATTCTTGTAAGCAGCATAAGCCAGGAAGATTCGAATTGACTCTAATCTTGCAACTGGAGCATAAACCTCAGTGTAATAAATACCCTCTTGCTGATGAAAACCTTGCACCACCAAACGTGCTTTGTTTCTTACAATTACCCCACGGTCATCTTTCTTACACTTATATACCCACTTTGTCGGAATTGCTTTCTTGACTCTAGCAGGTTTGTCGATTAAATCCCAAACACCTAAGCGTGCAAATTGTTGTAATTCTTCTTGCATGGCTTCTACCCAAGATGGATCTTGCAGAGCCACACGAGGAGTTGTAGGCTCAACTTGGGATAGAAATCAAGTGAATTTAGCTGTATTTACTATACCAGTGGAACATAAATCGGTATAAGCACATAAGACATTATTGTTACTCGAGGAAGCAATTTGATGACGAGTTTGAACTCCCACACCGAGGTCTCCAATAATATTTTCTTGTGGATGGTAATTATGAATCCTAAGAGTAGGATTTTCAGATATAGCAACGTGTTCAAATAAGTTAGTATAATGTTCACCCAATTCAGGAGATGAAACATTATCATCATTCACAATTGCATTATCATCAGATGAAGACGAAGCAGTATCATAATGAACAGGAGATTCATGATCAGGTTCTTCAGTTGGAGCAACAAATGGAGCTTCAACATCATTGGAACTTGCAAATCATGGAATTTCCAAATGTTCTTCAAAATAAGCACGGACTAAATCTTCATCTGGATGATCGATTGATGGAGTAAATGTATTAAATAAGCTATCGTAGTCAAACATCCAATCGGAACCTTTCCTTTGAGGAGGAGTAGTGTACCGTTGACAGTCCACATGGAACCATTCCTCAACACAACCAGATGTAAAATTATATACCCTTTTCTTTGGAGATGCATACCCCAAGAAATAACCTTCGATCGCTTTTTCCTCAAATTTACCCGCATCCTTTTTCCATATTGTACAAGGACACCCAAAGGGTTCCAGGTACTTTAAGTTAGGCTTTCGATTGTTCAAGAGCTCATAACTTGTCTTCTTGAGTCGTTTAACAGTCAAAACCCAATTAAGCGTGTAACATGCTGTGTTCACCGCCTCATTCCAGAATTGGACAGGAAGCTTAGAATCAGCGAGCATAGTTCTTGCAGCTTCAATCAAGGTTCTATTCTTTCGTTCTGCAACACCATTTTGTTGAGGTACATAAGGTGCACTATATTCATGGTGAATTTCTTTTTGAACACAAAAGAAATCCAATATAGTGTTTTTGAATTCAATTCCATTATCACTTCGAATTCTCCTCACTTTTTGTTTGTTAAGTGATTCGATCTTAGTGATAATATTTTGTACCAAAACAGGCGTTTGATCTTTCGAACTCATAAATAAGACCCATGAGTATCTCGAATAATCATCAGTCACGACTAAACAATACCAGTCTCCAGAAATACTAGCCCGATTCACTGGACCGAACAAATCCATATGAAGTCGTTCAAGCGGAGTATCAATGGAATTCAATACCTTAGATGGGTGCGATTTCTTCTTCTGTTTGCCTTTCTTACAAGCAACACAGTGATCGGATAACTTAAAGTTCTTTAACGACACCCCATCTACCAGATCGTTTGCCATTAAATAATTCATCTTTCGAACATGTATGTGACCCATTCTTCGATGCCAAAGTACGGAGTCTTTCTCGGTTGCTTTCGAGACAAAACACGTTTCGATCGATGTAGATACTTTATAATTCATATTTAAGACATAAATATCATTTTATCGTGGTGATCGAATGACAACCATGTCCTCGGGAATCACATAACCTGTAACACCCCAACCCGGAACAGGCTAACGTGTTACTATTACAGATATCAAATCAACGCCACAATCCAAAATACAACAAAAATTAATGCAACCTACGTCATATTATTAAACAAAATGAATTAACTTTTAGAAGCTTGAACTTCATTTTTATCTCTCATCACTAAATTCCCTGAATCCCGGATTACCTGAAAACAAAATAAGAAAAACAAAACAAGAAAACACGGCTGAGCCAAAAATTGCCCAGTAACGGAAAGAACAATAGTATAGGTAAAGGCATACATAAGACAAAACACATACTGAAATAAAACTGAAACTATTGCGGATATAAAACCACGTTTTAGACCGAACTATAATTAGATGCGAAACATAATCCGATACACTATCGGAACGTAATCTGAATATACTCAAATTTAACCAAATGCATATACACATATCGAAACGGACCAGAAATATAGCGAAACAAAATATAATTACTAAAATACACGACGATGATGTTAAAATAAATAGGTCGTGTAATACGGAAGCACCCAGAGCCGAAACAGAGGGGTACACAGCTAGCTAGTCCATGCACCAAAGAGACGGTGTGGGTGGCGTGCACACATTGTTCCATCTCAAACAGAAGTCAGGAGTCAGGAGTCAGGAGTCAGAAGTCGGAGCTAAGATCGATCTATACGCCTCTAAGTGGCCAAGGTACTACATGAGTACTTTCAGAGACGCCGTGAACTTTGATTACGCACTGTCACGATAAGTGCCATGTCAGGAGTCAGGAGTCAGAAGTCGGAGCTAAGATCGATCTATACGCCTCCAAGTGGCCCTAATACTTCACAAGTACTAGTTAGAGACGCCGTGAACTTTGATTACGCACTGTCACGATAAGTGCCATGTCGTTGACGCCCCAACGACAAGTCAGAAATGCTCGGGTAACAGAGTACTAAAACTAAAAACATATAACTAAAATATATTATATAAAATAACTGAACTCAAAATATAACCGACGCGTAACGAAAATCCGTGCTACAAAGTAAAGGAATAGATTCAATACTATTAGTAAACGAGAACAAAAGCCGCACTACGAAGTAACGGAATATAATTAATACTATTAGAGAAAGAAACCAGAAACCGTACTACGAAGTAACAAGAAACAGAATCCGTACCACTACGAGAACGGTGAAAACAATATAAAGCTAAAAGAAGAAAAACACGGAATCCGTACTTCAAATTAACGGAATATAATTTATACTATGAATGAAAGAAACCAGAAACCGTACTACCAAGTAACAGAAAATAATTAATACTAAGAGTAACAAAACAGAAACCTATTACGAAGTAACAAGAAACAGAATCCGTACAACAAAGTAGCGGACTATAATTAATACTAAAAGTGAATGAAAACAGAAACCGTACTACGAAGTAACGGAATATAAATAATACTAAGAGGAAACAAAGACGGAAACCATACCTTAGTTAGCAGAACAAAAGTAAGCCAAGTTAATTAAAACTCAAAGTTGTCCAAAAGTCGTATGATAACCTATGGTTTGGTTACATTCTAAATTAGATATACAAACAGAATTTGCATTGGTTGATTCGTTGATTTCCCCACGACAGAAACCTTTAGTTCTTGATTAGTAAAAAAAAATAACCATCGTCTTCTGCCCATGCTTTAAATATCCAAATACGTGTAGTTTACAATTTAGTTATATGAATTTCTAAAACAATATTTACTTATCTGTCATAAAAGAGTAGACATAAAATAAATAACTTTCAATTGATTATAAAAAAGACCCACTAACTCTTTATATAGTTTATCATTCTTACGTAATATTCTAACTTTGTTGACACTTGCATACAACAGATTTACAACAATTAGTATTAGTTATGTTATGATTATTATATTAAAAAAAAAAACAAGACACATGGGCTGGAGATTTGAACATTGGACTTGGCTGCATGAATTATTGGATAAAATGAATATGCAACTACATGATTCCAACGTCAACAAACAACACCCAACGAACGAACAAACAGAAACTTATTTTGTTTATATTTCATTCTTGTGTTTAACATCAAAATTTCCAACTACATATTTCTAGTTAAAATAAGGTTTTTGTCCTCGTAACGAATCAACGAACCCACCCCCATATTAGAACACATTAAAAACATATACAAACCAAAAGCGGATGATCAAAACTGTTACCTCACAAGCCGACAAAACCGGACGTATAACAGAGCGAGAACGGTGAGAGACTACGGGCGTCTGACGGTGTCTTAATAACGGAACAAGACATCAAATGGTGAGCAACAGTGATGGTACGCGGCTGCGGTACGTGGAGGCTGCACGTAGTAGTTGTAACAGACGGCGGAAGCGAGAGACACAGCGACTGATCGAGTGTCTGCTTTCCGGCGAGTTACAGGGAAGTGGTGGCGTCGGTGAATATCTGTGGCGGCGTTCGAACGGTGACAGAGGGCAGCGGTAAAGATCGGTGGTGATTTACGACGGGTTTTAGTCAAGCGGCGGTACTGTTGGTGCTGATGATTTCCGGCAAGTTCAGCAGCGTCTACGATGGTGATAGTTGTCTCCGGTGGCCGTTGATATTTAGAACAGAATAGGTCACGGAATATTATAGGTGAGATGGTAGGGTTCGATGGAGTTCGTTTAGGTATCCAGGGGTTTAAATATGTGATAGTTATCGCTAAACTCAAAAACCCTTGCATGTTTCCGTATGTTTGTTGTTGGGGATAAGCAATTTAAAACGATGGTATCTATCCAAATATCGTAACTGCATGTTTATTATATTATTATACATATATATGTTATACTTTAAAAATTTTAAAATGCATAACCATTATTTAATTCCCTTGCATGAGCATATCTTATATTACTTATTTGTTTTGTTGATAGTTTTGACAAATTTCTAAATCAACCCTCTACCTTAGCTTTGAATTCATTTGAACACTGTACTTTAAAATTAATAACGTATTCAAAGTCATTATTATTATAAACAATTCGGTTACTTGACGCTAGTATTCGATCGTTTTAATAATTATCAACTCGTTATTATTTGACATTTATTACTTTTATTATTTTATTGTTTCAAATTTTTCGCATGTTACATAACCCGGTTTCAGAATAAGACATTCTTTATCTGTAAATATTGTAGTGTATTGCTTATCACAAATTCGCGATACACTCAATAAGTTATGATCCACCTTATCACAATAATTAACCTTTTCAAAGGTAATCTTTCCATTCGACACATCACCTTCCTGTGTAATCATACCCCCAGAATTCCCAGCAAAGGCCACATAACCCCCTTGAATATTTCTCACGTTTGATAAGAGGTTGAGATTTTCAGTAATATGACGAGAACATCCACTGTCCGTGATCCAGTTTTCACCAGAAATGGTCTTGGATGTACCCTACACACAAAAGAAAATGATTAGTTCAAAAAGGCAGCCCAGGCCTCGGTCTTGGGCACCTTTTGGTTTCCTTGGGAAAAGTTAATTTTAGTTGCACTCAATTGTTGTTCAGCAACTTGAGAATAAGTTACTGGCTTTCTAGACTTTCGTCTTAAGTAAGCGGCTTGAACTACATTTGAATTTTCATTCTTGCATAGGGGTGCAGTAGGAATAAACTTAGGTTTGACAGAACCATGAGTTTCATTCATATGAACTACTTTTCGAGGATGTACATCTGAAAACATGATATGAGTATCATTAGCATACGACACTGGTCGTTTCAGAATCTCTTTTACTACAGGACCCGGCTTAGAATGGTCATTGATAAAAGGGTGAAGATTCTGATGGATATTCTGGCTACAATTTCTTACAACATGACCATGTTGACCACAAAGAAAGCAACTTCGCATGTCTACACGATGATGTTGAGAAGTAGTTGGAATGAATGAAGCAGAATTTTGATGATGACTCACATTTTTTGTCATCCTCTTAGCGAACTCATCAGATAATTCAGATTTCTTTTTCAAGTAAAAATCTAAATTGGAACTGTTTGAAAAACTTTTCAATGTATCTGTCGCAGTTGACTTAACAAAGTTAATTTTCTTAGCTTGTTTTAACAGTTGTTTTGCCTTAGTCAATGTGTCAGATGAAACTTATGTTTTCGCTTGAGCATATTGACGTTCTAGTTCATGAACTTTGGAGGTTTCATTGTAAAACACACTCTCAATTAGTTCAGGTTTAATGATACTAATTGGAACGTCTTTTTCAGTGAACATCGTATCCATCCCCTTTAACTTAAACACACGAGCAGATGACGGCTTAAGGGCATTAGGATTTATAAAACGCAATAAATCCTCATCAGAAATTTTGGGTTTATCTGGTTTCTTAGCCTTCACCGGTTTGACAAAAACATCTTGCTTCATCTTAGTTGTGTGCGAACCATACACAGCCTCCTCCAATTCATGAGGTTCACACAGTATGTGATTAGAACTTGGAAAGTTCTTGTTCTTGTGTATAATCTCAGGTTCAAACACATCATCGATGATAACTTTGTCAACATTTTCAACAAAAACTTTGTTGCTTTGAACATGAGGTTTCTGAGAAACTGATTGGGTTTTAACAGTTTCAGATTTACTTTGTTTAGAATTTTCTGAAATCACAGGCTTTTTAGGAATAACATCTTCTTCAGTTGGATCAAAAGGATTAATTTTATAATCATTGTGAAATGGTGGTGGAATTTCAACAAAACCTATCCCTTTCTTAGAATCCTTTTGTTTTCCAGAAACTTCAATAATTTCATTCAACAAGAACGAGGAGTTTCGAAATTTACCCAATTTGTTCTTTAACTCAAGAACCTCATTCTCAAGCTCGGTTATCTTTGAACGATGTTTCAAAATTTCTTGAAACTTTTGGTCATTAATTGTCATTTTCACAGATAACTCGGCTTTAAGATCATGATTTCTTACAGTCAATGCCTCAATTTTCTCTCTCGAGTTGATTTGAGAGGTCAATGATTGCCTATAAGTATCTTTTAAAGACACAATCTCTTTTAACAGATTATCATTTTGAAGTTTTAGTAAGTCTATCTTTGACTTATTTTACTCACAATCAACACATGATAATTTAGAATTAGAATTACTAACCTCGCTTTGTTTGGCCATGCAGGCAGATGTAGCAGAATCACTGATCTTAGCCATACAAACAAAGCTAGTTGAAAGCTTTTCACTTTAATTATCAGATTCAGACTCAGTTTCAGCGTCAGAAGAAACTTCACTTCCACTTATATCTTGTGTGTATTCAGGAAACCCGAACATAGCTAGATTAGCTTGATTATCATTGCACAATAGTCGTTGTGACCAATCACCTCCATCAGCTAACACTGCATGTGACCCAGAAGTAGACAGTTTCTTTTCAGTATCATTGACTCGTGGTGTAGAAGAGTTTTGATTTTGACCACGAGGACCAGTATACTCCTTCTTTGGCTTGTCACATTCTTTCGCAAAGTGTCTGAAATCTTGACAATTATAACATTTAACCTTCAACTTGTCAAAACCCAACTTCTTATTCAGGGCAGGAAGATCTTTTCCGGTCCTTTGCATAAATCTTCTTACCTTACGAACAATCATTGCCATGTTCCACTTTAAATCCATGAGTTCAAGATAATCGGGATCAATTTGATCTTAGTCTTCATCGGTTAAATCACTTGTTGCAATCTTGCTACTCACCAAATTCTCGTAAGAAGACATAAAAGCAGACAAAAATGCAATGTTTTGTTCAGCTTCCTTTATGTTTACATTAGTTTGAGATGAGAATTGACTTGTAGATGATGAAGTTCCCGATCCTCCAGATGAACCAGAGATACCAGAAGATCCAGTATTTCCAGATGTGTAGAAACAGGCTCATGGATCACTATACATTGTAGTAGCATTCTCACTTGCAGCTTGAGTAAGGAACGCATTCAATGGAGAAATAGTTGAACTTAGAGTCATACTCCCACCATAGAAAGAAGGATCTTGACTTTCTTTAGAATATTTTTTGCACTTAAGATCATATTCCCTAGCTTCAATCTTTTGTAAGAATTCAATAGCAGTCAAATCTTCATTTAAGAAATAATCATTTTCCTTGAGAACCATTAAGAATGTGGAATAAGAACTTGGAAGTACACTCTTAGTAGTATCAATTTTATCTCTCTCAGAGACTTCCAACTTCATCTTGTCCATCTCAGCAATCAAGTGATTGAATCTTGTTGTCATTTCTTCAACTGTCTCACCTTTGAGTAAATTAAAGTTTCTGAATTGAAACTTAAGCATCACCTTCTTGCTTTCAGCAGTATTTCCCATACTCCTCATTCGGATATGTTGAAACAAAGAAGCACATATTTTTATGCTACCCACTTGATGAAAATATTCTCAGGCAAAGCCATGGTTAGAGTAGAATAAGCTTTTGTTTCTATCTCTAATGCTTTCTTTTCTTCAATTGAGTATTGTGAAATGGCCTTTGGTGTATAACCAATAGTCTCATCTCCAATCATAGGAACTGTATAGAGACTTCATCTAAACAATAAGAACAGTCCGGATGAACCGATCCTAGATGAGCACGAAACCTAGGTTCCCACTTGGCAAAGTCACTGAACTTCATCAATCTTGGACATTTTGAATGTGAACCTATCTTGGTATCAAGTTGCAACAATTGTTGCATCAACATATTTTGAGACGCCAATGCATACATACCGGCCATCTTTGACAAGTTTAAAAATTTAAGGGTGTAACTACTCAAACAACGAATAAGATTAACGAATTGTGAACAGTTGTAGCGAACTGTGAACAGGAAAATAACGAATCAAATCTTAACGAAGTTAAGATTGATCAGACAACGAATCGCAGTTATATTTAACGAATCAATCAACGAATCAGATTAACGAATCAAAAGGTTAACGAATCAGAAATTCAAACTAACTAATTGACTAAGCGAATTACAAAGTATCAACTTAGCGAATTAAATGATAATCTGTAACGAATCACCAAGGAAAACTTAGCAATATGAGATAACGAATCAGCTGCAGTTGATAGCGAATCAACTATAACGAATCAGGTTGTTACAACTGTTTGTAACAAACTCTGACACCTTATGCCACGTGGCAAAGGTTGTTATGACACAAATCCCAAAGTGGACGCGTGTCACATGAATCTATTTATCCAATTAACGAATCAGATAACACGAATTAACAACTAACACGAACTGGCTAGCGAATCACATGAAATAAATAACGAATTATCAAACTTAATGAACGAATCAAAGGAAACAAGATAGCGAATCACTATAAGAATGATAACGAATCAAATTCATCTTTGAATCTTCAAATCTTCAACACAAAATTTCTAGAAACGATGAACATTTACCCAGAAACCCAGAAGTATGAAATCCGTAATACTACCTCAAATCGTAATCAAATTGCACAAATAACCTATCAAACAACTCGCAAACCAATCGCGAATCCAAACCACCAATACTCGTAACCGATTAATCCATTTCTCGAATCCAATTATACCAAAACCAACCTCTGTTTCGGACACAAATCAGAAACAAATACCAAATCAAAACAAAACCAAATCAAAACTCAATTCCAACTCACAAACCCTTACCAATACCTTAACCAACACGAATTCAATCCAATTCGTCCATAATTCAATCAATTTACATAAACTTAATCCAATTCACTTAAACAGAAAACCTAACAATATCGAAATCTAATTAAACACCAAACCAGGTGTAATTGAGCACCAACAGCTCTGATACCACTTGTTGGAACCCGATTAATTCGTATCAATCCAGTAACAATAACAATAACAGATCTCAGATCTGTGTATAATCGATTAATACGTTTATATGGATCTAGCTCATACTTACCTTAGATTTAGTGTTGTATGTGTTTATGTATTATCAGTATCTGTATATAGGTAGTTCATATAATATTAAGTTGAAGATCGAGAGAGCGATTGGACTGGGATTCGATAATTAACTCTTAAAACTTTTTCAATTAACAATGAACAGTGTTCACTATATATAGAAGATAGGTCTGGTTCGCTAACATCCCCTAGCGAACCAGACACTACTTCGTTACATACATTAATTAGACGAAACACCCCCTAATTCGTTAACATCCCCTAACGAATCAGAAAGGAATACACTTAATGTCTTAGTTCGCTAACATCCCCTAGCGAACTAGACTTTACACATAACGAACTAGATAATAAGTAATCTAATTATTACATAAATAATAAACAAAACGTTAACGACAATTACAAAGACTCAAGACGCAAAACCGTGCACTAACAGAATACATATCTTTCCCTTTTCAACTTCATCCCTTATATAGTTGAACCTCCGCTCAATGTTCCTTGTCTTTTGATGTGCACGAGGCTCCTTGATTTGAGCAATCGCACCCTCGTTGTTACAAAAGATCTCTAGAGGGTCCTGAATGGTATGGACTACCCCTAGATCGGCCACGAAATTTCAAATCCATGCAGCTTCTTGAGCTGCCAATGAGGCGGCGATGTATTCAGATTCAGTGGTGGACAAGGCTACCACATCTTGTTTTGCGCTCTTCCAAGAGACATCTCCACCATTCATAATGAAAACATATCCCGATTGTGATCGAGAATCATATCGATCAGTTTTGAAACTTGCATCCGTGTAACCCATTACAACGTGTTCCTCCTCACCAGAGCCATATATTAGAAACATATCCTTAGTCCTTCTAAGGTATTTCAACATGCTCTTAACCGCCATCCAATGGCTACTTCCCGGATTTTGTTGGTATCGACTTGTCATGCTCAAAGCGCATGACACATACGGTCTAGTGCATATCATGGCATACATTATGGATCCTATAGCCGATGCATATGGGATTCCATTCATTTTATCTTGCTCATCCTTTGAGCTTGGACATTGAGAAGCACTCAATATTGTTCCTCTTTGAATAGGTACCAAACCTTTCTTAGATTTCTCCATCTTGAACCTTTTCAAGATTTTATCAATGTATGTACTTTGGTTTAAACCTATCAACCGCCTTGATCTATCCCTATAGATCCTTATTCCCAAAATATAGGCGGCTTCACCAAGATCTTTGATGGAAAAACAACTCCCAAGCCAGGCTTTTACACCTTCCATGGTTGGAATGTCATTCTCAAACAAAAGTATGTCATCAACATACAATACTAGGAAAGTAATGATGCTCCCACTAGCTTTCTTATACACACAAGCCTCATCAGCGTTCTTGATGAATCCAAATTTCTTGACTTCTTCATCAAAACGGTGATTCCAACTTCTAGATGCTTGTTTCAATCCATAGATTGATTTTTTAACTTGCATACTTTATTAGGATGTTGTGGATCGACAAAACCTTCGGGCTGAACCATATAGACATCCTCTTCAAGATGTCCATTTAGAAAAGAGGTTTTGACATCCATTTGACAAATCCCATAGTCACAATATACGGCTATGGCAAATAATATCCTAATAGACTTTAGCATCGCCACGGGCGAGAAAGTTTCATCATAATCAACCCCTTCAGTTTGAGTGAAACCCTTTGCTAAGAGTCTAGCTTTATAAGTATCCAAGTTTCCATGCATATCAGTTTTCTTCTTGAAAACGCACTTGCTTCCAACCAGTTTGGAATTAAGAGGTGGAGCAACCAAGTCCCATACTTGGTTGTCATGCATGGATTGCATCTCAACGTTCATGGCTTCCAGCCATTTATCACAATCAGATTGCGATATTGCATCTCGGTATGTGGTGGGTTCATTCGAATCTACCACGTAGCATCCATCCATGAAAAAACCATATATTTCAGGTGGGGTGCTAATTCTACCAGTCTTGTGAACACTTTGTGTGTTTCGATCAACCATTTGATCATCATCAACAACCTCTTGTTGATTTCTAGGGTCAACCAAACGTGTATCAGCTTGTGGTTCTCGATCCTCCTCGAGTTCCATAGTTCTATCAGTTCCTTCCATAAGGAACCTTCTTTCCAAGAACTTAGCCTTGCGAGCTATAAATATTTTATGCTCATTTGGATTGTAGAAGTAATATCCCATCGAATCTTCGGGATATCCTACAAAGATACACTTAGTGGAACGGCTTTTAAGTTTGTCCGGGGTGTTGTGCTTAACATAAGCCTCACAACCCCATACCTTTAAATATGATAACGATGGAACCCTTCCATGTCATATTTCAAAAGGTGTGTTGTTCACTTTCTTGGTTGGTGCCATATTTAGAATACGGGCAGCAGAGATCAGTGCGAAACCCCAAAATGTTAGAGGTAATGTGCTTTTAGCCATCATGAATCGAACCATATCCAATAAAGTTTGATTCCTCCTTTCAAACACACCATTATGTTCTGGTGTTCCAGGCGGAGTAAGTTGTGAGACAATCCCACAACTCCTAAGATGTTCTAGAAACACATCATTGAGGTATTCACCTCCTCTATCGGAACGTAGTACTTTGATTGTTTTGTTGAGTTGATTTTGTACTTCATTTTGGAAGACTTTGAACATTTCAAAGGCTTCATTTTTGTGTCTTAACAAGAACACATACCCGTAGCGACTATAATCGTCGGTAAAGGTAATGAAGTATCTTTCACTATTCCTTATCATTGTCCAAAAAGGACCACATACATCTGAATGTATGATACCTAATAAGTCTTTCGCCCTTTCATTTGTTCCATTAAAGGGCTCCTTGGTCATCTTTCCCAATAAACAAGATTCACATTCATCAAATGAATCATCACTTGATTTCAAAAGACCATTCTTTTGAAGTGTATGAATGCGATCCTTGTTTATGTGACCAAGGCGACAATGCCAAAGATAAGTCTTACTCAAATCCACTTTGAGTTTCTTGGTGCTAGATTGGTACAACATGTTATCAAAGTATGTGTTATCATGAACTAATTCATAAATGCCATTAGACGACATTGCTTTAAAATAAAAGACATCATTCATGAAAACACAAATACCATTGTCTACAAACTTTAAATCATAACCACATTGTCTTAAAAGAGAAACGGAGATAATGTTCCTAGTCAAACTATGAGCATACAAAATGTTTTTCAAAACAACTTCCAAACCATTTGGAAGCTTCAAAACATAGTCTACTTGGGCTTCGACATCAACCTTCGCTCCGTTGCCCATGAAGAGACTTGTATCTCCTTTCTTGAAATGCTTATTTCTTTTGAACTCTTGCAACAAGTTGCAAATATGAGTACCACATCCTGTATCCAATACCCATGTGTTAGAAGAAATAACATTAAGATCAATATGGATCATGAAAGTTGTACCCAAGGTTTGCCCCGCATCCCTCTTGTCTTTCAACTCTTTGAGATAGGTTGGAAAATCCCCTTTCCAATGTCCTATCTCACCACAACCAAAGAACGAGTCGTTTAAGCTAACCTTTAGCTTCTTTTCCTCTGGCTTGGATGGTTCCGCTTTAGCTTTCCCTTTGACGTTACCCTTGACGTGTCCCTTACCTCTAGCAACCTTTGCTTTAGGTTTCGGGTGATGCCTCTTCACCGATTGTGTTTCTTCCATATGACATGCATGAAGCGCTTGAACCCTTTCAAAGCGTTCCACCCTAACTTGAGTAAGGAACATTTCCTTAAGATGGGTGATCATGTCATATGCCCCATGATTTTCAAAATGAGACAAGAAACTTGCACCGAATCCTCGGTGTATTTCAACCAATCGTTATAGGCATCCAAATCGTCAGCGTTTGGTTCATCGGGTATAGGATCGTCTAATATGTAGGATTTCCTTTCTTGCTTGAGAACCATTCTCAAGTTTCGATACCAATCCATAAAATTATTATGGTTAAGACGATCCTTATCAAGTATAGCTCTTAGTGATAGGTTATGCACGGGTGGGATAATTGCGTTAGGTGGATTGTAGATTGTGGACATCTACATAATTTAACAAAGTTCACTTTTAGTATTTTCGATATCAATTAAATTTTAATCTTTAATACCCTTTATGTCTTTAAGAAAATTAATGATTAAAATCTAGAACCCAACGTTACATTCACATAGTAGTTAGGTGACCCTTATCCTACTGTTTAATAAACAAGGTAGTCAGCGTTTCACAATTGCAACCCTTTACAACTTCTAGTTTTATGGGATCGGTTAAACATCATATGTTTAGTTGACATGTTTAATCCCATCAACACTTTTGAACCCCATGTGCCGGTGACCCTATTCACATGGTTTCAAATCAAGTCGTCCTACTTACACACACATGTGAGTTTACACATACAAGTGGTTAGGTGACCCTCATTCCACAAGTATTGTAAAACCACCTCAAAATCACAAGTTTTCTTAAATGTGGTTAGGTGACCCTTACCCCAAATCAAGTCTACAAGTGACTTAAGTGTTGTATAAAAGGATGGTGTTTAACTTGTTTTTAAAAGAGATTTAAGTTTTCTAAATTCTAGATTGGAAAACTATGTACCTTGCATTTGCATGCATTCAAATGTATGGTACTTTATTTGAAAACCCATTTTCAAAGTTCCTTTTAATAAAACTCATTTTATTGTGAAATCATTATCCTTTAATAAAAACCAATTTTATTACCTAATGATTTCTAAGGAACCAATTTTATGCAAGTTGTTGATATTAAGTTTGTTAATTATCCTTATCCAAATAAGATAAAACAAAATATATAAATCAACCATGCAAGCATAAATAAAAAACCACAAGTTCATAACCTTAGCCACCTAATCTTGGCCACACTTTTTGACCGAAACAAGTGTGCCAAAAGGTCTCTCCGAAAGGACGAGAAATGACACAAGGTATGTGTCGGTGAACTCCCACTTGATCCCACATCCATATGCTTCAAGTGTCCACCTTGTTTTGTGACTCTTCCACTTTATTTGGGCTTCCAATGGGCTCCAACTTCAGCTCCTAGCTTCCTTGGGCCTCCACGTTTGGGCTTTGGCCTTTGGGCTAAAATCCCATCTTGGACTATAAGGTCCATTAAGGCCCAAAACCAAAACCGTAATCTTGTTGCATCTTCTTTTACAAAAATGTATCCTAATACATTTTCTCTAGTAAGAGAATTACAACTAATCTACTTATTATTACAAACCAATATGAATGAATAAATAGATTACAAACCCAAATAAAATAATATTACAACCAAATTGAATATTGAATAAATCACAACACAAACGCACCTCCAAACACAAGGTCATGGCTAGGTTATGAACATCCGAATGCACATCCAAATATGAAAGTATTACATCTCTAAATGGTTCCCTTTGTGAACCTCAAACTTTCGGCCAAGGATAAGAAAAACCGAAAGTTTCGGGTTTTGTCCAAACAAAACAACCAATCATCCAAATGACTTAATTTTTCAAGATTATCACATGCATGTAAAGTATAACCTTGAAGAACCAAGGGGTAACCAAAAGCCCCAAAAAATTTCGGCCATATGATGAACCACACCATAAAACCCGAAAAATTTTTAGATCTATTGATGCATGTATCCGTATAAGCGGCTCTTGATGCCATTGTTGGGTTTTAACAAGATTATCAAAGCCATATAAACCCTTTTATATGAAAAACGCAGCGGATAAAATAGATTTAAATATTGTTATATTGATTGATATAAAACCCATTTTATATGTAAAACCCAAGCCCCGGATCCATATATGAATTACATGCATACCAAAACTATCAACCATAGGTGGTTTATGTAATACAACCTTTCAAGAGGCGAGAATATGAAGGAGATGACGGTTTGAATGGCTAGCCTTCAATGGAGAAGAGCCTCAAGCTTGTATACCCTCCAAACCTTCAACAAACACCTTGCTTGCTAGGATTTAATCACTCTTGCACTTGAAAGATACCCTCATGTGTTCTTCTTCCTTGAACGATTTTGAGAGAGAAGAGAGAGAGGAGAGAGATTTTGCATGTAATGTGGTTGGGTAGTTGTGTTTGTTGTCCCAAGAAGTATTAATATGAGAAAATTGATTTTAAACAAAAGGGTGGGAATCCCCCCCCCAAAAAAAAGTGGGCTGGTCCTACCAGAAATTATTTTATCTTTCCTTCTGGAACCAAACTAATACTCCATGTACTAGTCTTAGGACTAATATTCCACATACCAGTCGCAGGACTAATACTCCATGTATTAGTTCGCAGGACTAACACTCTATGTATTAGTCACAGGTCTATTTAAACTTTGTGACATTTAACACTTTTAACATGCCATAAATTTTATGCAAAATACCACAACCATTATCATATATATATCATTTAACCAACTTAAATAATATTATAAGATAATCTCTCTAAATAAATTATCCATATAATTTATCGATTCCTCAAGCGCGAATATTTAGAAACCCATTTTCTAAATATCATAAGTGCTAATATTTACTTGTTAGATCATATCTACAATAAATATTATGGTGTTTGTTTAGCTTGTTATTGGGTATGACCCGACTTGGATCATAACGTACTAACCACATCAACTCTAATATGTGTCTTGGGCAGACCGATTCCTACATAATTTATATTATGAGAGATGTTATTTATTTGGATAAATAACATATATGTAAAAGGAAAATACAAACAAAAATGGATTGTGGGTTTTTGGAGGAAAAGACCCAAGTGGGCCGGGCCCTCCCTCTCTCTCTCTCCTATTTTGTTGTTCAAAGACATGCATGTGTGGGTATTGGTAGATCATAATTCTTAGAGAACTACAACCACACTTTCTCTCTCACACACAAACTCTCTCTTCTCCTTCTCTTGGCCAAACACCCTAAGGAAGAACAAGAAGAGGTTTTGCAAAGTGATAAATCCTAACAACATTTGGTGTTTTGTTGGATAGCTTGTAAGGGTATACTAGCTTGAGGATTCCTCCATTGGAATCTCGCCATTCACAATATAATCCTCTTTAAATTTCTGGAAATCAAGAGGTATGTAATCGAACACCCTATGGTTGTATTTGATAGCATGTACATCGTATTTGGATCCGGGCATTGGTGTTTTATATAAAATCGGGTTTTATATAGATTGGTAAACAACTTTGATGAAGAATGTCTAAATGTGGATGATTTGAGTGCTCCTAGTGATCAATACTCAAGTGATGATAATCTCAAGAGCAAAAGAAATGGAATACCACCCTCAATTGAGAAACTTCCATTATTACCATCTCTCACGCCAAAGATGAAGAAACAATATGAACATATGACAAGGGAACATGTGTCATTTGACATACGTGAAAAACCTAACGTGACTTATAATTCTGTAAAACCACCAAGCAAAGAGGTTTTGAAGAAGATAAAGAACCACAAAAAAAGACCAATGAAACTGTTGAGTCAAGAACTATTGACATTGGAGAAGTTGAAACTTTGGAAGAATACGACAGAAGGCAGTTAAGGTACAAAGAAAATCTGGATGAAGTACCAATCAAGATGGGTAAATTAACCTTTGTTAAGGGAAAAGTTGGAAGGCAAGACATTATGATTGAAGAATTTGTGCCATTCTCCATTGATTTTGATAGTCTCAAAACTCAAAAACAGTTGGCATTGAACCACCAAGACCAAGTGAAAGATTCATGAAAGGAAGTTCGCATGAAAGTTTCAAAGAAAAAGTCTGGTGTAATAAGTGTGATGAGTATGGTCACCACACTGAGTCTTGCCATGAAAGGTTTTATTCAAACCAATTAAAGTCCCAAATGAAACAAAGTTTGGACAAGACTATGGTCATCTACAAAAAGAAGTATGATGAATATTTGGGAAAAGGAAAGAAGTGTGAAAAAGTGGTGGATAAAGGTGATAACTCAAAAGTTCAAGAGAAAAAAGAAGGAACCGTGAAGAGTGAGAAAGTGACTGTGGCAGTTGAAGAGAAGTCAAAGAGGAATGTAGTTCACCAAGAGAGTAGGAAGAACATCAAACCTGAACTTGTCATGAGAAAAAAATACACAACCTTTAAGAATTGTTCCTAACAAAGAGACCAAGTTAGTTAAGTCTGATGATTCTAAAAGGTCACCAAAAGATGAATAGAAAAGTAAGAAAGCTGTGTTTTCAAGAAAGAAATCAGGAGAACTTAATGGTGATGAAAAATTCTTGTTGAAACATGGATATGAACCCCATGGATTTCTTTGGAAATCAAGGAATTAATCTGTTGCACCAAGTGTGATGGAAGATTATGTTAACGAAGAATGCAAAAGTATTATTCCTTACGTGGGAAGTACAAGTCACACAGGATATGAATCAAATGAATTTTGATACATGTGAAATAGTTTATGAGGATCCTAAACCTATCCCCAACTCCATTGCAACAATTGCCCATGTTAATTATGAATTGTAAGTTGATTCAGGTTGCATTTCATTACCCAACTATTCAATTTTTAACTTGTGCAGGAACAGTCCACACCAGTCAATTAAGTATGGTATATGGACAGTGGATGTTCCAGGCACATGACATGTGATAAGAGGTCACTGGTGAATTATGAAGAGAAGTTTGAAGGCCCAGTTGCTTTTCGTGGTAATGAGAATGGAGGAAAGATTGTGGGAAAGGGGATTCTAACTAATGGAAATGTCACTTTTGATAATGTATTTTATATGGAAAGATGCAGTATAAATTGAATATGATTATGATGATGGCTCCAAGAAATGATAATCTATATGAACTGAATATGAAAGATGCCATTTCAAGGGAAGGTAATTGTTTTATTTCAAAAGCTACTGAAAATGAGACCAAACTGTGGCACCGAAAGCTTTGTCATATCAACTTAAAGAACATGAACAAACTTGTTAAAGGTGAGCATGTTATTGGTTTACCTACACAGGATTTCAAACCTGATGACAATTGCATCTCATGTCAAAAGGGTAAGTAGCACAAGTCATCTCACAAGACAAAACTTATAAATACAATTGATCAAGTGCTTGAAATGCTTCACATGGATCTCTTTGGTCCTGTAAGTGTTCCAAGTATTTGCAAAAAGAGATATTGTTTAGTGATTATTAATGATTTTTCAGTATATACTTAGGTTTATTTCCTAAGTACCAAGGATGAAGTTGCTGAATTAATTAAGGGATGTGTGACAAGGATTGAGAATCAATTTGATGCAAGGGTGAGAGTAATGAGATGTGACAATGGGACTGAGTTCAAGAATGGGGTTATGGATGTGTTTTGGAAAGAACAGGGAATCTTCAACAATTCACAGCTCCTAGAACTCCTAAACAAATGGGGTTGTAGAAAGAAGAAATATAAAACTTATTGAGGCTTCAAGGACCATGCTAGCAGATGCTTTCTTATCTGTTACCTTTAGGGCAGAAGCAATCAACACTACTTGTTAGGTTCAAAACAGAGTCCTTCTCAACAAAAGTCATAGTAAGACTCCTTATGAGATTTTGATTTAAGAAAGTCCAACATCAAGTTTCTCAAGCAATTTGGGTGCAAATGCTCACTTTTGAACACTAAATACTATCTTAAAAAAATTTAATATAAATCCTTGGATTTTTTCTTTGTTGGATATTCAACACACTCAAAAGCCTACAGAGTATATGTGAAAGATCATTTGAGTGTGATTGAGTCATCTGATATAGTATTCAATGAAAATCAATTCAATAAAGTTGATGGAGCTTCATGGCTCTTTGATCTTGAGAAGTAATCAAATCCTTCAAGATTTATCCTGAGGACTTTGATGAAACTTTGTACAAAAAAATCGGGATTGAAGAGAATAATCAGAAGATGGATTTGGACAAGTTATGGTCCAAAATTGCTGGAAAAAGAAGTGAATATAAATTCATAAGGGATCCCTCAATTGTCACACCCCGACTAGGTAGTTGCCGAAGCGTAATACGGGAATGTAACAGATAACACTGGTATCAACCACATTCTTTATAAAGAAATTCAACAACTAATTTACATCATATTACATTGGTAGGTACTATGTTTACAAACTAGATGAAAAACACATAACCAGTTCTCGGTTCCTTATTCATTAGTACGTATTTGCATCTATTCGCAGCTATTCAACTTTCCTTCTAACACCAAGCACGTAAGCAAATCATTCCAACTTCGGCTTACCTGAAAAGCATGTTGAAACAGGTCAACTACGTCTAGTTGGTGAGTTTCAAGTTTCACGAGTTCGAACAAAATCAGTATACGAGTTCGTAAAGTTCACAGTACATATGTATATAAGTATGTGTATGATGTATTATACTAAGCCACAAGTGAAACCGAGACAACTCGCACTGCATGGCCACCCTTGCCCAAGTACTCCCGTTGGCATTTAACAGCCACTTTGCCCCAAGTATGTACTATGTCTAACACCACATAGCATAATGTAATCAGTATAAATGATAATATGCAACTGCGTAAACAAGTATATCCGGCATACCCCACCGGCGCCTTCAGTTGGGTTTGTCAAACCGATAGTACTATCCACACGTCACTGGCAAGAAGTTAATCGCTTGTGTTGTGGGGACTTTCAAGTGTTAATACTTAGATAATTCACATCACCACACGTTTTCAAGTATATAAGTATATGTAAACATGCTTTCCACCCTAAAAGTTCGTAAAAAAGTTTAGAAAGTGGGGTCGTGAAACTCACCTTATTGTAGTTCGAGCAGGTAATATACGTCAATAAGTGTTATGCCTCGATTATAACTCGTATCCTATAATCAGTATCGTACTGTTAATACTAGTATAGTGTTTAAACCAAATCGGGCTGTGTAACTAGTCTGGTTATAGCTGTTAGGCCGAAAACATGACCATAGTCTTAGATTGTGACGTTGTATACTATGAAATGTTTAAAACTGGATTTGGCTCAGTTTCACTGTTTTCCGAGCCTAGCCAAGTTTATCGTTTATGCGTTTCGGAAATAGGTAAGATCATATAAACTTATGTAAACATATTGATTGATAAAATGATTTGATTTATAAAAGAATTTTAAGGTTTCGGTATATGGATTGATCACAGGTTTCGTTTCCGTTTTCTTACGGTTTTGATTATACGAAGCGCGTACAATTCATCCAAATTGTCCGGAATTCTCGTAAAAAGTTTGTTTTTATCAAATTCACCGAAAAATATGATATTTGACCACTTTTGACATTTTGACATACCAGTCAGTCCGTTAAACACAAAACTGCCGGTTTCGTTTAAACAAATATAGTTTAAATCTTTGATTATTCATAACTAATTATGCACTTATATATAAATTATGGAAATTTTTTTAAAAGTAAATTAAAATATGGATAAATTTATAAAAATACTTTCAGAAATTTTATGATTAATTATCTATTTATAAAAATTCATTAAATGTGTTATAATTAAGTAATAAATATCCCGTTTATACCAAACAACATCTGAAAAATCCGATAATTTTGCCAAGTAGTCTCAATATCATCACATAGCTCCAGAAAAATCTCTAGAACCTAAATCTTTGACCAAAATGCTTTTTTGCGTGTTTTTCGGCTGTTAAAACTCGATTACAACACAATTGCACAAAAAATACCTAAACATCTCCAAATGTCCTCGAACTTTTCCAGTTATATTAAAATAACATTTATGGGTTCCAAACCAAATTTCATAATTTTTGATGAAGTTTAACTATTTTTCCCGAATAAACGCCAATAAACGGTAATAAATTCGCCAAATATTCTCTGTTTATCGGAATATTACCAAATTTGAACAAGGACTCATTTAAATGATCCCTAATGTCTCTGAAAATTTTCATAAGCTAAAAACAAGAACGTCACAACCTAATACTAAACATCCCCTAAACGAGTGTTACGGGTTTACCTTGTCGGTTTTCGATGAGTTTTGATGGTTTAAACAACTCTCCAGGTCTTGGGTCACAAACTCAGTCTATCTACATATCATATAACATCAAACCAAGCATAAATCATCCATATAACAGCCTTGTTAATTAGGGTTTCGGTTTTGGTTTCGAACCGAACTTTCGAACCGTAAAAATGACATATTCATGTTCTAATCCGTGTTTTCGGCCAAAATTCCACATGGTACTGACTTGTAAACATGTTTGACATCAAAAAATGATTTTAGGTGATTTTTAGGGTATTTGGATGGTTAAACATGCTTAAAACTAATCAAGACTTAATTTTTCATGGTTAAACTTTGTTAATCAGGTAAAAATCTCATGAGTTTTGATTGTTACCTAGGAGGTTTTGGCAGGAAGATGCAAGAAATCAGCCGATCTTGATCTTGGTTGGTTTGTGTGTTAAAATATCCAATTTTTTAACTTATACAACAAGCTAGAAACAAAAGGGATATACCCTTATTTGCGGTCGGCTCATGAATGGGGCCCATTGGGCCTCTTTTTGTCCCATTGGTGCCTCAGTTTTCGTGCCATGCGTAAAAGTCGGTCCAAAATTTAATTCGGGTTCAGTTTTTCGCAAGAAAACTAGTTCGAGTGCGAAAAATAGCGCCAAAACGTGTGTTTTTCAGCCAATTTTTGTAAAATAAGAAAAACGTACTGACTCGTTTTAAAAATCCAAAATATTTTCACGGATTGCCTAGAACATGTCATATAAGTGCTTTATAAATCTTTTGTCCCATTGATGTTAACGATTGCGTTTAAACTCATATCGTATCAATAAACGAAACCTTTTTCGTTTAAATGGTTTTAAACGTACTGGGGCCTAAATATCAATATGTTAGCCACTATAATATATATATAACTCGTATATGACCCCTCAGTATATATACGGGTCATAATTAGTATCGGTCGGTTACTCGTTTAAGCATTACGAAATAAACGATTTATCGTTTACTCGCTATGTAATGAATAAGGTATACCTTGTTTTGTCACGAATGTCCCATTCTCCCCCCATTAAGAAATTTCGTCCCCGAAATTTAATGTGTCATCGGATTTCTTTTTAGGGAACAGGTGTGGGTATTTCTTTCGGAATTCGTCCTTTCGTTCCCAAGTAAATTCGGGTCCTTGTTTTGAATTCCACCGAACTTTTACCAATGAGATTTTATTGTGTCGTAACTGTTTAGTTTTCCCGTCCACAATTTCTACCGGTTTCTCTACGAAGTTGAGCTTTTCATTAATCCGGACATCTTCCAGTGGTACTATTGCCGTTTCATCAGTCAAACACTTTTTTAGATTCGATACGTGAAACACATCGTGAATAGTGCTCAGTTCTAAGGGTAGTTTTAATCGGTAAGCTACGGGACCAATTTTTGCAATAATCTCAAAAGAACCAATGTATCTCGGGGCTAATTTACCAGTCTTTCAAAACCTTATAACTCCTTTCCACGAAGATACTTTTAAAAACACCTTGTCGCCTATTTCAAAAGATAACGGTTTTCTACGAATATCGGCATAACTCTTCTGTCGGTCCCGGGCGGCTTTCAACTTTCGTTTAATCTTGTAAATCTTATCGGTTGTTTCTTGAATCAAATCGGATCTTGAAATTTGAGTATCACCCACCTCTGTCCAACAAAGTGGTGATCTACATTTTCGCCCGTATAAGGCTTCATAAGGCGCTGCTTGTATACTGCTATGGTAACTATTATTGTAAGAGAATTCAATGAGCGGGGGTGTTGATCTCAATTCCCTTTGAAGTCCAGTACACAAGCACGAATTAAACCTTCTAAGGTTTGGATAGTTCGTTCGGATTGACCATCTGTTTGGGGATGGTAAGCGATACTCAAGTCTATTCGGGTTCCCAGAGCTTCTTGAACTGCTTACCAGAAATGTGAAGTAAAGTGACTGTCTCGATGTGAAATAATTGAATGAGGTACTCCGTGTCGAGATACAATTTCATCGATGCAAATTTGGGCGAGTTTTTCGGTAGAGTAATTGTTATGGATCGGAATAAAGTCTGCGGATTTGGTTAATTGGTCTACAATTACCCAAATCGCATTATGTCCTCGGGAGGTTTTGGGTAGATGTGTTACGAAATCCATGGTTATTTGTTCCCATTTCCACTGTGGGATTTCGGGTTGTTGTAACATTCCCGAAGGTTTTTGATATTCCGCCTTAACCCTTGCACACGTTGCACACTTACTTACATACAAGGCTACATCCTTTTTCATGCCAGGCCACCAGTAAAATTCCTTAACATCTTTATACATCTTATCAGTACCTGGATGAATAGAATATTTGGATTTTTGTGCTTCATCAAGAATGAGTTCGTGGAGTTTATGAAGTGTTGGAATCCAGACCCGGTTTTTATAATAGAATATTTCATCAATTTTCTTCTCAAAATTCTTTTCGTTCCCGTGTAGTTCTTCCTTTTCTAACTGGTCTGATTTTAAGGCTTCGTCTTGTGGAACACGAACTTGTTCGATTAGGCTACTTTGGACAATCATTCCGAGTGCTCGTACCCTCAACGTTTTAACTCTGTCCTTTCGACTAAAAGCATCAGCTACTATATTGGCCTTTCCCGGATGGTATTTAATTTCACAATCATAATCGTTTAACAGTTCTACCCATCTTCTTTGTCTCATGTTCAGTTCCTTCTGATCAAATATATGTTGTACGCTTTTGTGATCGGTATAGATGGTACATTTGGTATCGTACAAGTAATGTCTCCAGAATTTCAATGCAAAGATAACTGCTCCCAATTCCAAATCGTGGGTCGTGTAATTCTTCTCGTGTACCTTTAATTGTCAGGAGGCATAAGCTATTACTTTCTTTCGTTGCATCAGTACGACATCCCAAACCTTTACGAGACGCGTCACAATAGACCACCAATTCATCAGTTCCATCTGGGAGACTTAATATTGGAGCTTCACATAACTTTTGTTTTAACGTTTGGAAGGCCATTTCTTGTTCTTTTCCCCAGTCATACGTTTGATCTTTCTGAGTTAGGAGGGTTAAAGGTTGAGCAATACTTGAAAAGTTTTCAATAAATCGTCGGTAATACCCGGCTAATCCTAAAAATTGACGAATTTCCTACGGTGATTAGGTACTTGCCAACTCTTAATGGCATCAATTTTACCGGGGTCGACTTGGATTCCTTGTTGATTCACAATGTGTCCTAAAAATTGTACTTCTTGTAACCAGAATTCACATTTGGACAGTTTGGCGTATAGCTTTTCTTGTCTCAATAACTCCAAGATTACCCGCAGATGTTGTTCGTGTTCTTCTTTACTTTTCGAATATATCAAAATGTCACCGATAAACACTATCACGAATTTGTCAAGGTAGGGTTTGCAAACTCGGTTCATATGATCCTTAAACACTGCAGGCGCATTGGTCAACCCAAACGGCATAACCAAAAATTCATAGTGACCGTACTGAGTTCGGAATGTTGTTTTTGGGATATCTTCATCCTGAATTCTTACTTGATGATAACCCGAACTGAGATCAATTTTCGAAAAATACTTCGCACCCTGGAGCTAATCAAACAAGTCATCAATTCGGGGTAAGGGGTATTTATTCTTTATAGTCACGTTATTCAATTACCGATAATCAATACTCATTCGAAAACTTCCATCTTTCTTTTTCACAAATAACACTGGTGCTCCCCATGGTGAATAACTAGGTCGGATAAAACCCATGTCCACTAACTCTTGTAACTGGTTGGACAGTTCTTGCATTTCAGAAGGTGCAAGTCGGTAAGGTGCCTTAGCAATTGGTGCTGCTCCCGGTATTAAGTCAATACGGAATTCAACTTGTCGGGTCGGTGGTAAACCAGGCAACTCATCGGGAAACACATCTGAATACTCGTGTACCACTGGGATTTCTTCTATTCGCTTTTCATCGGGGTCTTTGACTGTTACGCTCGCCAAGTATAATGTACAACCTTGGCGCAAATACTTTAATGCCTTAAGTTTGGATACGAGAGGTAGTACAGTACCCGCTTTCTCACCTTGAACAATCATCGCCTCATCATTCGAAAGGGGTATCCTAACAGTCTTATCCTTACAAACAATTTCCGCTTTAAACTTAGACAGCCAGTCCATACCGACTATAACATCAAAACTTTCTAATTCCACTATAAGTAAATCAATAAGAAACGGGTGGTCATTTAGGATCAGGGAACAGTTTCGAATGATTTGTTTCACAATTACAGACTTACCGTTTGCAAGCTCTATAGTATAGGTATCTGTTAGTTTACTAACCAACATATTTTCTAAGGGTAAACAGTTAACAGATACGAAACTTCTATCAGCGCCCGTATCAAACAAAATTGAAGCATACTGACCGGAAACTAAGAATGTACCCGTTACTACGTTCGGATCACGAAGCTCTTCACTCGATCCTATTACAAAAGCGCATCTCCTAGCTGCATTTAAAGTTGATGCATGTGCTTGATTCTGTCTTCTTACTACATTCTAATTCAACTAGGAACAGTATCTTCGAAAGTGTTCCATACTACCACATTCATAGCAGGTACGGAGGCTCATGGTAGGTGGGGTTTGTTGATTGAGTTGTGGTCGGGTTTGTTGAGGTCGAGTTGGATGTTGAGAACGACGGGGTTGGGTTGTTTGAGATTGTCGGTTCGGAGTATTCACTATCCTTCTACAATTTGGGGCATAATGCCCAATTTTCCACATCTTCGATACATAACAGTTTGACATTCACCAGTATGATGTAAATTACATTTTTCACATTTCGGCAACGACCCTTTTTATGTATCTAGTTTCGTGTTGGAACTGGTTCTAGTATAATTCTGAATTGCAAGGCGGATTCTTTGATTCTGAGATTTCATTTGTGCTCTAGAGGTACAATCAGTTTGTTTCAAACCAGACGGTTCCCCTGGTACTCTTAATACACCGTTTCTTGTAAGGTCAAAATTAACAACGCCGACTTGTGACACGTCACTTTCTAAAGTTGGGTTAGCTATGGAATTGACTATATTTCTCACGTTTGGGGTCAGTCCCCAAATGTAGCGCTCAATGCGCTTGGGTCCCGAAATATTTAACCATGGTACTAAACGAGTCAATTCATTGAAACGGTTTGTGTAACTTAAATGATAAGGGCCTCTCAGTTCCAAATTCCAGAGTTCGTGTTCCAACTTATGGATCTTATTTCTTGGGCAGAAATGTTTAAATGTAAGGGTTTTAAGTTCAGCCTATGACATACTGTTTATAGCCTCTTGTCCCCTTATTTGAACCACTATGTTTCACCATATCAAAGCACGATCCAAAAACATGCTAGTAATATACTTAATTATACAGTCTAGTGGTTAATTGCTGATGCTAATTACAGATTCAGTCTTTTCAATCCATCTGATCAATCCGTTTAGTTCCTCAGTACCACTTAAATTTATAGCTCTACACGACATAAACTGTTCATACGAGCATTCTCGACGCGGGGGATAAGTGTTACCAGAAGTATTAGTATTTGAATGGGGAGTTATATTCGTGACATTATCAGTATTCAACGGGGAAATAGTATTCGTAGCTGCATTAGTGTTCGGCGGAGGTGTAGTATTATCGCTTGTATCGGTGCTCGACAATTGGTTAACGGTTGTATTTTCAAGTATGCCAGCAGTGACTAGCGCTACAATAGTCAGTATCACTGCTTATAGTTGGCGAGCAATCATTTCGCCCACCTCCGCCTCAGATATAGTATTAGTTTTCTCCGAGGCCTTTCTATAACAATAATCATAAACGGACAACTATGCCAAATAACACATTTGCATTACCCATAATTGTTACTGTACGTATGTATTCCAACATCAGCACAAAGTCTTAACCTGGTATAGGTAAGCGTTTTAAATATACGTACAAAAATTTATCACTATAAAGACCTTAACCCGGTAAGGGTCAGTGCTTGTAATATAGTGGATTAAAAACATCCTCCATGTCAGCGCAATATTCTACTACCAGTGCTGCATGGGGTATCAAAAGACTACGTTCAACCAACCAGATTATTTTTATTTCTGTTTATTCATATGTGTATAATACAATAACCAAACACAAACAACCATTTAGGCTGCAATAACTGCTTGACAACCTCATAACTAGGTTGTCACTCTGTTCAAGAGCCGTTAAGAATGAGTATCGGATCAATGTAAGTTAATTACTACTTGTTGTATATCCAGCATTTAATCGTATAGCTCCCGTCTTCTCTGTAAGTTGGTAATTATAGCTATTAAGTGCTCTAGTATCTGATTAGTCAATACAGCTAACCAGGCTGGGTCGGCTAAATGGGGAGGTTCTTGATTAGGTATAGGTATACTCCGCGTAGGTAAAGTTAACCAAGATACGGAAGGTTCTTCCCCTATGATAAGTTAATCTGGGTGGGGAAGGCATACTATCAGGTGGTGGTACTGTCGTACAGTCAGTCTGACTAGCTCTATGAGTGGATGCAGTCACCGTGGTATGATGTGATAATGGTGTGGGAGATCTAGGAGTTCTAGTGGTAAGTACTGGTGAATCGTATCTCATGCTTAGGTGATGTTCTAGGGGAATAACTGTCTCATCTATAGCTTGATAAGTAAGGCTTATCATTAGAGCCTCATATGGAATCACCTCATTTCTCTCATTTCCATCTGTTTCTACATATATGTTCTCCTCCGAGGATTTTTCTCGTTCTTTCTTCTCAAGAGATAGGGTTGGTACTTGATCAGTTGCATCATATCTGATTCTCGGCATCCCTCTGTACAAAGGTTACTATAATAATAACAATTCTTGATAACATAAATTATAATAATGTATAATATTAATTAAAGTTTAGTACTTACATGTATTCGTACACATTAGCACAGATAATCCTTTATATAGATCTATATTTATTTAATATTATATTTTATACACATATGTTACTGTTTTTACCTACTAGATTGTTCAACGACTCCTTCTCGAATTCCCTCGTACAAACAAGTCCGTTATTACGTTCCAGACCGTAATAACCCACTTGTCCATTCGAATTCATCCTGAGAATCATCAGTATATATTATTTAATATTATTTTATTCCCAGAGCTAATCGAGCCTACGGTTATATTAGGGTATTCTAAGGGACATCCTAATTCTTTATAACCAATTGCTCTGATACCAACTTCTGTCACACCCCGACTAGGTAGTTGCGGAAGCGTAATACGGGAATGTAACAGATAACACTGGTATCAACCACATTGTTTATAAAGAAATTCAACAACTAATTTACATCATATTACATTGGTAGGTACTATGTTTACAAACTAGATGAAAAACACATAACCAGTTCTCGGTTCCTTATTCATTAGTACGTATTTGCATCTATTCGCAGCTATTCAACTTTCCTTCTAACACCAAGCACGTAAGCAAATCATTCCAACTTCGGCTTACCTGAAAAGCATGTTAAAACGGGTCAACTACGTCTAGTTGGTGAGTTTCAAGTTTCACGAGTTCGAACAAAATCAGTATACGAGTTCGTAAAGTTCACAGTACGTATGTATATAAGTATGTGTATGATGTATTATACTAAGACACAAGTGAAACCGAGACAGCTCGCACTGCATGGCCACCCTTGCCCATGTACTCCCTTTGGCATTTAACAGCCACTTTGCCCCAAATATGTACTATGTCTAACACCACATAGCAGAATGTAATCAGTATAAATGACAATGTGCAACTGCGTAAACATGTATATCCGGCATACCCCACCGGCACCTTCAGTTGGGTTTGTCAAACCGATAGTACTATCCACACGTCACTGGCACGATGTTAATCACTTGTATTTATGCTGACTTTCAAGTGTTAGTACTTAGATAATTCACATCACCACACGTTTTCAAGTATATAAGTATATGTAAACATGCTTTCCACCCCAAAAGTTCGTAAAACAGTTTAGAAAGTGGGGTCGTGAAACTCACCTTATTGTAGTTCGAGCAGGTAATATACGTCAATAAGTGTTATGCCTCGATTATAACTCGTATCCTATAATCGGTATCATACTGTTAATACTAGTACAGTGTTTAAACCAAATCGGGCTGTCTAACTAGTCTGGTTATAGCTGTTAGGCCCAAAACATGACCATAGTCTTAGATTATGACGTTGTATACTATGAAATGTTTAAAACTGGATTTGGCTCAGTTTCACCGTTTTCCGAGCCTAGCCAAGTTGATCGTTTATGCGTTTCGGAAATAGGTAAGATCATATAAACTTATGTAAACATATTGATTGATAAAATGATTTGATTTATAAAAAAAATTTTAAGGTTTCGGTATCTGGATTGATCACAGGTTTCGTTTCCGTTTTCTTACGGTTTTGATTATACGAAGCGCGTACAATTCATCCGAATTGTTCGGAATTCTCGTAAAAAGTTCGTTTTTATCAAATTCACCTAAAACTATGATATTTGACCACTTTTGACATTTTGACATACCAGTCAGTCCGTTAAACACAAAACTGCCGGTTTCGTTTAAACAAATATAGTTTAAATCTTTGATTACTCATAACTAATTATGCACTTATATATAAATTATGGAAATTTTTTTAAAAGTAAATTAAAATATGGATAAATTTATAAAAATACTTTCAGAAATTTTATGATTAATTATCTATTTATAAAAATTCATTAAATGTGTTATAATTAAGTAATAAATATCCCGTTTATACCAAACAACATCTGAAAAATCTGATAATTTTGCCAAGTAGTCTCAATATCATCACATAGCTCCTGAAAAATCTCCAGAACCTAACTCTTTGGCCAAAATGCCTTTTTGCGTGTTTTTCGGCTGATAAAACTCGATTACAACACAATTACACAAAAAATACCTAAACATCTCCAAATGTCCTCAAACTTTTCCAGTGATATTCACATAAGATTTATGGGTTTCAAACCAAATTTCATAATTTTTGATGAAGTTTAACTATTTTTCCCGAATAAATGCCAATAAACGGTAATAAATTCGCCGAATATTTTCTGTTTATCAGAAAATTACCAAATTTGAACAGGGACTCATTTAAATGATCCCTAATTTCCCTAAATATTTTCACAAGCTAACAACAAGAACGTCACAACCTAATACTAAACAGCCCCTAAACGAGTGTTACGGGTTTACCTTGTCGGTTTTCGATGAGTTTTGATGGTTTAAACAACTCTCCAGGTCTTGGGTCACAAAATCAGTCTATCTACATATCATATTACATCAAACCAAGCATAAATCATCCATATAACAGCCTTGTTAATTAGGGTTTCGGTTTTGGTTTCGAACCGAACTTTCGAACCGTAAAAACGACATATTCATGTTCTAATCCGTGTTTTTGGCCAAAAATCTACATGGTACTGACTTGTAAACATGTTTGACATCAAAAAATGATTTTAGGTGATTTTTAGGGTTTTTGGATGGTTAAACATGTTTAAAACTAATAAAGACTTAATTTTTCATAGTTAAACTTTGTTAATCAAGTAAAAATCTCATGAGTTTTGATTGTTACCTTGGAGGTTTTGGCTGGAAGATGCAAGAAATCAGCTGATCTTGATCTTGGTTGGTTTGTGTGTTAAAATATCCAATTTTTTTAACTTATACAACAAGCTAGAAACAAAAGGGATATACCCTTATTTGCGGCCGGCTCATGAATGGGGCCCATTGGGCCTCTTTTTGGCCCATTGGTGCCTCGGTTTTCGTGCCATGCGTAAAATTCGGTCCAAAATTTAATTCGGGCTCGGTTTTTCGCAAGAAAACTAGTTTGAGTGCGAAGAATAGCGCGAAAATGAGTGTTTTTCAGCCCATTTTTGTAAAATAAGAAAAACGTACTGACTCGTTTTAAAAAACCAAAATATTTTCATGGATTGCCTAGAACATGTCATATAAGTGTTTTATAAATCTTTTTCGGCTTAACGGATGCGACAATGCTCGTTTTGATGTTAACGATTGCGTTTAAACTCATAGCGTATCAATAAACGAAACCTTTTACGTTTAAATGGTTTTAAACGTACTGGGACCTAAATATCAATATGTTAGCCACTATAATATATATATATAACTCGTATATGACCCCTCAGTATATTTACGGGTCATAATTAGTATCGGTCGGTTACTCGTTTAAGCACTACGAATTAACCGATTTATCGTTTACTCGCTATGTAATGAATAAGGTATACCTTGTTTTTTCACGAATGTCACATCAATTGCTGAAAAGGTACAAGTTCAAGATCAAGTTCATGGTCAAGACCAAGGTTATAATTTAGGACAAGATCAAGAACATGGTAATCAAGATAATTAAGATGATCATATCTTAAATGAGGAGGATCCTAGCAACCAAAATGATACTCAAGAACAAGCTGAAAGAGAATCTAGATTTGAAACTTTGTTGCAAATTTAAACATTGGAAACAATGGTGCATCTACCTCACAACCAAACAATGAAGAAACACCTGAGTTTCATGATGCGACACCTGACTTAATCATTGATGAACCAGATCTCAATGACACAAATCTTGATTCAAATTTGTCTACTGATGTGATTATACAATCCTCTTATGTTGAAAGAAATCATCCACCTTAGAACATCAGTGGGGATATCAATGAAAGAATAACAAGAAGTGCATCTGAATCTATAAACATTTGTTTGTACTCCTGCTTTCTATCCCAAATTGAACCCAAGAACATTGTTGAAGCATTGAAAGACAATAGTTGGCTAGAAGGAATGCAAGAGGAGTTGGCTCAGTTCAGAGATTTGCAAGTATGGGAACCTGTAGACAAGCCAAGAAACAGATATGCCATTGGAACCAAATGGGTTTTCAGGAACAAAAGGGATGAAAGAAGAATTGTTATTAAGAATAAAGCAAGACTTGTTGCATTGGGATGCTTACAAGAAGAAGGGATTGTCTTTGAGGAAGTCTTTGCTCTTGTAGGAAGACTTGAAGCAATTAGAATCTTTTAGCCTATGCTGCCTCAAAGACCATCAGAGTATTCCAATTGGATGTCAAATCTGCATTTCTGAATGGAAAAATAGAAGAGGAGGTGTATGTGACTCAACCACCAGGATTTGAGGACCCTGATTATCCTAACAGAGTGTATAAGTTAAACAAAGCTTTTTATGGATTGCATCAAGCTCCAAGAGCTTGGTATGATGAGTTATCAGACCACCTACTTGGTAATGGTTTCCAAAGGGGAGCCATTGACAAGACCCTCTATTACAAGAAAAGGGTGGGTGGGGGGAGATTTGCTTCTACTACAAGTATATGTGGATGATATTATCTTTGGTTCAACAAATGAACAAATGTGCATTAAATTTGAAGAAGTAATGAAGTCCAAATACAACATGAGCTGCATGGGTGAAATGAATTTCTTTATGGGTCTACAAGTTGAGCAAAAGAAAGATGGCATATTCATTCATCAATCAAAGTATGTGCAGGACATTCTGAATAAGTTCAAGTGTCATGACCTCAAATCTGCTTCAACTCCAATGGTCACAAATGAAAAGATGATTGTAGATGAAAAGGGGGAGCATGTTGATGAACATGAGTATAGAGCCAAAATTGGATCCTTGATGTACCTTACTGCTTCTAGACCAGACATTATGTTTGATGTCTGTGTGTGTGCAAGATTCCAATCAAGTCCAAAGATGTCTCATATGACTACTGTGAAAAGGATTTTTAGATACTTGAAAGGGAAACCTGATTTGGGGATATGAACCATTACTTTGATCTGATTGCCTATACTAACAGTGATTATGATGAATGCAACATGAGTGTCTTGGCAGTGCAAGAAACAAACTACAATGTCCATCTCAACTGCTGAAGCTGAGTACATTGATGCATCTTCCTGCTGTGCACAAGTTCTATAGATTCAAAATCAAATGCTGGATTATGGTCTGAATTTCTTGAACACTCCTATTTATATTGATAATACTGCTGCATTTATTCATTGTTAAGAATCCAGTTCAACACTCTAAGACCAAGCACATTGAAATAAGACATTATTTCATTAGGTATTGTAATGAAAAAGGTCTAATTGAGATGAAGAGAGTTGATGCAAGTGACAATTTGGCTGATCTATTCATCAAGCCACTTGATAAAACCATATTCCACTTTCTTTTGAAAGCCCTGGGGATGATCAACTCAAATGAAGTCTGATTAATGATGTGTGCTCTATGTGCTAATTGACGATCTATAATACAAGTGACAATTTGGCTGATCTATTCATCAAGCCACTTGATAAAACCATATTCCACTTTCTTTTGAACGCCCTTGGGATATCGACTCAAATGAAGTCTGATTAATGATGTGTGTTCTATGTGCTAATTGACGATCAATATGAAGGTCTTGATGTGTGTTTGTTTGAATATTTAATTTGAACTTTGTGAAATTGCTTTTGATGTTAAATGATATGTGCTTTGAATGGTTATCTGTGGATCTTAGGTATCTTTGATGCTTAGGTTAATGATCAGATAATGTGTGTGATATCAGGATAAGTATTTGAAATGATTATTGTGTGTGCTTATCTGATATTTTGATTATGTTACTTTTGAATTTGTACAATCTAATATGATGATGTTATTAGGATATGTAAGACTATGCATTTTGTGAAGTCTGCTTGCATTAATAATGTAATTCATGATTAAGATTTGAATATGTTACAAATGTTTGTGTTAAAATGTGTTTTTGTGTCAAAATTGCAGGCTCAAATGACAATTTTCAAGTGAATTTTGCTTAAAACATTTTTTTGACAAAACAGAGCAAGTTGATTATGGTGCAGAGATATGATAAGATTATTCAATTCAAGCTTTGTAGAAGCTTCTAAAAGGGTGTTTTAATGAAAATTGATCCAACCCTTTGGGAAATGATAGTACATTGGTTATTTTGCCGATCATATGAATTTAATAGGCTAAAAAGACAATTAGTGCAGTCATTAATATGTATGATTGTTTTCCGTGATGTGTAAAATCTGAGGTTATATAAATATAATGAAGCTGCTAAACTTAATGTGAAGTTACATTTTTGTCTATGCATGTTCCAACATACATCTTTCCGAATGATAGACAAAAAATTGAATATCCAGTCATACACAAGCTCGTTGGTATTTGTTCCCCAAAATGAATTATCTTATTGAAAATGACAAAGAACAAATGTGAACAAAAAATCTTTAATATTTATTCAACCAAAACTTGATATATATGTTCACAAATTTTAGAAAATCCAAACATGAGGGTTAATTTTAGAACTACAGAGATGGGGGCACAAAAGTAAGTCCTGTCATGTCTCGAATGAAAGGCCTATAAGTCCGAACTGCGTGGCATTTAAGTCTAACGTTCAACCTCACCTATGTTTGAAGTTTTGAAAAGAAAAATCAAATAAATTTAAAAATGTTATGTCATTTAAATGTTTTGACCAAGTATCAGGGGGTCGAAGTCAATTCGGGGTGATCTGGAGAAAGCCAAATAAGCCTTGAGAATAGATATGGAGCATCAGAAAACAATATGTGTTATCCATTTTAGTCTTATGCAAATTAATTGAACCTTAATCATATCACCAAGGCAATGAAATTCATGCTGAGTATAGACCTACTGCTAACCTATCTAATCTGTCATAATAATGTTGAGAATGAAGTATTGAGAAGCAACTTAGTCAGTATAATCCCATGTTGAGATCTTTTCACAAAAAGAAAGAAAATGGTTTGAAAGGAAAAGACTGAAATTTGATCTCCTTATGCACCATTTGCTCTTAAACATTGATCTTTAATGATAAAGCTGTTTGGCATTTGGTTTAAGACAAAAAGAGTTGCATTTTACCTTAAATAGGCCTGAATATGTATTTTCGAGTAAGGTTTGATGACTTTCAACCTTTTCGAGCAAACATAGATGTTTTTGTCTATGTTTATCTGTTTTAAGCATGCTTTGATGTTTTACAAACTTTCGAGTAGACTTTACTATTTTATTTGAAGTTTATCTCTTTCGAGCAAGCTTGAAATTTGAATATGTTTGATTATGTTGATTCTAGCAAGCTTTGATGATTTAAGAACTTTCTAGCAAACTTAGTTGTTTTATAGGTTGTTTAGGTCATTGTAGCAAACTTTGTTTTTGAATACATTATTTCTAGCAAGCTTTAATGTTTTTTTTTAACTTTCTAGCAAACTTAGGTGTTTTAATTGACATTTTAAACTCATTCTAGCAGGCTTTGTGATGTTCAGTACTTAAATGACTTATTCATATATTCTAGAGTACATTTTGATACTTATTAGCTTTCGAGTAAACTTTAGATGTACTGAAGGCTAAATTGTCTAGCATACTAGATTATTATGTGACATCTATTTGAATATGCTTTACATGTCTATTTCGAGTAAACTTTGTTGTTTTTATTTGAAATATGTCTTTATCTAGCATAGTTCATAATTGATAATGTGATTCTTTGAAATTACAAGTGTTTTCGGGCAAACTTCATTTTCCGGGAAAACTATGTATTTCGGTCACACTTTGAAATCTTCAAGCGTTCTCTCAATATACTTGGTAATTTCAAAATTTTACTTTTCAAGTACACTTTGTGTTTAGAGTCCTTCTCTAGCATACATTGCATTCATAAAGTGTTTCAAGCATACTTTTCTTTAAAGTATCCTTGATTGAATATGTGTGAACTGTTTAAGTATTTTCGAGTACAATTTGTGTTTTTTAGAAATTCAAGCAAGATAGACAATTAGAAATGTTTCTAAGTTATTATCTTGGATTCTTTATTGATTCATCTCAAGGTTCCCTATTTGATTATTTATATTTGATTATTTGTCTTGTGATTTATTTCTCAAGCAATCTTGTATTTCGAGTAATCTTCCTTCATTTGATTCAATTAAGTTTATTTCTATTAACTTTATTATTTTTGAATTAATTCTGGAACGAGCAAGCTTTGGTAAGTGGACTTTATCCTAGCAAACTCTAATGAATAAACTTTTTCGAGCAAGGTTTTGAACATGTACTTTATCGAGCAAGGTTTTAAAAGGGAAAAAATTATTTACTTGAATATTTTAACTGCATGACAGCTTTTTCCCACAATAAGACAAAATTCCTTTAAAACCCACTTTCAAAAAGGTATAAGAGAGGGACTTAGTGATATTTTTCACATTTTCACTTCTCTCTTTTTCCACTATTACATTATTGTCTCGCTCTCGTTCGAGAATACCAAAAGTTCTAATAATTTCCTTACCCTAATTAACCAGCCCTGAAATTCCGATTCGGTAAGCATCAATTGATGATTTTCCGACAATGATTATATGAATTTGGGTAGGTAATTTCATTTTAACTAACTCTCTGCTTTATGTGTAGGTTATTAATTTGTCGAAGCACAGGTTCTTAAAGACATTTCTTCTCTTTACTTTTTCAAATTATAACCTCAAATGTGTCAAAGTTATGAACTTTATGACTAATTTTTTCTTTGAATATGATTTTGTTTGTGTATGTAAAGATATGGCGGATGAACCGACATATCCTTTTGAGAAGAAGCACAACATATGCATTCTACTCCAAATCACACAAGATAATGAACCAGTAGCGCTGATGATAAGATGCCTTTTAAGTCAAACTTGCAGTTCTCATCGACAGAGTGCCTCATTTACATAAATCATCATTTGGATTTATGGCGCTCTGCTCAATTAATTGATTACGTCGGTGGTAGGCGAATAGAGGCTACCATTGCACGGAATGAAGTCGTAGTAACTGAATGACTAATACGCGCGCCACTACAGTTAAAGGATGATGATTATAACCCAATCTACTTCTCCACTAATCATTTATTGAAGATATTTCAGGTGACGATGGGTTATCAGGGCAATGTCCATGAGGGACAATTTCAAAAGGGAATGTTTCCTAACCCTTACAGGTTCTTGATACATCACATTATTCAAGGATATGCCCCAAGGAAAGCCTTTTGGACGTTGATGAGCCGTGATTTGGCAAATGCCACTGTGGCAGTTGTATATAATCTCCCATTCAACTTTTCAAAAATGATTTTTGAAAATCTGGTTGGCAATATGAGGAAGCCTAACAAAGACAAGTTTCTAGCTTATCCAAGATTTCCAAAAATCATATTCAATAGAGTGCTGCAAGATTTCCAACAATTGGAACAACTCATGTGCTATAAGATCCCAATGTGTTTAAAAGGATAGGAAGTTGTCTAGCACTAGTCGTTTTAACCCTGAAGCAGACTTTGACATATTACCAAGTTTATTGACAATAATGTGACTCTTATGCCTGTACTAGAATTAAGTTTTAAGGAGGAAGAGTAGGATGAAGAGGAAAGTGATGATGATTCTGACGATAGTGATGATGGAGATTATGGAGGCAATGATGAAGGAGTTGGAGGTTTTGAAAGAAACTTGGCTGATGATGATGTAAATAATGTACAGGCATAAGGGAAGACTCAAAACCAACCCTTATCCACACCACCAGCCACACCTAATAGCCCACCCCGAAAAACACCATCACCACCACTACGAAATGAACCTTTCATCCCATCACCACTTATATCACTACCCACGCAACCCCAATCCCAAAGCCCACCTACAACCATTAACCAACCCCAAACGCAAACCCAAATCCTAATCCAAGACCAAAACCAAGACATACATGAACCTTATATCCCACAACAAATCCCAGCCCACATACTTAACCTTCCAGAAACACCATTCCAATCCCCAACCCATTCCCAACCCTTAGACCAATCCAACCAACCAACCATTGAAATTATCCACACCAACTTCCCTTCACAACAAAACATAAATCCTTTACCTTCATCCAGTACAAACATTTTTGAAAGCCCAAGCCCACCCACTAAACCAACCCAATCCAAAACCAATATACCTTAAACTTTTTCTGACCCACCAACCCAATCCCCCTCCCCTGGTGCTTATCTATTTAAAAGAAACTTGGATCTAATAGTTGAAAATGTTGATCTAAGAGGAAGGAATGGAGAGTTGGTGAATGAAAATGTTGATTTAAAGGCTCAGTTGGCACAATCTTTAAATCAGATTCAAGCCTTGGAGGCTGAGGTTGAGAAGACCTCAGTTGTACCAAAACAGGGGAGAATATTTTTATTGCCACTGATGCTGCATATGTTGTTATGGAAGAGGTTGAAAATGTGGAGGTAAATGTTGATGAAGATGGTTTGAAGACTTTATAAAGTCTATATGCTGAGAGTGATGAAGATGAGGATAGTGAAGTGAGAGGAGTTGATGACGATGGGTATTGTCACACCCCAAAATCGTTAACTTGGAAACGTAAGACTTAATTTTGTTAATTTGGGCGGTAACAGAAGCTGTTCAGCCAATCATATTCAAAATAATGAACCATTAGTTGGACTTTATTAAATATCAAAATTTTACACGTGTCAAACATGCACGGTTCTATTTTAAATTACAAATCCAACTATCATTCATTCAAACTCACAACACCATTTTCCCGAATCCTTCACGAAGCATCCATTTTCTTCATTTACCTGAAAAGTATGTTAAAATAATTTTGTCAAAACGAATGTTGGTGAGTTTCTCAATTAAAAACCAGGATGTAACAGTTCTCAACTTTACTCCCATTTATTCATCATTCTTTTCAATGATAAATTTCATTATTCACCATTCTTTCCAATGGGAATTTAATTTCCACTTTTCCAAACATAGCTATATATTTCTTAAACAAAACGTGTTAGTTGTAAACGAGCAAAGAGTACAACACATGTATGACTATCATTATAATAAACTCGAAAGATACCAAAATCAAAATATTCCCACCTTTTCAACCAGAGCGACTGGAAGAGTGGGGGGCGTCGCCCCGATAGATCTACCAATATTTTTAGGCCCTTTTCCTAGGTTAACGGTTTTTCCTTTTATAATGACTCATCCCATTTAACACAATTTGTAAAATATAAGCCCTTTTCTTTACATACTTTCCCCCCCAAAAACATTTATAAATCATTAAAACATTTAAAAGTGGGGGTTTATGAGAAAACTCACCTTTGCCTCAGCTCAAATAACATTTATGTGTGATAATATGCCAATCAACGTCAAGATCTTATTAATAGTCATCCAAATGATAACCAGATTCCTATGTTTAATGCCAAGTATATTAACACATAAACATAGATACAAATGGAATCTTATCATAACTTAATTTATTTATCCTCATGTGTCTTATTTATTATAATTTTAATAACTAAATTACAAATTTTTATTGTTTAGGAAAAATCGTAACTGAATCGAATGTTTTGAAATATCTTATAAATATATTGGAACACCATAGTTTCAAATAATCGTTGTAAAACTAATATATGATTTTGAAACTACACTTGGACGTTATTTAATAAAAGTATATATAGTTAATTTAAAATATAATATTCTTTTATTAATAGACGAGTGTTTAAATTCTTACAAATATATTATATACCACATTCTTAACAAAACATAATATAATCGTTATTATTATTTATATCGAAACGTGTTATATTAATATTTTTAATATAAAAACTTTGTTTTCATATTTTATATAAAAATTTACATTTTCTAAAAGTATATATTTATTTTTAATATTAATTGTGGTCACTATCCGGATAAACTATTTCAGTCCAAATATCGTGTTTATAAATATATATATATATATATATATATATATATACACACACACACACACACACATATATATATATACAAACGCACGAAATCGTCCAAGTCTCAATTCTACCATTTTTATCGCTCGATAGTATCTAGCGGTTTTCTAAATAATTATTAGTCCAAGTTATTTCCGATAACAATATTTATATTAATTTTTTGTTATCTATCTTTTTCAACACTTAAAGATATATACCTCCTCGCATACGGTTCGAGTGCTCAAAACCCGCATGCAATGTGATCCGGGTATACCAACGCGTTCGTTTTTGCGGCACGAACATTTCTCGGGTCTCGGATCGTCCATACGATACCTCAAAACCTACATGCAACTCATTTTAAGAAACTATTTTCGTTCTAAAATTTGACCAGTAACTTACGAAGCTCATAACTCACCATCTAAATATCTGATCATTGATTCCTTCGGTTGAATGAAATATCTGTATGTTAGTAAGGTTCACCGAAAATTTCAGCTCGATCCGATGGTTAGATCTCCGGCAATCTACTTTTCTTTAGTGCTGTGTTTTCAAAATCCGCCCAGCGAGCTGAACACTAAAACGGGTTTAGAAACCCAACTTAGGCAACTCCGATCCTCCTCTCCACCGTTAAAGATGATTATATATGGGTTATGAACCCTCTGTAAAATATCGAGATGATCGGACCGTTAGATCTTCGGTTATAGACCGATCTTTGCGGACATGCAAGACTAATACAATTTGTCCAGAATTTAAAACAAGTTTTTAACGAACTTAAGCTCATACTTAGGATAAACGGAGCTTACCATCGCGTTCGGGACGTCGAAAAATTGTTCCGGGTAGAAGATGGGCTTCGGCCGCCACCGGACCACCGCGTCGCACCACCACCGGCACCGCAAACAACCACCGGACCACCGCCGGTACCGGCCACCTTGCCGGAATCCTCTAGCCTCTCTCTACTCTCTCTCTCTAGAAATGCATAAATGTGTGTAAATAATGAGTGAATGGTGGGGTAACCCTCCTTATATAGGTGTTGGTTTTAAACGAGTTTTTCAATCGCGTTTCGGTTTCTCGTTCCAACGATCCTGCTACTTCGAGTGAAGTTGCATTTTCCAAATATATTTCGTCAAAATATTTATTCTTCTTCTGTTCTCAACTTAAATTTGTCTCGTTAACTTATTATTTCCGCTAATAAATTATTGACGATTGTAACCCCGGTGTCGGTTCTATGTTACTACGAACTTAATAAAAACTAGTGTAGTTGTTTTTCCCAAAAACAACTCATCCAACCTTATGGTGTCTATTTGATTTATTTTATCTAAATGATAAACCTAAAATACGGAGATAATATCAACTTTTACAAGCTCACCGGTACACGTGCTTTAACGACCGTGTTCAAGACACTAATTTGCATTTTCCCGCTTCGTTATAACTCAGAATTGAGTGACGTTTTCGCCTTCGTTATCCATTTTACATCCTTTATAACATTCAAATGGATTCAACCATGGGCATTTTCGAATGTCGGGTTGAATATTCACACGTTCAACCGAAAACGTTCGTTTCTTTTTGTCTTTTCACCAAAATTTCTTTATTCAATCTGACTTCGTACGTGTTTTCCATAATATATTTCCTTTATTCTTAGAATAAAATAATATACCTAACTTATCCGTCTTATTTCTTACAAAACCCAGTCTAAACATGACTTAATCTCGTTTATGGAATATAATAATATTTTTTATTTTGCCGGGTATCACAGGTATGAAGGAGATAAATCTGATATTGGTGAACAGGATTATGATGCTGATGATACAATATCAAAGAAGAAAGTGAATGAGGAGAGAGAGAAGGAGGTGGAGAAGGAAACTAGTGTTGAGGAAAATGTGCAAACAGATAATTTTTTGACTATAGAGGCCCATAGCAACTGATGCTATTGTCACTAAAACATTGACTGATGTATTTGTTGATGAACGTGCAGAGACTGAGGAAGTTGTTCTAATTGAAGAAAATGATAATACTGAAACTTCCAAGATGGTCGGTGAAGATGATGAGGAGATGAGGGAATCGGAGGTAGAAAGGATGAGAAAGGCAAAGGGAAAATCCATTGCTCAAGATGAAGAGCAAGTGGAACAAATAAAATCCATTGATGATGTATTAGAGACTGATGAAGATGAGCAAGCTGCCAAAAGGCATGCTGACACTCTGATGGAGATGTTGGAAAGGGAAAGGATTGCAAGATCTATGACTGAGCAAGAGTTTATTGAACAAGAAACTTCTTTGAGCAAGCCCATATCTCTAAAACTTTAAATGAAGAAGGAGAGTTCAAGAAAGAAGTTATTGAGGTTCTGGTTAAAATGAAACAAGTGGAAGAGGTTGATAATACAATAGCCATGGTCTTGTATCAATTCAAACAACCTCAACCTCAACCTGAAACACAAATTGTAACTGATGATGCTGGTGAGTCCATCATTAAACAACTATCAAAGAAATGGAATGAATATGCAGAAAAGATTGAAGAAGAAGTTCAGTATAAAAAGGCAGAAGATGATTTGGACAATAAATATGAACAGAATTATACCAGGAGAAGAAGCAGGTATGATGGAAGAGATTACAGAGATGATGAACCTGAGAAGAAAAAGTCCAAAAAGGCAGATGAGCCTGAATATTTTATAGAAAGCACACAAGATCATGAAAGCCCTGTGATGGCTTTTACTTTACAGGTTGTTATTCCTGAAACTAAGCCTGATTTGAATGAACTAAGGATTGAGGCATTGGAAGGATCAACTGAAGAAGATGATGATACTGAAGATGATGATAATATGGATGATAATGTTGTTAAGGATGATACTATTGACTCCCCACATATTGTCATGACAGATGAACAAAGGAAGAATATACAGCAAATGTTGGATGATGCAAGGAGAAACCATCCTTTGATTGTGAGCTTGATTAAGCATGGGTACAAATTTGGAACTTTCGCTCCTATGTCAGATGAGGAGTTGCAAATATTGGTCGATAAGGAAGCTGATGAGATAAAGAAGAGGATGTGGAATAAAAACCATGATTGTAACAAATACTGATCTTATCTAAGAATGCATGGTCTGTCTGATAAAGAATTGAGTAAAATGAAGCTTGCTGAATTGGAAGAACATTATAAAATGAATGTGGAAATGGTAGAGAGAGAGGAACAGGAAAGATAAAAAAGAGAAACAAGTCAAAAGGAGAAGATTGATGAGCTATTGAAGAGATTTGGAGGCAAGTGCAAGTATCTGATTGATAGAGGAATGGCAATGGAACTTGTTGACAGTCTCTCAAAAGCACAAGTTGAATCCTACTTCAAAAAGTTATCAATGAAAACTGAAACTGATAAATCTGCAAAGAAGCCAAGAGTTGTCACTTTGGCTGAATATTAAAAGGCTAAAAAGAAGAAAAAGTGGGAGGATGAACAGTTGATACTGAGCAATAGGATGTTTGAGAATGTGTTTGATAACTTGGAAATGCTCAACTGAAACAATTATATAATGAAGAAAGGGATGAATGGGAGAGGTTAGAAGCTCAACAGAAAATTACAAGAAATTTTGAAGTTGGACCAAGGGAAGGAAGATTTGTATCTGTTGGTCAACTTGAAGACGAGAGAGTGGTGGGAATGATTACAAGATTAGCAAGAGAAGGAGGTGAAAATATCTTTGACTTAATGTTGATTCCAGTGGAAATGGTCACTGCCATGTATGAGAAGAAATCTGGGAAAGTGTGGGCCACTAAACCCAAAAAGGCAATTCCTTCTAGGCCCTCAGCTTCAAAATTTCAAGTTCCCACTACAAGAGCTGCACATCAGAGAATACGGCACCATCTGATGTGGACCTACCTAAAAAGCTCTTCTTTGACTCTGTGTCTGAAACTCTGAAAGTGATCATGAAGAGTGGAGATATGAAAGAAATCATCTTCAAGGATGATTTTGCTGAATTTAAAAGGGAACAAATGGAGGAGATGGCAAATATAGAGCTGTATGATTATCATTACAGTCACGGGTTTGAAGGAAGACAACAAAATGAATTATCTAAACATCTCAAGAATGAGGCCAGGAAAGGGTTCCTTACGTTAAGTAAAAAGAGGAAGATGAAATTCTCTGAATATGAGAAAACTAGAAGGGCCAAGAAGATGATGGTGTGTATATGAGAAGGCAGATGACAAGGCCTAACCAAGAATTCCATAGAAATGGTAGGATTGCCAGAATTGACTTTATAGAACATGATGAATCCTAAATTCTCATAAACTCTGATGGACTTACCTTGGGCATTATTAGAGAATATGAAGATTTGACATTCCTGCATGATAATGATTTGGAAGATATTATGATGTGGATTGTGCCTGACAACGACCCTTATCATCAGGAATTTTTCTTGTTCAAAGAAAGAGCTGGAAGTGCAAAGTTGGCAAGAACACAAGCAGTCTCAAGCTCGAGAAGAAAAGATTATTATTCTAGCTTAGGTTTTATTTGTAATGACCAATGGACAGAATTTCCAAGTTGTAATATTTTCATTTTGATTTGTAATTTTCATTTTGAAATTTGATGTGTATTTTGGCTAAGTGTATGTAACCATAGAGGTGTTTTGGTACAGTTAAGGTGTTCCAATTTAGGGGAGATTGTTGGGTCAAAGATTTGACATGAAAAGACAAGATGAAGATTAGAATCTTCTCAACCTCTCTGAAATTGGCTAAGTATTGATACCGAGCACACTTAGGCCTCCGAGCAAGCCTTAACTTATCCTAGAAAGGTATTTTGTCTTTCGGGCAAGGTTATCTTCTTGAAGTCCTCTAAAGTGACAATCTGAGCAGGGTTCACTTTGTCTAGCAATGTTGTTCTTCAAGTCAAGCATGGTTCGTTTCCGAGCAAACTCTTCGCTAAACCAAGCTAAGGAAACCAAGTATTTTGGGAGATCTATCAAGGTTTATTAATTAATAAACAGTGGTCCCAACAAGCTTGAAGTAAGTTGATAAAGAAATATTCCAAGGACTTATTCGAGCTAGGTTCAACTACGAGCAAGCTATAGTGCTACCAGCACAGCTACAGTGTTACCAGCACACTTGTGTTTGTTCAATAAGTTATTCATTAACAAATAGTTGAAGGGATTCATGAAGAACAAGTTTGCTCGTAAGATCATATCAAGCAAATTTTGCTATGGTCAAGAGTATTGAAGTCTGCTAAGTGAATATTTTCTAAGGAAAATATAATAAGTAAAATCTACCCAAAGAACCGTTCCCAGAACACTTTGGTTACCAGGTCTGCTCGAAGAAGACAAAATCCATAAAGCTTACTCGAAGACCTGTTTTATACTTAGAATCTTTTTGTAATATGATTTTCTGATTATGTATCATTGATTAGGGTTTTCTAGAAGGAATCATAGCTGTCTGGACAGGCCTATAAATAGAATAATTTAGGGCACGCCTATACAGAGGCGACATAAGAGAGAATAGACAAGACGGCTGATACTATTCTTGACTATTGAGAGTGACGTATGTTCTTTAATACGTACGGACAAAACATTCCTTCTAAAACCCTGATTTATTTTCTTTTGTATTGATCTTTCTATAAATGGAAATATTTTGAGCTACAGTTGTGTTTGTTACCTTTGTATTTATTAAGCAACACTTAGTGTGTTAGTGTTTCCGCCATTAATACATTATCGTTCTTACCCTAAATAGCAAGTCGTTAACCATCTTGTCAACACTTAACCGTGTGGGTTGCGACATTGAATGTGTCAGTGATTTAGTGATATATACGGGACCGACACAATCACCACTTTTTATTAGTTGGTTTTGAATATTCAAACCGTAGCAAACAATTCGGTATACGGTTTATACCAAAAATATGACATATAAAACCAGACCGGATTGTAAACTTATTATTGAAGCGGAATGCATGAAACCAAACCATAGCAACGATTCAGTTTAATTTTCGATGGTTTATTTTAGGTTTTTAATGGAAAAAAAAATCAAACCAACGGTTTGGCTCACGGTTTAACTTATAGACAATTAAAACCGAATTGCGAACGCCCATACGTACCACGTTAATTTTTTTAATTGAAAAAAACTATAGCAATACCATACCCAAATTAAAGACAATAAAATGCTCATTTTTATGGTGCACTTTATAAAAGAATTTGTTAACGTATGATAAAGTTACGGCCGTTGGAAGATCGTTGGTTGGAAGTTGGTTACAATTAAAATCAAAAGGAATAAATGGGTAAAGATAAAGATAAAGTTGGTTACTATTTTTTATATTTATAAGAGTTAAGTAAAGTTGATAAGGCAATGTTGTAACTATTTGTATACATATTTTTAATGGACAAGTTTGTCCCTATCTTACATTCTATAGAAGGTATATCTTATGTTTTATAAGTTGTAAATTACTTAAAAATAGCAGTCTTAAAATTCTAGACGGGTGCCCACGCGATGCGGCGGTAAACTAAAATCATAGTAACCATGTAACAGTTGTGGATGTTCAAGGTTCATTTGAAACCTTGAAAATGTTTAAGCCAATTATCGCTTTTGGTCAGCCGGTTTCCGAATGTTTAAACCATAGGAAATGGTTTGGTTTATGGTTTATACAGAAAATTGGCCATATAAAACCGGATCGGCCGGTAAACTTATTATTGAAGCTTAATGCGTGAAACCAAATCATTAGTAAAGTTTCGGTTCTCAATAAAAAAAATCGAACCAACGTTTTGGCTCACGATATAACTTAGAAACTGTTTAAACCGAATTGTGAACACCTATACGTAATATGTTAATTTTAAAAATTATTGCAATACCATACCCAAATTAAAGACAATAATCATTTTTATGGTGCAATTTTTTATAAAAAAATATTATCTTATGAAAAAGTTATGGCCGTTAGAAAAATGTTGGTGGGAAGTTATTTTCAATTAAAATTAAAATGAATATATAGGTAAGATAAAGTCCAAATTAGTAACTATTTCTTAAATTTACAAAAGTTGAGTAAAGTTGAGGGGGCAATGTTGTAATATTCTCACCTGACCGTAGCCTACGGCGGTCAGGTCGTAAGCTACGGTGCCCAAGCCTTAGCCTACAGCCGAGGTTGGAAAAAAAATAAACAAATATTTTATTTTTGAATTAATTCTTACCACATATTTTACCTTCTTCTTTTTCTTCTTCTTCTTCTTCTTCTACTTCTTCTTCTTCTTCTCACTAAACCTACCATAACCTCCATCTCGAATCCACTAAATCCCTTAATTCTTAATCAAATTCATTAATTCCGGGCTCTAACCTTACTAATTTTTCAAGAGGAATTCACGTGTGGTATTGGTTTACATCAAATCTTTCTCGATTTTTGCCAGCTTTGTTTGGAGAGTGAAGAAACCTAAGAACTAATGCTGAGTCAAGATTTCAACTAAGTGAGATATATGGAAGATTGGAATCTTCTCAACCTCCTCAGAATTCGCTAAGTATGGATCCGAGCACACCATAGGCTTCCGAGCATGCTTTTACTTAGCCGGGTACGATATTTTGTCTATCGGGCAAGGTTATCTTTTAGAATTCTTCTTAAGTGAATATCCGAGTAGGGTTCATTGATTAGTGTTATGCCGAGCAAGGTTCACTAGTTAGTATAAACCCGGGCAAGGATCACTTTGTCAAGCAAGATTGTTCTTCGCCAAGCATCGTTTACTTCCGAGTAAGCTTTTGGCTAACCAAGCTCATGAAGCCATGTGATTGGAAGACCAGGAAAGGTATTCTTTAATAATATAGTGGTCCAAGTAGGCTTGACGTTTTAATGGAATATCTCTAAGTAACATCGGGCAAGGTTCAACTCAAGCAAGGAACAGTGCTGCCGAGCACACTTTGCTAATAAGCTATTCTCTAGTAAAGAGTTGAAGGGACCATTGAAGAACAAGGTCGCTTGTAAGGGTTTGTCGGGCAAAGTCTGGCAAAGTCAAGAAGGTTGAAGTCTACCCGGTGAGTATTTTACTTGGTAAAAATACTCTTCAAGTAAAGTCTACTCGGAAACTGATCCCGGGAACACATTTATGTTACCAAGTGCTGAAAGAAGGCAGAGCACAAAGTCTACACGAAAAATGAATATTGTTGCAAAGTCTACCTGGAAGACTTGTTTTACACTTAGAATAATTTTGAATATGTAATTTGAATATGTTTTAGCATTTAGAATTTCTAGAAGGAATGACAGCTGTAAAGGAGGTATCAGGCCTTTAAAAGGAATAATTTAGGGCACGCCTCCTAAGACAGACAGACTCATTAATTCAGACAGAATATTTTTGAGTGATGGCTGTCTTAGAATCGTACGGATATAACTTTCCTATCAAGAAACCCTAAATCGATTATCATTTGTATGATGAAAATTATATGAATGGAAATCTTTTGAGTGAATCTTCTGTGTGTTAGTTACCTTTGATTATTGTTAGCAACTACCCTGTTTATTATTTATTCCGCCTTTAATAAACTGTAATCTTTCTAAATATAGCAACCCGTCATTAACTCACTTGTGGACACATTTATTTGTGTGAGTTATGACTTGATTTGTGTAAGATCTACCTGAAAATTTGGGACCTGACAAGTGGTATCAGAGCCTGTTGCTGCTAATTTAGTAAGATTCCTGTTGCTGATTGAAGATTTGAAGAAAGATGACGTAAGCAGACCACTTTTCTATTGAAAAGTGACGTCAGCAGCTCTGTTCTTCATTTTTCTTCCAGATTTACAATCTTTTGGTGTTTTCTCTTCCTTATTTCAATTAAAGCTTGAATTTTTATTTCTGAATCTTGCTCTAATCGCACTAGATACATCAGATCTGAATAATCGTTTTTCAGATCTGATTATTTTTTTAGAACTCTGTTTTCACAAAGAAATTGATTTTGACTTTTCAAAATGTCTGGTTCCGAAGAACAAGAAGTGTCTACTAACAAGATTCCTAGACTGTATGGACAGGAAAATTTCACAAAATGGAAGGTCTTGTTTGAAGCAGCCATTTTCTATAATGATGTGGATATGTGGAAGTCAATCAGGGAAGGTCCACAAGGGACTGAGGAAGATGGTGCAAATCTAGCTGCAACTGCAGCTGTGATAGAAAGAATGAGAAAAGTAGATGACAAGGCCTTAGCAATGTTGAAATTAGGTCTGTCTTGGGAGATACTTACCAAGGTTGCACATCATGCCATTGCAAAGTCAATGTATGATGCAATCCTTGAAATGTTTGAAGGAAACACAGAGCTCAAAAACATCAAGAAGCAAAGACTGAAACAACATGTAGAGAGGTTTAAGTATAAAGATGGAGAAAGGTTGAAGTCCATTCTTGAAAGGTTCTTAGCAATAGTGAATGACCTCCGAACCACAGACTATGTCATGACTAACTTTGATTTGAATACCAAGTTGCTAACCTCTATGCCTAAGTAATGGTATACTGTTTGCAAATTCATCCTCCAAAAACCAAATTTCAATGATTTGAAATTGGATGATGTAGTGTGCTTCCTTCAGGCTGCAGAAATAGAGATGATGTAAAATGAGATGATCAAAAAGGAAAGACATTTCTTTAATGTTTCAAATGCATTAATTGCACCAATGGGAAATTTAACCACCAAGAATCAACAAAAAATTCCCATTATTGAAGAACCAGTTGAACATAGTGCTGACACTCTCAAATCTTTTGTTGGTAGTAGCACAAGTAATCATGGAAACCAGCAGAGGTTCAATGTGCAATTGATTGATGATACTGCTTCTGCCTCAATGGCAAGTGGGCAGGTACCTCATACCAGTGGAGGAAATGGTCAAGGAAATGAAACTCAAGCTTTGATCTCGATGTTTACAGAGTCATACAATGCTTTTGTAGCTAAAAATCTAATTCATACCAGTGTTGTCCAGGATGACCTTGAACAGATAGATGCTGATGACTTGGAGGACATGTACCTGAAATGGCAAGAAGCCATGTTGGCTCTTAGAAGCAAAAGGCTATACAATAGAACTGGTAGATCACTTCTATCAGGGCCTTTTGAATGAATTGGTTTTGATAAGTCAAAAGTCATTTGCTAACTTTCAACAACCTGGTCACTTTGCCAGGGAATGTAACATGCCAAGAAATTTTCAGACTAATCAATTCCAAAACCAGTCAAGAAATCAGCAGAACCAATATCAACAAAACCAGCAAGGAAACTTCAACCCTAACAACAACAACTTCAACAACTACAATCACAACTTCAACAATCATCAACCTGTGCAATAGAATCAAGGGTTTCAAAGAAACAACAACCAAAACCTTCAAGCTGTTCCTAACAACCCAGTTCCAAACAACCAAAATCATATCAGAAATCAAGGAAATGTTGTTGTAGCTACACAATATGAGGGTAGTTTTTATTGGAGCAATCATGAAGAAGACACTGCAGATGATACCAAGAAAGAAAATATGGCATTTATGGCCATAATTGAGAAAGAAGCTGGATCATCATCTCAGGAACAGTCCACTCCTCTAAATGACATATGGTACATGGATAGTGGATGTTCTAGGCATATGACTTGTGACAGGAGGTCACTTGTCAACTATGAAGAAAAGTTTGAAGGTCCTGTAGCTTTTGAGAGTGATGAAAATGGTAGAAAGATTGTTGAGAAAGGAATTTTGACAAATGGAAAAGTTTCTTTTGATAATGTGATTCATGTTGAAGGTCTACAGTATAATTTGTTGAGTATATCACAAATGTGTGATAAGGGTTACAAAGTTGGTTTAGATGACTCGCACTATTTCATTCTAAAACCAGAATTTGTAATCCCACCTGAAATGATTATGATGATGGCTCCAAGAAATGACAACCTATATGAATTGAACATGAAAGATGCTATTTCAAGGGGTGGAGCATGTTTTATTTCCAAAGCCAGTGAAAATGAGTCAAAACTGTGGCATAGGAAATTATGTCATGTGAACTTGAAAAACATGAATAGACTTGTCAAATGTGAGCATGTAATAGGCTTACCTACAAGAGAGTTCAAATTGGAAGATCATTATAATTCATTCCAGAATGGCAAACAACGCAAATCCTCTCATAAGACAAAGCTCATCAATTCAATTGATCAAGTACTTGAATTTTTTCACAAGGATCTCTTTGGTCCTGTGAGTGTGCCAAGTATAGGAAAGAAAAGATATTGTCTTGTGATCATTGATGATTATTCAAGATATACTTGAGTTTATTTCCTAAGTACAAAGGATGAGACTGCAGAGTTGATTAAGGGTTGTGTAACAATGATTGAGAACAAGTTGAGTAAGAAGGTTAAAATGATGAGAAGTGACAATGGTACTGAGTTCAAAAATGGAGTTATGGAAGAATTCTGTGTAAGTAAAGGAATCATTCAACAATTCTCAGCTCCTAGAACTCCTGAACAAAATGGTGTTGCAGAAAGAAGGAACAGAACATTAATTGAAGCTGCAAGAACCATGTTAGCTGATGCTAATTTACCAGTTACATTTTGGGCTGAAGCCATAAATACAGCCTGCTATGTTCAGAATAGGGTACTTGTCAACAAAAGACATAACAAGACACCATATGAAATATTCCACAATAGAAAGCCTTATATCAAGTTTTTCAAACCCTTTGGATGCAAATGTTTTCTTCTAAACACTAGAGATTGTTTGAACAAGTTTCAAACAAAATCCCTAGATTGTTTTTTTGTTGGATATTCTACACATTCAAAAGCATACAGAGTATATGTGAATGATCATTTGAGTGTGATAGAATCATCTGACATCATCGATGATTAATGAGAATTAGTTCAACACAGTTGATGGTGCAACATGGCTGTTTGATCATCAGAAGTTGATAAGTCCTTTCAAAATTTATCCTGAAGACTTTGATGATTCATTCTACAAGACCAGTGTAATTGAGGAGAAAAAGAAGAAAACAGTGGACTTAGAAGAGTTGTGGAAGAAGGTTGCTAAAAAGGAAAAGGAATATACTTTTGTGAAGAATTCCTCAAGTGATATTGTTGAACAAGCTCAAGAAAATAATCAAGAAAACAATCATAATCCTGAACAAGATCATCCTGATATCAATCATGATGATTAAGAAGTACAGAATGATTAAATTCAGAATGAGGGAAACACAAGTAACCAAGCAAATGAAGAAGAAGCTGTATCTACTGCAAGATTTCAAGATCTATTTGAGAGATTAAACTTGGAAAACAATGGTGCATCCACTTCAAGACAGAATGATGAAGAAGCACCAGAATTTCATGATGCAGAAATTGATTTGATCATTGAAGAACCAGATCTCAATGAATCTTGACACAAATATGTCTGCAGATATGATTGTACAAACTCCTATTGTTGAGAAGAATCATCCCTCTGAAACATCATTGGAAACATACATGAAAGAGTCACAAGAAGTCATTCTGAGATTGCTAATATTTGTTTATACTCCTGCTTTCTATCCCAAATAGAACCAAAGAACATTGCTCAAGCACTAAAAGATAATAGTTGGGTGGAAGCAATGCAGGAGGAACTGGCACAATTCAGAGATTTACATGTGTGGGATCTTGTTGATAGGCCAATGAACAGATATGCAATTGGCACAAAATGGTTTTTTAGAAACAAAAGGGATGAGAGGGGTTTGGCGATTGAGAATAAAGCTAGGCTTGTAGCACTGGGATGCCTTCAAGAGGAAGGAATAGACTTTGAGGAAGTCTTTGCACCTGTTGCAATACTTGAAGCTATCAAGATTTTTCTTGCATATGCTGCCTCAAAGAACATTAAGGTGTTCCAGCTTTATGTCAAGTCTGCATTCTAAAATGGAAAGATTGATGAAGAGGTGTATGTTGCTCAACCTCCAGGTTTTGAGGACTCAATGTATCCAAACAGGGTGTATAAGTTGAATAAAGTCCTATATGGATTGCATCAAGCTCCTAGAGCTTGGTATGATGAGCTGTCAAATCATCTTCTTGAAAATGGCTTTCAAAGGGGAGCCATTGACAAGACACTCTTCTACAAAAGAAAGGGATCAGACTTGCTTTTGTTACAAGTGTATGTGGATGATATCATATTTGTATCTGCAAATGAACAAATGTGTATAGAGTTTGAAGGGGTAATGAAATCCAAATACAGCATGAACTCTATGGGAGAAATGAACTTCTTTCTTAGACTGCAAGTTCAACATAAAGCTGAAGGGATTTTCATTTACCAGACCAAATATGTGCAGGACATTTTGAATAAGTTCAATTGTCATGAGTACAAAACTGCTTCAACTCCAATGGACACAAAAGAAAAGATGATTACTAATGAAAGGGGGAGCCTGTGGACGAACATGAATATAGAGCCAAAATTGGATCCCTGATGTACCTTACTGCAACAAGACCAGATATTATGTTTGTTGTATGTGTGTGTGTAAGATTCCAATCAAACCCAAAAGTCTCCCATATGAATGTTGTGAAGGGAATTTTTAGATATTTGAAGGGAAGACCAGACTTGGGAATTTGGTATCCAAAGAATGAATCCTTTGATCTGATTGCCTGCACATACAGTGATTATGATGGCTGTAACATGAGCAGAAAGTCAACCTCAGTTGATGTCAATTTTTAGTTGACAGGCTAGTGTCATGGCAATGCAAGAAGCAGACTACTGTCTCAATCTCCACTGTAGAAGCTGAATACATAGTTGCATCTGCATGCTGTGCCCAAGTTCTATGGATTCAAAACCAGATGCTGGACTATGGTTTGAATTTTCTGAATACCCCTATTCTTATTGATATTGCTGCATATTTTACTGTTAAGAATCTAGTTCAACATTTTAAGACTAAGCACATTGAAATCAGACATCACTTCATAAGAGATTGTAGTGAAAAAGGTTTGATTGAAATGCAAAGAGTTGATACAAGTGACAATTTGGCAGACTTGTTCACCAAACCACTTGATAGAACCAGGTTCAAATTTCTTCTGAAAGCCCTGGGAATGATCAACTCTGATGAAATCTGATTAAGGATGTGTGCCTAGTTGTGTGCCTCTATGTTCTAACTGATTAAATTGTTAGAGGTTGCACAAAATGAATGTTAAGTGAGTATGCTTGATTATGTTACTTGATATGTTAACTGATATGTGCTTTAACTGATTATGAGGGCAAAGTTTTGATATGATTGATGTTTTTGCATATTTATTAGTTGATGTGTGTATGTGATGTTAAGAAGAGTTCCTTTGTTTTGAACTGCTTGTTAGTGTGTGCTTATCTGACATCACTGCTTAATTGCTTGAATATGTGCTTTATATGATCATTTGATATTGTTAGGATAGGATAGACCTTGAATGTTAGTACTGTCTACTTATCTTGATGATATTATGTTTGATTAAGATTTGTTTATGCGTGACAACTGTTTGTGTCAAAGTAGGTTTTATGTCAAAATTAAATGATAAAAGGAATTTTCTAATGAATTTTGCATAATCACTTTATTTTGATTAAAACATGAGCAAGTTGATTAATGGTGTAGAGATATGATAAGATTATTTAGTTCAAGATTTAAAGAAGCTTAAAAGAAGGTTTTTTTTTAAAAAAAAAGGAAGTCTAAAAAAAATTACTTTTGCTGAAAATCATGTCATTTGCTCATGTTTGAGGAGCATATACTTGTATATACTTGTAGATTTGAAAGGATAGCCATTAGTCCAAAGACTGAAAGCATTTGGGGCAATTATAATTGGTTCTTTCACTTAAAACTATGCCATTGACTCCAGCCTAAGAGACATATGCATATGTGTGTGTTTGGTCCTGCAGACTACCTGTAGACTGCCAGGATAGCCATTAACCTGGAAGCTAAGATTACTTGGAGTGATTGAATATATTATTTGGGAAATGATAGTACATTGACTACTTAGCCAATCATATGGATTTAATATGCTAAAAGGACCTTAGTATAGTCATTAACATGTATGGTTACTTTCCCGTGATGTGTAAAATCTAAGGAGATATAAACATAATGAATATGCTAATCTTTATGTGGAGATACATAGTTGTCTTTGCATGTCTCAAGATAAATCTCTCCAAATGATAGTCAGAAAAGTGATTACCCAGTCATACACAAGCCTGTTGTTATTTGGTCAACCAAAAATGAAACATCTTTAAATATGACAAAGAACATGCTTAAGAAAAATTTGAGAAAATATCAAAAACAAGGGGAAGAATGAATAAATCAACCAAAAGTTGATAAGTCTTTTAAATATTTTACCAAACAAGAGGGTTACAACTAAGAACTATAAAGATGTTGACAAAATCTGTCTCATCTTGAATGAAAGGCCTGTTATTTAATAGTTAGTCCAACGTTCAACCTCTATATATGTTTGAATCTCAAAAATACAAAAAGATTCAATAAGTTCTGTCATACAAAAACAATTTTTGACCAAATACAGGAGGTTGGAGTCAAATTGGGGTGATCTGGGGAAAGCCAAATAAGCTTTGAGAAGAGATATGAGGCATCATAGCACTGTGTTGACCATTAATGCATTAAGCTACTAAATGAACCTTAATCATATCACCAAAGAGATGAAATTCATGCTAAGTTAATACCTGCTGTTAACCTATCTATGTTGTCATAATAATGCTGAGAATGAAGTACTGAGAAAGCTACTTAGTCAATATGATCCCATTCTTGAGAAATTTTCAAAAAATAAAAGAAACTGTTTTGAAGAGAAATACAACTGAAATTTGATCTCTAAATGCACCATTTGCTCTTAAACTATGATCTTTAATGAATATGTATTTTCGGGTAAGATTTGATGTTTTCTAAACTTCCCGGACACAAAACAGTTGAATATGTATTTTTGGGTAAGGTTTGATGTTTTAAACCTTCCCGAACACAAGACAGTTGAATATGTATTTTCGGGTAAGGTTTGATGCTTTATGACCTTTCCGGGCAAGCTTAGTTATTTTTGGCTAAGTTTATGATTTTCGGGCATGATTTGAAGTGCTTACACTTTCTGGGCAGGGTACATTATTGTACTAATTTCCCGAGCAAGCTTGAAGTCTTGAGATGATTATGTGTTATAGCTAGCTTTTAACAAGAAATTCTTGTTCCGGGCAAGCTTTTCATTTTATATGCTGATTGTTAAACCAAGTAAACTTTGTGAACTTAGGTTGGTACACCGAGTAAGCTTTGTGATTTGTGTGAATATGTTTTCTTTTAAATTACAAGTGCTTCCGGGCAAACCTTGTTTTCCGGGCACACTTATATTTCGGGTACACTTTTGTTCCCTCAATATACTTAGTAATTTCAAAACTTGACTTTCCAAGTACACTGTCTGCTAGAAGTCCTTTTCCGGGCACACTTTGTACTCTAGGAAGGTTATTCGGGTATACTTTGCATAAGAAGGTTGTTCGGGCACACTATACATCAGGAAGGTTACTCGAGCACACTATACATCAAGAAGATTGCTTGATTGAATGTGTTTCTTATTCTGATAGTGTTTATGCTAGATTGAGTTATTTAATTTACATTTGAGAAATTTTTATGGGTATCTTAATTGATTACTAGCAAGGATGCTTATTTGATGTTATGTACTTGATTATTTGTCTTGTGATTTAGTTCTCAAGAAATCTTGTATTTCATGTAAGATTTCTTCATTTTAACTTCTAATTTATACCAAGTTATAATCTGATAAGCTTTGAGTAAGTGGAAGTATACCGAGTAGACTTTGCAAAGATTTACTTTTCCGAGTAAGGTTCACTAAACCTAAATGATAAAAGATTGTATGTTTTTCAAATGTTTTTAAAATATCAAGTGGATAATGTTATTGGTTGACAGCTAATAACTCACTAAATGACAAAAAGCATTTAAAACCCACTTTTCAAAAGATATATAAGAGGGAGTGAGAGACGGTTTACACATTAATTTCCCTCTCTCTCTCTCTCTCTCTCTCTCTCTCCTTCCACTGATTACACTAAGTAATACAAACCGACTCATCGCTTTCAATTAATCCAAACCCTAACTTTACCAGCCCACTAATTCCAACTCAGTAAGCAATAATACATTGTTTTCTGACCACTTTTAGTTGATTATGGGCATCGATTATGTATTTGATTACTAACACTGTGTCTTTGTGATTAGGTTATCAATTTGTCGAAGAACAAGTTCTTAATGAAATTTCTCTCTTTCTTCTTCAAATTTATAACTTGAAATTGCTAAAAGTAATGAACTTTTATGCTAATTTCACTTTGAATATGTTTGATTCTGTTGTTCAGATATTGTAGAAGAAGTTCAACCAAAATATTTCTTTGAAAAGAAACACAATATGTGTGCACTTCTGCAAGTCACTCCTGAGAATGAGCCAGTTTCAAGAATGATTACATGGATGGCTAGATCGAATGGAGAGTTTTGCTTTAACAGAGAGCCCAGTAATTTATAGAAATCATTCACTCGATTTCTGGCGCTCTGCAAGACTTGTTGACGACATAAATGGTCGAAGAATCGAAGCAACTGTTGCAAGCCATGAAATACAAGTGACATAAAGAATGATAAGACGGTGCTTGCAGTTAAATGATGACAACCATAACCCAATAAACTTCAATACAGCTCACCTGATGAGGATATTTGAACAGACGATGGGATATCAGGGAACTTTACACGATGGGCAATTTCAAAAGGGAATGTTCCATATGCTGTACAGATTCTTAATTCACCATGTGATACAAGGGTTTGCTCCGAGAAAAGAATCATGGACTCTGATGAGTCGTGATTTAGCAAATGCCACTGTGGGTATTATATATGATTTGTCGTTCAATTTTTCAAAGACGATTTCTGAAGGCATGGTGTGAAATTTGAAGAAGGCTGAAGTGGATAGATTCTTACAGTACCCCAAATTCTTACAAATAATCTTAAACAGGGAACTATAAGGTTTACCTTTAACTGGCACTACTCATCAGCTGCAAAATCCCGACACTTATAGAAGAATTGCAAATCCAGGAAGAGCAAACAGATTTAACTCCAACATACCATTTGAAATTTTACCATGGTTACTGAACCATGATTTGGAGATAATGTCAATGCCTGAGTTGAGCTCAGAGGAGGAAGAAGGGGAAGTTGATCTTGAAAGTGATAATGATTATTCTGATGGTGAAGATAATGATAATGATGGGAATGAAGGAGGGGCTGGAGTAGCCATGGATGTTGATGCACTTGATCAGGGGGAGAACCAACCAATACTATCACCACCACAAACTCCACCACACCAACCTTTACCAACTGACATACCTATACAAACACCACCCGAATCACCACAACAAAAAGTCCACACAACTCAATCCCCACACCAAACCTTAACCTTGAGCCAGCCTGAAACATCAACTCACACATCCCCAACACCACAAACACTACAAACCACAAGCCCAATTCATTCAGATCCTTTTATTCCAAGCCCACCCCATACACAATCACCACCACAACCCATTATCCAAACTCAAATCACAAACCAAGAACAACCTGAACATGAACCTTTTTCTACATCACCACCTACAACCCCGCAGACAGAAACAGACATATTCCAAAGAAATTTGGATTTAATGATAGAAAATGCTGAATTGAAGAGAAGAAATGAGGAGGTTACCAATGAGAATGTAATGTTGTTAGATCAGTTGGTACATGCAAAATTGAGAATACAAGCCCTGGAGCAGGAGGTTGAGAAGACCTCAACTACCCCAAAACAGGGGGAGAATGTTAATATGCCAACTGACTCTTTGGTGAATGTTGAAACTGAGAAGGAGAAGGATACAGGTGATGAGACTGTGGATGGTTTAAAATTTATTTTGAGTGCATATGATGATGAGGATGAGGATAGTGAGGAGATGAGAATTGAGGATGTAGATTATGAATCTGACATGTCTGATGGTGGAGAACAGGATTATGATGTGAATGATGAGATTGTGAATGTTGTATGGAGTGAGGAGAATGATGAGGAAATGAATGATGAGGAGAATGTAAATGAAACGGAATGAAAATCAATGAAGAAAATGTGGTTCTTACAGATATAGTAACTGATGTCTTGACTGACATTCAAAATGAAGATCAAGCTGATGTATTAAATGAAGAAGATGCTGCTACTAAGGAGTTGATACTGAACCAGAAACTGAACAAACAGAGAACTCCAAGACTGTAGAGTATGATGAAGAGATGGAAAATCTGGATAGAGATATTGATGAAATTGAACTTGAAACTGAAGAAGAGCTCTAGAGAAGATTGAGTAAGGGAAAGACAAAAGTAACTGAAAAAGAGCCTGTTAAGGCAAATCCAATGAAATACATCTTGTTTAGAGATGATGCTGAAGCTTCTGCTGCTGCCATGAAAGAACATGAAAACATTATGAGGGAAACAAGGGACAGAGAAATACTGGCCCAAACCATGGATACTTTAGAGTTGGTAGAGCAGGAAGCCTTGATAGGCATATTGCTAAAGTTATTAATGAAGTAGAGGCTGATGATCAAGATGTGATTGAGGCTTTGATTAAATTGAGAAGAGTTGAGGAAGCGGATAATTCCTTAGCTATGGTGGTTAGCATGTTTCAAACCCAAAGTCAACCAGAAACGAAGTCAAATGAAACTTCTGAACCAATCAATTTGAATACTGAAATGAAGGTTGAAGAAGAGATTGGTGAGTCCATTGCTTCAATGGCTGCCAAGAAATGGGCTGAACAAGTGAGAGATGATATAAGGAAAAACCCAACTGATAGCTGGCCAAAAAGAGATCATGTGACTCAACCTCAAGAATCAGAAACAATTCATCAAAAGAAAGAAAGACTTTCTAATCTGTATGAACAATTCGCTGAGAAGGTCAACATATTTGCTAAGATCTATGAGAGAAGAAAGAGGGCAATTGAGCAATCTGAAAATGAAAGATCTGCAAAGAGAGGCAAGTGGGATGATAAGAACAAATGTTTTGTAGAAACTCCTGATGATGATGCAAGTTCAATCAAGGCAGTCCCATTGCAAACCTTGCAACCAGGAGAGGCATGGTGTTCCTGATGTGCCTATTAGAAGTGAACCAAACCCAGATCATCCACCTTCTGATGAGCCTAAAATAGATGCAGTTAATGATTCAACTAAGGAGGAGGATGAGTCTGATGAATCTGATGATAACTATGATGATGATCAAGGAAAAAGTGCTAAGACTGCTAATGTTGAATTCCCACATGTGACAATGACTGATGAACAAAGGGATAACATTGAGCAGAGTCTGTTAAATGCCAAAATGCAGAATCCTTTGATTGTGAAGCTGAAGGCACTTGGTGTGAAATTTGAGAGTATTGCTTAAATGAATGATGATGAATTGAATAAGAGACTTGAAAAAGAAAATGACAAGATCAAAAGGGCTATGCAACAAAAGAATAGAGATGATCAGAAATATAGAGAATATATAAGAAGGCATGGATATTCAGAAAAAGATCTAACACACTTCAGATTTGACAAACTTCAAGATCTTTACAATAGTGAAAAAGAAAAAGTGATATAAAAATGTGTCAATGAGAATGAAAAGATTGAAAAGATGGAAGCTTTGAAAATGAAGTTTGGAGGCATGTGTGGATACCTATTGGAAAAAGGGTTGAAGCCTAATATTGTTGAAAATCTGACAAGAGAATCAGTGGTGGACCAATACAACAAACTCAAGAGAAAAGAAAAGTTGAAGAGGTTACAACCAAAGATCTCCACTAAGCAGTATGAACCATCTGATGAACCTCATGCAAAGAAAAGAAGAATTCAAACTTTTAGGGGGAAATTGAAAGAACAAGTCATATCTGTTGAAACCCCAACCCCACAGAAGTCAAACCTGAACCTGAAGATGAACCTATTATTCCTTGGGAAAATGAAGAAATGATTAAGATATTGAGGGGCATAATGATAAATAATAGGGGAATGGATGAAGCCACTATTAAAGCCTTGGAATAGGAAGACTTGAAAGAACTTTTCTATATTCAAAAGGCTGATTGGGAAAAAGCTCCAAGGGAAGGAGAGAACCCTAGAAACTTTGTTGCTAGAAGGTTTGTACATGCAGGATTGTCAAACAATCCTGGGTTAAACAAAATGATGTTGATCCTTAATGAACAAGCAGGACATGACCTTGTTGAGCTTGCCAACCTTCCACCAGAAATGGTAGAGTCAATCTACATCAAAACTTTTAATTTGGGGCCTAGAAAACCAAAGAAGTCTATCCCAAATGGGCCCTCTGTTTCAAGATTGCATGCCTCATCAAGCAGAGCTGAATCAAGTAGAGCTGAACCCCAAAGAATAGAAAAATCGCAATCAAATATGGATCTTCCAAAATAACTCTACTATGATTCTGTATCTGAATGTCTGAAAGTGATTATGGAAAGCAGACAACTGAGAGACATAGTTGTGAGAAGTGACTTTTATGAATACACTCAAGAACAACTAGAAAGAATGGTCACTCTCAATTTGTATGACTATAGAAACAGAAATAAGATGGCTGGAAGACAAATGAATGATCTCTCAAAATTTTTAAAAGATGAAGCTAACAAGGGATTCCCATTCCTAAAAGAAAAGAGAAGTTGGAGAATGATTCAATTTCACAAATGAAAAAGGACAGAAAAGTTAAAGAAAATGGACAGTGCTGAACTATACAACAAGATGAATGTCAGAGATAGGAATCCTTTGTCAAACATGAATACATGCATAAGTCTTGAAAGGAGAATGACAAGCCCCAACTACACAGTTCAAAGAAATGGCATCATAACTTAGATTGAATACAAAGAAGATGTTGGCCATTATGTGCTAAGAAACTCTTATGGAAAAGTATTGGGGATAATCAAAAAGGATGAAGGCTTGACTTACTTGCATGATTAAGATCTGATGGCTATAAGGGATTTGGTCATTCCAGAAAGTCACACTCACTACCAAATCCTTGATATCTTTAGGCTGAGAGCTGCATCACTGATAGTCAACAGAAGACAAGCCGCCTACAATGCAAGGAAAAGACAAGATTCTTAGAATAGGCTTTGTTATGTAATGTCTTAGGACAGAATTCTGATTATGTAATTTAACTTTAATTTGATGTGTATTTTGACTAAGTGTAAGTAACCATAGAAATGTTTTGGGTCAGCTGAGGTGTTCCAATCTAGGGGGAGATTGTTAAGTCAAGATTTGACCTAAGGGAGATATATGGAAGATTGGAATCTTCTCAACCTCCTCAGAATTTGCTAAGTATGGATCCGAGCACACCTTAGGCTTTCGAGCATGCTTTTACTTAGCCAGGAACGATATTTTGTCTATCGGGCAATGTTATCTTTTAGAATTCTTCTTAAGAGAATATCCGAGCAGGGTTCGTTGATTAGTGTTATGCCGAGCAAGGTTCACTAGTTAGTATAAACCCGGGCAAGGATCACTTTGTCAAGCAAGATTGTTCTTCGCCAAGCATGGTTTACTTCTGAGTAAGCTTTTGGCTAACCAAGCTCATGAAGCCAAGTGATTGGAAGACCGGGCAAGGTATTCTTTAATAATACAGTGGTCCAAGTAGGCTTGATGTTTTAATGGAACATCTCTAAGTAACATCGGGCAAGGTTCAACTAAAGCAAGGAACAGTGCTGCCGAGCACACTTTACTAATAAGATATTCTCTAGATAGAGTTGAAGGGACCATTGAAGAACAAGGTTGCTCGTAAGGGTTTGTCAGGCAAAATCTGGCAAAGTCAAGAAGGTTGAAGTCTACCCGATGACTATTTTACTTGGTAAAATACTCTTCAAGTAAAGTCTACCCGGAAACTGATCCCGGGCACACATCTATGTTACCAAATGCTGAAGGAAGGCAGAGCACAAAGTCTACTCGGAAAATGAATATTGTTGCAAAGCCTACCCGGAAGACTTGTTTTACACTTAGAGTAATTTTGAATATGTAATTTGAATATGTTTTAGCATTTAGGGTTTCTAGAACGAATGACAGTTGTAAAGGAGGTGTCCGACCTATAAAAGGAATAATTTAAGGCAAGCCTCCTAAGGCAGACAAACTCATTAATTCAGACAAAATATATTTTAGTGTGACGGCTGTCTTAGAATCGTACGGATATAACTTTCCTACCAAGAAACCCTAAATCGATTATCATTTGTATGATGAACATTATATGAATGGAAATCTTTTGAGTGAATCTTGTGTGTGTTAGTTACCTTTGATTATTGTTAGCAACTTCCCTGTTTATTATTGATTCCGCCTTTAATAAACAGTAATATTTCTAAATATAGCAACCCGCCATTAACTCCCTTGTCGACACATTTATTTGTGTGAGTTATGACTTGATTTGTGTAAGATCTACCTGAAATCGGGGACCTGACAACTAATTTTGGGGATTTTCAAATTTAAGTGATTTTTCGTGTAATTGAAGCTTGTTGCAGCTTCTTTCATCACTAAAGGTATGTATTTTACTAGTTTTGATTGAAGATTCTTGAGGTATGTTGATAAAGTTTCAATTTTTACATTATCGATGGGGAATGAGGTTAAGGATTGTTATGAGAATAGTTCTCCCATGCTTGTATGCTTGACTTTGTTGGGGGTTTGTAACATGGGTAACGTTGGTTATATGGGGTTCTTAATAAGAACTTGTTGAATTTTTGAAAGATGAAAGTGATAACAATTTGATTATGTGTTGATGAAATTAATGTGAGCAAGTTTTGTTTAATTGAATATATCAATCCTTGGAGAGTTATAGTTTGAAGTGGAAATTTTAGCATTAATGTGGCAAGTCATATACCAATAACCAACAACAAGTGTGGGGAAGTTTTGGATGGAGTTGTTATTTTGGATACTTTGGTTAACTTGCATTGTTTATTTGTTTGTGGTTGTGTAGGATGGGAAGGACTAATAACACAAGGAAGAACCCGCCAAGAAACAAAGGAAAGAATGCCTCATCGTCGGCCGACCCACCTCCCTTTCCTAGGCGAAGGTTGATTTTACGTGATGAAGAGGATGAGGAGGACCCAGTGCAAGACCAATACGAAGACGAGGAAATGTCACCTCCCCTTAAGCCGATTTGGGGGGTGGGTGGGTAATCTATCGGGAATGGATCTGTTGGTAAGCGGAGTTATTTAATGACGAAATAGCCAAATTGAAACATATGAGAGATGGGTTTGTTTGCGAGAAACAGATGACGAAGAGTCAGATGAAGCCGTTTGGTATTGTGCCTATGTTTGAGAATTTGGGTTGGGAAGCAGCTCTGAAAAACTATGATGGTGAGAATAAGGAAATTCATATGAACACTATTCAAGAATGGGTTGCATCCTTACAAATTGATTGGGGAAATAATCCGCCAAAGATGATGAGACTTATTAGGAGAACAAGTAACAAAGAGGTGGTAATGTCAATGGAAACCTTGCGTCGTATAGCACCATTCAATTTGAAACCATCGACGGAGTATGTGTATCCTTCGTATGAGGAGTTATATGTGAACCCAGATAAACATCCTATGTATGAGAGAATTAAACTTGAGTTGTTCAAACCGGGGTTTGCTCATACTGTAAGTCCCGAATCTGAATCAATACAATTATGATATCAATATAACAAGTATAGGTGCGGAATAGCTTTGCTTGGTGATTCAAGAACACGAGTTAACAGGTAGGGTAACACAGAATTGCTTCAAAACACACGTATATTATCAATACGTCTGGTGCTTAAGCCTTACAATGATGCGATTACAATGACTTGGAATTGACAACTAGTGAAACCAACAACCTGAACCCTATACACAATATGACCTATATATAGGGAAACAAACACAATGGCCCAAAACACATAAAAGCCCATCGAGAACACAAGGTGTTCTCAGGCTACATCGAACCCGCGCCCAAGCCCAACATAACTATATTAAGTACAAACCACATAAACTTGGCCCAACAATCTCCCCCTTGGTTTGTAGCTTTATCTTTAATCATGCTCCATCTAGTCTATATCAGCATCCTTCAATGATCCAGCCCAAAACTTGTTGTTGATGATTGACGCAACCATGCTCGTATATTCTTTGGCGGCTGTTTCAAAAAGTCCATCAGCTACAATCTGAAACATGCTGAGCGTCTTGATATCCTTTCCTCCAAATTTCAACAAATCCTTAGGATCAACGAATCGATATTGACCTTTTCCCTTTTGTAGTTTGATAACAACCGTGGCAGTGACGAAGTCATAGAACCAGACTCTCATGTTCTCTAATGTACCATCAGGAATGGCATCTGGTACAGGATGTAAGTCGCTTTCTTTGTGGGAGGCCACATCAGATTCACAATTGTTTTCCAAGTCATTGGATCCAAGACACCTTTGGCTTTCTTTATAAGGGATTTGAAAGTCTTCATAGTCGCGAAACCTCGATCAACTTGTCTTTTCAGAAATTCCCAGAAGTCTGTACCCCGCTTGTCATTTGATGGATTTGTGAATGGAGAATTTATTATGTAACTCAGATCCACTTTGGTCCAGGAACCGAAATCTTTCATCTTCTTGTAGTATTCGGTGTTTCCTGACCTTCTTTTCACCCATCACATGATCTTATGCGCATCAAAGCACCAAGACAATACTCCCGATAGATCACCATATTTGTCAGAAAAACCATTTTGAAAAGTGACAATGTACTTTTCTGGATGATCCGATGATACAACATTCTGATTTGAATTCTTCATCACCAGCAGTTTCTTCTTTCCTTTTTCCAGCAGCTTCTTCTGAATTCTGTCTGATTTCTATTTTGAGATGGGGGGGGGTGCCTCCATGTATTGCTTCAAGGACTCTGATTCATGAACATTGTCAGCTGGACGAATAGGAGAGCCTTTGTCTTGATCAACAGTGGGAGTTTGATAAACTACATCTTCATTACTTTTAAACTCATCTCCAAATTTCTGAAATAGCTTTTGTTGGAGATCGAGATACATTGATGTTAAACCTCCCATGCCAGACTGCAACTCTTTAATCTTGGAATCCTTGTCTGATTTGCTTGCTTCAAGTTCCTGAATACGAACGTCTTTAACCACCGAATCCTGCTCGAGTTCAATGACTCGTCGTTGCAGTGCATGAACATCTACAGGGGAATTCTCAAGAACCACACCTTTTCCTTTGTTCTGAAAATAGCTCTCTTGCATAGAAACCTTATCTGAAGTACCTGAGCTTGATTGACCCTGAATAGATGGGCCGGATGAACTAGAGGGAATATCTGAGGGGTTTGAGTGTGGAATATCTGTCTCAAAATTAAACTCACTAACAAAGTCACTTGTCAACAACTCTTGAAATGATGGCTCTACAATAGATGTCTCTGGTGCAGCTTGCGTTTCTGGAGCTTGTGGCTCAAGTTGAGCGGTTTGTTGTTGTGGACTAGTGGTTGTTGGTGTTGCTGTTTCGGTTTCAGTTGTTGCATCAGCTTCACGATCCAACTCGCTAGATCTGAGTCATCCCTTTTTCGTTTGCGATGGGTGAGATCAACAGTTGGTTCTTCACTATAGTCTTCCTCAATGTTTTCAGTTACTGTCTGAGGAGGTTTCAACGCAGTTGACTGAAATAAAACTTTAGCGGCTTCAAGGGCTTCCAACTTTTCATCATCAGTAAGAGTGACTGTCTGATGGTGTTCTTCTTCATCTTCTTCGTCATCAAAAATTTCGAACGTTGCAGCACGTGGTTGAGCGGGTGCCACGTGCTCGTCAGCAACCTGAGCTATAACAGGCTCAGCTTCAGTCTCAGCAAATCGTCCGAATTTTAAGCCACGATATACCACTTTGGCTCCCTTTCTCGACTGCTTCATCAACCCAAATGTATTGGGTCCCATAGACTTCATGTCCAAGGTCTCAACAGATCTAACCAGTTCGGTGTATTGAGAATCAAATATCATCTGTAAGAACCTTGGATACATTAGGAACATCTCCTTCTTCTTTGTCTTTAGGTTGCTCATCATTTCATTGAAAACGAATTTGGAATAATTGTAATTCCAATCCATGATCAGAGCAGCAATAGCAAACATCTGAGTGTGACTAATCTCATCTGAACCTCCCTTTCTTCCCGAGATACATGTAAAGAACGTGTGTAATAGGTATCTCCAATACGGGTGAAATAACTTCTTGATTGCTGGTGGATAGTTGCCTTCATAACCCATTATTGTAAGAACCTCAGTAACTTCAGCAACAGAGTACTCTGTTGGGTAGTCGGGTTGATCCCCAAACACGAGCACTTCCCTGATAATGGCCTCAGTAACAACGACTGGCTTCTTCTGTACTTTGGAATCAATTGACATGACTCCGTCCTGCACTCGTGGATTAATTGACGCATTGTTCCCAAAGTCGGTAACCATCTTCTTGCAAATGACATGGTTCTCTCGAAGAGCATGAGAGATCCTACACGTATTTAGTCAAACGATCGTCGACTTGAATTCCTTGTGCACCATGGGTGGATCAAACAGATGACCAGTAATGTTGTGTGTATCGACAAACTTTAATGGTTTCTGATCGGCCATTTCTACACCAACAAGTCAAGTTAGACAACTAATAATATAATTTGATAGAGTTTAACATTTGGTCCATGATTTATAAAGAGCTTGGGCCACAAGATTGAAACAGGCCCAATGAAAACTTATATGGGAGCACAAGAATGCATTAGATAGCCCAACAGTGAGTGTTAAGTCCATCTGGAGGGATTTCGGTCAACAAAGCAAGTTCTCGGTCAATGAATGAGATTTCGGTCAACGAAATTCAATACAAATCAAAGAAATTAACTGAGAACTTGAGTTTTCAGTCAATATGAAACCGAGAAAGGGGGTTCTCGGTCAGAAATTGACCGAGAACTAGAGTTTTCTGTTAAGACAGGGTGTTCTCGGTCAACATACGTCAACCGAGAACTCTTGACAGCTGGAAACAGAAAACCCCTTGGTTTCCACTTTGGGAAACGTGTAATCATCTTCATCCCACCGAAATCCCTAAACCTCCATTAAAACCTGCAACAACTAAATAATCATCAACCGAGAACCCTTAATTAAACACCAAAAAGAAAACCATCAAAACCCTTTTTACTCATGAATCCAGTTTTAATTCATCAAACCATCCATGAAATTCGTTCATGGCAGCATCCAAGATGCCTCTTTCGGTACATAGGTATCATATGATCTTGTTGAATCCCTACCAAGCAAATAGGAGCTCACTGAAAAGAGATTAGTGACAAGATTTTGGATTTCGGCTTGAACACTTGGAGAGAAAAGATATAATCAGATGAAGATAAAAAGGTTTTAACAAGATAGAGATAATTTATACCAATACCAAAGCAGGCCGAAAACCCTTAATGGGCTCAAAGCAGGCCGAAAACAGAGTGCAGCCCAAATAAGATCATGATCAAACAATAAGGTGACCCAAATTTTTCAAAAACTTAAATTTTACAAACGTTTCGAGGAGAGTAATTTCGGGAAAAAATAAATAAATAACTCACTAAAATAGGTAAGACAAAACAAAATAAACTTAACCAAGAACAAGAAAAATAAACCACATTAATATACATAATAACTCCCTTGAAATTATAAAATAGGGATCAAATTTCAGTTTTAACTTAGTAAAAACGCCTCCCTTTTATGAAAAGATCCGAACATGGAATCATATCGTTTAAGACGCTGTCACAAGGATTCATGTTCAGCGTTATTATGACATAAGAGACAGGTTGATAGCAGGTATAACATACTTAGCATGATTTTCATTGCATCAGTGATATGATTAAGGTTCAATTTGGCATAAAGCTTAGATGGACATCACTCATGGACCTGTGATGCCTCCTATCTCTCCTAAAACGTATTTGGCTTTCCCCAGATCACCCCAATTTGACTCCAACCCCCTAGTGCTTGATCAAAAGATTTTATATAAAGAAAAGCTTAGGCTTTAAGGTTGAACGTTGGACTTAGTAGCTTGAAATAAAAATATGAATAAAGTTATTTATGAAATAACTTTAGTAGCTTGAATAAAAAAAACTGAACACAATAGCCCAAATTTTTTATTTATTTTTTGCTTCATGATTAATATTAGTAATAATAACAATAATAATAATAATAATAATAATAATAATAATAATAATAATAATAAAGATAATAGCTTGACAGTATAATATTTTTGGTGATCAAGACACTAACGGGCTTGTGTATGAATGGGTAGTTGCTTTTCTGCCTATCATTCGGAGAGATGTATTTAGAAACATGCACATATCTTCAAAATGAATCTCCACATTAAGTTTAGCAAATTTAGTTTATATGACTTTAGCTTTTACGCATCACGGAAAGCTACCATACACATCAATGACTGTTCTAGAGCCCTTTAAGCTTAATAACTTCACCCGTTAGGATCTTGTATTTTGTATTTTGTATTTTAAAATAGGCTAAAATGTGTAAAATGGGCGTATATGTACAATGCGAACGCATAAGTACTTATACGGCGGATATGACATATCCGTCGGATATGTCTTATCCGTTGAGCATGTCATGTCGATATATAAGTACATATCCGTTAATATTAGTGAGTGGTTCATTTTATGTACAGTTCTTGATCTGTCATATAGTTTGTACTGTTGAAGCTTAAAGTGAATATAAAGTATATTAAAAAGAAAAAAACATATTGTGTTCTTTATCTCACAATATTTTCCACCATTGTTTTATAGTAGATTGTTTACTTGGTGTTTCGATCCATTCACGTACTAGTTCTTTCATGAACGATGTCTTGAGTCGATTCAAGATAATTACCGGAAAAGTCCCTTCTACTCCTCTTCCTGTGGGTTACAACATGTCACCGGACGAATTGGAAGATATCGTTGATCAAACCCTTTATCGAGCAATGATTGGTTCTTTAATGTACTTAACTGCACCGCGTCCTTATATAATGTTTGTTTTTTGTTTATGTTCCAGGTATCAAGCGAGTATCCGAGTGAACCATATGGCAGCTGTGAAGCGTATTTTTTACTATCAGAGGGGTAATCCTGACATCGAGTTATGATATCCCAAGGACGATAGTTTCGATGTTACTGCATTTTCAGATTCTGGGAGGATGCAGTATCAACTACAAGTCTAAGATGGCGGGTTGTTAGTTCTTTGGAAAACGGCTAGTTTCCTGGCAGTGTAAGAAGTAGAGAACGGTCTCCACTTCAACCGTTGAAGTCGAATAAGGGACAACCTCGAGTCGCTGTTCACAAGTTTTATGGATTCATCAACACTTGCGGGATTACGGTTTGAAGTTTCTTACTACTCCCATCTTTATTGGTAACTTTGCTACCATATATATATCGAATAACCCCATGCACCACTATAAAACGAATCATATTGAAATTTTTTATCATTTTATCCATGACTGCAATGAAAAGAAATTAATTAACATAGATAAGGTGCACACGTGTAACGATTCCGACGAAACCCGGTATACCCTAACCGGTAGACAATAGTTACGTCATATTTAATGTCGGGTACATGAATTACCATAGTAATTATACGAGAATACATGGTTCACTGGATTGATTGTTCGTGAATATATAATTCATCGTATTGAATATGCGATTAATCGATCGATAGTTATTGAAACCCGAACGAATCTAGGGTTCAATTATAGACGAGATATATGATATTTAGTGATGTTTACGAAGTATTAAAGCTTCGGGATAAGAGAATTAAGCACAGAAAAAGAATTTTCGATTTAATGGTACGTCGGTACATTAAACGAAACCTTTAATACCAAACCGAGCAAGAGACGATCGATCAAGCCGAAAAAGATGCGCAACTATTAATAATATGATGTTCTAAGATAATAAATGCCATGGTTTAAGTTTTTAAAGTTTTTAAAGTTTTTAAATCGGTTTTATATAAATTTCATTTTTCAAGCCGAAAACGACCGTTCTAGCCTCGTTTTAAGCCAAATTAAACATTTAACCGAAAAACGAACTGAACCAGATTATCCAAAACATTATCCGGATTTCGAGAATCCAAACATGTGGCTAAGAATGAAAAGGTGGGTCCCACCCCACCCTTCCATGAGTCCGATTGGAATAAGGGAGGGGATAACCCCTTTCCTTATTATTTTTTTTACACCACATTCAACAATCTTCATTTCCTCTCAACATCATGACCGAAAAACCGAGTTTTGTTGCAAGAACAACGAGGTAAAGACCGAGTTATTTACGTTTCCATCTTCGTTTCTTGAGTTTATTTGCAAGTAAATGAGGTTTCAAAGATGAAAACCGATTCTTGCATGATCAAGTGATGTATACGGGTTATACAAGGGATCTTGGTCCAAGAAAGTAGTTAAACGAACCAAAAACGAATTTTTACGGTTTAAACTTTAGTTTTGAAACAATAACCGAAACTATAGTGTAAGAGGCTTGATTGTGAGTGTAACTTGCTTGGTATTGTGGTATGTTGGTTGTAGGCTCTGTATGTAGTGGTAGATAAGGCGGAAAGACGAGTTTGTAGCTTGTAGTGGCGGAAAACGAAAGGTATATTCGGTTGATGTTCGGTTATGGAATTTTGGACAGATTGTGGATGGTTTAGATTTGGGTCATGAAATTTTACAGGGATGTTCTACACAGGAAAATAAGAGTTCTGTGAAATTTTGGTAATTTTTGGACAAATGATGAATATTTGGTTAATTTAATGCTCGGTTTTGGCCAAAAATGTTGAAAAATAGTTAAATATCATGAAAAATTCTGGAAAATTCCAGATAAGCTTTCTATAACCTGTATAAGTCACACACAAAATTTTAGGTCAGTTGGAGAAGTCTAAGTAGGCTTTCCGGTTAAACGAGTTCTAGGGTTTTCTAGCTCGGTTTTAGTGAAAATGGCATGTAAAAGAAGATTTTGGTTCTGGAAAATTACAGGGGACTATGTGGATGGCAGGGGTCATCCAGGAAAAATTTGGGATTTTTCTAAGGTCGTTTGGTATTTACGACATATTTATTGTTTAAATGGTGTTTAAAAATAGATAAATAAATTGTAAATATAAAAATTAATTCTGGAAATATTTTTATAAATTTCCCCACTGTCAAAATGTTATTTGTGCAAAATCTCAAGATCCGAGGATAAACGGATATTTATTTGGAATAAAAGTGAACTTTTATAATATAAAACGCGTAAACCAGCAAAGTTCGGGTAGACGAGCCGACCGGTGTATAAAAACCCTAAAAATTAACTATTTTCATATAACTGAGTTAAACAAGTAAAAATAAATCATCCGAAAATAATTCGGATGATTTGAGTAATTTTATCCGATAAAACAGTTTCCGGTGCACTAAAGACGGAAACGGGTCCCGCGGCCAATCGGGGCGTCTAAACCGAGCTCTAATTTCACAACTTTAAATAAATTATCAGTCAACGACTATTTTCGGGTCGTGTGTGACCAAGCTCATTTTTGAAACGTAAAAACGGATAACCGTGCTAGGCACGCAAAACGGGGAAAACAAACTAATGGTAATTTGACTATTGAACTCTAAACGATATCACAATCTGAGTCAGGAGAAGTGTTTCTGGGTTAACGTTGCCCCCGGAATGGGTACAGTACTGGGTTAACAGTGTCCCCAGATGTACCGGTTAACACGGTTAAAGTTGTATTAATAGTGATTGTATAATAACGATCGTAAGGATCATATTACAGATTGGACGTGTTAACTAATAATGACTGTTGTTACCTGCTTGCATGTGCTAAGGTGAGTTTCACGAGCCCCTTTTTCTGAATTGTTTTTAAATATTTTCTCGGGGCGGAAGCATGTTACTACTGAAATGTTTAAGTACATACTGAACGCATGGATTTGCGTGTATTTATAAATATTTGATTGTACGGGAATCGTACGGAATGGGTACAGTACTGGGTTAACAGTGTCCCAGATGACCCTAGAAGTGTTTCTGGGTTAACATTGCCCCTGGAATGGGTACAGTACTGGGTTAACAGTGTCCCCAGATGTCCCTAGAAGTGTTTCTGGGTTAACATTGCCCCCGAAATGGGTACAGTACTGGGTTAACAGTGTCCCCAGATGTCCCTAGAAGTGTTTCTGGGTTAACATTGCCCCCGGAATGGGTACAGTACTGGGTTAACATTGTCCCCAGGTGTCCCTAGAAGTGTTTCTGGGTTAACATTGCCCCCGGAACAGGTACAATACTAGTTTAACAGAGGTTTCACTTGTGGGCTCAGCATAATTACATCGATAATATTATATTTTGACAATGATTTATCATGGTTTACTCAAATTGTGAAACTCACCAACTATTCGTAGTTGACCCGTTTTCTCACATGCTTTTCAGGTACAATTAAGATGAAGTGATTGCTTACGTGCTAAGTGCTTGATGTGTGCAAGATTTGCGTGCGGGATGTTAGGATACATTATAATAAATAGAATTATGTATCGTAATGCATGATGTGTGTATCACCTAGACGGTAATGAAATACGAGATAATGTAATTTGAAGTATACTAATGTATTCAGTTTTCTTTATAAACAATGTGGTTGATATCAGAGGTGTCTGTTGCATCCCGTTTACGTTTCCGCTGCGGTTACGGGGTGTTACAACACGGATCATCAAAAGGTAGACCTTTTTACCAAAACATTTGATAAAACAATATTTCAATTTTCGATTGGTTTAAATGGTTTAAAATCACTTGATGATATCTTAAAGCTCGGGTAATCATTTTTTTTTGTACAATTATGTTTGTTATTTTTGTTTCTTTAATATTTTGTTTTTAGTGGGAGAAAGTTGGAAAATAAAAAAATTATGCTATCAGTTTGTACAAATAAAATCCAAAAACATTCAAATATTTCAAAAATCCAAAAACATTAAAAAGAATTTGGCTCCTCAAAATGAGTTTTGAAGCAAAAAGAGAATATGATATTACATTGATCATTTATATCCTAAACTTTAGTATAAAATAAGCATAAAAAACTATGTGCTTAATTGCATTGGTGCATTGGTAGGTCTTAAATTAACAAGTAGGGTAAAATATGTGATATAAACATAAAAATTTCCAATTGAAAGAGGTTTTAGTCTCTTACAAAAGCCTTGGTAATGAAGCAGAAAATTAATAGAACGTCATACTCAAGCCTTATGTCTGTTTGATCACCAAAAATCAAAAATTCAAAATAAAAGCGTCTAGTTAATGATTAACACTTCAACGGTGTATGGTCTTATGTCCTCAAATACTGTATTGATGGGATGCGTCAAGTTTCTGGACACTATGAGTCTTTATGTGGTTTATCATTTGGGTATTCACAAACGTGAATATTAAATTGCTTTAAGAGCGAACCCTTATAATCCATTACACTTGATCACCGTTGTACTTTGTACAAATTCACTACTGACATTATCAAACTCTTTGTTAGTCATACATTTTTCCTCCCTTGAGCACGTCTTAATACCAATAATAAAGGGACCCCAGGGGATACAATGTCTGGAAGCATTACAGATGAACTCGTGCATACTCATTCATAGTCAAAGAAACTTGGTGTATTGCTTGATAACAAGGGTATACCTTGTAGTGGAGATTATTTTACTAAGATTACTAATTACTATAAATCATATATTTTGATCTACATGCTTAATGATTTAAGTAAAGTTGGGGTGACATGGTAAAAATTAATTTAAGCCTGGATTGAGATTAAAGGCTGATAGACTATGATATGTTGTGCATTAATTGACACTCAAACATATCATAGAAATATTTGAAAATTTTGTTATAAGATTTAAGTGGACAACAATATCAATGACTGACTTAACACCAGTCATAATAAAGCCAAAGAATAAACATGTTATGGAGGATTCCTTGATCAATATGGTTCTCTGCTCAACTCACTAAAATATGTAATGCTTTCGTAGGTTACATTTTATATTTTTTTAGCTTTAACATTTGTTTTTGTTTTTTTTTTAATTCGAAAATATTCAGAATTCAAAAAGATTTTGTTTCTACTTTATTTTCGATTTCCGAGCTATGTGGATAATATTTTGAAAAGAAAAACAAAAAGACTTTCCCATGTTTTTAAGTTATGTGTTTTTAATATAAAAGCACGTTAAAGTAATGTTTTCTACCTTTTAAGGTAAAATTTTAAATTATATGTTATTAAAACATGGGTTTTGATGATTATTTAAATTATCTGGTAAAATTTTCCATTTTAAATTTAAACCAGCACATTCGTTACACTGTTGTAATGAATAGGAACGCATTCTTAAAGAGTAAAAAAAAGAATGATACTCATTCACAAAAATATGGATTATGAATGGGATACATTCGTAATTGATACATTCTCTTTCGCTGATCTGATAACGAATGGATATCAATCACTAATTATGAATAACGAATGACTAACGAACAAATGGCTATTCATTAGTTGTTGACATATGAGTTGATTCGCTAAGGTTTCTTGCGAATGGGTGCTCATTCGTTAGTTTAAACATAACGAATGGACTTATTCGCGCACCTAAGGTTGTGTGCAACAGTATAACGTATAAGAGGGCAGATCAAACGAATGGACCTCATTCGTTCATATCTAAGTGTATTGAAAAGAGAGAAAACAAAAAGAACCTCCGTCAAATTTTTCTACAAATTCAAACCTCTCCTAAATGAGTTTGTGTTGATTGAAAATTTTTCTTAATGTAAAAATGAGTTAAAAGATATATGAATCATTAAATGAACGAATTAGGTCATTAACTGAATGAATCGTTTTTGAACCACGTATGATAGGTTAATTAGGTCATTAACTGAATGAATCTAAACTGAGACTAATTGATGATTTAAATGGTAATATCGAATCAATTAGACTCTTTGGATTGATTATCGCTGATAATCTAATTATAATAGTACAATTTTTAGATCTAAACATAGTATTTTAAGTTTAATTGGATTTTAAAATTGCATGTTGACTTTTGAGTTCTCATCCTTATTTTGACTTTGACGGTCTGGAGTCAAATAACTCATTCATCTTGTTGGGTTTTAACAAAATTATCGAAGTCATATAAACCCATTTATATGAAAAACGCAACGAATAAATAAGTTTTAAATCTTGTTAATTAGATGAATATAAACCAATTTTATATGCAAAACCCAAGCCCCGAATCCATATACGAATATGCATGCTTACCAATATAAACAACCATAGGGTGTTCTTAGCATACTACATTCAAGAGCCTAAGAGAAATGGAGGAGATGATAATATGAAAGGCGAGTCTTCAAGATAGAAGGAACTCAAGCTTTAATACCCTTGAAGCTTCCAACAAACACCATGTTATGCTAGGATTTACACTTGAAGAGTCCTTGTTGTTGTTCATTCCCTTAGCCAAAATTAGAGAGAGGAAGAAGAGAGTTTACTTGCAACTTGTGTATGTGCGAGAGAGAGAGAGTTGTGATTTACCAATCCACCACACAAGTCTACCTAACAACTCTTGTGCATGTCTTGTAATAAATAAAACAACTCTTGTGCTTTTATACCCTTGACGGCTCACATGGTTCCCACCCAATTTTAACTCAAGTAATCTTTTATTATTTACTAATGTTATAACATAACATGCAAAATCCAGTATGCATTGCATATTGTTATTTAACCAACTTAAATAACATGGTATATGCAAAATGCAAAATGCAATAAGTCTTGCATATTGTTATGTAACCAACTTAAATAACATCTTATATGCAAAATGCAATAAGTCTTGCATATTGTTATTTAACCAATTTAAATAACATCGTATATGCAAAATGCAAAATCTCTCATAACATAAATTATCCATATAATTTATTTATTACACACGTGTAAATATTTAGAAACCCAATTTCCAAATATTCTAAGTGTTGATATTTATTTGTTAGAGCATATCTTAAATAAATACCTTAGTGTTTGTCTCGCTTGTTATTGGATATGACCCGACTTCGATCATTATGTACTAGCCACATCAACTCTAATATGTGTCTTGGGCAAACCGATTCCAACAATCTCCCACTTGCACAAGATACATAGAATATTGATTCAAATAGCAAATACCGCCTAAGAACGGTTTAAAACCCGTAATACGTATGACGAAGCGCCATTCAATAACATCATCCCCTTCAAGTCCCTTACTTGAATATGATTTAGGTGAATCTATCATTTATCCCTTTTCCATATATTATGTCAAATCCTGAGACACAGAGTGATCATTATCTGTTGATTTAACTTAGCATGCCTTAGTCATCTTACTCTCAATGAATAAGAGGGACAAATCCCCTTTTGACTACATACGTCTCACACAATCACCTCGTACCATACCTGAATTTAGCCTAATGTACCGTCATGTTTCAGAGCAGCGAAGAACTAAGTCAAAGCATAATATTTGGTGAATATCAAGACCCAATATGTATCTCAGGTCGGAGGATACTATGATATTTGCCTTTTACTCAAATATTTGTTGAATACCAAGACCCTACTTGCACCAAATAGTCTTCTTATCCCAATCTTTCGAATTTTACTCATATAAGCAATACTGAGACACGTCCCCAATGCAACATCTTTTTGAGTTTTCCGATATTACTTCACTGGGTTCAGATAAACTTGTTTTGGCTCAACAACACGATTAGGAAACCAACCTTTCATATCCACCTTGTCGTCTTTCTATGGTTGTTCATACGGGTTTAGCTCCATATCGATTCCCTCATCAAAGACCTCACCAAATGAATCAAGTTCTTCATTTTCACCAACATACTTGACAACTTCAGGTTTATCAACAAATTCAAAATCTCTATTCATCCAGTCTTCATTAATTACTGGTTCAGGAATATCCTTTTCAAAATCAAATGTCAAATCCTCAACAGAGACATCTAACATTTTTGCAAGTTCAGCCTTGTCAATAGGAATCTCCCCCTCTTCCAGATCATCAACCATCTTTGATACATGAAAATTAGAAGTAATTAAATTTTCCAACTCCTCCAATGGTTTATCGAATGGTGCACGTTTAAATTCTGACTCCTGTTGAGGTTCTTCAAGTTGAACGTCATCTCTAACATAGTCAATCTTTAATTCAGACTTACCAGATACGACACCAACACCTCCTTATGGAGTATCATCATCATCCAGATCATGATAATCCTCATTTGAATCTCCAAAGTGTACTTTCTCCTAATTTTCTCATTCTTCTTCTTCATCCTCTTTGGTATGTTCAACAATAGGATCAATAGATTCTGCAATCACTTGATCACTAACAACTACAGGTTCACTATCCCGTATCACATTTTCACTAGAACCACCCACATGCACTGAGGCATCATCAACAATAATAGGTTCTTCAATATTTGACTTTCCTTTTTCAACAGCTTTTTCCATATCATGATTAAAACATAAAAAAGCTTCAGCCACGCCAATATCACCATCATATACTCCTTCATACACAGTGTTTCCGCCCTCAGCTCTGTCAACCTCTGAATTAAGTCGGATGCCCAACTTCTTCTCAATAATAACAAAATATTTCATATGCTCAACCACTAAATCATCAGACAACTTTCTTTTTTCGTTCACACTCATCCAACCTCTTTTTCACCTCAATATTATCAGCCCTCAGATGAACATTCTCATCAGCAAGACTTGTAATTCTCACACTTGATTTGCAACTTTATCTTTCAACAACTCAAATTCTTCTTTTAATAGTCCATCTAATTGCAAGTAAATATCAGAAAAATTTCCAAAAGATTACTGAGAGGCTTTAAGATATGCTTTTGGAGTATCTTGACGCGCAGGTTTATCAACCTTTGGAGTAGAGCGTGGTTTAAACTTCTGAGCTATAGGAGATTCCATTAGCTTATCAACAGCATCACTCGGATTTACGTCAAATATTGGTGTCTTTTCAACTTCTTCAACCACATCAGGTTTTATTGGCTCAGGGGTCTTTTCAACTAACTTTTCTTGAGCAACTCCAACATCCTCTGGTTCATCAAGTAAGCACGAATCAATCACTAATCTTTTCACCATGTGCTTAACTCTTTTCTTTTTCGGTTTGCTAGTTTTGGAACATATGTGGCATCATCATCAGACTTTTTCTTTGATCATCGTTCCTTTTTCACCTCATACATCGCACGAGGATCAGCTAAGACTCTTCTATGAGTTTCAGAGTCAGAATCAGTTTCCTCTGCATCTGGTTCAGCAACAGTTGGATCAATAACCTTAGGAGTAGGAGGGGTTATAGGTTCAACTTTAATAACATGTTTTTGTTTCTTCTTTGCTTTCTGTGAACCTTCTGCCTCATCATTCTCAGCTTTAACAAACCACCTTCCACCAAGAGACACATAACTCTGCATCCAAACATTCTCATTCTCTCTATCAGCATCACTCTCCTCCTTCCTCCACTGATTATTCGATGGAGCAACATAATCAGGATTAATTAGATGACCAAATAAGGCTTGAAACTTAGGAATTTCTTCCTCAGTTTTATTCTTGTAAGATTTTTAGCACAACCATTGACAGACATATGTGCCAATTTCATCTCTTCACCCGTCTTGTCAATATTTGGAAATTGATGATCAATAATTGGCTGCACAAACCTCGGGTACATAAGCCATTTGTTATCAAAGTATAGCTTCATTGCTCGAATATAACTTTAGAAAAGTTATACTTCATATTTAAGCATAAAGCTATTATCATGCACATGTGATAGTCAAGTATATCTTCATATCCCCCTTTGCGACATCCGAAACAATGTACAATCACGTGCACCAAAAACTTCTAAGGCCTGGACAAGCCCGTTTTCTTAAATCCCCTGTCTAAATCATTCTTGTATCCCATTCTCAACAAACATCCTTTTACCATCCTCTCGTCCAGAGTAATAAGATCGTTAGATTTATCTCTAAACTCTAACACATCCCTTAACACCTGCTCATATATAATTATCTCTTTCTTCTTTACCACTGACTTGATGCATTCCTATTCCAACTTTGGATTTTTCCATATTCTTCAACAATCGCCTTGATTATCACTATGTTTGCTATAATTGCCTTAAAGATCCTTGATCTATCAAAGAACGGTAATATAACACGAAAAGGTTCCATCTTGTCATCAAATCCGTCCAAGAAAGCACATAAATTATGATTAGCATCAAAATTCTTTATAAACACTGAAAATATTCTAACTCCATATATGTATGTGCATGAACGTGTAAGTATATAAAAAAATATAAGTTCATTTCAGTGTCTATGTCATTACAACACGTGTAAGTTCATTTCAGCGTATAAACTCAACCACGTGTAAGTGCATATCAGCGCATAAGTTTTCAACGTGTAAGCTCGGTATAGCGTGTAAGATAAAATAAGTGGATAAGTGTAAATGTATGGATATATATGATGATCTTATACGCCGTATAAGATAGTCAAACTTATACGCCGTGTAAGTATTCATAATTCTTATGTGGTCATCGTTCAAGTCTAGGTTAAACCAAATTCAGACAAATTGGTTAATGAAAACCAAACAATCATGTCAACGAAAACCATTTATCATCAAAAAACATCTATCTATAGTCCAAAATAAAGTCCAATTAGATCCAAATGGTGAATGGCATTGTTCATCGTCTTTGTTCAAACACAAATCTATCAAATAAGAACTTATTTATACCTTTACAATTTCAAGTGGTGTGCGGATCAACCACAAGAAATTACAGATATCAAATACAAACACGATATACGGGAAGATGATTATGATAGTGAACAACGTGTATATTTAACGGAGAAAACGTTTAAGTTGAAAATAAATGGTTTCAGTGTATATCTTGTTATTTATAGGGAATACTTATACGCCAGTATAAGTAATTGACTTATATGCCGTATAAGTCAGTTAGACTTATACGCCGTACTAGTTATGTACTTAACAACGCGTATAAGTAATTGACTTATATGCCGTATAAGTCAGTTAGACTTATACGCCGTACAAGTTATGTACTTATACGTTGTTATTTTAAACAATGTTTAAAATTGACAAATTTCACACATACGACCCCGAACAAGTCCGAGTTAATGACCTTGATGAATCCTCTTTAAATTTTTACCACAATTTTAACAATTTTGATTTTTAAACAACCAATTTCACAATTTTGAACTTGATCAAGTCCCACTAAATGACCTTGAACAGTTCATTTAGAATTTTAAAAATCCCAATTTTAAATATTTTTGTCAAAAACATCCATTCGATTCAGATTCTAAGAAATCCAGACCGGAATCACCATTCACCAAAATTGAAAATAAACCAGAAATGTAAAATCTTTTTGGTTTATGAACGAAAAGATGTAATCAAAACAAAATATCAAAATAAGAACTAATTACAAACATAAAGAAACATATTTTTGTGAGTTGAGCTAGGAATCATATTGATCAATACGTTCTTCCATCACAGTTTTATATTTTGGCTTATTATGTCAAATGTTAAGCCTAATCATTGGTATTGTTGTCCACTTAAAATTTTAAACAAAAGATTCAAAGTCATCAGTGATACGATTAAGGTTCAATTAAGCACAAAATATCATAACATGATTAGATTCTAATCTCGACTCAGGCTTGATTTGATATTTACCATGTCACCCCAACTTGACTTAAACCTTAGAACCAGCAGATCAAAACATTTAAAAAAATTTAATTTGGCAATCTTAGCAAGAAGTTTTCCACAACAAGGCATACCCCCGTTATCAAGCAACACACTAAGTTTCTTTTACCAAGGATGAGTATGCACGATTTCATCTGTCGGCTAGCAGACATTGTATCCCCTGGGGTCCATTTCTTATTAGTAATAAGATGCGCGCAAGGGAGGAACAATGCATGACTAACAGCATTTTTGATCAAGTCAGTAGTAAAAGTTGTTCAAAGTACAATGTGATCAAGGTTTAATGACTTTTCAGGGTTCGCTCTTTGAGCACGAGCTTAAATATTTACCGAAGGAAATACCCAGATGATAAATCGCATTAATACCTCAATGGTTCAAGAAACCTAGCGCATCCCATCAATATAGGGTTTAAGGTCATAAAACCATACACCATTGAAATGTAGACTGGGTACTAGACGCTTAAAACACTTTATTAACACTTTATTTTTGGTGATCTACTGAAACATAAGGCTTGAGTATGACAGGTTATTAATTGTCTGCCATCATCACCAAGACTTTAGTGCTAGAATGCTAACCCATCTTTCAATTTGGGAGTTAAGTTTATATCACTAATTCCCTTACTTATTTGTTTTCAAAGCCTACCAATGCACCGACATTAAGCAATAGACTTTTACACCTACATTAAGCAAATAACATCTTAGTATTTTCCCAAACCATATCTCCACCTAAAATCAAAAACCATTTAAAATAAAAATATTTCCAAAGAAATTTTACCTGGTGAACGGTTAATCAATGATCGGAATCCATAACCTTGGGATCACTCTCTTTCCCACAGCCCATGTTCTTTATACCGTTAAGCCCCAACTAATATGAAAATCTGTTTTTATCGAAAGCTTTATTAAGAAGATCAGCATTTTGTTCGTCAGTGTGAATTTTGTCTATGGTAATCAACTTCTTCTCGTAGCAATCACGGGAAGTGATACCGTATGTCAATATGTTTAGTTTTAGAGTGACTTACCGGGTTCTTAGTTATGGATATAGCAAAAGTATTATCCAATGTTTTGAACCCCGGCCCGGACCTGCCGGTCCGCCAGGTCGGACCGGGACCCGCTACAAACACCGGTCCGGTTCAAGGTATTTAGCCCGTTTTCTAAAAACCCGGCCAGTTCTTGCGGTTTGCGGTCGGCCCGGACCCAGTGAACCGCCGGGTGAACCGGTAAAATGTATAAAATCTAAAATATAATATTTTCCGGCGGCAATTCCGGCCATAATTACATCCGACGACTCCAACAGTAAACCGGATTGCGAATTAGAAAAAGGTTATACGGGTGCGAAGGAGACAGAGATGAAGATGGGGAGACGATTCAGTTAAAAACTTACCAGAGGTGTAAGATGAAATGAAATTAGGGTGAAATTAGAGTGGAATAAGTGGAAGAATAGATGGCGGCACAAGTCCAGATCTAGGGTTAAACCAAATTGCCTCTGGAGTTGTTTTATAGCATGTGGTATATTTCAGCTTTATTTATTTTTTTATAATCAAAATAAATTAGATTTTCAAGTCAACTTTTGTAAGTTAACTGTTAACATCCGATTTTAAATTTATTATATATTTAATATTATTAATTGTATTAGGCTGTTAGCTTTGTTTATATATATATATAAATTATTTATGACGTCATCCGGGTAAAATACCGGTCCGCCCTCCTGGGTCGGTCCGACCTTTGACCCGGTGAGGTGTCCGGGTCAACGTCCAGGCCGGGTCTGAAAACATTGGTATTATCTACAAAATAGGAGTAGTAAGAATTTTCAAACCGTAGTCGCGCATTTGTTGTTGTATCCATAAAACCTGAGAATAGCAGCTAGAAGCAGTTACATACTCGGCTTCACATGTAGATAGCGACACAGTCGTCTGCTTCTTACAGTGCCATGTGACCAACCTGCTACCAAAGAATTGACAGCCGACGGTGGTAGATCTAGCGTTCAGCTTGCAGCTTCCTTAGTCAAAATCTAGAAAACGCTCTCAGCTAAAATACATCGTCTCGAGGATACCAAAGACCGACCCCTGGACACCCATTAAGATACTGTAGTATCTTCTTCACCAATGTTAGGTGAGAGACCCTTGGACTGGATTGATATCGAGTGCACAAACACGTCAGATACATGATGTTTGGCCTTGAAGCAGTGACGTACATGAGGGAGCCAATCATAGAACAGTAGAGTGATTCGTCAACCTTCTCCCCTGTGGGATCAGGACCAATTCAATGATTTAGCGGGATAGGAGAGCTTATCTGCGATGAGTCAACTATATTGAACTTTTCGAGGATATCCTTAACATACTTCGTTTGATGAATGAAGATACCGTTATAAATTTGTTCGACTTGCAAACCCAAGAAAAACTTCAATTCTCCCATGGTGCTCATTTCAAACTTCGACTTCATAACTTCCTCAAATTCTTTGCACAGATCATCGTTTGTTAACCCAAAAATGATATCGTCCACATAGACCTGGACTATCAGCTGATGACCATCTACTACCTTAGTAACGGTACAGTGAACAAAGCGATTGTCTAACAGGTGTTGAGAAAATGTTTCATACCAAGCTCTCGGGGCTTGATGTAATCCGTATAAAGCTTTGTCGATTAGATACATGTTGTCTTTGTGAATTGGATCGACAAACCCCGGTGGTTATCCTACAAAGACTTCTTCACCCAATTTTCCGTTCAGGAAAGCAGACTTAACATATAACTGGTAGACCTTGAATCCTTTCCGAAATGCAAAGGCTAAGAAAATTCTGATAGCTTCAAGTCTAGCAACGGGAGCATAGTCTTCGTTGTAACCGATTCCTTCCCTTTGATTGAAACCAAGAACCACTAATCGAGCTTTGTTTCTGACAGTTATGCCGTTTTCGTCCCTTTTGCACTTGATACCCACTTGATATTAATGCATCGTTTGTTATCAGGTAGATTAACAAGTTTCACACCCCAAGCCTTTCAAATTGCAACAATTCTTCTTGCATAGCATTAACTCAACTTTCTTCAGTCAAAGCTTGGGGTGATGGTACCAGCTTGAGTGAAGGAAGTTGGAGTAGAAAGAAGAAGGCATCATTGCCCAACCAATCAGATCAGTTACCAGGGAAAAACGTGGCAAGTCCTGATCTAAAGATGTTGCTTGGTGAAGGTGGCTTGCTTCTCTGTTCACGGGGAATGAATGTAAACCAATTGTTGACCGAGATGATTAGCTTGGGAAGCTAGACTTTCTTCTCTACTCATTTTGGAGAGCTAATCTGACTTCTATCTCTTCTCAGTTCTCTAGGGAAGGTAGGGATTACTTGAGCTTACCCATCACTTCATCATTAGATTTCCAGGGGACTCCTAAAGAGTAGAAGGAGTGCTTACTGCTAGGCTAACATCACTCCTTTCACATTTTAAGTAGCTGCGGGCACCCGACTTTCTGCTTTCTCACAAGATCTAAGTCGCTAGTAGTATAGCCGGTCCTCTAAGGAAAGGTTACCTAAATAACTTCTTCTAACCACTCCCTTGTTCGTTTTCATCGATTGATATGGGAATAGTCTCGCACCCCCCTCCCCTCGATCTATTTACCGATTGAAGGCAATGACTCTTACCCTTATGATAGGTGAATGGTTCTACAACAGCAAGCACATGAACTCGCTCTCATAGACAGGCTACGGGCTAGAGGGACGAAGACTCCAAAGCACAAACCGAAGCAGACGTAAGATAAAAAGAAGTACTTGACGCGGGAGAGAAGGTAGAAAGACTAGAGGAAAGGGCTATGTATATTTCTTCGGTTCAATTTTTGAAACGAAACATTTGAATGAGAATCGGTGTTGAAGTGGAGCAACTTGAGTATAATAACAACTGAGACTTTGATCAATTTGACTTTAAGTGCGTACTCCAGTATTCAAACTCCTAATAATATTCTCTTATGGGTGATATGACAAAGTACGAGGAATGACTTCATCCGAAACCACCACATCATGTTGTAGATTTGTAACATTCTCATCATTAACCACTTCATCAGACAGCACAGGATCAGAAGTAGGTGTTGGTTGAACCAAAGACTTAATCACATCATTGTGATGTTCACCATCATTATCATCATCAAAGGAAGATGTAGCAGGTGTATCATCAACATGGTCATCAACATCAAGTGCCAGATCCTCATTAAAGATTGGAATATCTTGTGGAGTATTGTATTCATGACATCCGTCACCCAAATGTTATTGAAATAACAGTGTGGCCATTTCATCAGTGATTTCCTCTTCAGGAATAGAAAAACAAGTCCACAAGCTGTCATAGTCAAACATCCATGATTCACCCTCTCTTTGAATAGGACTAGCATATCTTTGAAAGTCAACATGTTGTACTTGTACAATTCGGTTGATGCTAGGTAAAAATACACGACGCAAATGACTAGCATAACCCACAAAGAAACCTTCCACAAACTTAGCACCAAATTTACCATTAGGATGAAGAACCGTACATTGTGATCCAAATGGCTCAAGCCACATCAAGTTCGGCTTTTGACGATGAAGCAGCTCGAAACAGGTTTTGCCAAACTTCTTTCCTATTAGAACGTGATTGAGAGTGTAACAAACCGAGGCAAAAACTTCTGACCAAAAGCAAACAAGTATTTTTGAATCAGCCAACATAGCCATAGTTGTTTCAGTCGAAGTCCTATTCTTTCGTTCAGCTACCCCATTTTGATATGGCGTGAAGGGTGCGCTAAACACATGAAGAATACCACACTCGTTACAGTATTGAAGCATTCAATTGTTCCTGAACTCAGTACCATTGTCGCTTCTGATTCTTCTAATTGGCAGATTATATAACATATCAAGCTTCTTCAATAATATCATCAAGTTGTCGAAGGTCTCATCTTTCGATTCAAGAAACATCACCCACGAGAAGTGTGAGTAATCATTAGTGACCACCAAACAATAAAGTTTCAGATGCCTTGGTGACAAAACATTGTACAGTACCTTGAGTCGATGATGCAACACTCATATTAAGCGCATAAAGATCCTTTTTCCCCTGGTACCTTCATCAATATCCAATCTTCTAGAATCATATACCCAAGCTTCAGAATCATACAATCTTAACTTATAAAGTGTGTTGAAAAGCCTTTGTCACAAATTTGGGAGATACTCAACAAATTATTCTCAAGTTCTGTGATGTAATTCACATTCTAGAAAATCACTTTCCCATTCGGGAAAGTGCCCTCACCAACAATTTGTCCTCTTTGATTTCCTGCAAATCCCACATAACCTCCTCGAATAGATTTAGCATTCTTCAATAAATGGAGAGTTTCGTTCATGTGTCGAGAGGCTACGCAATCCATAATCCATTGTGAGTCATTGGATCTTGAAAGCCCCTACTAAAGCAAGCAGATAGTGAAACAAGGAAACCCAAGCCTTCTTGGTCTTGGGTTGTTTCAATTTCTCATAGAAACAATTATCAAAACTATCATCCTCATAATCAGTTAATGATTCAACCGATGAGCATGATTTAAACGAATTAGAAGACTCGGATTTTAAATGTTCAACTCCTTTATCTTTCTCAATTTTACAAGACTCAACTTCATTTTCAATGGTTGAATTAACAGGTTTATCTTTGATTTTACACTTAACAACCCATTTCTGCCCAGCAGAACTTGTTTTCTTGTAAAAAGCATCATTTTTCTTAACTTCTGAAGATTCACCTACTTCAAAAATCCTTTTGACAAGTTCCTTATATACACCCCTTTTTAAAATCATGATAGTTGGAGATGTAGATTTTACCAATGGAATTTTCACATGTGGTATTTTTGTTCACCACATGTTTCCTTTCTTGAGAGAATCTCTTAGGATATGAATAAAATAAATGTCCTTCTTCTTTACAACAAAAACATTTTCTCCTATCAACAAACTTATTAATAGGATGAATATGATTCACTTCTCTCTCTCTCTCTCTCTTTCAGATTTGAGTCTGTAAAACTCAACCTCGGATTGTCTATTAAAGATGGCCTCTTTATGTTCCTTAGAGGTGTCACCTTTAACAAACACAATATTTTAAAAACTATCTTGGGATTTTAAAGACCATTGTTTCCCTCCTTGAACCTGATACCTTTTCTCTAGTAATAAAACTGGTTTTAGCAAATTTTGAATATTGATTACCAGTTTTCACATTAGATTGAGTTTCAGCTATGGTTATCAAATTGATTACCAATTTTATGAGTTTCATTTGTATTATCGGTTTTAACACTTTCTTGAGGTCTAATTTCTATTTCAGACAACGCAAATTCAGCAGCTTGTCTTCCAATCTCACTTTCACATTCAGAACTGTGAGGAGAATTACTAGTTTTCCCATCACATGACAAATATGATGAAATATCATGTTGTGATGGACTAGGCACCACATTCAACACCTTAAGAAACCCTTCAGGTTCCTATGAAACACAAGAGCTCCAAATTGCTGGCGGTACAACATGATACTTCGGTACCTATTTTGGAATAATGTGAGCTAGGACATATGATGATGCAGAATAGCTTTTAAGTTTTGTTTCAACCCTTTCAATCTCAATTTTAGTTAGTTGAAGTTCTCTTTTAAGTTTCACTTTCTTATCAATATGCCACATGATGTCAATCTTTTTATCTTCAACCATGTACTTAAGCATTGAGATCGTTTTCTCATCTTGTAGGATTTTCACCCACAAGTTCTTTTCACACGATTAAAGTTTATCATGAGCCTCTTTTATACTTTGATAATCATGAAAAATTTGTTATAGTCGGATATTAAAGAATTAATCAGAAGTTCTTTTTCATCATATGACTCACAAATACGTTTTACCTCTTGAGTAGAAAATGTTACATGTCCAGCCATGTTTGGAGCTACTAGGAACATCATTTCTTTTCACTTCCAAAACTATCGCTAGAACACCTTCAGCTGGCACTGTTTCTTCACTTAGTTCTTCAATACTTGAATCCAATTGAGATTATTCAGATACAGTCTTGTCTTCATCATCAACTTCAAAGTCAATCTTTCCATGTGGTACTTCTCCACCATTAAACCAACCTGCAAAACTTTCAAACACATTAGAAGGAAAAAATTATTGAAATAACTCATTTGGAATAGAATCAAAACTTTTAGGAGATTCTATAGTCTCGTCACAAGATCCATCACTCTCAGTCTTGTCATCATCATTGAGATATGCTACTTCATCACTTCCAACAACATTTTCCACTTCTTCCACCGCTACACCTACATTTGCAAAGTTTACCTGTACCAGTTCTCCAGCTTGATCCTCACTAAATACTTCCACCACATTTGCCCTATGAACAATAGTATTCTAATTGAAACTTTCATCCAATTGAGCATGACATGCTTTAGATGATGAGGCCTCGGGCTTCTTTGATGATTCAGCTTGTGTAGGAGAACTCTGATGATAAATGGCTTGCCTGTTATAATCCGTATCAAAGGGATTAGGACTAGCATCTTCAACTTCTGGATTAGTGCATTCACTCTTGAAGTGACCCTTTTCTTTGCATCAAAAACATCGGACCTTTGACTTATCAAATCCGAGTTTTGAAATTGGCCCATCAAGGCAGTTATTACCAGTAATCTCTCTGAACCTTTGTGCCCTTCTCACAACACTTGTCATACGCCAACGAATATCTACCATCTCCATTTCCTCAGGATCAATCTGATCATAATCTTCTTTTGTTATGTTGTAGTTATCAATACGCCCAGCTATCAAAGACTCATATGAGTCAAGGACGGATCCTAAGAAAACCATATATTCTTGAACATTTTCGACTATCAGTCCATTGTTGTTCTTGATATTAACAAAAATGGTTCATTGAACAACATCAAATGATGCACTAGCGGGCTTTGGGGATTGATCAGGAACAGAATTATCCCTCCAATCTGGGATTCTGCTAAATATATCGATGTCGACATGGACGTGATACGAAAGGTACTACGATATTCTGATACCATAGACGATCATTGTGAGTTCGAAAAAGATTTGATTAAAGGTTTATTCAAGAGGTTGAAGTACAAGGGAGAGTTGGACAAGTCACGGTAAAACAAATCCTATCTATGTAAGCACTATAAGTACTTGCTTCATGTGTTTATTCACTGTCTTGAGGGGTGAAAGGGTGGATACGGTGAATGTCGGATCGTGCTTCAATCTCTATTCATGGCTTTAGTACTCAACAAGCCATTCAACTTCTCAGAACTAGCATTTTATCATCTAAAAGAAAAATGCATGACTCATCACTACAAGAACAAGTTTTTGATGTATCCAAGTTTCTTGTAGCTGATTATTGATCATTTGGATCCCGGTTTTGGTACGTCATCCAGAGTTTATTGATGATGTTATGGTTTTGAAAACTATGTTTGAGGAGACTATGGAAAGTTTAAAAATGTATTGTAACCAAACACCATAGAATAGGCCCAAGCACAAGAGGTTGATAGATCACATTGCGAGACCTAATTATGTATGTCCATCTAATGATCGTTGGATTCACGACGATTCAGATTCTGAACGTGAAGGTGGACCAAGTGGGAACGATGGTGAAGATGGTGGTGATGGAGGTAATTGTGGTGAAGCGGCTCATTTTGATGCTGCTTTACGCAAACGGAAGAGTAAACCTAAGATGTCTAAGAACCTGCACGGGTGGTGGTGTGGAAATTGGGGATTTTATTCCATGCTCTTCTGTTGCACAGCAAACATCGGTGGTAACTAGTCCTGTTAGTACCCTGGTTGTTATATGAACGACGACGGTTTCTTCTAATCCGAGGTTCCCATCAATTTCTCAATCGATGATATCTCTGATGCCGACACCTCCGGTTACTACTGCAGCTACAAGTCCTACACCAATGCCGATCGTGATGCATCCAATGGACTTTTCATATATGGCATTCAATTGTCCTCAAGGCCCGATGCGGCTTGCTCCACCATCCTTACTTACTATGCCAGTTCCTCAACAAATGAATATGTTATTGAACGTGATACGTCTACAGGAGAACCATATGGTCATTTTCTGCTAATTTCAAGAAAAAATGCGGTTAGATTAGAGGAAATGCTTAGCCATATCTCCTACTACCAGCGTGAGAATTGTGAGCTGCAAGCTTTAGTTACTGCTTAAGGGGAGAAGATAAAGCAACAAGATTACATCATCCTTCAGCTAACCTGTAAAGACGATATGTTGAAAAATCTAAAAGGAAACGATGATGACAAAGACCCTAATGCAGGAGCTGCTAGTAGTGAGCAGCAACCAAACACCAATGAGTCTGGTCATTCTGTTGGTGTTGGTGTTGGTGTTGAGTGTTCGGATAAGAAATTAGTGGTGTATCAAGACACTACTAATGTGCAGCCTATTGAGTCTTCAAAGGCTAATGCGGTGTTGTTTATGAATAACGAGAAGGGTGTTACTATGGTATGGTTAAAGCGGATGAGATCGATGAATAAGAATATGTGTTAACCAATGAGGAGTTGAATAATTTGGAGAACGAGGAGGATGTGGAGGGTATAGATGATGGGATCCGATTTGATTCGAGTATTCCATCTCGGGATACATAGCTTAATTATGATGAGTTTGAAGTGGAAGATGTGACAGTCGAGGAATACCATGATATGTACACACATACGAATACAGAGGATGAAGTTCCATTCTTCACAGCAGAACATGTAAAAGCGGTTAAAGAGCGTCTCGGACAGAAAAGAGAGGATAAAGTAAACGAGGAAGCTTCGGGTTTGAAGCATCCATAGATTAATGTATTTGAAGGTATGTTCTGACACAATGAAGCACATTTCTCAAATCTTAGTGATGTGTTAAGGTATGCGAAGCAAGAGGATGACAAACAGATAAAAGCTCATGCCACTGCTCATCATATGACTTCCTTTAAAGTTTCAAGGACAGACAAAGGTGTATTATCTACTGGCTTTACGATTCTAAGCTTAAAGTATGTATTATTAAGTGGGAACAAGACGTACGATATTATCCTCATATTGCCGATGTTCTTGTTAGTGCATGAAATGTGGCTGATGATTTGCAATTAAAGTATTCAAGGTTGAAGAATTCTATAGCTACGAAAAGGGGGAGTCCGTTAGTGCATGATTTGGTGTCCGTAGCCGATCGAATAAGTTATATTTAGACTAGTCTATATATTTAATGTAAAACGGCCATTCACTATGGATTGTATAGCGAATCAGTCCATTTGTTAGTTAACTCGGCTATTCGTTATGTTATGAGCCCATTCGTTATAAAGATATAACGAATGATGGATTATTCGTTAAGGTATTACCATTCATTATCAAGGTATTACGAATGGTGTTTCATTTGTTACTACAGTATAACGAACGAGACCAACTTAATGAATGTGAGCTAATGGCCTATTTATAGGCAGTTCCTATTCATATTTTAGTAGAGATTCGAGCCTAAGTTATTCCATACCTTTACCATGCCAGATTCTCTCTAGCTTATGTTATTCACCATAATGTATGTATTCCACCATTAACGTAATGAACAGTATTTAACGTATCGATCTCGTGATTATCGTATTGATGTTTCGATGTTAGCGGCTAGATCTTGGCTCGTAACGTGTTTCAACAATTCTTGAGAACACCTAAGAGCTTCAATCGATTGATCTGTTCATATTGATCAATCACATGATCTAGTTATATGATATATGTATATGTATAATAGGCTTGATAATATTAATGAAGTGTTGAGTGAATAATTTGACAGGGTAACGGCAAGGGAGAAAATATTGTTAAAACACTTCAATTAATCTATAGGCTGAACAACCTATATATAGAAGGGGAATGCCATTCGTTTCTTATTCTGTAACGTATGGCTCTCATTCGTCTTCCTTACATAAGTAACCAAATGGTGTAGCGAATGACTCATTCGCTATACCCCATTCGTCAACATTCCATGACGAATGCATACATTACATAACGATTCAGTCCATTCGTTAAACATCCTTAACGAATGGATAGTGATAAAATATGATTTGTCTCATTCGTAAAACATCCTTAACGAAGGAGCCATAACATTAACGAATTGGAATTATAAATTACTAAAATGCCCTTACATTAAAAGAATAATAAATTACAAACGATAATAAAGACTCGAGATGACCAAAACCGTGCACTAACAAACACCCCCTGGTCCCGTGCTCTTTGTCTTTACTTTATTTAAATCTCTTAGTCTTCCAATCACCATAACTATGAATTACAAACGCGTGACATACAGGAATAACGCGTTGAAATTGCATAGCTCAATCATAATCTTCACGTCTTGCAAACAAAAAATTTTTCTCGAATAGAACGTCGTTTTCGGTCTCTGGTAGATTAAGAAGCCACATTGGGTCTATGACACCAATAAAGTTAGTCTTCAACCCTTTGCCCAACACGATGACCGCCTTGCCTGTTGTGTTGTCATAGTACTGTGGATTAAACGATAGATGAAGATCTTGCGGAAAGTTCTTCACCGGTACTCTTTTCATAGTCCTAGGCGGCTTTACTCTAGAACAAGCTTTCACCAACCAGTACGAGGATCAATCTCATCAATATATTTCTTGGTTTGCACCTGCGGTTTAAAAATTTAAACCCATGGTTGACCTCAAAGAGAAGATGCTGATGAAACCATCCTGCTAATGGATTTCCACCACTAATGCTGAAAGGCAAATTGGCGAGCGTCTGCACGTCCCACCTCGGCAGTGAGAGAACATCAGTAATATATTGAAAATATTTGACGTCGTTATCCCACTTAATGGTGCACACGTATAACTCCAAATCATATAACCAAGAAACGATGTCACCTTTGATTGTTTGCACTACTTTAAATGTAGTCTTCTGATTTGCTTTGGCACGTGCACTGACATCCAGCTTGTGTTCTTCATCAACGTATCAATATGGTTCAATGATCTTCGAAGTCAGGTACTTGTTGTAATTTCCAAACCAACCCTCTGTTGGGTTTTAACAAGATTACCAAAGTCATATAAACCCATTTATATGAAAAACGCAGCGGAAAAATAAGTTTTAAATCTTGTTAATTAGATGAATATAAAACCGATTTTATATGCAAAACCCAAGCCTCGGATCCATATATGAATTTACATGCTTACCAATATAAACAACCATAGGGTGTTCATAGCATACCACCAACAAGAGTCCAAGAAAAAGAAGGAGATGATGATATGAAGGGCGAGTCTCCAAGATAGAAGAACCTCAAGCTTGTATACCCATCAAGCTTCCAACAAACACCTTGATTTTGCTAGGATTTACACTTGGAAAACTCTTCCTGATATTTCTTTCTTGGCCAAATTCCAGAGAGAAAAAAAAAGTTTACTTGCAACTTGTGTATGAGAGAGAGAGAGAGTTGGTTGTGAGTTACCAATGCAATATTTAATTCAACCAACCACCACTATTGCATGTCTTGGAATAAATAAAACAATTAAGTGAGAAGAGAGAAGAGGGAAAAGGTGTGCAGCCAAAATATTCCGACCCAATTCAAACTCAAGTAATCTATTTAATTTATTATATGTTATAACATAACATGCAACATCCAGTATGCATTGCATATTGTTATTTAACCAACTTAAATAACTTCGTATATGTAAAATGCAAAAGCGGTAGGTTTTGCATATTGTTATTTAACTCATTTAAATAACATCGTATATGCAAAATGTAAAATGCAGTAAGTTTTGCATATTGTTATTTAACCAACTTAAATAACATCGTATATGCAAAATGCAAAAGCAGTAGGTTTTGCATATTGTTATTTAACCCATTAAAATAACATCGTATATGCAAAATGCAAAATCTCTTATAACATAAATTATCCATATAATTTATTTATTACACAAGTGCAAATATTTAGAAATCCAATTTCCAAATATTCTAAGTGTTGATATTTATTTCTTAGATCATATCTTAAATAAATATCGTGGTGTTTGTCTAGCTTGTTATTGGGTATGACCCGACTTGGATCATAACGTACTAGCCACATCAACTCTAATATGTCTCTTGGGCAGACCGATTCCAACTATCTCCTACTTGCACAAGATACATAGAATATTGATTCAAATAGCAAATACCGCCTAAGAACGGTTTAAAACCCGTAATACGTATGACGAAGCGTCATTCAATAACATCATCCCCTTCAAGTCCCTTACTTGAATATGATTTAGGTGAATCTATCATTTATCCCTTTGCCATATATATTATGTTAAATCCTGAGACACAGAGTGATCATTCTTTGTTGATTTAACTTAGCAGGCCTTAGACATCTCACTCTCAACGAATAAGGGGGACAAATCCCCTATTGACTACATACGTCTCTCACAATCACCTCGTACCATACCTGATCTTAGCCTTATGTACAGTCATGTTTCAGAGCAGCGAAGAACTAAGTGAAAGCTTAATATTTGGTGAATATCAAGACCCAATATGTATATCCGTTCGGAGGATACTATGATATTCGCCTTTACTAAAATTTACTTATGATCACAAATCACAAGGATTCCATGCAGTAAAATTGAGGGCGGTCAGTCCAATATTTATCCCATAATATCTATGAACCTTGCAAGCAACCCTTGCTATATTCATACCTTATGAATATCTACCAATCCAAGTTCATAATAGTCTTACTTTCATACTTGTTCGCACAACTATGATCGACTACGGACGTTTAGAATAATATAATTATTCACGGATTTAAACATGCTAAAATGGAACATAACTCAAGAATATGACCGTAACCAAAACCATATGATTGAGTTAAAATAAAATTGTTTCAATATCCAAATACAAATTTTTGATCAAATCCAATCACTAGAATATCGAAGTCCTAAGGCACAAGTATGACCCTCATGCTTCGGCCTTTCAAGGAGCTTCGTGAGTGGATCCGCAATGTTTTGACCAGTGTGAACTTTGCGAATACCTATCTTTCCCTTTTCAAATTCATCCCTTATGTAGTTGAATCTCCACTCAATGTGCCTAGTCTTTTGATGTGCACGGGGTTCCTTGATTTGAGCAATCGCACCCTCGTTGTCACAAAAGATTTCTAGAGGGTCCTGAATGGTACGGACTACCCCTAGATCGGCCACGAACTTTCTGATCCATGCAGCTTCTTGAGCTGCCAATGAGGCGGCGATGTATTCAGATTCAGTGGTGGACAATGCTACCACATCTTGTTTTGCGGTCTTCCAAGAGACAAAACCACCATTTAGAACGAAGACATATCCCGATTGTGATCGAGAATCATCTCGATCAGTTTGGAAACTCGCATCAGTGTAACCCTTTACAACGAGTTCCTCCTCACCAGAGCCATATATCATAAACATATCCTTAGTCCTCCTAAGGTATTTCAATATGCTCTTAACCGCCATCCAATGGCTGGTTCCCGGATTTTGCTGGTATCTACTTGTCATGCTCAAAGCGCATGACACATCCGGTCTGGTGCAAATCATGGCATACATAATGGATCCTATAGCAGATGCATATGGGATTCCTTTCATTTTGTCTTGCTCATCCTTTGAGCTTCGACATTGAGAAGCACTCAATATTGTTCCTCTTTGAATAGGTACGAAACCTTTCTTAGAATTGTCCATCTTGAACCTTTTCATGTTTTTTTCAATGTATGCACTTTGATTCAAACCTATCAACCGCCTTGATCTATCCCTATAGATCCTTATTCCCAGAATATAGGCGGCCTCACCAAGATCCTTAATGGAAAAACAGCTTCCAAGCCAGGATTTTACACCTTCCATGGTTGGAATGTCATTTCCAAACAGTAATATGTCATCGACATATAACACTAGAAAGGTAATGATGCTCCCGCTAGCTTTCTTATACACACAAGCTTCATCAGCATTTTTGATGAATCCAAATTTTTTAACTTCATCATCAAAACGGTGATTCCAACTTCTAGATGCTTGTTTCAATCCATAGATTGATTTATTCAACTTGCATACTTTATTAGGATGTTAAGAATCGACAAAACCTTCAGGCTGAACCATATAGACATCTTCTTCAAGATGCCCATTTAGAAAAGCAGTTTTGACATCCATTTGGCATAACTCATAGTCATAATATGCGGCTATGGCAAATAATATCCTTACAGACTTTAGCATTGCCACGGGCGAGAAAGTTTCATCATAATCAACCCCTTAAGTTTGAGTGAAACCTTTTGCTATCAGTTTCCATGCATATCAGTTTTCTTCTTGAAAACCCACTTACTTCCAAGCAGTTTGGAATTAAGAGGTGGTATAACCAAGTCCCATACTTGGTTATCATGTATGGATTGCATCTCAACATTCATGGCTTCTAGCCATTTATCACAATCAGATTGCGACATTGCATCTTGGTATGTGGTTGGTTCATCCGAATCTACCACGTAGCATCCATCCATGAAAAATCCATATCTTTCAGGTGGGGTGCTAATTCTACAAGACTTGCGAACGTTTTGTGTGTTTTGATCAACCATTTGATCATCATCAACAACCTCTTGTTGATTGCTAGTGTCAACCAAACGTGTATCGGCTTGTGGTTCTCGATCCTCTTCGAGTTCCACAGTTCTATTAGCTCCTTCCTTAAGGAACTTTCTTTCCAAGAACACAGCCTTTCGAGCAATAAACACTTTATGTTCGTTTGGATTGTAGAAATAATATCCCATCGAATCTCTTGGATATCCTACAAAAATACACATTGTGGATCGGCATTCAAGTTTGTTTCAGGTGTGGTTCTTAACATAAGCCTCACAACCCCATACCTTTAAATATGATAATGATGGAACCCTTCCATGCCATATTTCAAAAAGTGTCTTGTCCACTTTCTTGGTTGGTGCCATATTTAAAATACGGGCTGCAGAGATCAATGTGAAGCCACAAAATGATAGAGGTAATGTGCTTCTAGCCATCATGGATTGAACCATATCCAATAGAACTCGATTTCTCCTTTCAGACACACCATTATGTTGTGGTGTTCCTGGTGGAGTAAGTTGTGAGACAATCCCACAACTCCTAAGATGTTCTAGAAACGCATCATTGAGGTACTCACCTCCTCTATCGGATCGTAGTACCTTGATTGTTTTGTTGAGTTGATTTTGTACTTCATTTTGGAAGACTTTGAACATTTCAAAGGCTTCATCTTTGTGTCTTAACAAGAACACATACCCATAGTGACTATAATCGTCGGTAAAGGTAATGAAGTATCTTTCACCATTTCTTGTCATTGTCTTAAATGGACCACTTACATCCGAATGTATGATACCTAATAAGTCTTTCTCCCTTCCATTAGTTCCATTAAAGGGCTCCTTGGTCATCTTTCCTAATAAAAAAGATTCATACTCATCGAATGAATCATCATTTGATTTCAAAAGACCATTCTTTTGAAGTGTATGAATGCAATCCTTGTTTATGTGACCAAGGCGACAGTGCCAAAGAAAAGTTTTACTCAAATCCAATTTGAATCTTTTGGTGTTAGCTTGGTAAAACGAGTTATCAATGGATGTATTATCATGAACCAATTCATAAATGCCATTAAACGGCACTGCTTTAAAATAAAAGACATCAATCATGAAAACATAACACCATTGTCTACAAACTTGAAATCATAACCAAATTGTCTTAATACAGAAACCGAGATAATATTCCTAGTCAAACTAGGAGAATACAGAATGTTTTTCAAAAGAACTTCCAAACCATTTGGAAGCTTCAAAACATAATCTCCTCGGGCTTGGACGCCAACCTTTACTCCATTGCCCATGAAGAGACATATATCTCCTTTCTTGTAATCACCTCTTCTTTTGAACCCCTGCAATGAATTACAGATATGAGTTCCACATCCGGTATCCAATGCCCATGTGTTAGAAGAAATAATATTAAGATCAATATGGCTCATGAAAGTTGTACCTGAGGTTTGCCCCGCATCCCTCTTAGCTTTCAACTCCTTGAGATAGGTCGGACAATTTCTGATCCACTGACCTACCTCCCCACAACCAAAGCATGGATCCTCAGCGCTAACCTTTAGCTTCTTCAGTTTGGGTTCCGCCTTTGCCTTTTCCCTTGAATCCATTCTTGACTTTCCCTTTACCAACGACAAACTTTGCCTTTGATTCCGGGTGACGCCTCTTTTTCAAGCCACCCTCATTGATCGTGAGAACGGGTAAAACCTTTTTACCCATTCCAGCTTCGGTTGTTTTAAGCATTGCGTGAAGCTCACCAAAGCTTTTGTCCCATCCATTCATGTTGTAGTTCATATCGAGTGTCTCAAACCTTTTAGTTAGGCCATTTAGGATCAAATCTGTGGCTAACTCTTTTGAGACGGGACAGTCAACCCGTTCAAGCCGATCAATGTGGCTTTTCATCTTAAGTACATAAGATGAGACAAATTGGGTTTCTTCCATATGACATGCTTGAAGTGCTCGAACTGTTTCGAAGCGCTCCACCCTTGCTTGAGTAAGGAACATTTTCTTAAGCTGGGTTATCAAGTCATACACCCATGATTCTAAATCCTTTTGGATCTCGGGAATCATTGTTCCCAACATGAGGCAAGAAACTTGCACCGAATCCTCAGTGTATTTTAACCAATTTGCATAGGCATCCAAGTCATTTTCATCGGGTTCATCGGGAATAGGGTCGTCTAAAATGTTGGACTTCTTTTCTTGCTTGAGAACAATTCTCAAGTTTCGATACCAGTCCATGAAATTGTTGAAATTTAGACGATCCTTGTCCAGAATGGATCTCAGTGATAGATTATGCACATGAGGGATAATTGCGTTCGGTTTGTTGTTTGCTGCCATCTATAAAATAATTTAACAAAGTTCAATTTAGTATTTTTGATATCAATAAATTTTAATCGTTAATACCCTTTAATGTCTCCAAGACAAATAATGATTAAAATCTAGAATCCAACGTTTCATTCAAATAGTAGTTAGGTGACCTTTATTCCACTATTCAAATAAACAGATAGTCAACGTTTGACAATTGCAACCCTTTGCAACTTCTAGATTTATGGGATCGGTTAAACATCATATGTTTAGTTGGCACGTTTAATCCCATCACACCTTTGTACGCCATGTTTCGGTGACCCTATAACCATGGTTTCCAAATCAAGTCGTCCTACTTACACACACGTGTGAGTTTACACATACAAGTGGTTAGGTGACCCTCATTCCACAAGTATTGTAAAACCACCTCAAGATCACAAGTTTTCTTAAATGTGGTTAGGTGACCCTTACCCCACATCAAGTCTACAAGTGACTTAAGTGTCGTATAAAAAGATGGTGTTCAACTTGTTTTAAAAGGGATTTTAGTTTTCTAAATTCTAGATTGGAAATCAATTTGCATACCTGCATTTGCATGCATTCAAATGCATGGTACTTTGTTTGAAAAACCATTTTTCAAAGTTCCTTCAAAAAAACCCATTTTATTGTGAAATCATTAACCTTTAATAAAACCAATTTTATTACCTAATGATTAATAAGGAACAAATTTTATGCAAGTTGTTGATTTTAAGTTAACAATCCATATGCAAAACATAAAACAACCAAACATGCATAAATAAAACAACCACAAGTTCATAACCATAGCCACCTAAACTTGGCTACACTTGTTGACCGAAACAAGTGTGCCAAAAGATCTCTCCTAAGGGACGAGAATGACACAAGTCATGTGTCGGTGAACTCCCACTTGACTCCGCATCCAAATGCTTCAAGTGTCCACCTTGTGTTGTGACTCTTCCACTTTATTTGGGCTTTCGTTTGGGCTCCAACTTCAACTCCTACCTTTCTTGGGCCTACATGTTTGGGTTTTGGCCTTTGGGCTAAAATCCCATCTTGGACTATAAGGTCCATTAAGGCCCAAAACCAAAACCATAACTTTGTTAATACATTTTCTTCTAGTAAAAGAAATACAACTAATCTACTTATTATTACAAACCAATATGAAATAAATAAATAGATTATAAACCCAAATAAATGAATATTACAACCATATTGAATAATTGAATAAATCACAACACAAACACACATCCAAACACAAGGTCATGGCTAGGTTATGAATATGCAAATGCATATCCGAATATGCAAACTGTGTAAATCCAAAATGGTTCCCCTTTTAACCCTTAAAGTTTTCGGCCAAGGTTAAGCAAACCGAAAACTTTGGGTTTTTGTCCAAACAAAATAATCAATCATCCAAATGACTTAATTCTTTAAGATTACCACATGCATGTAAAGTATAATCTTGAAAAACCAAGGGGTAACCAAAAGCCCCAAAACTTTCGGCCATATGGTGAACCACACCATAAAACCCGAAAATTTTTAGATCTATTAAAGCATGTATCGGTATAAGCGGCTTTTGATGCCATTGTTGGGTTTTAACAAGATTACCAAAGTCATATAAACCCATTTATATGAAAAACGCAGCGGAAAAATAAGTTTTAAATCTTGTTAATTAGATGAATATAAAACCGATTTTATATGCAAAACCCAAGCCTCGGATCCGTATACGAATTTGCATGCTTACAAATATAAACAACCATTGGGTGTTCATAGCATACTACCTACAAGAGTCCAAGAAAAAGAAGGAGATGATGATATGAAGGGCGAGTCTCCAAGATAGAAGAACCTCAAGCTTGTATACCTTCAAGCTTCCAACAAACACCTTGATTTTGCTAGGATTTACACTTGGAAAACTTTTCCTTGATATTTCTTTCTTGGCCGAATTCCAGAGAGAAAAAGAAGAAAAGTTTACTTGCAACTTGTGTATGTGAGAGAGAGAGTTGGTTGTGAGTTACCAATGCACTATTTAATTCAACCAACCACCACTATTGCATGTCTTGGAATAAATAAAACAATTAAGTGAGGAGAGAGGAGAGGGAAAAGGTGTGCAGCCAAAATATTCCGACCCAATTCAAACTCAAGTAATCTATTTAATTTATTAATGTTATAACATAACATGCAACATCCAGTACGCATTGCATATTGTTATTTAACCAACTTAAATAACTTCGTATATGCAAAATGCAAAAGCGGTATGTTTTGCATATTGTTATTTAACCCATTTAAATAACATCGTATATGCAAAATGCAAAATGCAGTAAGTTTTGCATATTGTTATTTAACCAACTTAAATAACATCGTATATGCAAAATGCAAAAGCAGTAGGTTTTGCATATTGTTATTTAACCCATTTAAATAACATCGTATATGCAAAATGCAAAATCTCTTATAACATAAATTATCAATATAATTTATTTATTACACAAGTGCAAATATTTAGAAATCCAATTTCCAAATATTCCAAGTGTTGATATTTATTTCTTAGATCATATCTCAAATAAATATCGTGGTGTTTGTCTAGCTTGTTATTGGGTATGACCCGATGTAACGATTCCGACGAAACCAAGTATACCCTAGCCGGTAGACAATAGTTACGTTATATTTAATGTCGGGTACATGAATTACCATAGTAATTATACCAGAATACATGGTTCACTGTATTGATTGCACGTGAATATATAATTCATCGTATTGAATATGCGATTAATCGATCGATAGTTATTGAAACCCGAACGAATCGAGGGTTCAATTATAGACGATATCTATAGTATTTAGTGATTTTACGAAGCATTAATGCTTCGGGATAAGTAAAGTACGGCACAGAAAAAAAAAAATTTTGATTTAATGGTACGTCGGAACGTTAAACGAAACCTTTAATACCAAACCGAGCAAGAGACGATCGATCAAGCTGAAAAAGATGCGCAATAATTAATAATATGATGTTTTAAGTTAATAAAGTCATGGTTTAAGTTTTTAAAGTTTTTAAATCGGTTTTTTTATAAATTTCATTTTTAAGCCGAAAACGACTGTTTTAGCCTCGTTTTAAGCCGAATTAAACATTTAACCGAAAAACGAAATGAACCAGATTATTCAAAACATTATCCGGATTGCGAATATCCAAACATGTGGCTAGAAATGGAGAGGTGGGTCCCACCCCACCCCCCTCATCTTTCCGATCGGAATTAAGGGTGTAACACCCATTCATTTGTTATTTTTTTAACAAACAATTGCAACATTTCTTCATCTCCTCTCCAACCTATGAACTAAAACCGAGATTTTAACAAGAAAACCGAGGTAAAAAGTCGAGTTATTTACGTTTCCATCTTTGTTTCTTGAGTTTATTTGCAAGAAAATGAGGTTTCAAAGATGAAAACCGATTCTTGCATGATCAAGTGATGTATACGGGTTATACAAGGGATTTTGGTCCAAGAAAGGAGTTAAACGAACCAAAAACTAATTTTTACGGTTTAAATCTTTGTTTTAATATCATAACCTAAACCATGAAAGAAATGCCTTGATTGTGGGTGTAACTTGCTTGGTGTGGTGTTATTGTGCTTGTAGGTGTTGTATCTAGTTGTTAGCAAAGGCTAGAAAGCGATATTCTTGCGATTTGAAGCTAGAAACACAAGGTAGTTCGGTTTTTGTATGATGTTTGTGTTTTGGACAGATTGTGACACGTTTAGAGTTGGGTCATGAAATTTTACAGGGGTGTTAGATATATGAAAATATGAGTTCTGTGAAATTTTGGTAATTTTTGGACAAAGGATGAATATTTGGTAAATTTAATGCTCGGTTTTGACCAAAATTGGTGAAAAATAGTTAAATATCATGAAAAATTCTGGAAAATTCCAGATAAGCTATTTATAACATGTAAAAGTCACACACAAAATTTTAGATCACTTGGAGAAGTCTAAGTAGGCTTTTCGGTTAAACGAGTTCTAGGGTTTTCTAGCTCGGTTTTAGTGAAAATGGCATGTAAAAAGGGATTTTGGTTCTGGAAAAATTAAAGGGGACTATGTGGATGGCAGGGGTAATCCAGGAAAAATTTGGGATTTTTCTAAGGTCGTTTGTTATTTACGACATATTTAGTGTTTAAATGGTGTTTAAAAATAGATAAATAAATTTTAAATATAAAAATTATTACTGGAAATAGTTTTATAAAATTCCCCACTGTCAAAAAGTGATTTTTGAAAAATTTCAAGATCCGAGACTAAACGGATAATTATTTGTGCTAAAAAGAAAATAAAAACAAACTTTTAAAGTTTAAAACGCGTAAACCAGCAAAGTTCGGGTAGACGAGCTGACTGGTGTATAAAAACCCTCAAAATGAACTATTTTCATATAACTGAGTTAAACAAGTAAAAATAAATTATCCGAAAATAATTCGGATGATTTGAGTAATTTTTCCGATTTAACAAGTTTCAGATGCGCTAAAGACGGAAACGGGTCCCGCGGCCAATCGGGGCGTCTAAACCGAGCTCTAATTTCACAAATTTAATTAAATTATCAGTCAACGACTATTTTCGGGTCGTGTGTGACCAAACTCATTTTTGAAACGTAAAAAACGGATAACCATGTTAGGCACGCAAAACGGGGAAAACAAACTAATAGTAAGTTTGACTACTGAACTCTAAACGATATCACAATCTGAGTCCGGAGAAGTGTTTCTGGGTTAACATTGCCCCCGGAATGGGTACAGTACTGGGTTAACAGTGTCCCCAGATGTACCGGTTAACACGGTTAAAGTTATATTAATAGTGAGTGTATAGTAACGATCGTAGGGATCATATTACAGATTGGACGTGTTAACTGATAATGACTATTGTTACTTGCTTGCATGTGCTAAGGTGAGTTTCACGAGCCTCTTTTTCTGAATTGTTTTTAAATATTTTCCCGGGGCGGAAAGCATGTTACTATTGAAATGTTTAAGTACACACTGAACGCATGGATTTGCGTGTATTTATAAATATTTGATTGTACGGGAATCGTACGGAATGTAACACCCCGTAACCGCAGCGGAAACGTAAACGGGATGCAACAGACACCTCTGATATCAACCACATTGTTTATAAAGAAAACTGAATACATTAATATACTTCAAATTACATTATCTCGTATTTCATTACCGTCTAGGTGATACACACATCATGCATTACGATACATAATTCTATTTATTATAATGTATCCTAACATCCCGCACGCAAATCTTACACACATCAAGCACTTAGCACGTAAGCAATCACTTCATCTTAATTGTACCTGAAAAGCATGTGAGAAAACGGGTCAACTACGAATAGTTGGTGAATTTCACAATTCGAGTAAACCATGATAAATCAATGTCAAAATATAATATTATCGATGTAAATATGCTGAGCCCACAAGTGAAACCTCTGTTAAACCAGTACTGTACCTGTTCCGGGGGCAATGTTAACCCAGAAACACTTCTAGGGACATCTGGGGACACTGTTAACCCATTACAGTACCCATTCTGGGGACAATGTTAACCCAGAAACACTTCTAGGGACATCTAGGGACACTGTTAACCCAGTACTGTACCCATTCCGGGGGCAATGTTAACCCAGAAACACTTCTAGGGACATCTAGGGACACTATTAACCCAGTACTGTACCCATTCCGGGGGCAATGTTAACCCAGAAACACTTCTAGGGACATCTGGGGACACTGTTAACCCAGTACTGTACCCATTCCGTACGATTCCCGTACAATCAAATATTTATAAATACACGCAAATCCATGCGTTCAGTATGTACTTAAACATTTCAATAGTAACATGCTTTCCGCCTCGGGAAAATATTTAAAAACAATTCAGAAAAAGGGGCTCGTGAAACTCACCTTAGCACATGCAAGCAGGTAACAACAGTCATTATTAGTTAACACGTCCAATCTGTAATATGATCCTACGATCGTTATTATACAATTATTGTTTATATAATCTTTAACCGTGTTAACCGGTACATCTGGGGACACTGTTAACCCAGTACTGTACCCGTTCCGGGGGCAATGTTAACCCAGAAACACTTCTCCGGACTCAGATTGTGATATCGTTTAGAGTTCACTAGTCAAATTTCTATTAGTCGTTTTTCCCGTTTTGCGTGCCTAGCACGGTTATCCGTTTTTACGTTTAAAAAATGAGTTTGGTCACACACGACCCGAAAAGAGTGGTTGACTGATAATTTAATTAAAGTTGTGAAATTCGAGCTCGGTTTAGACGCCCCGATTGGCCGCGTGACCCGTTTCCGTCTTTAGTGCACCAGAAACTGTTAAATCGGGTAAATTACTCAAATCATCCGAATTATTTTCGGATGATTTACATTTAACTTAGTTATATAAAAATAGTCGTTGACTGATAATTTAATTAAAGTTGTGAAATTAGAGCTCGGTTTAGACGCCCCGATTGGCCGCGAGACCCGTTTCCGTCTTTAGCGCACCGGAAACTTGTTAAATCGGAAAAATTACTCAAATCATCCGAATTATTTTCGGATAATTTATTTTTACTTGTTTAACTCAGTTATATAAAAATAGTTCATTTTTAGGGTTTTTATACACCAGTCAGCTTGTTTAGACGAACTTTACCGGTTTATGCGTTTTAAACTTTAAAAGTTTGTTTTTATTTTCTTTTTAGCACAAATAATTATCCGTTTAATCTCGGATCTTGAAATTTTGCACAAATGTCTTTTTGACAGTGGGGAATTTTATAAAAATATTTCCAGAATTAATTTTTATATTTAAAATTTATTTATCTATTTTTAAACACCATTTAAACACTAAATATGTCGTAAATACCAAACGACCTTAGAAAAATCCCAAATTTTCCTGGATGACCCCTGCCATTCACATAGTCCCCTGTAATTTTTCCTGAATCAAATTCTCTATTTACATGCCATTTTCACTAGAACCGAGCTAGAAAACCCTAGAACTCGTTTAATCGAAAAGCCTACCTAGACTTCTCCAACTGACCTAAAATTTTGTGTGTGACTTTTAAATGTAATAAAAAGCTTATCTGCAATTTTCCAGAATTTTCATGATATTTAACTATTTTTCACCATTTTTGGCCAAAACCGAGCATTAAATTCACCAAATATTCATCCTTTGTCCAAAAATTACCAAAACTTCACAGAACTCATATTTTCATGTGTAGATCATCCCTGTAAAATTTCATGACCCAACTCTAAACCATCCACAATCTGTCCAAAATTCCATAACCGAACATAAACCGAATATACCTTTTGTTTTCCGCCACTACAAGCTACAAACTCGTTTTTCCGCCTTATCTACCACTAAATACAGAACCTACAACCAACATACCATAATACCAAGCAAGTTACACTCACAATCAAGCCTCTTGAACTATAGTTTCGGTTATTGTTTCAAAACTAAAGTTTAAACCGTAAAAATTCGTTTTTTGTTCGTTTAACTCCTTTCTTGGACCAAGATCCCTTGTATAACCCGTATACATCACTTGATCATGCAAGAATCGGTTTTCATCTTTGAAACCTCATTTTCTTGCAAATAAACTCAAGAAACGAAGATGGAAACGTAAATAACTCGATTTTTACCTCGGTTTTCTTGCTAAAAACTCGGGTTTTTAGATGATCTTGTGGAGAGAATTGAAGACGGAGATGGGATGTTTGTAGAAAAAAGAATAAAGGGCTTGGGGATATCCCCTTGGTCCGATCGGTTTAGATAGGGGGTGGGGTGGGACCCACTTCTCTATTCTTAGCCACATATTTGGATTTCGGAAATCCGGATAATGTTTTGGATGATCTGGTTCAGTTCGTTTTTCGGTTAAATGTTTAATTTAACTTAAAACGAGGCTAAAACGGTCGTTTTCGGCCTAAAAAATGAAATTTGTATAAAACCGATTTAAAAACTTTAAAAACTTAAACCATGACATTTATTAACTTAAAACATCATATTATTAATAATTGCGCATCTTTTTCGGCTTGATCGATCGTCTCTTGCTCGGTTTGGTATTAAAGTTTTCGTTTAATGTACCGACGTACCATTAAATCGGAAATTCTTTTTCTGTGCTTTAATTCACTTATCCCGAAGCTTTAATACTTCGTAAACATCACTAAATATTATAGATATCCTCTATAATTGAACCCTCGATTCGTTCGGGTTTCAATAACTATCGATCGATTAATCGCATATTCAATACGATGAATTATATATTCACGTACAATCAATACAGTGAACTATGTATTCTCGTATAATTACTACGGTAATTCATGTACCCGACATTAAATATAACGTAACTATTGTCTACCGGTTAGGGTATAACTGGTTTCGTCGGAATCATTACATTCTCCCCCCGTTAAGAAATTTCGTCCTCGAAATTTTACACGCCCACTATCCCCTTCCGAGAGAAAGGTGGGGGTTTTTCCTTCAGAATTCACCCTCGCGTTACCAGGTATAATCTGGTCCTCGCTGTGAATTCCACTTAATCTTAATCAATAAAGCTCGGTGTGTCCAAACTGTTTAGTTTTCCCGTCTACTATCTCTACGGAATTATTTATGATTTCAAGCATGTTTTCTATGGGTACCTCCATTACTAGTACTTTCGTTGCCTCATCGCTTAGGTACTTTTCAATCCGTATACATGGCAAAACATCATGTATACTACTTAGCCCCTGGAGTACTTTAATCGATAAACTAAATGGCCAATCATGAAGATAGTCTCATGAGGTCCAATATATTAAGGAGCTATTTTCGGTTTTGCCAAACTTCATATCACCTCTCTAAGGTGATGCCTTAAAAAATGCCTTGTCACCTCCTTCCAGTGACAATGGTTTCCTATGAATGTTGGCATAAATCCTTTGCCAATCTCGCGCTGCTCTCAACTTATCTTAAATATTATAAATCCGATTGGTTGTTTCTCGAATCAATTCAAATATTATGGCTTGATTGACGCCCATTTTCAATTTAACAAATTGGTGATAATTACTTCACCCATAGAAAGCTTCAAGCTCTCGATACTTCCTTCCCCGTCTTCCAATAATGGAAGTAGGATGACTATTTCGATCTGAGATAATTGAAAATGGTACTCCACGACAAGAAACCATTTCACCATCATGAATTTGGGCAAGAATTCATTGTGGTAATCGTCATGGATTGGGATGAAATGCGAGGATTGGTTAATCGATCCGCGATTACCCAAATTGCATCATGTCTTTAATATATCTTGGGAATTTGCGTCCCGAAATCCATTGTAATTTATTCCCACTATCATTGGCGAATTTTCTATCATTGTGGCGTTCCCTAGGGTTTTCGGTGTGCAGCCTTATCTCTTGCATAACTTAAATATTCACCAACATACGTAACCATATCTTTCTCCAAACTCGGCTATTAATAAAATCCTTTCAGATATTCGTATCATCAATAGTCTAATCCGATCCCGGATGTATGGAATATTTCGATCTATACGCTTCGTCAATGATTAATTCACGAAGGCCATGGAGGGTCGGGATCCAAACCCGATTTTTTTTGAAATAGAGAATTTCGTCCACGCGCTGTTCGAAATTCTTCTCATTGCCGTAAAGTCCCTCCTTTTCCAATTGTTCCTCTTTCAACGCCTCACGTTGAGAGATTCGAACCAGGTCCGAAAGGTTCGACTGGACTATCATCCCTAGCGCTCGCACTCGCAATGGCTTAACCCGATCTTTCCTACTCAAAGCATCGGCTACGACGTTAGCCTTGCGGGGGTGATAACGGATGTCACAGTCATAATCGCTTAACAACTCGACCCATCTTTGTTGAGTATGAGATTGCGGTCTTTTATCATCTATAAAATTTGTACATTTGCGTCGTACAAAGGATTATGAGTTGGGTAATGCTAAAAATTCTTCAATAAACCACTGATAGTCTCCGGCTAGTCCTAAAAATTGGCGCATTTCCTTTGGCGCCTTGGGTGACTGCCAATTTTAATGGTTTCTATCTTATTTGGATCTATGTGAAATCCTTGTTGCTTTACAACATAACCGAAGAATTGCACTTCTTGTAACCAGAAGTTACACTTGGAGAATTTTGCATACAACTTCTCCTGATTCAGAAGCTCTAAAATTATTCTTAAATGTCGCTCGTGCTCTTCTTTACTTTTCGAGTAGATAAAAATATCGTCAATACATACGATGACGAATTTGTCGAGGTAGGGTTTACAGACTCGATTCATGAGGTCCATGAACACTGCCGGCGCATTTGTTAGCCCGAAAGGCATAGATAAGAATTCATAGTGGCCGTAACGAGTCTGAAACACTGTTGTTGCAACGTCCTCCTCTTGGATTTTCATTTGGTGATAAATATATCTAAGATCAATTTTCTAAAAATAAATCGCCCCTTGCAGTTGGTTAAATAGATCATTTACTTCGAAGAAGTGAATACCTATTATTGATCGTCACTTTATTCAATTCTCCCTAATCAATACATATCCTAACACTTCCGTCCTTCATTTCCCAAATAACACTGGTGCACCCCATGGTGACTAACTAGGTCGTATAAAACCTTATCCAATAATTCTTGCATTTCAGTTGGTGCAAGTCGGTAGGGTGCTTTAGCAACAGGGCCAGCTTGAGGCATTAAATCGATTCTAAATTCGACCTGTCGGGTTGGCGGTAATCCAGGAAGTTCTTCTGGGAGAACTTGTGGAAATTCGCGTACCACCAGGACATCTTCTATATGTTTTCTTTTAAATATGTGGCAATCACGTTTGTTAAATACACCACGTCTTCTTGACGTAAATATTATACCATCTCAAGATGAGATTAGAGTGGTAACATAATACCGTACACTTTTCTCTGTATCTAATCGCTTCATCGTCCGAAAGAGAGTTTTTAATCATCTTCTTCTCATATTTGATTTCAGCTTCAAGTTGAATTAGCCAATCCATGTTAACTGTTACGTCAAAACTTCTTAACTTTACTGGTCGCAGGTTAATAAGGAAAGGTTAATCGTTCAGAATAATAGGACAATTCCGAACAATTTAGTTAACCATTAGGGGTTTACTGTTAGCGATTCTACAGTATAGGATTCTATAGTTTCACTAATCGGTATCTTTCCAAAGGGTAGGAGGTTAACATGAACTAACTTCTATCGACGACCGTAAAAATATCACTGAAGCCTATTGATTTAAAACTACAACATACTCAATACCACCTTTGGATCATGACGTGCTTTATTCGAATTACTCACGAAAGCACGGCTCCTTGCTTGACCAGAGGTTGATGCTTGTCATGAGGTTCGTCTTCCAACGACACCTTGGTTCAACTTTGGGCAACTTCTCTTGAAACGTTCTGTACTACCACATTCATAGCAAGTACAACTGTTTGGCATAATTTGATTTCTTTGGGTGGATTGTTATTGAAGTTGTTGGGTTCGGAGTGGTTGTACACATGGGTTGGGGTTGCCGGTTCACATGGCTTCAATTGGTTCTACAATTGGGGCATTACGTCCATCTTTACCATACCTGTGGCCTACTATCACTCGACATTCTTCTTTCTGCCGATAACTATATTTTCCACATTTTGGGAAGGACCCTTCATGCGGTTCATGTTTTCACACCAGAACTAGTCTTAGTATAATTCTGGGTTGTAGGACCCACCTACTTATTCAAAAGCCTATCTTACACTAAACCTTTATCATTTCTCTTCTTTAACACTCGACGTCTCACCTAACGTCCTTCCATTCCGCTTCCCATAGAGTCAAATATATCAATGCTGGCTTGTGACACAACCCTTCCAAAAGTTGTATATTTTACAGGATTGACTATACTCCTTATCGATGGAGTTAGTCCCCAATATAGCGCTCACTTCGCTTAGTTTCAGGAGTAATTAGCCATGTTACCAGACATGACAATTCCTTCAAACGATTAGCGTGTTCTAAGTGATCAGCACACAACATTTCTATCTTCCATAGCTCAGTTTCCAATCTCTGAACTTAATTACTCGAATAAAAGTGCTCTGGCACAAGAATTTTAAATTCTGACCATAACATCTGAGTAATAATTTTTCTAACTATAATTTTGTACCATCGTGTTCCATCACGATACGACATAATCTACCAACATATCTGTAGCATATTTCACTACACAATGTTCTAGACTCTTACCAATATCCTTAACCATTTCGATCTTTTCTATCCCCTCGCTAATCTATTCCTCCCTTTACCGTCAGTAAACTATTAATAATTTCCTTAATACAACCAACAAACACATCCTTCATACCGGATCTAATTCATTACGACTACTATTCATGTTTAGTTTATAATTAATATTTGTAGTCATAATAGTATTCAGTGGGACATTATCACTCTTAGTAATACCACTAAGAATTGAAATATTCATATTCATGTGATTGCTCGATCTATAATTCTGCGATCACATTTGCATCAACACTAGCAGTGATCTGTGATACGACATTCGGTATCATCATCTGTTATCTTTGAGCAATCAACTTGGTCATATCAATCTCCATCATTGGAGTTACTCTTTTTATGTCATTCTGCCGTACCCATCCCGTACGCAGTAATCAATGCTAATCTCACCGTATAACTCGTTACCAGCTCAATCATAACAGCAGGTACACATACACACCAAATATTATCATACATATTACACATACCAGTATCTAGTATATATATGTCCCACAAATATAATAACACATGGACTTAACCTGACGTCGGTTAACGTTTAAATATGTTTCATAACCCTTGTCACCAACTGACATATAGATCTTTCTCAATAAGGATTAATGTTTTAATATGCTTGATTTCAATATCCTTCTGCATGTCAGCATAACCGATACATGCTCACCGTGAGCACCAAACGATTACGTACCACGGAGTTATAATATCCGTGTCTATTCGTATATCCGGCATACACGGTATACCACCTACGAACGAATAACCAACTATGCTATAATGATTCCAACACCTCTTTGTGTATGGGTAATCATTCTATTCGAGTATACATGGGTATAGGCATCTAACGGATGTAAGGATAACATAGGGAATTGCAAGGTTCAGGGTAATCGCGCAACCCATGTTGCCTTCAAATATTATCAATTACTATTATGGGAAACTCTATCACTTGCTCAGTCAATGTCCTCAGGCGTTCTAGGTTTGCTAAAATCGGTAATTCTCGATCTAGAGGTGGTATGTCTCATATGTTTGAGAGTGAGAAATACATATATATATTTCCATATATTATTTTTATCTGCTCATTTATTATCAAATTTATTATTATTATTATTATTATTATTATTTTTATTTTATTTTATTTTATTTTATTTTATTTATTTATTTATTTACCTTAACGGAATAAGAATGGGTTCAGGTAAAGGTCCGTCCGTACGTGAGGGTCGGTGGTTCTGGTGATCACAGGGGGTTATTAAGATATACGGTACCGGTGTTGGTAGGGTAAGGGATTTATCAATTTTGGTCGGGAGTGACGGTTACTAGATATTTCTGGTTAATGTCAAACGGGAGATCTAATTTGGTACTATCATAACTATGGCCCGATAAGTCAGACTTATCATCAACCGATGCTCTAGAAATTTCAGCGTCCTTGGTACTTTTATTAATTCATCCCCCGGTTCCTTATCCGGGTCTTATTTCTCAATACATGTACCCACAAGATATATACATATATATATATATATACACACATTAGCACGCATAAATAATATTATATATTTTACACATATGTTGCCATTTTTACCTATTAATGTACCCCGTGACTTCCCCTGAACTCCCTCGTGCGGACAAGTCTGTTATTATGTTCAGGACCATAATAACTCACTTGTCCATCCAAGTTCATCCAGATCTCGTCACTATAAATTATTAGTTGATATTCAGATCCTATAATACTTGAGCTACTGGTTATATTTTAGGTATCTTTTAAAGACATCCTATTTCTTTATAACCAATGGCTCTGATACCAAGTTCTGTAACACCCCGTAACCGCAGCGGAAACGTAAACGGGATGCAACAGACACCTCTGATATCAACCACATTGTTTATAAAGAAAACTGAATACATTAATATACTTCAAATTACATTATCTCGTATTTCATTACCGTCTAGGTGATACACACATCATGCATTACGATACATAATTCTATTTATTATAATGTATCCTAACATCCCGCACGCAAATCTTACACACATCAAGCACTTAGCACGTAAGCAATCACTTCATCTTAATTGTACCTGAAAAGCATGTGAGAAAACGGGTCAACTACGAATAGTTGGTGAGTTTCACAATTTGAGTAAACCATGATAAATCATTGTCAAAATATAATATTATCGATGTATTTATGCTGAGCCCACAAGTGAAACCTCTGTTAAACCAGTACTGTACCTGTTCCGGGGGCAATGTTAACCCAGAAACACTTCTAGGGACATCTGGGGACACTGTTAACCAGTACAGTACCCATTCCGGGGGCAATGTTAACCCAGAAACACTTCTAGGGACATCTGGGGACACTGTTAACCCAGTACTGTACCCATTCCGGGGGCAATGTTAACCCAGAAACACTTCTAGGGACATCTGGGGACACTGTTAACCCAGTACTGTACCCATTCCGGGGGCAATGTTAACCCAGAAACACTTCTAGGGACATCTGGGGACACTGTTAACCCAGTACAATACCCATTCCATACGATTCCCGTACAATCAAATATTTATAAATACACGCAAATCCATGCGTTCAGTATGTACTTAAATATTTCAATAGTAACATGCTTTCCGCCCTGGGAAAATATTTAAAAACAATTCAGAAAAAGGGGCTCGTGAAACTCACCTTAGCACATGCAAGCAGGTAACAACAGTCATTATTAGTTAACACGTCCAATCTGTAATATGATCCCTACGATCGTTATTATACAATTATTGTTTATATAATCTTTAACCGTGTTAACCGGTACATCTGGGGACACTGTTAACCCAGTTGTAACACCCCGTAACCGCAGCGGAAACGTAAACGGGATGCAACAGACACATCTGATATCAACAGCATTGCTTATAAAGAAAACACCACTACATTAATTTACATCATATTACATTGTTCCGAGTTTAGTTCCCGTCTAGGCGATAGCACATAAGTTTTACCAACATTACATAATCATATTTAATACAAAATGATCACTACACTTCCACAAATAGCAAGCATCATCAAGTATGTAGCACTTACTCCAGTTTGGGAGTACCTGGAAAGCATGTAAAGAAAACGGGTCAACTACGAATAGTTGGTGAGTTTCACTAATTTAAACAACAGTGACAAATCGTTATAATAATCATATATTAGCGATGTAATTATGCTGAGCCCACAAGTGAAACCTCTGACTATCACACACAACCCCCGTGGCATATCCCCCGCCCACGGGCCCGTGACATATCCCCCGTCCACGGAACTGCCCCAAACCGCTATGTCTAACATTACATAGCAAAATAAATATCAACAAAATAGACATGTGCAACTGGCTGGGAAACATTAGCAATCCATGCCGGACCAGTTGGGTTTGTCAGACCAATAGTACTATCCACATTCTACCGGCTTTCAGTTAATCACTCGTGTTCCGGGGCCTTAGAATGTTAGCAACTCAGACAATTACCATCTTAGTACATTTCCGTACGATTCCCGTACAATAAAACATATATAAACCCACGCAATCCATGCGTTCAGTATGTATTTAAACATTTCCATAACAACATGCTTTCCGCCCCGGGAAATTATTTAAAAACAATTCAGAAAAAGGGGCTCGTGAAACTCACCTTATCGTAGGCAAATTAGTAATACAACACTCCAGCTACTAGTCCAAATCTGTAATACGATCTCTAAGTTCGTTACTATACAATCACTATTAACATAGCTTTAACCGTGTTAACCGGTACATCTGGGGACACAGTTAACCCAGTACTGTACCCATTCTGGGGGCAATGTTAACCCAGAAACACTTTCACCGGACTCAGATTGTGATATCGTATAGAGTTCACTAGTCAGATCTACTATTAGTCATTTTTCCCGTTTTGCGTGCCTAGCACGGTTATCCATTTTTATGTTTCAAAAATGATTTTGGTCACACACGACCAGAAAATAGTTGTTAATTGATAATTTAACTAAGTTGTGAAATTAGGACTCGGTTTAGATGTCCCGATTGGCCGCGGGACTCGTTTCCGTCATTATCGTACCGGAAACTGTTAAATAGGCTAAAAACACTCAGATCATCCAACTTATTTTCGGATGATTCATTTTTACTTGTTTAACTTAATTATATGAAAATAGTTCATTTTTAGGGTTTTTATACACCAGTCAGCTCGCTTATGCGAACTTTACCGGTTTACGCTTTTTAAGCTTTAAAAGTTTGTTTTAGCACAAATAATTATCCGTTTACGCTCGAATCTTGCAATTTTGCACAAATCACTTTTTGACAGTGGGGAATTTTATAAAAATATTTCCAGAATTAATTTTTATATTTAACATTTATTTATCTATTTTTAAACACCATTTAAACACTAAATATTTCGTAAATACCAAACCATCTTAGAAAAATCCCAAATTTTTCCTGGATGACCCCTGCCATCTCCATAGTCCCCTGTAATTTTTCCAGAACCAAAATCCCTTTTTAAATGCCATTTTCACTAAAACCGAGCTAGAAAACCCTAGAACTCGTTTAACCGAAAAGCCTACTTAGACTTCTCCAAATGACCTCAAATTTTGTGTGTGACTTATACATGTTATAATAAGCTTATCTGAACTTTTCCAGAATTTTTCATGATATTTAACTATTTTTCACCATTTTTGGCCAAAACCGAGCATTAAATTCACCAAATATTCATCCTTTATCCAAAAATTACCAAAAATTCACAAAACTCATATTTTCATGTGTAGATCATCCCTGTAAAATTTAATGACCTAACTCTACACGACACACAATCTGTCCAAATCACACCCTTATACAAAAACCGAACTACCTTGAGTTTCTAGCTTCAAACCGCAAGAATCTCGCTTTCTAGCCCTTGCTAGCAACTAGATACAACACCTACAAGCACAATAACACCACACCAAGCAAGTTACACCCACAATCAAGCCATTTCTTTCATGGTTTCGGTTATGCTTTAAAAACAAAGATTTAACCGTAAAAATTTGTTTTTGGTTCGTTTAACTCCTTTCTTGGACCAAGATCCCTTGTATAACCCGTATACATCACTTGATCATGCAAGAATCGGTTCCATATCGGGTTTTCACCCTTTTTCACTTGGAAACCTCATTTTCTTGAAAGAGAACTCAAGAAACGAACATAAACACGTACATAACACAATTTTACCTCGGTTTTTCTTGCTAGAATTGTCGGTTTTTGGATGGAATTATTGAGAGAAATGAAGATGGTTGAGTTGGGTTTGTGAAAAAAAGAAAATGAAATGTTGTTTGATGTAATGTGGTCCGATCGGACCTATTGGATGGGTGGGGTGGGTCCCACAACTTCATTTGTGGCCACATATTCAGATTCTCGTAATCCGGATAATGTTTTGGATAATCTGGTTCAGTTCGTTTTTCGATTAAACGTTTAATTCGGCTTAAAACGAGGCTAAAACGGTCGTTTTTCGGCTAAAAATGAAATTTATATAAAACCGATTTAAAAAACTTAAACCATGACATTTATTAACTTAAAACATCATAGTATTAATAATTGTGCATCTTTTTCGGCTTGATCGATCGTCTCTTGCTCGGTTTGGTATTAAAGGTTTCGTTTAACGTACCGACGTATCATTAAATCGAAATCCTTTTTCTGTGCTTTAATTCACTTATCCCGAAGCTTTAATACTCCGTAAACATCACTAAATATTATATATTTCTTCTATAATACAATCCCCGATCGTTCGGGTTTCAATAACCGTTAATCGGTTAATCGTATTTCCAATACGATTAACTGTATAATCGAGTATAATTCGTACTATGAATCATACATACTCGTATAAACGCATCATAATTCACATATTCATTATTAAATAACACATAAATAATATATACCGGTTAGGGTATACCTGATTTTGCCGGAATCGTTACATTCTCCCCCCGTAAAAGAAATTTCGTCCTCGAAATTTTTACGCGACGACTACTTCTTTTTGAGGGAATAGATGGGGGTATTTCTTCCGGAATTCATCCTTTCGCTCCCAGGTATATTCTGGGCCTCGTTGCGAATTCCATCTAACTTTGACCAACGAAATCTTGTTGTGTCTAAGTTGCTTGATTTTTCCGTCTAGTATTTCTACGGGTTCCTCTACGAAATTGAGTTTATCATTTAATTGAACACCCTCTAAAGGTAACACCGATGTCTCATCCGCCAGACATCTTTTCAAGTTCGATACGTGAAACACGTTGTGAACTGCACTCAATTCATCGGGTAGTTCTAATCGGTACGCTACGGGACCGATTTTTGCAGTAATATTGAAGGGTCCAATATATCTCGGGGCTAATTTTCCCGCCTTTCCAAATCTGACTACACCCTTCCAAGGTGATACTTTCAAATACACTTTATCACCTTTCTCAAACGACAACGGTTTTCTACGGGTATCGGCATAACTCTTTTGCCGATCCCGCGCGGCCTTCAGATTGCTCCTAATTTCAAGGATTTTGCTAACCGTTTCCGGGACCAGGTCTGATCTAATAACCTGAGTGTCGCCCACTTCAGTCCAACAAAGTGGTGATCGGCACTTCCGACCATACAATGCTTCGTAAGGCGCTGCCTTTATACTGCTATGGTAACTGTTATTATAGGAAAATTCAACGAGTGGGAGATGTTGATCCCAATTTCCCTTAAAATCCAGTACGCATGCACGAAGCAAATCCTCCAGGGTTTGGATAGTCCTTTCAGACTGACCATCGGTCTGAGGGTGTTAAGCTGTGCTTAGATCAATACGCGTTCCCAGCGCTTCTTGCACAGCTTGCCAAAGATTGGAGGTGAAATGGCTATCCCGATCGGAGATGATTGAGATGGGTATCCCATGACAAGACAAAATTTCATTTATATAAATCTACGCAAGTCTCTCTGTGTTATAATTATTCCTAATCGGGATAAAATGTGCTGATTTGGTTAATCGATCCACGATTACCCAAATTGCATCATGTCCTCGGGACGTTTTAGGAAGACGTGTCACAAAATCCATCATGATTTGCTCCCACTTCCATTCGGGAATTCCCGGTTGTTGTAACATTCCCGAGGGTTTCTGGTGCTCTGCCTTAACTCTCGCACAAGTCGTACATTTACCGACATACGTTGCGATATCCTTTTTCATACCTGGCCACCAGTAGAACTCCTTCACATCCTTGTACATCTTATCCGATCCCGGATGTATGGAATATTTTGATCTATGTGCTTCGTCCATGATTAATTCACGAAGATCATGGAGGGTCGGGATCCAAATCCGACTTTTGAAATAGAGAATTTCGTCCACGCGTTGTTCGAAATTCTTCTCATTGCCGTAAAGTCCCTCCTTTTTCCAATTGTTCCTCTTTCAACGCCTCACGTTGAGCGACTCGAACCAGATCCGAAAGGTTCGACTGGACTATCATCCCCAACGCTCGCACTCGCAATGGCTTAACCCGATCTTTCCTACTCAAGGCATCGGCTACAACGTTAGCCTTGCCGGGGTGATAACTGATGTCACAGTCATAATCGCTCAACAACTCGACCCATCTTCGTTGTCTCATATTTAGTTCTTTCTGATCAAATATGTGTTGCAAAATTTTATGATCGGTGAAGATGGTGCAATTTGTACCGTAGAGGTAATGTCTCCAGATTTTAAGTGCGAAGATAACCGCTCCCAGTTCTAAGTCATGCGTAGTGTAATTTTTCTCGTGTACCTTTAACTGTCGGGAAGCATAGGCTATTATCTTATTATTCTGCATCAACACGCATCCTAACCCTCTACGAGATGCGTCACAATACGCGACAAAACCATCGTCTCCATCGGGAAGACTTAAAATCGGCGCTTGGCAAAATTTTTGCTTTAACGTTTGAAACGCCGTCTCCTGCTCTTCTCCCCATTCATACCTTCGATCCTTTTGAGTCAGGAGAGTTAAAGGTTGGGCGATGCTGGAAAAGTTTTCTATAAATCGACGATAATATCCAGCTAAGCCTAAGAATTGGCGGATTTCCTTTGGCGTTTTAGGCGCTTGCCAATTCTTAATTGCTTCAATTTTACTCGGATCAACGTGTATTCCTTGATGGTTTACGACGTGACCGAGGAACTGCACTTCTTGTAACCAGAAGTTACACTTGGAGAATTTTGCATACAACTTCTCCTGATTCAGGAGCTCTAAAATTATTCTTAGGTGTTGCTCGTGCTCCTCTTTACTTCTCGAGTAAATCAAAATATCGTCAATAAACACGATGACGAATTTGTCGAGGTAGGGTTTACAGACTCGATTCATGAGGTCCATGAACACTGCCGGCGCATTCGTTAGCCCGAAAGGCATAACTAAGAACTCGTAATGGCCGTAGCGAGTCCGGAATGCGGTTTTTGGGATATCCTCTTCCTGAATTCTAACCTGATGGTATCCCGATCTAAGGTCGATTTTTGAGAAATAGCTCGCACCTTGCAGCTTGTCAAACAGGTCATCAATTCGAGGAAGAGGGTACCTATTTTTAATGGTTAACTTGTTCAACTCCCTGTAATCAATGCACATTCTAAGGCTCCCGTCCTTCTTTTTCACGAATAATACAGGTGCACCCCACGGAGAATAACTAGGACGTATAAATCCTTTATCCAATAATTCCTGCAACTGATTGGATAATTCTTGCATCTCGGACGGTGCAAGTCGGTAGGGCGCTTTAGCAACAGGGCCAGCTTGAGGTAATAAATCGATTCTGAATTCGACCTGTCGGGTTGGCGGTAATCCAGGAAGTTCTTCTGGGAAAACTTGTGGAAATTCGCGTACTACCGGGATATCATCCACCCGTTTCTCATCAGAATCTGTGGCCGTCAAGCTTGCTAGATACGCCACGCATCCCTGGCGTATATATTTTAACACCTTGAGGTGGGATATAAATGGTATCATTGTGCCCGACTTCTCTCCTTGCACTAACATCTCTTCGTCATCCGACACCCGGATCTTGACGATTTTCTTTTCACAGTTTATTTCTACTTTGTTACGTGCTAACCAATCCATTCCCACTATCACGTCAAAACTACCTAATTCTACCGGTAATAAGTCAATCAGGAAGGATTGATCGTTCAGAATAATAGGGCAATTCCGAACTATCTGATTAACTATCATGGTTTTACCGTTAGCGACTTCTACGGTATAAGGTTCTATGGGTTCACTAATCGGAAGGTTTGCTATCGATAGATAGGAATTTAACAGAAACAAAACTTCTATCGGCGCCTATATCAAATAATACAGAAGCGTAATGATCAGAGACGAGGAATGTACCTGTCACTACGTTGGGGTCCTAGCGTGCTTCGTTCGCCCCCATCACAAATGCTCGACCTCTCGCCGGATTGGACGACGATGCCTGACCCATGGTTTGCCTCCCATTCCATCCCTGGTTCAGTTTCGGACAGTTTCTCTTGAAGTGATCTGTGCTGCCGCATTCAAAGCAAGCACGGCTAGTGGTAATCGTTTGGCTTCCTTGTGGGTTTTGTTGTCGGGCTGGTTGGGTCCTAAATGGCTGCGCACGGATAGGTTGCGGTTGTCGGGTCAGATTGTTTAGGTTTGTCCTACAACTCTGTGCGTAGTGCCCATTCCTGCCACACCGATGGCACACTACCCCCCTGCACTCGCCACCATGCTGGTAACCGCATTTCCCACACCTAGGAAACGTCCTTGTCTGCGGTTCCTGCCTTCCGCCTGAACTAGTCATGGCGTAGTTCTGGGCAGCTGGCCTAGCATGTTTGTCTTGCTGCTTCCCCTGGGTCCTATTATCATACGTACCTTGCTTTCCCCCAGCAGACTCTCCTGCCACCTTCAGTGACCCACTCCTCACGAAGTCGTATGTGACAATACCAGCTTGTGTCATCGCACCCTCAGACGTCTGGTGTCCCCCAGCGTTGACTATACTCCTTACTACCGGAGTTAGTCCCCATATATAACGCTCCACCCTCTTTGACTCATGGGTGACCAACCATGGCACCAATCGCGACAATTCATTAAATCGGTTCGTATAACCCAAGTGGTCTGCCCCCTGCATCTCCAAGTTCCACAACTCATTTTCTAACTTCTGCAGTTCGTTTTTCGGGCAGAAATGTTCCAGAACAAGGGCTTTGAGTTCTGTCCAAGTCATGCGGTTTGTCGCTGCCTGACCACGAGTTTGCACTATTGTGTTCCACCATATCAAAGCATGGTCCGTGAACGTGCAGGTAGCATACTTAACAATGTACTCCTCAGGGCAGTTACTGATGTTCACAACCGACTCTATTTTCTCAATCCACTTAACCAACCCATTGGGTCCTTCAGACCCGCTAAATTCTAGGGGCTTGCACAACATAAAGTCTTTAATTGAACATCCCCTTGTTGCAGGAGTCGGTTCAGTGCGGTTAGATTCTACACTGGGTATAGGGCCATTACTGTCTGTAACGACCACCCTAGGCGGCGCGTCATTACTCGGAATCGGGTTACCGCTCGGTGGAGGATTAACATTTTGTTCCCCAGCATTATTGGTGGTCGTTTGATTGCTCGCAGGGTCTGGATTGGTCGTATTGTTAATACTGGCGGCGATGCGCGATACTATATCCGGTATCGCCGCCTCTAACTGTCGAGCAATCAGACGACTCACATCCACCTCTGACATTTGAGCTGACCGTTTAGGTGCCATTCTACACAACATTAAGAAAAATACATATAATTAATACAAACCCCAATTTCGATACACGACACATATTCCATTCATTAATAAACATTAGTACATTTTACATAATCATCAGTACACATTACATTAACGTTAGCCCATAGATTAAGTTCTCATACATCAGTTCTACAACGGCATCATTTCGACATAACCCGCTATGGGTCAGTGCTTGAATGATATATCAAAATATATACAATGGTATCCCCAAAAAAAAAAGACCCCCTTTGGGCTAGTGACTGTACTATAACTACCCAAGATTCACTCTATGTTAGCATCGTCACTAACTGCTAACACCGAGTATCAAAAAGCGGCCCATGACTTCTACCACTCTAACACGATCTAAACACGGTGGTATACCAACCACACCAACACTGCCACCATCCCCACTAACACTGCCATCAAACCCCGGATCCGTGTTTCCATCCGGTCAATCATCCACTGGGAGTAGGCGTCCTCCCTCCTCAGCTGCGCGATCGCATGCTGGCTGTCCAGTATGCAATCCGCCAAGTGATTCCTCCTCTGAATACCCACTGTCAAGGCGGTGGTGTGCTCATTCATCTGCTCGGTGAGCACCCGGAGCCATGCAGCCTCAGCGGAGGGACGCTCATCCCTCACCGGCCTGGGGGTACCCCACACGGGTGGAGGCACCGGCTCGGGCTGGGGGCGGGAGGACTCGCCCCTGTAGTAAGTGGATCTGGGTGGGGTAAAGGTAGGTGGGACATACGGGGCACTGATCCACGCCGTGAGGCGGGGACCGGGTCTGGGAGGGGTAAGGGCGACCTGTGGTGCGGGTGGGGTGGGAGATCTGGTAACCCTAGCAGGGGAGGACAAGCTAGCACTCCTATGGCTAGTCTCAGTAGGCTCGGTGCTGGAAGCTAAGCGTACACTCCTAGAGTCCCCGGAACTGGCCTCCTCCGGGTCCTCCTCTACCGATAAACTTCGTGATCTTGACATGCTTACCTGTACACAAGTTAGCAAACATATAGTTCCTTCCATAATGTAAATCATAATTAAATTAATACACACATTTATACAACCATGTCACATAAAAATATTACCATATACTTACACATATGTTGCCGATTTTACCTATTAATGTTCCCCGTGGCTTCCCCTGAATTCCCTCGTGCGGACAAGTCTGTTATTATGTTCCGGACCATAATAACTCACTTGTCCATCCAAGTTCATCCAGATCTCGTCACTATAAATTATTAGTTGATATTCAGATCCTATAATACTTGAGCTACTGGTTATATTTTAGGTATCTTTTAAAGACATCCTAATTTTTTATAACCAATGGCTCTGATACCAAGTTCTGTAACACCCCATAACCGCAGCGGAAACGTAAACGGGATGCAACAGACACCTCTGATATCAACCACATTGTTTATAAAGAAAACTGAATACATTAATATACTTCAAATTACATTATCTCGTATTTCATTACCGTCTAGGTGATACACACATCATGCATTACGATACATAATTCTATTTATTATAATGTATCCTAACATCCCGCACGCAAATCTTACACACATCAAGCACTTAGCACGTAAGCAATCACTTCATCTTAATTGTACCTGAAAAGCATGTGAGAAAACGGGTCAACTACGAATAGTTGGTGAGTTTCACAATTCGAGTAAACCATGATAAATCATTGTCAAAATATAATATTATCGATGTAATTAAGCTGAGCCCACAAGTGAAACCTCTGTTAAACCAGTACTGTACCTGTTCCGGGGGCATTGTTAACCCAGAAACACTTCTAGGGACATCTGGGGACACTGTTAACCCAGTACAGTACCTATTCCGGGGGCAATGTTAACCCAGAAACACTTCTAGGGACATCTGGGGACACTGTTAACCCAGTACTGTACCCATTCCGGGGGCAATGTTAACCCAGAAACACTTCTAGGGACATCTGGGGACACTGTTAACCCAGTACTGTACCCATTCCGGGGGCAATGTTAACCCAGAAACACTTCTAGGGACATCTGGGGACATTGTTAACCCAGTACTTTACCCATTCCGTACGATTCCCGTACAATCAAATATTTATAAATACACGCAAATCCATGCGTTCAGTATGTACTTAAACATTTCAATAGTAACATGCTTTCCGCCCCGGGAAAATATTTAAAAACAATTCAGAAAAAGGGGCTCGTGAAACTCACCTTAGCACATGCAAGCAGGTAACAACAGTCATTATTAGTTAACACGTCCAATCTGTAATATGATCCCTACGATCGTTATTATACAATTATTGTTTATATAATCTTTAACCGTGTTAACCGGTACATCTGGGGACACTGTTAACCCAGTTGTAACACCCCGTAACCGCAGCGGAAACGTAAACGGGATCCAACAGACACATCTGATATCAACAGCATTGCTTATAAAGAAAACACCACTACATTAATTTACATCATATTACATTGTTCCGAGTTTAGTTCCCGTCTAGGCGATAGCACATAAGTTTTACCAACATTACATAATCATATTTAATACAAAATGATCACTACACTTCCACAAATAGCAAGCATCATCAAGCATGTAGCACTTACTCTAGTTTGGGAGTACCTAGAAAGCATGTAAAGAAAACGGGTCAACTACGAATAGTTGGTGAGTTTCACTAATTTAAACAACAGTGACAAATCGTTATAATAATCATATATTAGCGATGTAATTATGCTCAGCCCACAAGTGAAACCTCTGACTATCACACACAACCCCCGTGGCATATCCCCCGCCCACGGGCCCGTGACATATCCCCCGTCCACGGAACTGCCCCAAACCGCTATGTCTAACATTACATAGCAAAATAAATATCAACAAAATAGACATGTGCAACTGGCTGGGAAACATTAGCAATCCATGCCGGACCAGTTGGGTTTGTCAGACCAATAGTACTATCCACACTCTACCGGCTTTCAGTTAATCACTCGTGTTCCGGGCCTTAGAATGTTAGCAACTCAGACAATTACCATCTTAGTACATTTCCGTACGATTCCCGTACAATAAAACATATATAAACACACGCAATCCATGCGTTCAGTATGTATTTAAACATTTCCATAACAACATGCTTTCCGCCCCGGGAAATTATTTAAAAACAATTCAGAAAAAGGGGCTCGTGAAACTCACCTTATCGTAGGCAAATTAGTAATACAACACTCCAGCTACTAGTCCAAATCTGTAATACGATCTCTAAGTTCGTTACTATACAATCACTATTAACATAGCTTTAACCGTGTTAACCGGTACATCTGGGGACACAGTTAACCCAGTACTGTACCCGTTCTGGGGGCAATGTTAACCCAGAAACACTTTCACCGGACTCAGATTGTGATATCGTATAGAGTTCACTAGTCAGATCTACTATTAGTCATTTTTCCCGTTTTGCGTGCCTAGCACGGTTATCCATTTTTATGTTTCAAAAATGAGTTTGGTCACACACGACCCGAAAATAGTTGTTAATTGATAATTTAACTAAGTTGTGAAATTAGGGCTCGGTTTAGATGTCCCGATTGGCCGCGGGACTCGTTTCCGTCATTATCGTACTGGAAACTGTTAAATAGGCTAAAAACACTCAGATCATCCAACTTATTTTCAGATGATTCATTTTTACTTGTTTAACTTAATTATATGAAAATAGTTCATTTTTAGGGTTTTTATACACCAGTCAGCTCGCTTATGCGAACTTTACCGGTTTACGCGTTTTAAGCTTTAAAAGTTTGTTTTACCACAAATAATTATCCGTTTAGTCTCGAATCTTGCAATTTTGCACAAATCACTTTTGACAGTGGGGAATTTTATAAAAATATTTCTAGAATTAATTTTTATATTTAACATTTATTTATCTATTTTTAAACACCATTTAAACACTAAATATGTCGTAAATACCAAACGATCTTAGAAAAATCCCAAATTTTTCTGGATGACCCCTGCCATCTCCATAGTCCCCTGTAATTTTTCCAGAACCAAAATCCCTTTTTAAATGCCATTTTCACTAAAACCGAGCTAGAAAACCCTAGAACTCGTTTAACCGAAAAGCCTACTTAGACTTCTCCAAATGACCTCAAATTTTGTGTGTGACTTATACATGTTATAATAAGCTTATCTGAACTTTTCCAGAATTTTTCATGATATTTAACTATTTTTCACCATTTTTGGCCAAAACCGAGCATTAAATTCACCAAATATTCATCCTTTATCCAAAAATTACCAAAAATTCACAAAACTCATTTTTTCATATGTAGATCATCCCTGTAAAATTTCATGACCTAACTCTACACGACACACAATCTGTCCAAATTACACCCTTATACAAAAACCGAACTACCTTGAGTTTCTAGCTTCAAACCGCAAGAATCTCGCTTTCTAGCCCTTGCTAGCAACTAGATACAACACCTACAAGCACAATAACACCACACCAAGCAAGTTACACCCACAATCAAGCCATTTCTTTCATGGTTTCGGTTATGCTTTAAAAACAAATATTTAACCGTAAAAATTCGTTTTTGGTTCGTTTAACTCCTTTTTTGGACCAAGATCCCTTGTATAACCCGTATACATCACTTGATCATGCAAGAATCGGTTCCATCTCGGGTTTTTACCCTTTTTCACTTGGAAACCTCATTTTCTTGAAAGAGAACTCAAGAAACGAACATAAACACGTACATAACACAATTTTACCTCGGTTTTTCTTGCTAGAATTGTCGGTTTTTGGATGGAATTATTGAGAGAAATGAAGATGGTTGAGTTGGGTTTGTGAAAAAAAGAAAATAAAATGTTGTTTGATGTAATGTGGTCCGATCGGACCTATTGGATGGGTGGGGTGGGTCCCACAACTTCATTTGTGGCCACATATTCAGATTCTCGTAATCCGGATAATGTTTTGGATAATCTGGTTCAGTTCGTTTTTCGATTAAACGTTTAATTCGGCTGAAAACGAGGCTAAAACGGTCGTTTTTCGGCTAAAAATGAAATTTATATAAAACCGATTTAAAAAACTTAAACCATGACATTTATTAACTTAAAACATCATAGTATTAATAAATGTGCATCTTTTTCGGCTTGATCGATCGTCTCTTGCTCGGTTTGGTATTAAACGTTTCGTTTAACGTACCGACGTATCATTAAATCGAAATCCTTTTTCTGTGCTTTAATTCACTTATCCCGAAGCTTTAATACTCCGTAAACATCACTAAATATTATATATTTCGTCTATAATACAATCCCCGATCGTTCGGGTTTCAATAACCGTTAATCGGTTAATCGTATTTCCAATACGATTAACTGTATAATCGAGTATAATTCGTACTATGAATCATACATACTCGTATAAACGCATCATAATTCACATATTCATTATTAAATAACACATAAATAGTATATACCGGTTAGGGTATACCTGATTTTGCCGGAATCGTTACATTCTCCCCCCGTAAAAGAAATTTCGTCCTCGAAATTTTTACGCGACGACTACTTCTTTTTGAGGGAATAGATGGGGGTATTTCTTCCGGAATTCATCCTTTCGCTCCCAGGTATATTCTGGGCCTCGTTGCGAATTCCATCTAACTTTGACCAACGAAATCTTGTTGTGTCTAAGTTGCTTGATTTTTCCGTCTAGTATTTCTACGGGTTCCTCTACGAAATTGAGTTTATCATTTAATTGAACACCCTCTAAAGGTAACACCGATGTCTCATCCGCCAGACATCTTTTCAAGTTCGATACGTGAAACACGTTGTGAACTGCACTCAATTCATCGGGTAGTTCTAATCGGTACGCTACGGGACCGATTTTTGCAGTAATATTGAAGGGTCCAATATATCTCGGGGCTAATTTTCCCGCCTTTCCAAATCTGACTACACCCTTCCAAGGTGATACTTTCAAAAACACTTTATCACCTTTCTCAAACGACAACGGTTTTCTACGGGTATTGGCATAACTCTTTTGCCGATCCCGCGCGGCCTTCAGATTGCTCCAAATTTAAAGGATTTTGCTGGCCGTTTCCGGGACCAGGTCTGATCTAATAACCTGAGTGTCGCCCACTTCAGTCCAACAGAGTGGTGATAGGCACTTCCGACCATACAATGCTTCGTAAGGCGCTGCCTTTATACTGCTATGGTAACTGTTATTATAGGAAAATTCAACGAGTGGGAGATGTTGATCCCAATTTCCCTTAAAATCCAGTACGCATGCACGAAGCAAATCCTCCAGGGTTTGGATAGTCCTTTCAGACTGACCATCGGTCTGAGGGTGGTAAGCTGTGCTTAGATCAATACGCGTTCCCAGCGCTTCTTGCACAGCTTGCCAAAGATTGGAGGTGAAATGGCTATCCCGATCGGAGATGATTGAGATGGGTATCCCATGACAAGACAAAATTTCATTTATATAAATCTACGCAAGTCTCTCTGTGTTATAATTATTCCTAATCGGGATAAAATGTGCCGATTTGGTTAATCGATCCACGATTACCCAAATTGCATCATGTCCTCGGGACGTTTTAGGAAGACGTGTCACAAAATCCATCATGATTTGCTCCCACTTCCATTCGGGAATTCCCGGTTGTTGTAACATTCTTGAGGGTTTCTGATGCTCTGCCTTAACTCTCGCACAAGTCGTACATTTACCGACATACGTTGCGATATCCTTTTTCATACCTGGCCACCAGTAGAACTCCTTCACATCCTTGTACATCTTATCCGATCCCGGATGTATGGAATATTTTGATCTATGTGCTTCGTCCATGATTAATTCACGAAGATCATGGAGGGTCGGGATCCATTTAACTCAGTTATATGAAAATAGTTCATTTTTAGGGTTTTTATACACCAGTCAGCTCGTTTAGACGAACTTTACCGGTTTATGCGTTTTAAACATTAAAAGTTTGTTTTTATTTTCTTTTTTGCACAAATAATTATCCGTTTAATCTCGGATCTTGAAATTTTGCACAAATCACTTTTTGACAGTGGGGAATTTTATAAAAATATTTACAGAATTAATTTTTATATTTAAAATTTATTTATCTATTTTTAAACACCATTTAAACACTAAATATGTCGTAAATATCAAACGACCTTAGAAAAATCCCAAATATTTCCTGGATGACCACTGCTATCCACATAGTCCTCTGTAATTTTTCCAGAATCAAATTCTCTTCTTACATGCCATTTTCACTAGAACCGAGCTAGAAAACCCTAGAACTCGTTTAATCGAAAAACCTACTTAGACTTCTCCAACTGACCTAAAATTTTGTGTGTGACTTTTACATGTTATAAAAAGCTTATCTGCAATTTTCCAGAATTTTTCATGATATTTAACTATTTTTCACCATTTTTGGCCAAAACCGAGCATTAAATTCACCAAATATTCATCCTTTGTCCAAAAATTACCAAAAATTCACAGAAATCATATTTTCATGTGTAGATCATCCCTGTAAAATTTCATGACCCAAATCTAAACCATCCACAATCTGTCCAAAATTCCATAACCGAACATAAACCGAATATACCTTTTGTTTTCCGCCACTACAAGCTACAAACTCGTTTTTCGCCTTATCTACCACTAAATGCAGAACCTACAACCAACATACCACAATACCAAGCAAGTTACACTCACAATCAAGCCTCTTGAACTATAGTTTCGGTTATTGTTTCAAAACTAAAGTTTAAACCGTAAATATTCGTTTTTGGTTCGTTTAACTCCTTTCTTGGACCAAGATCCCTTGTATAACCCGTATACATCACTTGATCATGCAAGAATCGGTTTTCATCTTTGAAACCTCATTTTCTTGCAAATAAACTAAGAAACAAAGATGGAAACGTAAATAACTCGATTTTTACCTCGGTTTTCTTGCTAAAAACTCGGGTTTTTAGATGATCTTGTAGAGAGAATTGAAGATGTAGATGGGATGTTTGTAGAAAAAAGAATAAAGGGCTTGGGGATATCCCCTTTGGTCCGATCGGTTTAGATAGGGGGTGGGGTGGGACCCACTTCTCTATTCTTTGCCACGTATTTGGATTTCGGAAATCCGGATAATGTTTTGAATGATCTGGTTCAGTTCGTTTTTCAGTTAAATGTTTAATTTAACTTAAAACGAGGCTAAAACGGTCGTTTTCAGCCTAAAAAATGAAATTTTTATAAAACCGATTTAAAAACTTTAAAAACTTAAACCATGACATTTATTAACTTAAAACATCATATTATTAATAATTGCGCATCTTTTTCGGCTTGATCGATCGTCTCTTGCTCGGTTTGGTATTAAAGGTTTCGTTTAATGTACCGACGTACCATTAAATCGGAAATTCTTTTTCTGTGCTTTAATTCACTTATCCCGAAGCTTTAATACTTCGTAAACATCACTAAATATTATAGATATCGTCTATAATTGAACCCTCGATTCGTTCGGGTTTCAATAACTATCGATCGATTAATCGCATATTCAATACGATGAATTATATATTCACGTACAATCAATACAGTGAACCATGTATTCTCGTATAATTACTACGGTAATTCATGTACCCGACATTAAATATAACGTAACTATTGTCTACCGGTTAGGGTATAACTGGTTTCGTCGGAATCGTTACACGGAATGGGTACAGTACTGGGTTAACAGTGTCTCCAGATGTCCCTAGAAGTGTTTCTGGGTTAACATTGCCCCCGGAATGGGTACAGTACTAGGTTAACAGTGTCCCCAGATGTCCCTAGAAGTGTTTCTGGGTTAACATTGCCCCCGGAATGGGTACAGTACTGGGTTAACAGTGTCCCCAGATGTCCCTAGAAGTGTTTCTGGGTTAACAGTGTCCCCAGATGTCCCTAAAAGTGTTTCTGGGTTAACATTGCCCCCGGAACGGGTACAGTACTGGGTTAACAGAGGTTTCACTTGTGGGCTCAGCATAATTACATCGATAATATTATATTATGATATGGATTTATCATGGTTTATTCAAATTGTGAAACTCACCAACTATTCGTAGTTGACCCGTTTTCTCACATGCTTTTCAGGTACAATTAAGATGAAGTGATTGCTTACGTGCTAAGTGCTTGATGTGTGTAAGATTTGCGTGCGGGAATTTAGGATACATTATAATAAATAGAATTATGTATCGTATTGTATGATGTGTGTATCACCTAGACGGTAATGAAAAATGAGATAATGTAATTTGAAGTATATTAATGTATTCAGTTTTCTTTATAAATAATGTGGTTGATATCAGAGGTGTCTGTTGCATCCCGTTTACGTTTCCGCTGCGGTTACGGGGTGTTACAGAAGTTGGTATCAGAGCCATTGGTTATAAAGATTTAGGATGTCTTTAAAAGATACCTAAAATATAACCAGTAGCTCAAGTATTATAGGATTTGAATATCAACTAATAATTTATAGTGACGAGTTCTGGATGAACTTGGATGGACAAGTGTGTTATTATGGTCCGGAACATAATAACAGACTTGTCCGCACGAGGGAATTCAGGGGAAGTCACGGGGAACGTTAATAGGTAAAAATGGCAACATATGTGTAAAGTATATAATATTATTTATGCGTGCCAATGTGTATACATATATATATGTACATATCTTGTGGGTACATGTATTGAGAAATAGGACCCGGATAAGGAACCGGGGGATGAAATAATAAAAGTACCGAGGATGCTGAAATTTCTAGAGCATCGGTTGATGATAAGTCTGACTTATCGGGCCATAGTTATGATAGTACCAAGTTAGATCTCCCGTTTGACATTAACCAGAAATATCTAGTAACCGTCACTCCCAACCAAAATTGATGAATCCCTTACCCTACCAACACCGGTACCGTATATCTTAATAACCCCCTATGTTCACCCGAACCGACGACCCTCACGTACGGACGGACCTGTACCTGAACCCATTCTTATTCCGTTAAGGTAAATAAATAAATAAATAAATAAAATAAAATAAAATAAAATAATAATAATAATAATAAATTTGATAATAAATGAGCAGATAAAAATAATATATGGAAATATATATATGTATTTCTCACTCTCAAACATATGAGACATACCACCTCTAGATCGAGAATTACCGATTTTAGCAAACCTGGAACGCCTGAGAACATTAACTGAGCAAGTGATAGAGTTTCCCATAATAGTAATTGATAATATTTGAAGGCAACATGGGTTGCGCGATTACCCTGAACCTTGCAACTCCCTATGTTATCCTTACATCCGTTAGATGCCTATACCCATGTATACTCGAATAGAATGATTACCCATACACAAAGAGGCGTTGGAATCATTATAGCATAGTTGGTTATTCGTTCGTAGGTGGTATACCATGTATGCCGGATATACGAATAGACACGGATATTATAACTCCGTGGTACGTAATCGTTTGGTGCTCACGGTGAGCATGTATCGATTACATACACAAAGAGGTGTTGGAATCATTATAGCATAGTTGGTTATTCGTTCGTAGGTGGTATACCGTGTATGCCGGATATACGAATAGACACGGATATTATAACTCCGTGGTACGTAATCGTATGGTGCTCACGGTGAGCATGTATCGGTTATGCTGACATGCAGAAGGATATTGAAATCAAGCATATTAAAACATTAATCCTTATTGAGAAAGATCTATATGTCAGTTGGTGACAAGGGTTATGAAACATATTTAAACGTTAACCGACGTCAGGTTAAGTCCATGTGTTATTATATTTGTGGGACGTATATATACTAGATACTGGTATGTGTAATATGTATGATAATATTTGGTGTGTTTGTGTACCTGCTGTTATGATTGAGCTGGTAATGAGTTATACGGTGAGATTAGTATTGATTACTGCGTACGGGATGGGTACGGCAGAATGACATAAAAAGAGTAACTCCAATGATGGAGATTGATATGATTCAGTTGATTGCTCAAGGATAGCAGATGATGGTACCGAATGTCGTATCACAGATCACTGCTAGTGTTGATGCAAATGTGATCGCAGAATTATAGATCGAGCAATCACATGATTATGAATATTTCAATTCTTAGTGTTATTACTAAGAGAGATAATGTCCCACCGAATACTATTATGACTACAAGTATTAGTTATAAACTAAACATGAATAGTAGTCGTAATGAATTAGATCCGGTATGAAGGATGTGTTTGTTGGTTGTATTAAGGAAATTATTAATAGTATACTGACGGTAAAGGGAGGAATAGATTAGCGAGGGGATAGAAAAGATCGAAATGGTTAAGGATATTGGTAAGAGTCTAGAACATTGTGTAGTGAAATATGCTACAGATATGTTGGTAGATTATGTTGTATCGTGATGGAACACGATGGTACAAAATTTTTGTTAGAAAATTATTACTCAGACGATATGGTGAGAATTTAAAATTCTTGTGCTAGAGCACTTTATTTCGAGTAATTAAGTTCAGAGATTGGAAACTGAGCTATGGAAGATAGAAATGTTGTGTGCTGATCACTTAGAACACGCTAATCGTTTGAAGGAATTGTCATGTCTGGTAACATGGCTAATTACTCCTGAAACTAAGCGAAGTGAGCGTTATATTGGGGACTAACTCCATCGATAAGGAGTATAGTCAATCCTGTAAAATATACAACCTTTGGAAGGGTTGTGTCACAAGCCAGCATTGATATATTTAACTCTATGGGAAGCGGACTGGAAGGACGTTAGGGGAGACGTCGAGTGTTAAAGAAGAGAAATGATAAAGGTATAGTGCAAGATAGGCTTTTGAATAAGTAGGTATGTCCTACAACCCAGAATTATACCAAGACTAGTTCTGGTGTGAAAACATGAACCGCATGAAGGGTCCTTCCCTAAATGTGGAAAATATAGTTATCGGCAGAAAGAAGAATGTCGAGTGTAGTAGGCCACAGATATGGTAAAGATGGACGTAATGCCCCAATTGTAGAACCAATTGAAGCCATGTGAACCGGCAACCCCAACCCATTCGTGTACAACCACTCCGAACCCAACAGCTTCAATAACAATCCATCCAAAGAAATCAAATTATGCCAAACAGTTGTGCTTGCTATGAATGTGGCAGTACAGAACGTTTCAAGAGAAATTGCCCAAGGTTGAACCAAGGTGTCGTTGGAAGACGAACCTCATGACAAGCATCAACCTCTGATCAAGCAAGGAGCCATGCTTTTGTGAGCAATTCGAATAAAGCAAGTCATGATCCAAAGGTGGTGTTAAGTGTGTTGTAGTTTTAAATCAATAGGCTTCGGTGATATTTTTACGGTCGCCGATAGAAGTCAGTTCCTGTTAACCTCCTACCATTTGGAAAGTTACCGATTAGTGGAACTACAGAACCCTATACTGTAGAATCGCTAACTGTAAATCCCTGATGGTTAACTAAATTGTTCGGAATTGTCCTATTATTCTGAACGATTAACCTTTCCTTATTGACCTACGACCAGTAAAGTTAAGAAGTTTTGACGTAATAGTTAACATGGATTGGCTAACTCAACATGAAGCTGAAATCAAATATGAAAAGAAGATGATTAGAAGCTCTCTTTCGGGCGATGAAGCGATTAGATACAAAGAAAAGTGTACGGTATTATGTTACCACTCTAACCTCGTCTTGAGATGTTATAATAATTACGTCAAGAAGACGGGGTGTATTTAACAAACGTGATTGCCACAGATTTAAAAGAAAACATATAGAAGATGTTTCGGTGATACGTAAATATCCAGAAGTTTTCCCAGAAGAACTTCCTGGATTACCGCCAACCCGACAGGTCGAATTCAGAATCGATTTAATACCTCAAGATGGCCCTGTTGCTAAAGCACCCTACTGACTTGCACCAACTGAAATGCAAGAATTATTGGATAAGGTTTTATACGACCTAGTTAGTCACCATGGGGTGCACCAGTGTTATTTGGGAAATGAAGGACGGAAGTGTTAGGATATGTATTGATTAGGGAGAATTGAATAAAGTGACGATCAAGAATAGGTATTCACTTCTTCGAAGTAAATGATCTATTTAACCAACTGCAAGGGGCGATTTATTTTTAGAAAATTGATCTTAGATATAGTTATCACCAAATGAAAAATCCAAGAGGAGGACGTTGCAACAATAGCGTTTCGGACTCGTTACAGCCATTATGAATTCTTATTTATGCCGTTCGGGTTAACAAATGCGCCGGCAGTGTTCATGGACCTCATGAACCGAGTCTGTAAACTTTATTTTGACAAATTTGTCATAGCATTCATTGATGATATTTTGATATATTTGCAACGTAAAGAAGAGCACGAACGACGTTTAAGGAAAATTATGGAAGTGTTAAAGCAAGAGGAGTTGTACGCGAAGTTTTCGAAATGTGATTTTGAATACAGAAAGCATAATCCCTTGGTCATGTTGTAAAGCAACAAGGATTTCACATAGATCCAAATAAGATAGAAACCATTAAAATTGGCAGTCACCCAAGGCGCCCAAGGAAATGCGCCAATTTTAGGACTAGCCGGAGACTATCAGCGGTTTATTGAAGAACTTTTAGCATTACCCAACTCATAATCCTTTGTACGACACAAATGTACAAATTTTATAGATGATAAGAGACCGCAGTCTCATATTCAACGAAGATGGGTCGAGTTGTTAAGCGATTATGACTGTGACATCCGTTATCACCCCGGCAAGGCTAACGTCGTAGTCGATTCCTTGAGTAGGAAAGATCGAGTTAAGCCATTGCGAGTGCGAGCGCTGGGGATGATAGTCCAGTCGAACTTTTCGGACCTGATTCGAGTCGCTCAACGTGAGGCGTTGAAAGAGGAACAATTGGAAAAGGAGGGACTTTACGGCAATGAGAAGAATTTCGAACAGCGCGTGGACGAAATTCCTTATTTCAAAAATCAGATTTGGATCCCGACCCTCCATGACCTTCGTAAATTAATCATGAACGAAGCGCATAGATCGAAATATTCCATACATCCGGGATCGGATTAGTCATTGATGATACGAAAATCTGAAAGGATTTTATTAATGGCCGAGTTTGGAGAAAGATATGGTTACGTATGTTGGTGAATATTTAAGTTATGCAAGAGATAAGGCTGCACACCGAAAACCCTAGGAAACGCCACAACGACAGAAAATTCGCTAATGATAGTGGGAATAAATTACAATGGATTTCGGGACGCAAATTCCAAAGATATATCAAAGGCATGATGTAAATTGGGTAATCGCGGATCGATTAACCAATCCTCACATTTCATCCCAATCCATGACGATTACCACAATGAATCCTCGCACAAATTCATGATGGTGAAATGGTATCTCGTCGTGGAGTACCATTTTCAATTATCTCATATCGAAATAGTCATTCTACTTACATTATTGGAAGGCGGGGAAGGAAGCATCGAGAGCTTGAAGCTTTCTATGGGTGAAGTAATTATCACCAATTTGTTGAATTGAAAATGGGCGTCAATCAAGCCATAAGATTTGAATTGATTCGAGAAACAACCAATCGGATTTATAATATTTAAGATAAGTTGAAAGCAGCGCGTGATTGGCAAAGGATTTATGCCAACATTCAAAGGAAACCATTGTTACCGGAAAGAGGTGACAAGGCATTTTTAAGGCATCACCCTCGAGAGGTGATATAAGGTTTGGCAAAACCGAAAATAGCTCCTTAATATATTGGACCTTATGAGACTATCTCCATGATTGGTCATTTAGTTTATCGATTAAAGTACTCCAGGGGCTAAGTACTATACTTGATGTTTTGCCATGTATACGGATTGAAAAGTACATAAGCGACGAGGCAACAAAAGTACCAGTAATGGAGGTACTCATAGAAGACATGCCTGATATCATAAATAATTCCGTAGAGATAGTAGACGGGAAAACTAAACAGTTTGGACATACCAAGCTTTATTGATTAAGATTAAGTGGAATTCACAGCGAGGACCAGATTATACCTGGTAACGCGAGGGTGAATTCTGAAGGAAAAACCCCCACCTTTCTTTCGGAAGGGGATAGTGGGCGTGTAAAATTTCGAGGACGAAATTTCTTAACGGGGGGAGAATGTAACGATTCCGACGAAACCAAGTATACCCTAGCCGGTAGACAATAGTTACGTTATATTTAATGTCGGGCACATGAATTACCATAGTAATTATACGAGAATACATGGTTCACTGTATTGATTGCACGTGAATATATAATTCATCGTATTGAATATGCGATTAATCGATCGATAGTTATTGAAACCCGAACGAATCGAGGGTTCAATTATAGACGATATCTATAGTATTTAATGATTTTACGAAGCATTAATGCTTCGGGATAAGTAAAGTACGGCACAGAAAAAAAAAAGAATTTTCGATTTAATGGTACGTCGGTACGTTAAACGAAACCTTTAATACCAAACCGAGCATGAGACGATCGATCAAGCCGAAAAAGATGCGCAATAATTAATAATATGATGTTTTAAGTTAATAAATGTCATGGTTTAAGTTTTTAAAGTTTTTAAATCGGTTTTATATAAATTTCATTTTTAAGCCGAAAACGACCGTTTTAGCCTCGTTTTAAGCCGAATTAAACATTTAACCGAACAACGAAATGAACCAGATTATCCAAAACATTATCCGGATTGCGAATATCCAAACATGTGGCTAGAAATGGAGAGGTGGGTCCACCCCACCCCCCTCATCTTTCCGATCGGAATTAAGGGTGTAACACCCATTCATTTGTTATTTTTTTAACAAACAATTGCAACATTTCTTCATCTCCTCTCCAACCTATGAACTAAAACCGAGATTTTAACAAGAAAACCGAGGTAAAAAGTCGAGTTATTTACGTTTCCATCTTCGTTTCTTGAGTTTATTTGCAAGAAAATGAGGTTTCAAAGATGAAAACCGATTCTTGCATGATCAAGTGATGTATACGGGTTATACAAGGGATCTTGGTCCAAGAAAAGAGTTAAACGAACCAAAAACGAACTTTTACGGTTTAAGTCTTTGTTTTTATATCATAACCGAAAACCATGAAAGAGATGGCTTGATTGTGGGTGTAACTTGCTTGGTGTGGTGTTATTGTGCTTGTAGGTGTTGTATATAGTTGTTAGCAAATGCTAGAAAGCGAGATTCTTGCGATTTGAAGCTAGAAACACAAGGTAGTTCGGTTTTTGTATGATGTTTGTGTTTTGGACAGATTGTGACACGTTTAGAGTTGGGTCAAGAAATTTTACAGCGGTGTTAGATATATGAAAATATGAGTTCTGTGAAATTTTGGTAATTTTTGGACAAAGGATGAATATTTGGTGAATTTAATGCTCGGTTTTGGCCAAAAATGGTGAAAAATAGTTAAATATCATGAAAAATTCTGGAAAATTCCAGATAAGCTATTTATAACATTTAAAAGTCACATACAATAGTTTAGGTCAGTTGGAGAAGTCTAAGTAGGCTTTTCGGTTAAACGAGTTCTAGGGTTTTCTAGCTCGGTTTTAGTGAAAATGGCATGTAAAAAGGGATTTTAGTTCTGGAAAAATTACAGGGTACTATGTGGATGGCAGGGGTCATCCAGGAAAAATTTGGGATTTTTCTAAGGTCGTTTGGTATTTACGACATATTTAGTGTTTAAATGGTGTTTAAAAATAGATAAATAAATTTTAAATATAAAAATTATTTCTGGAAATAGTTTTATAAAATTCCCCACTGTCAAAAAGTGATTTGTGCAAAATTTCAAGATCCGAGACTAAACGGATAATTATTTGTGCTAAAAAGAAAATAAAAACAAACTTCGAAAGTTTAAAACGCGTAAACCAGCAAAGTTCGGGTAGACGAGCTGACTGGTGTATAAAAACCCTAAAAATGAACTATTTTCATATAACTGAGTTAAACAAGTAAAAATAAATTATCCGAAAATAATTCGGATGATTTGAGTAATTTTTCCGATTTTACAAGTTTCCGGTGCGCTAAAGACGGAAACGGGTCCCGCGGCCAATCGGGGAGTCTAAACCGAGCTCTAATTTCACAACTTTAATTAAATTATCAGTCAACGACTATTTTCGGGTCGTGTGTGACCAAACTCATTTTTGAAACGTAAAAAACGGATAACCATGCTAGGCACGCAAAACGGGGAAAACCAAACTAATAGTAAGTTTGACTACTGAACTCTAAACGATATCACAATCTGAGTCCGGAGAAGTGTTTCTGGGTTAACATTGCCCCGGAATGGGTACAGTACTGGGTTTACAGTGTCCCCATATGTACCGGTTAACACGGTTAAAGTTATATTAATAGTGAGTGTATAGTAACGATCGTAGGGATCATATTACAGATTGGACGTGTTAACTGATAATGACTGTTGTTACCTGCTTGCATGTGCTAAGGTGAGTTTCACGAGCCCCTTTTTCTGAATTGTTTTTAAATATTTTCCCGGGGCGGAAATCATGTTACTATTGAAATGTTTAAGTACATACTGAACGCATGGATTTGCGTGTATTTATAAATATTTGATTGTATGGGAATCGTACGGAATGGGTACAGTACTGGGTTAAAAGTGTCCCCAGATGTCCCTAGAAGTGTTTCTGGGTTAACATTGCCCCCGGAATGGGTACAGTACTGGGTTAACAGCGTCCCCAGATGTCCCTAGAAGTTTTTCTTGGTTAACATTGCCCCCGGAATGGGTACAGTACTGGGTTAAAAGTGTCCCCAGATGTCCCTAGAAGTGTTTCTGGGTTAACAGTGTCCCCAGATGTCCCTAGAAGTGTTTCTGAGTTAACATTGCCCCCGGAACGGGTACAGTACTGGGGGATTTATCATGTGGGCTCAGCATAATTACATCGATAATATTATACTATGATATGGATTTATCATGGTTTATTCAAATTGTGAAACTCACCAACTATTCGTAGTTGACCCGTTTTCTCACATACTTTTCAGGTACAATTAAGATGAAGTGATTGCTTACGTGCTAAGTGCTTGATGTGTGTAAGATTTGCGTGCGGGATGTTAGGATACATTATAATAAATAGAATTATGTATCGTATTGTATGATGTGTGTATCACCTAGACGGTAATGAAATATGAGATAATGTAATTTGAAGTATATTAATGTATTCAGTTTTCTTTATAAACAATGTGGTTGATATCAGAGGTGTCTGTTGCATCCCGTTTACGTTTCCGCTGCGGTTACGGGGTGTTACACCCGACTTGGATCATAACGTACTAGCCATATCAACTCTAATATGTGTCTTGGGAAGACCGATTCCAACACCCTCAGCATCAGGATTCAACGAGCAAGATCCCTTGATACTTTCCCTTTCTTCTTCGTTGTCTTCTCAAGATGATCCTCGGCAGCTTTAACATGTTCTTATGTGAATAATCGAACACCCTGATCAGGGTACTCCTCTGCCGTCACATCTTCCATTTCAATCTCCTCGTCTTCATAAATAAATAACGTATTACCGTGTGGAATACTCCTATCAAGCAAAACGTCTTCATCATTTATTACCTCCACATGTTCCTCAGCTTCCAGCGCATCCATCTCTTCATCGTTCAACCCCCAACAATATAAATATTAGATCACGAGTTAGGGCATGATCAACAAATTAACCCTCCTTGATCTCGTCAGCATTGGCGGAAACTCATCACCACACCAACCTTATAATCCCTAAATAACACGGTGTTGGCTTTGATCGACTCGATAGGCTTAAAATTAGTCGTATCTTGATAAACGACTATCTGTCGATCATTGCCATCACCACCACCACTGCTAGTACCTGTAGTTGATTAGTCGTGAGCTTGTTTCTGCTCACTTCCACTTTCACCGGCATCATTGGGATCCTTATCTTCATCATCGTTCTTCAATTTCTTTATAGCCTCGTCTTTTCAAGTTAGTTGAAGAATAAGGTCCTCTTGCTCCTTCATCTTCACCCCTGAGCCGCAACAATCTCACGCAACTCCTTTGTCTTTTTCTGAAAATACGAGATATAACCCATCATACGACTTTGATTCATCATCATTTGCTCTTGAAATTAAAGATCAGCTGCCATTTGATTCTCATATAAATGAATCAAACTAAGAAGCATATCCATATGACGTGTATGTGGCAAAGAATGAAATGAAGTTGGTACTAGTTGCATTGGACCTTGTGGACGACTGATTCTCATAAATGATAAAGCTGAAGGTTTTGTAGGCATCATTGTAGGAGTACGAGAAATTACCGTTGATGTTGTAGGAGGAATTGGCATAGGAGATTAAAATAGATTTAGGAATTGAGCCAAGCCTTGGATCGGATGAAATAGTCGTCAGAGTAAGTACCGGGGTGCTAAGAGTAAGAGACACCACCGGTTGTTGTTGCACAGACGACCTAGGCACCTGTGGATTTATCTCCACTACCCAACCATGCCTAACATGACGCTTGGTGGTTGATCTTGCAGCTTTTCGTTGCCCTTACGTTTTCGTTGAGCAGCATATGAGCTTGCTGCCTCAACGTCAACATGTCATCCGTCGCCCCCATATCCACCATCATCATTACCTTCATCATCACCATTGTTCCCACTTGGTACCTCTTCACGTTCAGAATCCGAGTCTTCGTGTATCCAACGATCATTAGAAGGACATTCATAATCCGGATTAGCCAAGTGTCCAATCAAACGCTTGGTTCTCGGATGATCTTCTGGTTCTTGGCTACGATATGTCTTCATTCTTTTCAACATATCATTCGTCATGTGTTCTAATCGAAACACATCATCTTGTAGCGACTGATCAATCACCAGATCAGGAATCAAGTCCTGAATAAATAGCTGCGCGAATCGTGGATACATACGGAACTTGTTCCAACGATTCTTCACCAAGAAATTCTCCTTGAGATGGGAGAACATAAGCTCGGAGAAATTGAATGGTTTGTTTGATATAAGAGCAACAAACGTGGATTGAAGCATTATTCGACATTCATCAAAACCTCCCTTGCGTCCCCCAAAGAAAGAATCAACACATGTAATAAGTACTTGTACGGAGCACACAAGTACGCCTTGTTGTATTGTGAATGTTCAAGGTCTCCAGTATAGAACAATTACTAAATTAATCCACGAATCAACGTCTTATCGAATTCACATGGAAAATCCATGTTATTAGCAAATCTTTGCACTCGACGTATCACACCCGGAGTAAACGTGATAGTCGTCTTGTTGATCTCGGTGACAATGTAATTCGCGGACTCCACATGTATTTCCGAATTCCAAACGGACGGATTACAATAAAATGAACAGGTATATCAGTAGTTATCGCATAATGAATTTGAGATCAGCGTAAAAATGAGACGATATCGCCAAAGATGTCCTGATCTGCAAAATTGTCCTGCACGAATGCAAAAATATTTTGCTTCTTATAAAACAGCAACATAGGAGCAGCTGGGGCTTGTTGTTGTTATGCATGAGCTTGTTGAGCAGCAGGTTGTGGACCGATAGCAGGACCATCTTGAATCATCTCATTGGCCATTTCTATATATACACAAACTCAAAGGTCAGTTATATGAATATTTAACTTAAAACAAAATTTAATTTATACTTATAAAATTGAATTCTGTTTGAAGTAATTACAAGTGTCATTCTTTAACCCATTCGTTATGACGAACGAGGTCATTTATGATAACGAATAACATGATTCGTTGTCATCATAATGCCGAAAGAGTGAATAACGAATAGATACGGACGAATGAGTTTGTTCGTCAAATATGTGGGACGAATGAATGTTCATTCGTTACATAATAATACGAATAAAACTTATTCGTTATGAATACTCAACGAATGAGGCCATTCGTTTATTTCAAACAAGAATGACTTACTATTTATTCATGAAGAATAGACACCAAATAATTATTAAATTTGACCTCAGTTTGTCAAAGTCAAAATTAATTGGAAACCCAGGTGGTAAACATGCAACCAGTTTTCAGTAGAAACATGTATGACGATGAAACAATGAGATATATGCATCTTTGGGTTTGTATATACCTCGCTAATCATCCCCAAACAAACATTACTCATAAAGTACAAGTTAAAGCTAATTATTGTTCATAAAAAGCACCGGGTTAGCAAAACAATCAATTAGTCGATCAAACATGAATGAAATTTGACGAAAATCATCACGTTTGAACCGGTTTTACCTTGTAATTCTTAAATGATCAACAAAATTGTATTTAATTGAGGTTAAAATTTTTGGAAAATTTTGGCAAGATTTTGCTTTGTTTTTTCTTTAATCGAGGTGAACAAATGAGTCGATTCGTTCACCTCTTGTTCATTATATAAGATAGATTGAACGCAAACCAAGACAAACGAATGGACCCATTCGTTAATTAAAAATTAACGAATGGTTCACATTTGTTTGTTTATTCGTTAACCCCGTTAACAAAAAAAGAATAATTAAAAAAATTACATTTCATAACGAATCAGCCAAGATTTGTTCTTCATTCGTTATCAATGATAATGAAGACTGAGATCATACGTTATTAGAGTGAGCAGGAGCGAATATGATAGTGAATGAGTACATTCGTTATTATGTACAAGGCACAACTGATCATCAATCGTTATCATTAAATCTAACAAATGGGTTTTATTTGTTATGAAGGTTCATAACGAATAGAAACAAATAAATAACTGAAAAGTAAAATGATAAATTCCATTTTGAATATTCATGAATTAAATAATGCATCGAAACTTGTGTCCTGATAAACTTTACTTAAAATTCTTACCGCTCAGATTAAGATGTAATACCTTAACGTGCTTTGCGTTCAAAACACATAAGTTAAAAGAATTAACTTAAAAGTATGGATGGCAATGAAACCCGAACCCGATGGGAAAACCCCAAACCCGATATAAATGGGACGGGTAATATCCGACCCATTAGAGTTTGGGACGGGTTTGCTATTAGTTTTGAAATTTTTCGCGGGTTTGGGACGGGTTTGGGATTTCTAATATACCCGATTACCCGATAACATAAACTCATTTACACGATTATATACCCGATGTACCCGATATAACTTATTATACACACACACACACACACACACACACACTATATTCCATATATATTATTTGTCGAAACTTGTTTTTGTCAATTATTTGAGACATTTTATGTTTATGGTAACCATCTTTGTAATCCATTTGTTATATTTTGTCATAACTCGATAGAAACCTACCGGGTTTTGAGCCGGGTATACCCCACGAGTATTTTTACCCGATTAGAAACCCAAAACCCGACGGGTTTGGGACGGATTTTCATAACCGGGTATGGGTTTGGGAATACCGAAACCCGACCCAAACCCGACCTATTGCCATCCCTACTTAAAAGTTGATTAACTTAAATTAATTAAATAAAAGAATTAAATAAAAAAACGTGGGAAAATCTTTTTGATGTTTTCTTGTTTAAATTGGTACCTTTTAGCTCGAAAATCGCAAATAAAACAGAATGTAAACTAAAAACACAATATATTTGGATTTTTTTACCTTAACCCAATGAAGAATGAGCTCAAAGGACGAATGAGGATACATTCATCATCCCATAAGTTATCCTGATCACCATTCGTCAACCAGTCATTCATACATTAAAACAGTTTCCTCATACGTTATCAATGTGTCTTCATTCGTTACCCTTGAACGAATAGACCACATTTGTTATGAATAAACTTCATCATTCGTTATAACAGTTACACGAATGACCTCATACGTTAACAAATCCACATTCGTATAATCCAATAACGTATGAGCCAACATCCGTTTGATAGCGAATGAGTCTCCATTCTTTATACCCATAGTTTAAAGGCATTTGTTAAACTCCATAACGAATGATATTTTATAAATTAACGAATGGCCTCCATTCGTTAAACTCCCGTAACCAATGGATACAGTAGCATAACGAATGGGTTCACTGGAAAAACAGTTTTCGCCGAAAAAAACAATTACAAGGCCAGAAAATACAGTTACTTCGGTGGATTCTGTAAATCAAAGCTTCATCCATGGTGAAATCATCAAAACACCATAATGAACCATGAAAATCAGCACGAACACTCGGATTTTCATTCTGATCACGAATCTATCATCCAATTAACTTAACAATCACTAATTTGATTTGAATCTAATCAAACAATAACTTACTCTTTAATGGCAGATCCTTCAATACACCATAATTAACCACCAGATTACACATGAAGCTTCGTATTACCTCAACGAGCATGAATCTGCCTGTTGGGAATTATATTTTAGACCGACGCATCGAATCGTTGCTCGTTCATAGTGAGAAATTAAAGAAAGACAACAAGCTATTATAACGAGTAATTGAAGCATTTGTCGAGTGAAATATTATATTATGTTTTATTCCTTTAGTCTTATCCACGTGGCGGTGGAGTGAAGACCAAGGCACAAGACTACTATAAATAGATGATTTAGGTCATGTGTGCATTGTGAGATATATTTCATTGTATTGAGAGTTTGCACCCGGGGAAGAGCTCTCCCCAGGTGGCCATTCCTTTATGATTATATATGTATGTATGTATGTATGTATGTATGTATGTATGTATGTATGTATGTATGTATGTATGTATGTATGTACTGTATGAGACTTCTTAATGAGAATCATTCGATTAATGAAATCATGCTACTATATCTATATTTTGTGTTTTGATTACAATTGTTCATCCTATTATTGATTGTTAATCAAATCGAACTCTCCACATCCGTCCTTTATTATCTTTCAAGAATGAATACTAGTTATGATTCGACCCAAGATCTGAGTTCGTTTATCACCGTTCGACACGCTTCCGTACCGGGGCTCGGTTATGTCAGTTGGAATCAGAGCGGGTTACCGAATCGTTTAGACTAACCGCTGAACTAGATTCAATTCGCTCTTGAATCCACCATGGACGTTAAACTTGAAGTTCGTTGAAGTTTTTGTGGGATTTTTGCATGGTTTTGGATGAAAATTGATGATTCGAAGATAACTTATCTGAATTGATGCTTGAGTTGATGATTAGTTCGGAGATTCAACATCGATTCACGTTTATATGTCTATTTTCGTCCAGATCTACTGTTTTCGGCTCGTTAAAGGTTAAATTCGTTTTTATGAAATGTCTCAGATCTAAGTATTTGATAAATTGATGAATGATTGATGATAGAATGATAATTTTATGATGGTTTGTTGAGGTTTTAATTATTAGTTTCTTGTATCAAGGGTTTTAGTTAGATTCATGTATCAAAATTTGGGGAAACTGATGTGCGTCTAATGAATGTTTTTCCTATGGAACTCCAAACTAAGCATTAATTTATAAAACGAAAATCCTAATGAATCCACACACAACCGGCAAGTGTACCGATCAAAAGTAGTATAGACCTAAGAGGTCCGAGTATCGAACACAAGGACACGCGAGAAAGCCTATAATCACTAAACTCTAGACAAGACCTTCCTAAGAATAATATTTTTTACATAAGGACACGCAAGAAAGCGTTAATTTATAAATTGTCCATGAACACCTCCATAGAGTCCTCAATCATATTATGGAAAATGGCCACCATACACATCTGAAATGTGGCCGGAGCATTACACAGTCCGAACGGCATACGTTTATAGGAAAACGTTTCGTAAGGCAAGTAAAAGTGGTTTTCTCCTGGTCATCGGAAGCTATCGGAACCTAGAAATACCCGGAGAAACCATCTAAGAAGCAGTAGTATTGCTGACCTACTAAACGCTCCAACATCTAATTATTGAAGGGTAAAGGAAAGTGGTCTTTCCTGGTGGCATCATTCAGTCTGCGATAGTCGATGCAGACTCTCCATCCAGTCACAGTTCTAGTAGGAATGAGCTCGTTCCTCTCATTGGTGACGACAGTCATGCCGCCCTTTTTAGGAAACACTTGAACTGGTCTCACCCAAGCACTATCAGAAATGGGGAAAATGATTCCCGCATCAAGGAGTTTAATAATCTCCTTCTTCACAACCTCTTGCATTTTCGGATTAACCCGCCTTTGCGGCCGAATGACAGTTTTGAAATTATCCTCCATGAGGATATTATGAGTACAAAATGAAGGGATGATACCCTTAATGCCGATAATCTTCAATGAAATCGCCTCCTTGTGCTCTCGTATCGCCCTCAACAACTTCTCTCCCTCAAACTCCGTCAAAGAAGATGCAATAATAACAGGCAACTTCCTCTCTTCATCTAAAAACGCATACTCAAGATGGGCAGGCAAACCCTTAAGCTCTAAGGAAGAAGCAGGACATTCAACGTAAGGTCGGTCCATTGGATCATCTCGTATGATCTCAACAGACAAGCCAGATTCAGGGCCATGTGACTCGATGTCGTTATCCAAGGACTGATCGGTCATGGCAACCATCTCAATCTCCGGAATCTCCCTATCGAGAATCTGGGTGTTGGAGGCACATCCTCCATAGATCTCACTGAAAAACTCCCCAACATGTTCCATGATGGTATTGATGAAGTATAAGGACTCATAAGCAAACTTGGGGTGTTTTAGTGACTGTCGAACGTCAAAGGTGACGTTCTCATCCCCAACTCTCAAAATCAACTTACCCTCGCAGACATCGGTCAACGCCTGTGCAGGGCAAGGAATGGTCGACCTAAGATAAGTGGGACACTATCATCATCGTTCATGTCCAAGATGATAAAGTCCACTGGGAAGATGAACTTGTTGACACGAACAAGCATGTTCTCGACCACCCCTCGGGGGTATTTCACAGAACGATCAGCAAGCTGGATACTCATCCGGGTAGGTCTCGGTTCGCCTAAACCCAATTTGCGATACACGGAATACGACATGAGGTTAATACTGGCACCAAGATCCGCCAACACATAAACTACCGTATCATCACTCAAGATACCGGGAAACGTGAAACTCCTTGGATCGGATATCTTTTCTGGTAACTTTCTCTGCAAGACTGCAGAGCAACTAGCACTAAGAGGAATGGAAGAGACCTCAGCTAACTTCTATTTGAAAGAATATCCTTAAGGAACTTTGCATATTTTAGCATTTGAGTGAGTGCCTCAAGGAATGGAATGTTAAGGTGATGCTTCTTCAAAAGATCAAGAAATTTGGAGCTCTGCTCCTCGTCTCTATCCCTGCGAAGTCTCCCGGGGTATGGAAGTCTAGGTTTGTAGACTCTCGCTGGTGTGCTAGGTAATTGTTGGTCCTCTGCATGTGGGGCTGCGCCTCTGATGCACCTTGGCCGGTGGAGACTCCAACTGAATCTCCTCATCCACCTGCTGCTCTACATCGACTGCAGGCTCCTGATTCACAGGCTCATTGTGTGCCCCTACACCACTCCTTGTCGTCACAGCCTTCTGATTTTGCTCAGTGTTACTCGGAAGTGTACCTGGAAACCTCTCGTTTAATCGACTCGCAATCTCCCCCATCTGACGCTCGAGATTCTGAATGGATGCCCCCTGATTCCTCATGAATGACTCGTGCTTCTGAAATTTCTCTTGAGTCTCTTTGTGACGGGAGTCCTCTTGAGTCATAAGCTGAGACAACATCTGTGTCTGCTGTGCCATCATCTCCTCTAACGTGGGCTTCTTCTCCCCACTACTCGCTCCCTCACCGGAATCCTGGAATAGACTCTGACGCTGCTGGAAGCCGGACTGATTAACGTTTCTCCAGTTGGAATTTTGATTACTCCTTCACCCAGAATTATAAGAATTGAAAGAATTTAGATTTCGGTTTGGATTACTAACAAAGTCTACTGCCTCCTCCTGGAAACCTACGGGGCACTGAACGGTATCATGCCCTCCTCTACAGATCTCGCACAACTTACTCTTCACCTGCAAGTCCTTCACGATCTTCCCCTACGCCTCAACCTGTGCCGCATGTGCGGTGCTCGTGTCGACCGAATGTATACCGCGTGATAAGGCGTCAACGGTTTTGGTGCTCTTAGTGGGTCGTCGCAGGTATCCACTCATGGCTAACCCGTTAAACAAAGCAATGCACTCATCTGTATTCTTCGTCGTCAATAAGTTTCCACCCGCAGCCGTGTCTAGCATACTCGGAGTCGCGTACGTCACTCCGTTATAGAACTTTTCAACCACTGCCCAGTCTTGCAGGTCGTGGTTTGGGCATAAAGCAAGTAGATATTTGAATCTCTCCCACGCCTCGTATAAGCTCTCGGTGTCCTCCATCTGGAAAGAATGAATCTGGCTACGCAAACGAGCGGCCTTAGCCGGAGGATCATATTTCTCAAGAAACTGGGTCTGCATAGCGGCCCAAGTAGCAATGGATCCAAGTGGGAGGGACTCAAGCCACAAACTCACATGATCAACAAGTGAGAACTGAAAAACGCGGAGTTTGATGGCGTCTTCGGATACACCGGCGAGATGAAAAGTGTCGCAAATATGTGCAATGCAAGTGAGATGAAAATGCGGAATTTCGTGGAGTACCCGTGAAATTGAGATGATCTTAGAGCTCGCTTACACTAAGTATACCATCAGTGGGAACTTTGCTTTCTGGTTGGTAAGCGGCTTTGTCCTTTTCACTTCTTATTACTCTTTTCGAATGAGAGATGGTGTTCATAATGTTTGATGGAATCCGCCAATTCGTCGTAACTGTGATGGCTGGTGGAGCAATGCGGGATCTCGCGCCCGCATCGACCGGACGGGCTCGGTCTGCAACTGTCCTCCTCGGTGGTGGAAGTGCATCGCCCATGATCCTATCCCTAATGACGGATTCAGAAAAAGTAGGAGAAGAGGATGTATTACCAACAGACGTAGAAGAACTGTAAGACGGTCTGGTACGACGTCTCTCACGAAACTCTCTCTCAGATTCAGAAAATCCCTCAGATTCAGGCTGCCCTAGAGATTGAGTACGTCTCATACAACTATTAAGATAAACAAAAGAAACAAAAATTAGCTAAAATATTTAAACAAAGCAAAACAAAAAACAAGTAGCAAACAACGAAAGTCCTAACTCGAGTCGTTCTCAATACGCCTCAAACCGTGCCCCGGCAACGGAGCCAAACACTTGATGTGTGTTTAATGAACGCTTTTCCTATGGAACTCACAACTAAGCTTTAAATTTATAAAACGAAACTCCTAATGAATCTACACACAACCGACCTAAACCTAAGAAGTCCGAGTATCGAACACAAGGACACGCGAGAACACCAATGATCACTAAAATCTAGACAAGACCTTCCTAAGAATAAGACTTTTTTATTGATTTTTAATAAATTAAACTACCTGACTTAAATTACTTTAACTAAATTAATTAGATAGACTTAACTTAACTTGACGTAATACTTGATGAAACTTAGAAGCTTAACTAGCAATAGAGAAAATGTCTACCTACGTAAGAATCCTATTGAAGGTTTAACAAGCTAATGGATTGTATAATCTCACGACACCGGAATATATGGATGACACAACAAAGGCTCGCTCAAGAAAGCTAGATCACATCTCGATCTCACTAACAAACCCTAACTTACACTTAATTGATTTTAAAGCAAACCGGGAAACGAGTTGCTAGAGTGTTCTAATGTCGACTCTCCTCTCGGACTCACCGACACACGACCCTAATGGAAACGAATACTACGCAACTAATGATAGAGGAACATTTTGGTTTAACTTAAACTAGATCAACTAATTGCTAATAAACCCAAACCCGACAAGAACCGAACCCGCTCTCGCGCGATCCTAATACTAACAAGCAAAAGCAATGAGACGACTTTACTTCCTATCACCTCTCGGTCTCTAAGAAGGTGCCTACCCGCTGAATCTAATCAATTAACACACCCAATAAAACCCTACGGTTGTACTTCCCGCAAACAATCTCTAAACACAAAGTAAAGAGTCAAACAAGCAATAGTCAATCAAAACTAATTTAATCAATTAAAGCAAGGGGTACATGAGTATAATTAACAAAATCCCAGCCAATAAAAACAACCTAATTCAATATTAAACCAAACTTTCATTAACAAATCAAGTCATATTGATCAAACAATCCATAAAACTCACTAAAACCTAACAATATTCATCAAACCTAGGTAGAACTAACAAGTTTCGCCTAACATAAATTTCGGAAAGCAGCTATAACTCTTAATAAGCATCATGTTAATCATCATAAACATCATATTAATCATTCAACAATCTATCAAGATCATACACAACTCAATCTTCAATTCAATTGCAAAAAAATTAAGTTTAAAGATCAAATCAACAAGTATGAACTTTGAACAAGAACACAAAGTTTATAAGAGTTATACTCAATGATTAGGGTTGAAATAAATGATGAAGATGAACCCTAGCTACTATACCAAGTTTTCCTTAACGATCCTCTTCTTCTCCTTGGCTGCCAATAGCTTCCACAAAACTTTTTTCACTCTTCTCTTGCTGCCTGCTTGCAATCGGACCAGATTAGGGTGGTGTTTTGTTTTATAATTCTTTGTTATTGCTGCCCACCGTTGATTAATTCCAGCCACACAATTTATATATACGTGTTTCCTTGAAAGAAACACAATCACAAACTTAACAAATGTTATCCGACCATCAAAGCCAACAACAAAACACTTTCCTCTTTTCTTGCTTATTTCCGATCGGGATAAGTGTAAGGTGTAACACCCCGTAACCGCAGCGGAAACGTAAACGGGGCGCAACAGACACCTCTGATATCAACCACATTGTTTATAAAGAAAACTGAATACATTAATATACTTCAAATTACATTATCTCATATTTCATTACCGTCTAGGTGATACACACATCATACAATACGATACATAATTCTATTTATTATAATGTATCCTAACATCCCGCACGCAAATCTTACACACATCAAGCACTTAGCACGTAAGCAATCACTTCATCTTAATTGTACCTGAAAAGCATGTGAGAAAACGGGTCAACTACGAATAGTTGGTGAGTTTCACAATTTGAGTAAACCATGATAAATCCATATCATAAGATAATATTATCGATGTAATTATGCGAGTCCACAAGTGAAACCTCTGACTATACACACACACAACCCCGTGGCATACTCCGCCCACGAACCTGCCCCAAACCGCTATGCCTAACATTGCATAGCAAAAATATATATCAACAACAAAATAGACATGTGCAACTGGCTGGGAAACATCAGCAAATCCATGTCGGACCAGTTAAGTTTGTCAGACCAATAGTACTATCCACACTCTACCGGCTTTCAGTTAATCACTCGTGTTCCGGGGCCTTAGAATGTTAGCAACTCAGACAATTACCATCTTAGTACATTTCCGTACGATTCCCGTACAATAAAAAAATATATAAATCCACGCAAATCCATGCGTTCAGTATGTACTTAAACATTTCAGTAGTAACATGCTTCCGCCCCGAGAAAATATTTAAAAACAATTCAGAAAAAGGGGCTCGTGAAACTCACCTTAGCACATGCAAGCAGGTAACAACAATCATTATCAGTTAACACGTCCAATCTGTATTATGATCCCTACGATCGTTATTATACAATTATTGTTTAAATAATCTTTAACCGTATCAACCGGTACATCTGGGGACACTGTTAACCCAGTACTGTACCCATTCCGGGGGCAATGTTAACCTAGACACACTTCTCCGGACTCAGATTGTGATATCGTTTAGAGTTCATTAGTCAAAATTTCTATTAGTCGTTTTTCCCGTTTTTCGTGTCTAGCACGGTTATCCGTTTTTACGTTTAAAAATGAGTTTGGTCATACACGACCCGAAAATAGTTGTTGGATGATAATTTAATTAATGTTGTGAAATTAGAGCTCGGTTTAGACGCCCCGATTGGCCGCGGGACCCGTTTCCGTCTTTAGTGCACCGGAAACTGTTTTATCGGATTAAATTACTCAAATCATCCGAATTATTTTCGGATGATTTATTTTTACTTGTTTAACTCAATTATATGAAAATAGTTCATTTTTTAGGGTTTTTATACACCGGTCAGCTCGTTTAGGCGAACTTTACCGGTTTACGCGTTTTAAACTTTAAAAGTTTGATAATTAGCAAAAATAATTATCCGTTTAATCTCGGATCTTGAAATTTTGCACAAATCACTTTTTGACAGTGGGAAATTTTATAAAAATATTTCCAGAAATAATTTTTATATTTAAAATTTATTTATCTATTTTTAAACACCAAATATGTCGTAAATACCAAACGACCTTAGAAAAATCCCAAATTTTTCCTGGATGTCCCCTGCCATCCACATAATCCCCTGTAATTTTTCCAGAACCAAAATCTTTTTTTACATGCCATTTTCACTAAAACCGAGCTAGAAAATCCTAGAACTCGTATAATCGAAATGCCTACCTAGACTCCTCCAACTGACCTAAAATTTTGTGTGTGACTTATACATGTTATAAAAAGCTTATCTGGAATTTTCCAGAATTTTTCATGATATTTAACTATTTTTCACCATTTTTAGCCAAAATCGAGCATTAAATTCACCAAATATTTATCCTTTGTCCAAAAATTACCAAAAATTCACAGAACTCATATTCTCATTCTTAATTACTTCAACCTTACTCGGATCAACGTGTATTCTTTGGTGGTTTACAACGTGACCGAGGAATTGCACTTCTTGTAACCAGAAGTTACACTTGGAGAATTTTGCATACAACTCCTCCTGATTCAGAAGCTCTAAAATTATTCTTAAGTGTCGCTCGTGCCCTTCTTTACCTTTCGAGTGGATCCAAATATCGTCAATAAACACGATGACGAATTTGTCGAGGTAGGGTTTACAGACTCGATTCATGAGGTCCATGAACACTGCTGGAGCATTTATTAGTCCGAAAGGCATAACTAAGAACTCGTAATGGCCGTAGCGAGTCCGAAACGCTGTTGTTGCAACGTCCTCCTCTTGGATTTTTCATTTGGTGATAACTATATCTAAGATCAATTTTCTAAAAATAAATCGCCCCTTGCAGTTGGTTAAACAGATCATTTACTTCGAAGAAGTGAATACCTATTCTTGATCGTCACTTTATTCAATTCTCCCTAATCAATACATATCCTAACACTTCCGTCCTTCATTTCCCAAATAACACTGGTGCACTCCATGGTGACTAACTAGGTCGTATAAAACCTTATCAAATAATTCTTGCATTTCAGTTGGTGCAAGTCGGTAGGATGCTTTAGCAACAGGGCCAGCTTGAGGTATTAAATCGATTCTGAATTCGACCTGTCGGGTTGGCGGTAATCCAGGAAGTTCTTCTGGGAAAACTTCTGGATATTTACGTATCACCGAAACATCTTCTATATGTTTTCTTTTAAATCTGTGGCAATCACGTTTGTTAAATACACCCCGTCTTCTTGACGTAATTATTATAACATCTCAAGACGAGATTAGAGTGGTAACATAATACCGTACACTTTGCTCTGTATCTAATCGCTTCATCGTCCGAAAGAGAGCTTCTAATCATCTTCTTTTCATATTTGATTTCAGCTTCATGTTGAGTTAGCCAATCCATGTTAACTATTACGTCAAAACTTCTTGACTTTACTGGTCGTAGGTCAATAAAGAAAGGTTAATCGTTCAGAATAATAGGACAATTCCGAACAATTTAGTTAACCATTAGGGGTTTACCGTTAGCGATTCTACAGTATAGGGTTCTATAATTTCACTAATCGGTATCTTTCCAATTGATAGGAGGTTAACAGGAACTAACTTCTATCGACGACCGTAAAAATATCACTGAAGCCTATTGATTTAAAACTACAACATACTTAATACCACCTTTGGATCACGACGTGCTTTATTTGAATTACTCACAAAAGCACGGCTCCTTGCTTGATCAGAGGTTGATGCTTGTCAAGAGGTTCGTCTTCCAACTACACCTTGGTTCAACTTTGGGCAATTTCTCTTGAAACGTTCTGTACTGCCACATTCATAGCAAGTACAACTATTTGACATAATTGATTTCTTTGGATGGATAGTTATTGAAGCTGTTGGGTTCGAAGTGGCTGTACATGAATGGGTTGGGGCTGCCGGTTCACATGGCTTCAATTGGTTCTATAATTGGGGCATTACGTCCATCTTTACCACACCTGTGGCCTACTATCACTCGACATTCTTCTTTCTGCTGATAACTATATTTTCCACATTTAAAGAAGGACTCTTCATGCGGTTCATGTTTTCACACCAGAACTAGTCTTAGTATAATTCTGGGTTGTAGGACCTACCTACTTATTCAAAAGCCTATCTTGCACTATACCTTTATCATTTCTCTTCTTAAAAAATAACTCGACGTTTCACCTAACGTCCTTCCATTCCGCTTCCCATAGAGTCAAATATATCAATGCTGGCTTGTGACACAACCCTTCCAAAGGTTGTATATTTTACAGGATTGACTATACTCCTTATCGATGGAGTTAGTCCCCAATATAGCGCTCACTTCGCTTAGTTTCAGGAGTAACTAGCCATGTTACCAGACATGACAATTCCTTCAAACGATTAGCACACAACATTTCTATCTTCCATAGCTCCGTTTCCAATCTCTGAACTTAATTACTCTAATAAAAGTGCTCTAGCACAAGAATTTTAAATTCTGGCCATCTCGTCTGAGTAATAATTTTCTAACTATAATTTTGTACCATCGTGTTCCATCACGATACAACATAATCTACCAACATATCTGTAGCATATTTCGCTACACAATGTTCTAGACTCTTACCAATATCATTAACCATTTCGATCTTTTCTATCCACTCGCTAATCTATTCCTCTCTTTACCATCAGTAAACTATTAATAATTTCCTTAACACAACCAACAAACATATCCTTCATACCGGATCTAATTCATTACGACTACTATTCATGTTTATTTTATAACTAATACTTGTAGTCATAATAGTATTCGGTGGGACATTATCACTCTTAGTAATACCACTAAGAATTGAAATATTCATATTCAAGTGATTGCTCGATCTATAATTCTGCGATCACATTTGCATCAACACTAGCAGTGATCTGTGATACGACATTCGGTATCATCATTTGCTATCTTTGAGCAATCAACTGAATCATATCAATCTCCATCATTGGAGTTACTCTTTTTACGTCATTCTGCCGTACCCATCCCGTACGCAGTAATCAATACTAATCTCACCGTATAACTCGTTACCAGCTCAATCATAACAGCAGGTACACATACACACCAAATATTATCATACATATTACACATACCAGTATCTAGTATATATATGTCCCACAAATATAATAACACATGGACTTAACCTGACGTCGGTTAACATTTAAATATGTTTCATAACCCTTGTCACCAACTGACATATAGATCTTTCTCAACAAAGATTAATGTTTAATATGCTTGATTTCAATATCCTTCTGCATGTCAGCATAACCGATACATGCTCACCGTGAGCACCAAACGATTACGTACCACGGAGTTATAATATCCGTGTCTATTCGTATATCTGGCATACACGGTATACCACCTACGAACGAATAACCAACTATGCTATAATGATTCCAACACCTCTTTGTGTATGGGTAATCATTCTATTCGAGTATACATGGGTATAGGCATCTAACGGATGTAAGGATAACATAGGGAGTTGCAAGGTTCAGGGTAATCGCGCAACCCATGTTGCCTTCAAATATTATCAATTACTATTATGGGAAACTCTATCACTTGCTCAGTCAATGTCCTCAGGCGTTCTAGGTTCGCTAAAATCGGTGATTCTCGATCTGGAGTTGCTATGACTCATATGTTTGAGAGTGAGAAATACATATATATATTTCTATATATTATTTTTATCTACTTATTTATTATCAAATTTATTATTATTATTAGTATTTCTTTTTTTTTTACCTTAATGGAATAAGAATGGGTTCAGGTACAGGTCCGTCCGTACGTGAGGGTCGGCGGTTCGGGTGAACATAGGGAGTTATTAGAATATACGGTACCGGTGTTGGTAGGGTAAGGGATTCATCAATTTTGGTGGGGAGTGACGGTTAATAGATATTTCTGGTTAATGTCAAACGGGAGATCTAACTTGGCACTATCATAACTATGGCCCGATAAGTCAGACTTATCATCAACCGATGCTCTAGAAATTTCAGCATCCTCGGTACTCTTTATTATTTCATCCCCCCGGTTCCTTATCCGGGTCCTATTTCTCAATACATGTACCCACAAGATATGCACATATATATATATACACATTAGCACGCATAAATAATATTATATACTTTACACATATGTTGCCATTTTTACCTATTAATGTTCCCCGTGACTTCCCCTGAATTCCCTCGTGCGGACAAGTCTGTTATTATGTTCCGGACCATAATAACTCACTTGTCCATCCAAGTTCATCCAGATCTCGTCACTATAAATTATTAGTTGATATTCAGATCCTATAATACTTGAGCTATGTTGAAATTAAGTATGCCCGAGACACATACTTATACTAATGTGGCTAACTGTGTTTGATCCAAGTCGGGTCATACCCAATAACAAGCTAGACAACACCAAATGTATTCTTTTAATGATTTGATCATTTAAACGAATACCGAACACTAAGTGTTTAGAGAATTGGTTTTCTAAACAAACACACTTGATAATTTAAATAAATTATCTGGATAATTTATTTATATAAATTAATTATTTAATTGGTTAAATAATTAATATAGCATGTATGTTTTATAAAATTAGTTTTATAAAATAAGAGATGGAGATGTTTTAAATGTTAAAACACAAAACAAAAAAAAAATAATAATAATAATAATAAGCATAACCGGCCACCCATGTGGGTGGGGGTTTTGGTCCAATAAAAAACTTTGTCTCCATGTGATGACAACTTTATACATCTCCAATAAGATTACATGCATTTGGGTCTTGACTTGGGATTATTATTAAAAATTTTGAATCAAGAAAATCATCCATCTCTCTCTCAATATTCACGGCTCACTTGAGCAGAATTTTGAGAGCTTTGTGAGCTTGTTAAAGTGTTCATAAATCCTAGCAAACTACTTGGTGTTGTCACAAATAGCTTGGGGTATCACACTCTTGAGGTCTTCTTCTTTGGAGGCTTGCCATTCATCCACCATCATCTTCAACAACTTACTTGTTCTTCTAAAGGTAGAAGAAGGTACAATTTACATTTTGTGAGCATCTTGTTCTTGTAATTTTGATCCTTGTTCATTGGGTTTTAGATTTAACATAATGGTATGTTCATAACAAGTTATAAAATCTAAGCTTCCGTTGCGTTTTCTAGTTAAATATGGTTAACTTGAACTTTGATAATCTTGTATAAAACCCAACAATGGCATCAAGAGCCGGTTACAAGGACTTATGCTCCTTACATGTTCATAGATTTCGGGTTTTTCATGGGTGAAAAAGGGGTCCGAAATTTTGGTGGATTTTACCCCTCATGGTTTTGTAAGATCTTGACATGCATGAAAAGATCTTAGGAAACCATTATTAACATTTGGATGTTGAAAATAAAAAAAAAATAAAAAAAAATTTGGGCCGTAGCCTCTTGGGGGGGGGGGGGCGGTTTTATTTGGTGTTTTTGGGCATTGGTTGCTTAGGTTGCATGCTTAGAACATTTGGTATGTTTGATTGTGTCATAACCGAAACCTAGACCTTGGATGTGTTGATTGTTGTTTGTGTATGTTGATTATGTTTATTATTCAATATGGTTGTAATAATTCATAATCTTAGGCTTGTGTAATTTATTTATTCATAAGTTGGTATGTAATAAATAGATTAGTTGCATTTTCTTTTTTTTTGAAAAATATGTATTAGGATACATTTTGTAAAAATTGAAGATGCAAGAATTGGTGGATTTGGGCCTTGGACCGAAATTTTGGGCTTGTTGGGCCTCACCGGCCCATCATGGGATTCAAGCCCATTAGGCCCATAAATTTCACTCTTGGGCCCAAGAAGACTTTTGGAAGTTTGGAGCCCATTTACAAGCCCAACAAGAACACAACAACTTGGAAAGGATACTTGAAGCATTTGGATGCAAGATCAAGTGGGAGTCAACATTCCATCCTTGTGTCATGTTTTGTCCCTTAGGTGTGACTTATGACCTATACTTGTTTCGGCTAACAAGTATGGTCAAACTTAGCGGTTCTCGGTTATGACTATATTTTGCATGTGTTTGCTTGGTTGTTTGTTTTACTTATTGTAATGTGTGGTTGATAGATATTAGGATATCCAAACCGTCACATAGGAACGACAACAAGCATAAAACGGGTTCTAATATATATTTGGTAATATCGCGTCAATTAGTTTAATTAAATGGGTTTATTAAAACTAAGCGATTACTCACATATAATAAAATTGGTTTTATTATAACTTGAACCTTGAAAATTGGTTTTCAAAATCGCCATATTACTAAATGCATGTTAGGATATGGCATAATGTTTTTCAAACTAGAATATTGGAAAACTTAAAATCCCTTTTTCATAATTACCAAGGAAACAAGTCTTACACCATCCTTTTGTATGACACTTAACGTATTAGGGAACTTTAAATGGGATAAAGGTCACCTAACCATTTTGAGCAAACTAATATACTTAGGGTAATATTAACATATTTGTGGGATAAAGGTCACCTAACCACTTGTATGTTAATCTTACATGTTTATACAAGTAGGACGACTTGAATTGGAAACCATGTGATAAAGGTCACCTAAGCATGGGGATCTAATGGTGTTGATGGGATAAACATGCCAACACGAAATAAGGATTTCGAATGGTCCCATACCTCTAGAAGTTGCAAAAGGTTGCAATTGTCAAGATTGACTACCTTGTTAAATCAAATAACGGGATAAAGGTCACCTAACCGAAATTTGATTTATCGTTGGATTCTAGAATTTAATTATTATTTTAAAATTTGGAATAAAAGGGTATTAATAATTAAATTGTTTATAATACTAAAATAAAACTTTGTTAAATTTTGTAGATGGCCGCTAACAATGCAAACACCTCTACCCATAACACCCGTAACCTATCCTTAAGAACCATCCTTGAAAAGGATCGTCTAAACCATAATAACTTTATGGATTGGTATCGCAACTTAAGAATAGTTCTCAAACAAGAAGAGATATCATATGTCTTAGACGATCCCATTCCCGATGAGCCTAACGTGGAAGATGAGGAGGCGTATAACGATTGGGTCAAGTACACCAAAGATTCGGTGCAAGCCTCTTGCCTCATGTTGGGGACTATGATTCCCGAAATCCAAAAGGATTTCGAGCATCATGGGGCATACGACATGATAACTCAATTGAAGGAAATGTTCCTTCAACAAGCTAGAGCGGAACGTTTCGAAACGGTTCGAGCGTTTCATGCATGTCGTATGGAGGAAACCCAAAGCGTCTCATCTTATGTCCTAAAGATGAAAAGCTACATTGAAAAGCTTCGTAGGTTGAATTGTCCCGTCTCAAATGAGTTGGCTACGGATTTGATCCTCAACTCTTTGACCAAAAGGTTTGAAACCTTTGTCATGAACTATAACATGAACGGGTGGGACAAAAGCATTGGTGAGCTTCACGCAATGCTAAGAACGGCCGAAGCGGGAATGGGTAAAAGGGTTTTACCCGTTCTAACAATCAATGAAGGGAAAAGGGGACATAACTCCAACCCCAAAGCAAGTGTTGCTAAGGGCAAGGGCCACGTCCAAGGAAAGGGAAAGAGGAAAGCCATCACGCCCATCAAACCGAAGGAAAAAAAGCAAAAGGTTGCGGCGCAAGATCCATGCTTTGAGTGTGGAGAGATAGGTCATTGGAAAAGGAATTGTCCGACCTATCTCAATGCGTTAAAAGATAAGAGGGATGCGGGGCATACCTCAGGTATTATCTTTACTATACATATTGAACTAAATGTTATTTCTTCAAATACATGGGTACTTGATACCGGATGTGGAACTCACATTTGCAATTTGTTGCAGGGGTTCAAAAGAAGTAAACAACTCAACAAAGGGGACATTAGTCTCTTTATGGGCAATGGAGCAAGAGTTGAAGTCCAAGCCCAAGGAGACTACTTGTTAAAGCTTCCAAGTGGTTTGGAAGTAATTTTGAAGAATGTTTTGTATGCTCCTAAGTTAAGGAGAAACATTATTTCCGTGTCCCTTTTAAAACAATGTGGCTTTGATCTTAAATTTATAAATTGTGATATTCATGTTTTGATGAATGGCATGTTTTATTTTAAAGCTATACCCATGAATGGTATATATGAAATAGATCAAAGTGGTATGTCACATAGTAGTTCAATGTACAATGTCAACACCAAGAAACTCAAGAAGGACTTGGGTGATTCCTATCTTTGGCATTGTCGCCTTGGACATATAAGCAAGAATCGCATGCAAACTCTTCGCAAGAGTGGTATTCTAGAAACAAATGAGTATGATTCATTTGATGTATGTGAATCTTGTTTACAAGGCAAAATGACAAAGCAACCCTTTAATAAAACTTTTGAAAGGTCAAAAGAATTATTGGGTATCATACATTCGGATGTATGTGGTCCTTTTAGACCAATGACTAGGAATGGTGAAAGATACTTCATTACCTTTATTGACGATTATAGTCGATATGGTTATGTGTACTTAATGAAACACAAAGATGAAGCTTTTGAAATGTTCAAAGACTTCAAAACTGAAGTAGAAAGACAACTCAAGACCACAATCAAAGTACTTCGTAGTGATAGAGGAGGTGAATACCTAAGTGGTGTTTTTCAAGATCATCTTAAGAGTTGTGGAATTATTTCACAACTTACTCCACCTGGAACACCACAACATAATGGTGTGTCTGAAAGGAGAAATCGTACCCTATTAGATATGGTTCGATCGATGATGGCTAGAAGCACTTTACCTCTATCATTTTGGGGCTATGCTTTACTTTCCGCTGTTCGCATATTGAATATGGCTCCAACCAAGAAAGTGGAGAAGACACCTTTTGAAGTATGGCATGGAAAGGCTCCATCGCTATCATTCTTAAGAGTTTGGGGTTGTGAAGCTTATGTAAAGCAATACACCCCAAACAAATTAGAAGTCCGATCCACTAAGTGTATCTTTATAGGTTATCCTAAAGATGATTTAGGATATTACTTTTACGATCCTAGTGAGCAAAATGTTTTTATTGCTCGAAAGGGTAAGTTCTTGGAAACTAAGTTCCTTGAGGAAGGAACTAATAATAGAACAGTGAAATTTGATGAGGATCAAGAATCACAAGATGATACACAATTGGTTGATACTAGCACTCAACAAGAGGTTGTTGAAAGTGATCAAGTGGTTGATCAAAACACACAAAACGTTCGCAGATCTGGTAGAGTTAGCAATCCACCTGAAAGATATGGATTTTTTGTAGAAGGTTGCTACGTGGTAGATTCGGATGAACCAACCACATACCGTGATGCAATGTCCAAGAATGATTGTGACAAATGGCTTGAAGCCATGAACGTTGAGATGCAATCCATGTATGACAACCAAGTTTGGGAATTGGTTGAACTACCACTCAACTCCAAAGCTGTTGGAAGTAAGTGGGTTTTCAAAAGGAAAACTGATATGCATGGAAACTTGGATACTTATAAAGCAAGACTTGTAGCTAAGGGTTTCACTCAAACTCAAGGGGTTGATTATGATGAAACTTTTTCGCCTGTGGCAATGCTAAAGTCTATTAGGATATTATTTGCCATAGCTGCACATTATGATTATGAAATTTGGCAAATGGATGTCAAGACCGCTTTCCTAAATGGATATCTTGAGGAAGATGTCTATATGGTTCAGCCTGAAGGTTTTGTCGATCCAAAACATCCTAATAAAGTATGCAAGTTAAAGAAATCAATCTATGGATTGAAACAAGCATCTAGAACTTGGAATCATCGTTTTGATGAAGAAATCAAAAGTTTTGGGTTCATCAAAAACGCTGATGAGGCTTGTGTGTATAAAAAGGCTAGTGGGAGTATAATTACATTCTTAGTATTGTATGTCGATGACATTCTACTATTTGGAAATGACATTCCAACCATGGAAAGCGTTAAGGCTTGGCTTGGAAGTAGATTTTCCATCAAGGATCTTGGTGAAGCTGCCTATATTTTGGGAATAAAGATCTATAGGGATAGGTCAAGGCGCTTGATAGGTTTGAACCAAAGTACATACATTGATAAGATCTTGAAAAGGTTCAAGATGGAAAACTCCAAGAAAGGTTTTGTACCTATTCAAAGAGGGACCATATTGAGTTCAGCTCAATGTCCAAACTCAAAGGGTGAGCAAGAGATGATGAAACAAATCCCATATGCTTCTGCTATAGGATCCATCATGTATGCGATGATATGTACTAGACCGGATGTGTCATGCGCTTTGAGCATGACAAGCAGATATCAACAGAATCCAGGAAACAGTCATTGGATGGCTGTTAAGAACATATTGAAATACCTTAGGAGAACTAAGGATATGTTTCTGATATATGGATCTGGTGAGGAGGAACTCGCTATAAAAGGTTACACGGATGCGAGCTTCCAAACTGATCGAGATGATTCTCGATCACAGTCTGGGTATGTGTTCACTCTTAATGGAGGAGCTGTCTCTTGGAAGAGCTCAAAACAGGAAGTGGTAGCATTGTCCACTACAGAATCAGAATACATCGCCGCTTCATTGGCAGCTCAGGAAGCTGCATGGTTGAAGAAATTCATTACTGATCTAGGGGTAGTCTCTTCCATTCAAGACCCCCTAGAAATCTTTTGTGACAACGAGGGTGCGATTGCACAAATCAAGGAACCTCGTTCGCACCAAAAGACAAGGCACATAGAGCGGAGATTCAACTACATAAGGGATGAAGTTGAAAAGGGAAAGATATGTATTCGCAAAGTTGGAACTGATCAAAATCTTGCGGATCCATTCACGAAGCTCCTAGAAAGACCGAAACATGAGCGTCATGCGAGTGGCTTAGGACTTCGATATTCTAGTAATTGGATTTGATCTATTTTGTATTAAAGTTTAAAAGACTTTTGTAATTTAACTCTTTTATATGATTATGGAATCTTGAGTTAAATTCTAATTTTGCATGTTTAATCCATGAATAAGTTATCTTATTCTAAAAGTCCGTAGTCAATCACATTTGTGGGAACAAATATGAAGCAAGACTATTATGAACTAGGTTTGGTGGATATTCATAAGAAATGAATATGGAGCATAGGTTTGCTGCCAAAGTTCATAGATATTTGTGGGATACAAATATTGGACTGACCCGCTCTCAATATTACTACATGGAGTCGATTGACTTGATCATTAGTAATCTTGAGTAAAGGAGAATTTCATATTATCCTTAGACCTGAGATGTATATTGGGTCTTGATTTTCACCAAGTATTACACTTTGACTCTCCCCTTCGCTATTCGTAAAAGATGGTACATAAGGATGAGCTCAGGTGGAGTATAAAAGTGATAGTGAGAGGCGTATACAGTCAAGATGGAATTTGTTCCTCTTATGTGTTGAGAGTTTAGATGTCTAAGGCCTGATAAAGTTGAATTGTAAAGAGAATGATCGCCTATGTCTCTTAGATCCAACATGACATCTAGCAACAAAGGGATATAATGATAGATTCACCTAAATCATATCAAGTAAGGGACTTGAAGGGATGATGTTATTGAATGGCACTTCGTCAAACACATTAGGGGTGGTGAACTGTTGTTAGGCAGTATTCACCACTTGCATTAATTTTCTATGTATCTCGTGCAAGTGGGAGATTGTTGAAATTAAGTATGCCCGAGACACATACTTATACTAATGTGGCTAACTGTGTTTGATCCAAGTCGGGTCATACCCAATAACAAGCTAGACAACACCAAATGTATTCTTTTAATGATTTGATCATTTAAACGAATACCGAACACTAAGTGTTTAGAGAATTGGTTTTCTAAACAAACACACTTGATAATTTAAATAAATTATCTGGATAATTTATTTATATAAATTAATTATTTAATTGGTTAAATAATTAATATAGCATGTATGTTTTATAAAATTAGTTTTATAAAATAAGAGATGGAGATGTTTTAAATGTTAAAACACAAAACAAAAAAAAAAAAAATAATAATAATAATAAGCATAACCGGCCACCCATGTGGGTGGGGGTTTTGGTCCAATAAAAAACTTTGTCTCCATGTGATGACAACTTTATACATCTCCAATAAGATTACATGCATTTGGGTCTTGACTTGGGATTATTATTAAAAATTTTGAATCAAGAAAATCATCCATCTCTCTCTCAATATTCACGGCTCACTTGAGCAGAATTTTGAGAGCTTTGTGAGCTTGTTAAAGTGTTCATAAATCCTAGCAAACTACTTGGTGTTGTCACAAATAGCTTGGGGTATCACACTCTTGAGGTCTTCTTCTTTGGAGGCTTGCCATTCATCCACCATCATCTTCAACAACTTACTTGTTCTTCTAAAGGTAGAAGAAGGTACAATTTACATTTTGTGAGCATCTTGTTCTTGTAATTTTGATCCTTGTTCATTGGGTTTTAGATTTAACATAATGGTATGTTCATAACAAGTTATAAAATCTAAGCTTCCGTTGCGTTTTCTAGTTAAATATGGTTAACTTGAACTTTGATAATCTTGTATAAAACCCAACAAGCTACTGGTTATATTTTAGGTATCTTTTAAAGACATCCTAAATCTTTATAACCAATGGCTCTGATACCAACTTCTGTAACACCCCGTAACCGCAGCGGAAACGTAAACGGGGCGCAACAGACACCTCTGATATCAACCACATTGTTTATAAAGAAAACTGAATATATTAATATACTTCAAATTACATTATCTCATATTTCATTACCGTCTAGGTGATACACACATCATACAATACGAAACATAATTCTATTTATTATAATGTATCCTAACATCCCGCACGCAAATCTTACACACATCAAGCACTTAGCACGTAAGCAATCACTTCATCTTAATTGTACCTGAAAAGCATGTGAGAAAACGGGTCAACTACGAATAGTTGGTGAGTTTCACAATTTGAGTAAACCATAATAAATCCATATCATAAGATAATATTATCGATGTAATTATGCTGAGCCCACAAGTGAAACCTCTGACTATCTACACACACAACCCCGTGGCATACTCCGCCCACGAACCTGCCCCAAACCGCTATGCCTAACATTGCATAGCAAAAATATATATTAACAACAAAATAGACATGTGCAACTGGCTGGGAAACATCAGCAAATCCATGCCGGACAAGTTGGGTTTGTCAGACCAATAGTACTATCCACACTCTACCCCGGCTTTCAGTTAATCACTCGTGTTCCGGGGCCTTAGAATGTTAGCAACTCAGACAATTACCATCTTAGTACATTTCCGTACGATTCCCGTACAATAAAAAAAAATATATAAATCCACGCAAATCCATGCGTTCAGTATGTACTTAATCATTTCAGTAGTAACATGCTTCCGCCCCGAGAAAATATTTAAAAACAATTCAGAAAAAGGGGCTCGTGAAACTCACCTTAGCACATGCAAGCAGGTAACAACAATCATTATCAGTTAACACGTCCAATCTGTATTATGATCCCCACGATCGTTATTATACAATTATTGTTTATATAATCTTTAACCGTTTCAACCGGTACAGTTGGGGACACTGTTAACCCAGTACTATACCCATTCCGGGGGCAATGTTAACCCAGACACACTTCTCCGGACTCAGATTGTGATATCGTTTAGAGTTCACTAGTCAAAATTTCTATTAGTCGTTTTTCCCGTTTTGCGTGCCTAGCACGGTTATCCGTTTTTACGTTCCGAAATTGAGTTTGGTCACACACGACCCGAATATAGTCGTTGACTGATAATTTAATTAAAGTTGTGAATTTAGAGCTCGGTTTAGACGCCCCGATTGGCCGCGGAACCCGTTTCCGTCTTAAGTGCACCGGAAACTGTTTTATCGGATAAAATTACACAAATCATCCGAATTATTTTCGGATGATTTATTTTTACTTGTTTAACTCAATTATATGAAAATAGTTCATTTTTTAGGGTTTTTATACACCGGTCAGCTCGTTTAGGCGAACTTTACCGGTTTACGCGTTTTAAACTTTAAAATTTTGATAATTAGCACAAATAATTATCCGTTTAATCTCGGATCTTGAAATTTCGCACAAATAACTTTTTGACAGTGGGGAATTTTATAAAAATATTTCCAGAATTAATTTTTATATTTAAAATTTATTTATCTGTTTTTAAACACCATTTAAACACTAAATATGTCGTAAATACCAAACGACCTTAGAAAAATCCCAAATATTTCCTGGATGTCTCCTGCCATCCACATAATCCCCTGTAATTTTTCCAGAACCAAAATTTCTTTTTACATGCCATTTTCACTAAAACCGAGCTAGAAAACCCTAGAACTCATATAATCGAAATGCCTACTTAGACTCCTCCAACTGACATAAAATTTTGTGTGTGACTTTTACATGTTATAAAAAGCTTATCTGGAATTTTCCAGAATTTTTCATGATATTTAACTATTTTTCACCATTTTTAGCCAAAACCGAGCATTAAATTCACCAAATATTCATCCTTTGTCCAAAAATTACCAAAAATTCACAGAACTCATATTCTCATGTGTCTAACACCTCTGTAAAATTTCATGACCTAACTCTTAACCATCCACAATCTGTCCAAAAATCCATAACCGAACAAAAACCGAATATACCTTTGGTTTTCCGCCACTACAAGCTACAAACTCGTCTTTCCGCCTTATCTACCACTAAACACAGAACCTACAACCAACATACCACAATACCAAGCAAGTTACACTCACAATCAAGCCTCTTACACTATAGTTTCGGTTATTGTTTCAAAACTAAAGTTTAAACCGTAAAAATTCGTTTTTGGTTCGTTTAACTCTTTTCTTGGACCAAGATCCCTTGTATAACCCGTATACATCACTTGATCATGCAAGAATCGGTTTTCATCTTTGAAACCTCATTTTCTTGCAAATAAACTCAAGAAACGAAGATGGAAACGTAAATAACTCGACTTTTTACCTCGGTTCTCTTGCTAAAATCTTGGTTTTTGAATCATAATATGGAAAGGAGGTGAAGAATGTTGATATGTTTGATGAAAAAAAGAAACTGAAAGGCTAGGGGATATCCCCCTTTCCGATCGGGATTAAGAGGGTGGTGGGTGGGACCCACTTCTCCATTTCTAGCCACATGTTTGGATATTCGCAATCCGGATAATGTTTTGGATAATCTGGTTCATTTCGTTTTTCAGTTAAATGTTTAATTCGGCTTAAAACGAGGTTAAAATAGTCGTTTTCGGCTTAAAAATGAAATTTATATAAAACCGATTTAAAAAAACTTTAAAAACTTAAACCATGACATTTATTAATTTAAAACATCATATTATTAATTATTGCGCATCTTTTTCGGCTTGATCGATCGTTTCTTGCTCGGTTTGGTATTGAAGGTTTCGTTTAACGTACCGACGTACCATTAAATCGAAATTCTTTTTCTGTGCCGTACTTTACTTATCCCGAAGCATTAATGCTCCGTAAAATCACTAAATATTATAGATATCGTTTATAATTGAACCCTCGATTCGTTCGGGTTTCAATAACTATCGATCGATTAATCGCATACTCAATACGATGAATTATATATTCACGTACAATCAATACAGTGAACCATGTATTCTCGTATAATTACTATGGTAATTCATGTACCCGACGTTAAATATAACGTAACTATTGTCTACCGGTTAGGGTATACCTGGTTTAGTCGGAATCGTTACATAAGGTGCTAGGGTTTTTTATTTTCTTTTGTTATCTTTATATAATATGCATGAAAGGCTTGGATCTTTGGGCTTGGGTCAGGCCTTGAGTTGTAGTCTTTAAACTTGACCAAAAAGGCCTCTTTCGTCTTCAAACACCCGAACCTTTTCTCTTGTAAAACTCATAACCTACAATAGTTATTAATATTTGTAAGATCATGTAGTAACAAGCCATAACTAGTATTTATTATATGATTAAGCACTTAAAATATGATAAAAGGTACAAAAAGTAAGTGTGTTTTACAACACATCTGAAACCAAAACCACGTGATTAGGGAAATTTGATGATTAGTTTTGGTTTGTATGATGATTATAATGTGTTGGAGCCAATTTGGGTGATTAATTTCGTGACATGGAAGGATAATTTGATGAAATTAGTTTTTTAGCCCTAATTGCGAGGTAGTCACTAACAGATAGCGTGTTCAAAGATGTTGTTTTTGGTTGTTGATTTCATTGTGATCGAGTAGATGTGATATTCCCAAGATTTGGTTACAGACAATTGGGAAAGTTATTGCTCTGATCTTTACTAGCATATGCACATTGATATCACGAGCAGTTAATAAGAGTTCTAACAGATTACTCATGAGCAGTTACTGTTAGTTATTCATGAGAAGATTCAGCTGTAGTTTCCACTGATGTTTTGTTAAGTAACGAGCATATTCAAATTAGAAAGATTTGTTGCTTCTGATTTGGACAGATTTTTACGCAGTATGCTGCTGATAAGTTGAATACAAATGGTGTTGCTGATGTTCATTTTTATGTTTGTTGATATGTTGTACAAGAACACTTAAAGTGCTGCTGCTGATATATGTGTTCGAGAAGTTGCTGCAATACAATCATTTCCTGAGTAGATGATGTCATGGGTAGTTTGGTAAATGTGCTTATTAATGAGCATTTGCTGATGTTATGTGCTCGAACTGATATATTATTGTTGCGAATCTGCTATGTGTTTGAATTTATATTTCTGCTGATATGCGGGTAAAAATTATTAAGTGTTTGATTTGATTTATGCATAAGCAAGATGATGTTGCTGCAACTATTATCTCATGAACAGTTACTACACAACTGTTGCTGCTGCACAGTTATTTCTCGAGTATTTAGAGATGTTGAAGAGGGGAATTTTGGTTCTTTCACATCTCGTACAAGTCATAATGCAAATGGTAAAAGTTGTTGTATATAAGGGTTGTTGTTGCCGCACATTTTCACAAACAGATTTGTGATAATGCTATATTATTTACTCGATCATATCACGAGTATTTGATTGCAAAATCATAAGTTGTTGAGGAAGGGGATATATGCTGAAAGTCTAATATGTTGATGATATGAAGTGATGCTGTTGCTGATAAGTTAATGCACGAACGCATAAGGGCAGGGGAAATTTAGTAATCTTTTGTAGCTATTGCATAGTTTTTTTAAAAGGGGCAGTTTTGAAATTTGGCAGCTTAATCACTACAGGTTTGGAGTTTTTCTAGTGCCGAAATCACTGTTAAAAAGGGTGTTGTTAACGAGCTGATTATGCGGCTGATTTAAGGCTGAAATTGCTGTTAACAAGCTGATTGAGCTACTGATACGAAAAGTTGATGTTGTACTATTTTAGTGAGTGTTGCTGCTGATTCGCAGGGGCGTCAAGGTCATTTTATTGATGATATGAAAGGGGTATTTCAGCCATTTTATTGTTGGTACAAGAGAAAAGTTAAGTATTGATTATCCGAGCACACTTTAACCCCGAGCACATTTCTTGAAGCCCCGAACACTTAAGTTTTGTTTCGAGCACAAAGCTCTCTAGCCCCAAGCACAAGGATAAAGTTTTTAAGGCTTCGAGCACATAACATTCGCCTCGAGCATATCATGTCTAATCTCGAGCACATAATCTTTGTCTCGAGTACATGTGAAGATCCCCTAGCACAACTTTTTCGAACATTTCTTTAACCCGAGCACCATTCATACTCAAGCACAACTCTCTATTTCTCGAGCACATGTGTAAATTCTCAAGTATGTCTTGTGAAGGTTTTTAAAGAAAAATGTTAAGGCATATTCACGAGCATGTCCTTTGCTCAAGAGAATGCCCTTTGCTCGAGAGCATGTCAAGTTAACTTTCAAATGTTAAACGGGCCAGGATGAACAAAATGACGTATACTTGCTTATCCGTTGACTTTTTGACCGTCTATTCTTAATGAAAAATGTTTGCCCAAGTATGAGTGATCGTTTGGAAGTGACTCTTCTGGTCAACTCAGTCTTTGACTGTGTCGGGTCAACGAGGGGCATTTTGGTTATTTTTGAAGATTTTTAAGCAAAAATTGGGCAAAAATCATGAAAATTTCACAACTTCAACAAGGTGCTTACAAGAACAAGATGGTTGATTTATCCGGATCATTTCAAGAGTTGACCATGTCAAATGTCAGCTTTCAACCACAAAAGGTATTTTATTTAGTATTGTTTATTTCGAATTTTATCAAAAATTCTTGATAGGGATGGTCAAGATTGTTTGAATTGAAGATGTTCACTCGCACTTGATTTAAAGACACATTCGTTTATGACATTGCAACGAAATTGGGGGAGAAAAATTATATGGAATTTCATTCCAAATTTTGGTCGAATCAAGTGAAAGACTCACTTTAAAGAAAATTTTGAGTTTATTTCCTTTTGCGGTTTCGGATTAACTCGTAGTTGACCATTGAAGTTTGAATCCTTGATCTTATGCCTATACAACTATATCCAAAAGAGATAAAGAGAAGATGATTTGTAATGAAAAATGGGAGACGCTTATTGTGAAGGGGAGAATTTCTATAAAGGCATCGGGTTATTAGGTGATCGTGAAAGTGATTCGATGGCATCGGTCTAAGGGGGATATTGTTGGGTATTATATTTTAGACCGACGCATCGAATCGTTACTCGTTTATAATGAGAAATTAAAGAAAGACAACAAGCTATTATAACGAGTAATTGTAGCATTTGTCAGGTGAAATATTATATTATATTTTATTCCTTTGATCTTATCCACGTGGTGGTGGAGTGAAGACCAATGCACAAGACTAGTATAAATAGATGATTTAGGTCATGTGTGCATTGTGAGATAATTTTCATTATGTTGAGAGTTTGCCCCCGCGGAAGAGCTCTCCCCGGGTGGCCGTTCATTTATGATTATGTATGTATGTATGAGGCTTCTTAATGAGAATCATTCGATGAATTAAATCATGCTACTACATCTATCTTTTGTGTTTTGATTATCATTGTTCATATTATTATTGATTGTTAATCAAATCGAAATCTCTACATCTGTCCATTATTATCGTTCAAGAGTGAATAATAGTTATGATTCGATCCAAGATCCGAGCTCATTTATCACCGTTCGACACGCTTCCACACCGTGGCTCGGTTCTGTCAATGCCCAACATTCCATCAATAACACCTTAATTTGATCCAAATCTGAACAAGTTTTGCCAAAACTCTATGAACACAAAGAACACGATTTTGACCAGATTTATACCTTAAACTAATGCATCGAAAACAGCCATCTGCTCTAATACCAATTGTTGAAACACGTTACAAGCCAAGATCTAGCCGCTAACATCGATACATCAATACGATAAACATGAGATCGATATGTTAAATACTGTTCATTACGTTAATGGTGGAATATATACACTATGGTGAATAATTTAAGCTAGAGATAATCCATCATGGTAACGATATGGAATAACTTAGGCTCGGATCTCTAGTAAATTATGACTATGAACTGCCTATAATAGGCCATTAGCTCACATTCGTTAAGTTGGTCTCATTCGTTATACTGTAGTAACGAATGAGACACCATTCGTCATACCTTGATAACGAATGGTAATGCCTTAAAGAATAAGCCATCATTCGTTATATCTTTATAACGAATGGGCTTATAACTTAACAAATAACCTAGTTAACTAACGAACGGACCCATTCACTATGCAGTCCATAGCGAATGGTCAATTTACATTAAATATACAAACTAGTCTATCTATAACTTATTTTATCAGCTACGAACACCAAATCATGCACTAACAGTTTTTACTTTGCTGAGGTGGGACGTGCGTATGTTGGCAAATTGACCATTCGTTAATCTTGGTGGAAGCCAGATAGCGGATTGGTTTTATCGACCCTTGTTGAATGAGGTACGTCATGGTTTTAAATTCTTTAAACCTCAGGTTCCTACCCGTAAGTATATAGATGAGATTGATATAAGAAATGGTTGGAGGAAGTTTATTCTTATAGTAAAGATACCACACACTTTAAAGTGAGTTCCTGTGAATATATTCCCCAATGTCTTTACAAGACTCTTAATCAGTCGTACTATGATAACTGCACCGGTGAAGCCATCATTGTACTTGGAACTAGTTAGAAAACGGAGTTCAGACGAGTGATCGACCCGATGTGGTTGGTTAACTTATTTGAGTCTGATAATGATAGGTTATTCAACAATCAGATCAGATGGATTGACCAGAAAGATTACGATCTCACTATGCAATTTCAGCGTGTGGTGCGTGTTTTCCATGCGTTTGGAGTTCATAGCTGTGTTGATTGGAAGACCAAGAGATTCAAGTAATCAAGAAAAGAGCTCGAAACAAGGGGGAGTTTGTTGTACACGTTTTGTCGTCTATATCTTTGTTTATTTATTGTTAATGTTTATTATTAATGTAATGGCATTTTGGGGGTTTTATATATGCTATTCATTAATGTAAGGGTCATTCGTTATGTGATGTATAACAAAGGAGCCCATTCGTTAAGTTATTAGACCATTCGTTATGCATGTTTTACGAATGAGCAATAACAAATGAGTCATTCATTGTGCCTTGATGTATTGATAGGGAATGAATATGAATGGTCTCCATTCGTTATGTGATGTATAAGGAATGGGGTCGTGTTCAATAAATAGATGTACCACGTTCACATATTTATAAAATGTGTTATAATTATTTGATAGATACCGTTACTATGTCCAATTCTCTGCTCATACACACTCCTTAAAGTAATTCCGTAATAGTATAATCATCTGAGTATATCAAGAACTAGATCATCAATGTATAAGTATGATTCGTTAACTGTTATCAGTCAATACAGTGGTTTCTCACTTGTGTTGAAAGAAAACTGTTTTTTCAAGATGGCGATCTGACTGCATTGGAGTTCATGCAGAAGATTGAGGAGAAAGAATATGAATTGAGATGTCAAAATTCTTTAAATGATAATCAAGATCCTAAACTATATGGTGGTTCCTTACCAATGAGTAGCAATTTGGTTCCTATTTCTGCCTTTTTTTCTCAAAATACTCAAGAAATTCCACAAATTGCTTGTGATTCTTTGCAAACATTTGCTTTATGGAATCGGGTTCCAACAATGCATCTGGAGGTTCTAGTGGTTCATTTTCTTGTGCGAATAATTCTTCCATAACACAAACACCACAGGTCAACATGAAAGAAGCAGAACAACATTTTGCTTTCTTGAGAGCATTTATGAGTTCATATGAACAATCGGTGGGCGGAAAGATTGCCACAAGTGAATTCACTGATGAGGAATATGATCAAATCGACCCAGATGATTTGGAACTTATGGATCACAAATGGAACATGAAAATGATTGTGAGGAAGGTGCAGAAGACTGTGAATGATCTGCTAACTCTAAACAAGAGATTTGATTTTGATAATTAAAAATACATTGCTATAATTGTCAAGATTTTGGCCACTTTGCCAAAGCATGTGATAAACCCAAGAAGGAGTACACAGGACCCCAAAACCAAGATAGAAATCCGGGAAAGAAGTATGTTGATTCTAAAGAGAAAACTTCTGGGGTGATTCTGTTAAGCTGGATGGATCACAAGCTTTGCTAATCGCTTAGGGTATTGTTTGGAGCCAACGACTTTTGGGTGGTTCTTCTACTGGTAACCAGGCTAATCTTGCAATGTTTGAGCCTGTTGATAACTTTCAAGATGCAAGAGGTTATGGATTGACTGCTGAGACTGACGAGTTAGAAACGAATCTGATTCTGATGTGTCTAGACAAGAGCCTCAAACTTCTTTTGCATGCATTTCTAACATTAAAGAGGTTACTCCTAACCCTACTTGTGTTGAAACTAATAAATTGAAAAGTGAAAATGTGATTGAAACTATAACTTCATCTTGTGTTCAATGTGAAGAATTTAAGTCAAAATTTGACTTAATTGGTATTCACAATGAAAGCTTGATAAAAGATGTAGCGATAGTTCGTGATAACTATTGACAAGCCTCGGATATGGAACAAAAAACTAAAACTTAAATTGATGGGCTGTCGAATAGCAATCATGATCTAAAGGCTGAACTTTCTGGAAAGTTAATTATCATTGATCAACAGTTTCAAGAGATTTCTTAAATCAAGAACAAAAATCACTGATCTTAAAAATGAAATACTTGAGTTGAAAAACAAGCCGAGAAAATTTAGAAATTCATCTTTTTTTTAATGAAATAATTGAAGTATCTGGTAAATAGAAAGGTTCTAAAAACGTCTTGGGGTTTGTTGAGGTTCCTCTACCTAATCACAATGATTATTCAAAAAATCCATTTTCAGGAAAAGAAGAAAATGTTGTTAATGACAACTCTTCAACTGTTAATTATTTTAAAATGGTTGAATCAGTCATTAATGTGGAGAAACCAAAACACATTAACTAAGAAAACCAGTTTCTAAATCTTCAGCTCAATAAACTCATGTTAAAAGTAACAAAGTTTTTGTTGAAACTGTTGGCGAAGTTGTAATTGAGGATGTTTTTGAATCAGAAGAAGTAGACAAAGAGAAGAACATTTCTCGTTCTAATCACATTTTATGTGAACCTCATGAATTTGTGGAAGTTGTGTATGGTTCAAATACATCTAAAATTAGCAGGTGTGAAGAAGGTCTTTGATGAGAAAGACATTCCTTTACACTTGATCAAACCAAAATTGATTGAGATTGTCTTTCACAATGAAACCTCAAGTTTATATGACCTTGAACTAGCCTTTGTAAGGTCCAAATCATTAAACAAATCAGTTCCTACATCCAAAGTGAAGCATCAACTAAATTCTGTTAAAAAGGTTAAGTTTGTCAATTCAACGGGAGGTGATATGTTACAGAGTTTTTCAAACTGTTCAAACCTTGATTTTTACATGAAAAAGAAGGTTGTGAACGTTAATGATTTGGATGATGCTAACGTATTAGTTGATTCTATTTAACCCGATGTTTCTCAAACTTGTGATAAACCACAACACATCTTTGTAGACATGAGGATATGTTTCTTATTTGGTGAACGTGGTCATGTGGCACGTTAGTGTCGAACTAGGGTTAATAAGAATGCAAAATCTGTAACCAAGGAACAATCTCCAAAGGTTTCTTTGTTTAAGGAAATATTGAAAAGACAACACAAGTTCAACTTGAAGAAACTCACAACATGTTTCATGATGTGAACCCTAGAAAGGTGGTTCATGTCAATAAAAATCAGATTAAGTTAAAGAACAAATTGTGTTTGAACTCAGATTAATCCAACACACAGATCTCAGATCTATGTATAATTAACCTAATACGGATCTAGTTCGTAATTGCCATTGATGAATAGTTATACGTTATATATATGTATATTAATTGTATGTATGTGCATTATAATGTTAATATGAAGCTTGAGAGAGAATTGGACAACAATTCGATAATTGTAAACTCAAAACTTAAATAACAGTGGACACAAGCCACTATAAATAGAAGATGGATCTAGTTCCTTACACATTCCGTAACGAACTAGCATCCACTTCGTTACATATACTTAAATGAAATAACATTAACGAATTACCCCCTAATTCGTTAAACATCCTTAACGAATCTGGAGGGATAATTAACTGAGCTCTGGTTCGTTAAACATCCTTAATGAACTAGGCTATACATTAACGAACTAAAGTAAAAAGACAAATACATAATCGATAAATGCAAAGACTCGAGACGCAAAACCGTGCACTAACAAAGAACATTGCTCAAGCACTAAAAGACAATAGTTGGGTAGAAGCAATGCAAGAGGAACCGGCACAGTTCAGAGACCTACATGTGTGGGATTTTGTTAATAGGACAATAGACAGATATGCAATAGGAACCAAATGGGTTTTTAGAAACAAAAGGGATGAAAAGGGTTTGGTGATTAAGAACAAAGCTAGACTTGTAGCACTGGGATGTCATCAAGAAGAAGGAATAGACTTTGAGGAAGTCTTTGCTCCTGTTGTAAGACTTGAAGCTATCAGGATTTTTCTTGCATATGCTGCCTTAAAGAACATTAGAGTGTTCCAGCTTGATGTTAAGTCTGCATTTCTTAATGGAAAGATTGATGAAGAGGTGTATGTAGCTCAACCTCCAGGTTTTGAGGATCCAATGTATCCAAACAGGGTGTATAAGCTAAACAAAGCCCTTTATGGATTGCATCAGGCCCCTAGAGCATGGTATGATGAGCTGTCAAATCATCTTCTTGAAAATGGTTTCAAAAGAGGAGCCATTGACAAGATACTCTTCTACAAAAGAAATGGATCAGACTTGCTTCTGTTACAAGTGTATGTGGATGACATCATCTTTTGATCTACAAATGAACAAATGTGCATTGAGTTTGAAGGGGTAATGAAGTCCAAATACAACATGAGTTCTATGGGAGAAATGAACTTCTTTCTTGGATTGCAAGTTCAACAGAAAGCTGAAGGGATCTTCATTCACCAAAACAAATATGTGCAGGACATCTTGAACAAGTGCAACTGTCATGAGTACAAGACTGCTTCAACTCCAATGGACACCAAAGAAAAGATGATTGCAGATGAAAAGGGGGGCCTGTAGATGAACATGAATATAGAGCCAAAATTAGATCTCTGATGTATCTGACTGCAACAAGACCAGATATCATGTTTGCTGTATGTGTGTGTGCAAGATTCCAATCAAGTCCAAAAGTCTCCCACATGAATGCTGTTAAAAGAATATTCAGTATCCAAAGAACCAATCTTTTGATCTAATTGCCTACACTGACAGTGACTATGATGGCTGCAACATGAGCAGAAAGTCAACCTCAGGAGGATGTCAATTTTTGGGTGAAAGGCTAGTGTCATGGCAATGCAAAAAGCATACTACAGTCTCAATCTCTACTGCTGAAGCTGAATATGTTGCTGCATCTGCCTGCTGTGCACAAGTTCTATAGATTCAAAATCCGTTGCTGGACTATGGTTTGAATTTTCTGAACACCCCTATTCTTATTGACAATACTGCTGCATATTTTACTATTAAGAATCCAGTTCAACATTCTAAAACTAAGCACATTGAAATCAGACATCACTTCATCAGAGATTGCAGTGAAAAAGGTTTGATTGAAATGCAAAGAGTTGATACAAGTGACAATTTGGCTGATCTATTCACCAAACCACTTGATAGAACCAGGTTTAACTTTCTTATGAGAGCCCTGGGAATGATCAACTCTGATGAAATCTGATTAAGGATGTGTGCCTAGCTGTGTGTCTCTCTGTGTTAACTGATTATGTTGTTAGAGATTACACATATTGAATGTTTAGTGAATATGCTTGATTATGTTGCTTAATTATGTTACTTGAGTATGCTACTAAATATGTTAACTGTTATGTGCTTTGACTGATTATATGTGAAAAAATTGACATGATTGAATGGATTTATATGTTTGCATGTTTATCAGTTAATGTGCATTTGTGATGTCAGTATAAGTGTTCTTGTTATGAATTACTTGTTGATGTAAGCTTATCTGATATCATTGCTTAATTGCTTGAATATGTGCTTTATCTGATCTTCTGATGTTATTAAGATAAGTTGGAATTTGATTGTTAGTACTGTCTACTTGTCTTGATGATTTCATGTTTGATTAAGATTTGAATATGTTACAACTGTTTGTGTCAAAATGTGTTTTATGTCAAAATTAAATGATGAAATGAAGATTTTCCAATGAATTTTACATAAATACTCTGTTTTGATCAAAACATGAGCATGTTGTTAATGGTGAAGAGATATGATAAGATTATTCAGTTCAAGCTTTAAAAGAAGCTTAAAAGAAGGATTTTTAAAGAGAAGTCTCAAGCAGTTGTTTTTGCTGAAAATTATGTCATTTGCCCAGTTAGAAGGACATGCACTTGTGTATGTTTGGTCCTTAAATCTCTACAGATTCAAAGGATAGCCATTGACCTGAAAACCGAATGCATTTGGGGCAATTATGACTTGTTTCTTATTCCTTCACTTAAAACTATATCAATAGCTCTGACTTTGAAAGGACATATATTCACATGTATGTTTGGTCCTGTTGATCACTGTTGGTCAAACAGGATAGCCATTAATCTGACAATAAAGAGATATTTGGGTGATTGAATATTAAACTGTTTTTCTATGGGAAATGATAGTACATTGACTGCTTAGCCAATCATATGGATTTAATAGGCTAAAAGGACCATAGTATAGTCATTTACATGTATGGTTGCTTTCCCATGATGATGTAAAATCTAAGGTGATATAAACATAATGAATATGCTAATCTTTATGTGGAGATACATAGTTGTCTTTGCATGTCTCAAGATAAATCTCTCCGAATGATAGGCAGAAAAGTGATTACCCAGTCATACACGAGCCTGTTGTTATTTGGTTAACCAAAAATGAAGCATCTTTAAATATGACAAAGAACAAAGTTTAAGAAAATTTGAGAAAATATCAAAAACAAGGGGAAGTATGAATAAATCAACCAAAAGTTGATAAGTGTTTTAAATATTTTATCAAACAAGATGGTTACAACTAAGAACTACAAAGATGTTAACAAAATCTTTCTCATCTTGATTGAAAGGCATGTTATTAACAGTAAGTCCAACGTTCAGCCTTTATATATGTTTAAACAGTCAAAATCAATTGAGAAGGGAACAAATTCAGCTATCCTTATGTCACTTCTTTCCACTTTCCCTTTAACAAAAACAATTTCTCTTATACTTAAGGGTTCTTCCTCTATGCTTTCCCTTTGTCTTGATTTCCTCTTTTCATATTCCTCCATTGTTTCTACTTCTCTGTAACGATTCCGGCAAATTCAGGTATACCCTAGCCGGAATATACTATTTACGTGTTATTCAATACTGAATATATGAATTATAATGTGTTTATACGAGTATATAAGATTCACAGTACGAATTATACTCGAATATACAGCTAGTCGTATTGAAATTACGATTAATCGATGAACGATTATTGAAACCCGAACGAATCGGGGATTACATTATAGACGAAATATATAATGTTTAGTGATGTGTACGAAGTATTAAAGCTTCGGGATAAGTGAATTATAGCACAGAAAAATGATTTCGATTTATTAGTACGTCGGTACGTTAAACGAAACCTTTAACATCAAACCAAGCAAGAGACGATCGATCAAGCAGAAAAACAATGACCGACAATATGATGTGTTGAGTCAATAAATGTCATGGTTTAAGTTTTTTAAAGATTTTAAATCGGTTTTATATAAATTTTATTTTTAAGCCGAAAAACGACCGTTTTAGCCTCGTTTTAAGCCGAATTAAGTGTTTAACCGAAAAACGAACTGAACCAGATTATCCACAACATTATCCGGATTACACAATCCAAATGTGTGGCCATGGTTTGAGATGTGGCCCCCCCCACCTTACAATGGACCGATCGGTCCATAGTCTCACACATACACACTTCATTTTCTTTTTTCTAACATCCAACTCTCCAAATCCTCTCAACCCTTTACACATTCATCCAACCTCCTTTGATTTATACCAAGAAACCGAGGTAAAGATCGGATTATAGTCGTGTTCATCGTCTTTTCTCGAGTCATTTACAAGAAAATGAGGTTTCAAGTGAAAAATGGGTGAAAACCCGAGATGAAACCGATTCTTGCATGATCAAGTGATGTATACAAGTTATACAAGGGATCTTGGTCCAAGAAAGGAGTTAAAAGAGTTAAAAACGAATTTTTACGGTTAAAATCTTTGTTTTGATGTCTTAACCGAAACCATGAAAGAAATGGCTTGATTGTGGGTATAACTTGCTTGGTGTGGTGTTGTTGTGCTTGTAGGTGTTGTATCTAGTTGCTAGCAAAGGCTAGAAATCAAGATCTTTGCGATCTAAAGCTAGAAACACAAGGTAGTTCGGTTTTTCGTATGATTTGTAAGATTTGGACAGATTGTGGTAGACTTAGAGTTGAGTCATGAAATTTCACAGAGATGATCTACACATGAAAATATGAGATATGTGAAATTTTGGTAATTTTTGGATAAAGGATGAATATTTGGTGAATTTAATGCTCGGTTTTGGCTAAAAATGGTGAAAAATAGCTAAACATCATGAAAAATTCTGGAAAAATTTAGATAAGCTTTTTATAACATATAAAAGTCACACACCAAATTTCAGGTCCATTGGAGAAGTCTAAGTAGGCTTTTCGGTAAAACGATATCTAGGGTTTTCTAGCTCGGTTTTGGTAAAAATAGCTTGAAAAATGAGTTTTTGGTTCTGTAAAAATTACTGGGAACTATTTGGATGGCAGGAGTCATCCCAGAAAAATTTGGGATTTTTCTAAGGTCGTTTGGTATTTTCGACATATTTGGTGTTTAAATGACGTTTAAAAATAGATAAATAAATGTTAAATATAAAAATTAATTCTGGAAATATTTTTATAAAATTCCTTACTGTCAAAAACTGATTTCTGCAAAATTTCAAGATCCGAGACCAAACGGATAATTATTTGTGCTAAATAGAACATAAAAACAAACTTTTAAAGCTTAAAACGCGTAAACCGGCAAAGTTCGCATAAGCGAACTGACTGGTGTGTAAAAACCCTAAAAATGGACTATTTTCATGAAACTAAGTTAATCAAGTAAAAATAAGTCATCCGAAAGTAATTCGAATGATTTGGGTAATTTTACCCGATTTAGTCGTTTCCGGTATATTAAAGACGGAAACGGGCCCCGCGGCCAAACGGGGTGTCTAAACCAAGCTCTAATTTCACCACTTTAATTAAAATATCAATAACAACTATTTTCGGGCCGTATGTGGCCAAACTCGTTTTTGAAAACATAAAGACGAATAACCGTGCTAGGCACGCGAAACGAGAAAACAAACTAAGAGTAGTTTTGGACTAAAGAACTCTAAGTGATATCACAATCTAAGTCCTGAGAAGTGTATCGGGGTTAACATTGTCCCCGGATCGTGTACGGTACTGGGTTAACAGTGTCCCCGGACGTACCGGTTAACACGAATTTAAGTTATATTAATAGAAATTGTGTAGTAACGACTTAGGGATCGTATTACATATCCGGACAGGTAGCCGTGCCAGTATCACATCTCTGCTCACCAAAAAGGTGAGTTTCACGAGCCCCTTTTTATTGAACTGTTTTAAATATTTCCCGGGGCGGAAAGCATGTTTTTATCAAAGTGTTTAAGTACATGCCGATCGCATGGAAATGAATGTATTTATATAATGTTTATTGTACTGGAATCGTACGGTAATGTATTAAGATGGTAATTGTCTGAGTTGCTAATATTGTAAGACCCGAAACAGTGTTCTGGGTTAACAGTGTCCCCAGAGGTTATTAAAAGTATTTCTGGGTTAACAGTGTCCCCAGAGGTTATTAAATGTGTTTCTGGGTTAACAGTGTCCCCAGAGGTTATTAAACGTATTTCTGGGTTAACAGTGTCCCCAGGGGTTATTAAATGTATTTATGGGTTAACAGTGTCCCCAGAGGTTATTAAATGTGATTCTGGGTTAACAGAGTTTTCACTTGTAGGCTCAGCATAATTACATCATTAATTTATGATTATTAAAATGATTTGTCATGGTTTATTTAAATTAGTGAAACTCACCAACTATTCGTAGTTGACCCGTTTTCTTTACATGCTTTCGAGGTACACCCAAATTGGAATGAATGATACGTGCTTGATGATGTGTGCTATTTTGTGGAAGATTAAGGATCTATATTTTGCATTAAATATGTTAATGTACTATCGGTAAAACTTATGTGATAACACCTAGATAGTAACGAAACTCGGAACAATGTAATTCGTTTTTATTAATGTAGTGGTGTTTTCTTTATAAGCAATGCTGTTGATATCAGATGTGTCTGTTGCATCCCGTGTACGTTTCCGCTGCGGTTACGGGGTGTTACATTCTCCAATGTCAAAGTCTTCATCACTTGAGAAAATAGGGTAAACAGGAATATAATTTTCACATGCAACTATTTCAACTTCTTTCAATTTTTTATTCTGTTTAATTCTTTCCAATAGAGCTTTGCTTGGAGGTCTCACTGCATTATAACTTGGTTTTGATCCATCACAGATATCAAACGACACATGTCCTCTCTTGGTTATTTCATTTTGTTTCTTCATTCTTGATGTGACAGGTGGATATTTTGGAAGTTTGTCAATGGATTCTGGTTTCTTGAATCTTCTTCCTCTTTCAGCAGCTTTAATTTCCTCCTCAGTAATTTGATCACTTAAATCACTCAAGTCATCTTGATTCAAGTCAATTGACTCAAGGTCATCTTCAGAGACTTGAACTCCAATTGACTTTTCTTCTTTCAGTTCTTTCTTCACAACAAACTCTCCTTCTTCACTCGCCTCAACATTCTTATACAAATCCACAAGTTCTTCTTTATCTTGAAAGACATCTTTGAATTGTTGTAGATATCCATTTCTTTTCTCTTTATTAACTTTTGGCATAAAATTGTTGTTGAATGGTGGTGGTACTGCTTTGTATTTGTCTTCTTTCTTGACTTGATTCAGAATTCCACATATGTTCCAAGTGGATACCAAGTTCTTCAAGAATTCATTTCAGTTTGAATTTTTGTGTTCAGTACCTTTTCTTCTATAATCATTTTCTTCAACCCATCAATCTCAGTTGTAAATGTTTTCTGAACTCTGTAACTGTTCATGCAGTCATCTTCCAAACTTTTCATCCTTTCTTCACTTATCAGTTCACTAGCTTCATATGCATTGATGATACTTTGTTTCTTAAAACACTCACTTTCCAGCTTGCCTACCTTCGTTTTCAAATCATTGATAAGTTGATTTAAATCAATAGTAGGAGCAGAGTGTACCTGAGAAGTTGATCCAGTTTCTTTCTCTATTATGGCCATGAATGCTACATTTGCCCTCTTGATATCATCTGCAATGTCTTCTTCATGATTGCTCCAATCAAAGTTACCTTCATGTTGTGTAGTCACTGCCACATTTCCTTGATTTCTTGGTTGATTTTGGTTGACTGGAACAGTGTTGTTTGTAACATTTTGAACTGCTTGAAGGTTTTGATTGTTGTTCATTTGAAAACCTTGATTATGTTGCATACTTTGATTAAGATTATTCATTTGAGGCTGAAAGTTGTTGAAGTTGGGATTGTAGTTGTTGTTGGGATTGAAGTTGTTGTTGAAGTTTTGGTTGTTATTTCTTTGCTGATTTTGCTGGTATTGCTGCTGACCTCTTGGTTGCTGATTCTGGAATTGATTCATCTGATAGTTCCTTGGCAGGTTGCATTCTCTTGCAAAATGTCCTGGCTGTTGGCAATTGTAGCAGATTGCCTTTGACTTGTCAAATCCAATCCTTTCATTAGGACCAGAAACCAGAGATCTACCAGTTACTCTTACTTCTCAATGCTAACATGGCAGCTTTCCGCTTCAAATCCATGTCTTCCAAATCATCAGCATCTATCTGCTCAAGATCATCTTGCACTACACTTGTGTGGATTAAATTCTTTGCAACAAATGTATTATATGACTCAGTGAACATTGAAAGCAAAGCCCGTGTATCACTGCTTTGACCATGTCCACCACCAGTGTGAGGAACATTCCCACTTGCCATAGAGGCAGAATCAGTGTCATCAATCAGCTGCACATTGAATCTTTGCTGATTTCCTTGATTACTTGTGCTAACACCAACAAATGATTTTGGAGTATCAGAATTGAGTTCAACAGGTTCTTCAATGATAGGAATCTGCTGTTGATTCTTGGTAGTCAAATTACCCATAGGTTCAATCAATGCATTTGAAACATTGAAGCAAGGTCTTTCCTCCTTAATCATTTCATTTTCTATCATCTCTATTTCTGCAGCTTAAAGAAAACACACTACATCATCTACTTTTTGCTCATTGAAGTTGTGCTTTGTAAGAATGAACTTGCAGGAAGTATACCATTCCTTTGGCATAGAGTTCAGCAGCTTGGTGTTGAGATCAAAATCAGTCATGACATAGTCTGTGGTTCTGAGCTCATTCACAATTCCCAGAAACCTCTCTAGAATTGATTTCAACCTTTCTCCTTCTTTATACTTGAATCTTTCTAACTGCTGCTTCAATCTCTGCTTCTTGATGTTCTTGAGTTCAACATTTCCCTCAAACATTTCAAGTATTGCATCATACATTGCCTTGGCATTGAGATGATCTGCAACCTTGGTGAGTATATCCCAAGACAGACCTAGCTTCAACATAGCTAAAGCCTTGTCATCAACCTTTCTCATTCTTTCTCTTACAGCAGCAGTTGCAGCTACATTTGCACCTTCTGCAACTTCTCCTTGTGGACCATTCTTGATGGAAATCCACATATCAACATCATTGTAGCAAATGGCTGCTTCAAACAAAACCTTCCATTTTGTGAAATTTTCCTGTCCATACAATCTAGGAATCTTGTTAGTAGACACCTCTTGTTCCTCGTAACCGGACATTTTTGTGAAAATAAAAGTAATTTCTTAATAAAAACAGAGTTTCAAAAATATTCAGTTCTGAGACTCGATTGTTCAGATCTGAGGTGTCTGATTCGATAAGAACAAGATATGATATAAAGATTAAAACTTTAAATAAAACAAGGAAGAGAACACACTAAATGATTGTAGATCTGGAAGAAAAATGAAGAACAGAGCTGCTGACGTCACAAATCAATGGAACAGTGGTCTGCTTACGTCATTCTTCTTCAAATATTCAATCAGCAACAATCTTTCTAAAATAGCAGTAATCAGCTCTGATACCACTTGTCACGTCCCTCAATTTCAGCTGGATCTTACTTAATCATGTCATAACTCACACAGATTGATGTGTTGACAAGGGAGTTAATGACGGGTTGCTATATTTAGAAAGATAATTGTTTGTTAAAGGCGGAATCAATAACAAACATACGGTTGCTTAATCAATATTCAAAGGTAACCAACACAAACAAGATTCACTCAAAAGATTTTCATTCATATAATATTCATCATACAAATTGGATAATCGATTTAGGGTTTCTTGAAGGAATGTTTATCCGTAAGACTCCTAGGACGGTCGTCACTTTCAATAAATATTCTTTCTTATCCAAAAAGTGTAAATAAAACGTCCTTAATGAACATCCTTAATGAACTAGGCAATACATTAACGAACTAAAGTAATAACTTAATACTTTATTACATAAATAAAACGACAAATACATAATCAATAAATGCAAAGACTCGAGATGCAAAACCGTGCACTAACAGACGCCCCCTCGTCTTGAGCTCTTTGTCTTTACTTTACTTGAAGCGCTTGGACTGCCAATCTCTGCAACTATGAATCCTGTTCTCATAACATACATGCACTATGCGTTGGAATAGCATAGCCAGATCATAGTCTTCATTGCGCTCGACTAACGTTTTGTTCTTGTGTAGCACGTCGTTGTCGGTCTCGATTAAGTTAAGAAGCCACATCGGATCAATGATCTTGATCAACTCGGTCTTCAAACATTTGCCCAGAACAATGATGGCCTCGCCGGTTCGGTTATCGTAATACCATCTGTTGAAAGATAGATGCATGTGTTGGTTCAAAGTCTTCACTGGTACCCGCTTCATGGTCTTTTGCGGCATAACTTTGAGAATCAACTTTCTCCAACTCGTCCTTGGATCAATTTCATCTATACGTTTTCGGGTTGGAACCTGGGGCTTGAGAAACATAAAACCATGGTTGACTTCAAATAACAGATGTTGATGGAACCAATCTGCTATCCAATCACCCCCACGGTTGATAAATGGACGACACGCGAGGGTACAAACATCCCAACGCGGTAAAGTGAGAACATCCATTATCTTCTCATAATATTGAACCCCCTTTTCCCATTTCACAATGCATACTTTAATATCAGAATCATATAAACAAGAAATAATATTACCTTGAATCTTTGACACATTCTTGAATGAAGTCACTTGATTAGCTTTGGCACGAGCAGCAGCTTCGTCCTTCTGTTCTTGATCCACATTTCGATAAGCATATATAATTTTTCGAGCTTTCTTGCTTCGATACCCAAACTATCTTGCAATATCAGCATCAGTCGGGTTTTCAATCGAATCAAATCTGGTATCAACCACCTTCTTACCCTTGGATACCTTCTCCAGATTATCCTCAGCTGCTTTTAACATTTGCTCATTAAATACTGGAGCACCTTCAGCTAACGAATTAAAACTGATGTTAATAAATTGTCAGGTCCCTCGATTTCAACTGGATCTTACTTAATCATGTCATAACTCACACATATTGATGTGTTGACAAGGGAGTTAATGACGGGTTTCTATATTTATAAAGATATCCGTTTGTTAAAGGCGGAATCAATAACAAACATACGGTTGCTTAATAAGTATTCAATGATAGATAACACAAACAAGATTCACTCAAAAGATTTCCATTTATATAATATCAATCATACATAGTGGATAATCGATTTAGGGTTTCTTGAAAGTTTATCCGTACTAAGACTGCCGTCACACACAATATTCTCTCTTAATAAATTCCTTTTTCCGTGTGTTGTGTGTGTGTCTGTTCTTAGGCCTCTCTTCGTTTGTTGGCGGCGTGCCCTAAAACATTCTATTTATAGGCATGCCAACCTAGGACAGCTGTCATTCCTTCTAGAAACCCCAAACATACATACATATTCAACTTACATAATCAAAAAATATTCTAAGTGTAAAACAAGTCTTCCGGGTAGGCTCTGGATAAGTAAACTTCTCCGAGTAGACTATGTGCTCTGCCTGCCTTAGACTTGGTAACATAGAAGTGTATTCGGGATCATTTTCCGGGTAGACTTTACTTGAAGAGTATTTTACAAAGTAAAATACTCACTGGGTAGACTTCAGTCTTCTTGACTTTGCCAGAATTTGCCCGACAAACCCTTACGAGCAACCTTGTTCTTCGATGGTCCATTTCAACTCTTTGCTATAATATAACTTATTAGCAAAGTGTACTCGGGAGTACTGTTCCTTGCTTGAGTTGAACCTTGCCCGATGTTACTTAGAGATATTCCATTTATACATCAACCTTGCTCGGACCATAGTTATTAAAGAATACCTTGCCCGGTCTTCCAATCACTTGGCCTAATGGACTTGGTTAGCCAAAAGCTTACTCGGAAGAGAACCTTACTTGACTATGAAGAACAGACTTGCTTGAAAAAGTGAACCTTGCTCGGATTTACATAAACTAGTAAACCTTGCCCGGCAATGCACTAATTTGCAAACCTTGCTCGGATATCCACTAAAGAAGACTACTTGAAGTAAACCTTGCCCGATAGACAAAATATCGTACCCGGCTAAGTAAAAGCTTGCTCGGAAGTCTAAGGTGTACCTGGATCCATACTTAGCGAATTCTGAGGAGGTTGAGAAGATTCCAATCTTCCATGTACTTCATTTTGGTCAACTCTTTAACTCAACAATCTCCCCCTTAGGTCAGTTTCTTGGCCCAACACGAATCAAAAACAGTAACTTTGACGAACTGAAAATAGGTTATAATGAACTGGTTCACGAATTAAGTCAAATAACGAATCATGTAGTCAACGAATCAGGCTATTCCTTTTATCGAATCACTAAGTGTATACTTAGCGACTTAAATAATGAATTGGCTACAATTGATAACGAAACAAACTGATAGGGAATCAGGTTGTTACAACGGTTGTAACAACACTCTGACAACAAATGCCAAGTGGCAAAAGTTGTTATAAAACAATTAACGAGGTGAGACACGTGTCACACGAATCAGTGAACACGAATCAGAAAGTGTAACGAATTGATTCACGAATTAATCAATTCCCATAACGAATTAGCCTAAGATATTAACGAATTAAGCTGAATGGTTAATGAATTAGACTTAAAGTTTAATGAATTGATTTGAATCTTCAAATCTTCAAACATATTTCCAGAATTCTGGAAAAACATATGAAGACCAAACCAGAAACCAAATTCGCAATACTTAACCAAAACACCACCAAATCGCACATACGACCTACCAAAATACTCGGAAACATATCGCGAATCCAAATCGCAACATTCCGTATCACAAATAACCTTAACTCACAACCAATTCAATCACAATATATTCTCTGTTTCGGCCAAATCCAAAACCAATTCAAATCAACCAAACAACAGTCCAAATTCCAATTCTTCAATACCAAATCTCACCAATACTTTACTGATCTCGAATCCAATCCAATCAGTCCATAATAAGTTTAAATCAAACTCAATTAGAACAAAATTCAACCGATTATCAATCTATACCAAAATAACAATTAATAAACTCCTAATAACGAATTAACTGTCAAAATCAAGATCAAAAGAGCACCGAAAGCTCTGATACCACTTGTTTGAACTCAGATTAATCCAACACACAGATCCAGATCTATGTATAATTAACCTAATACGGATCTAGTTCATAATTGCCATTGATTAATAGTTATACGTTATATACATGTATATTAATTGTATATATGTGTATTATAATGTTAATATGAAGCTTGAGAGAGAATTGGATAGCAATTCGATAATTGTAAACTCAAAACTTAAATAACAATGGACACAAGCCACTATAAATAGAAGATGGATCTAGTTCGTTACACATTCCGTAACGAACTAGCATCCACTTCGTTACATATACTAAAATGAAATAACATTAACGAATCACCCCCGGATTCGTTAAACATCCTTAACGAATCAGGAGGGATATTTAACTTAGCTCTAGTTCGGTAAACATCCTTAACGAACTAGGCTATACATTAACGAACTGAAGTAATAACTTAATACTTTATTACATAAATAAAATGACAAATACATAATCGATAAATACAAAGACTCGAGACGCAAAACCGTGCACTAACAAATTGTTTGAATTCACTCAACCAATATGTGAAAATCATGACACAAATTTGAATAAATATGCGTATCTTCGGCGAAAGTCAAAGAGACCTGTGACGTATTCTCAAATGCATTAATCATAATTGAATTCTGAAGTTGCTAAATCTCCAACTGAAAAGAAAGATGTGCCCAAGATAGAGGCATGGGCAGCCTTATTGGTCTAACCATTTTCCTTGTTTATGTAGAGTTCATCCAAGACTATATCCGGAGACAAATGGATCATGGATAGTGGATGTTCTCGACATATTACCGTCAATATCAATCTTCTTTCAAATGTTAAAGATATTCAAGGAGGTTAAGTGGCTTTTTCTAGGAATCAGGGTGGTAAGATTACCAAAGAGGGTGATGTACAAATGGTAGCATTACATTTGAAAAAGTAAATTATTGTGATAAGGTGGATCATAACTTGCTGAGTGTTTCTCAGATTTGTGACAAGAAGTTCACCACCGTTTTCACTAACAAGAAGTGTATAATCCTTAAACTGGGTTATGTAATTCCTGAAGATATGATTGTCATCAGATCTCCCAGATCGAATGATATTTATGTACTTATTATGGGTACTAATGTTCCTGGTCTTCATTCGTGGAAACGTGTTTTGTTTTGAAGAAACCCAGAAATACTCAATTCTGTGGCACACGAGGATGGGTCATATTCATGTCAGAAAGGTGAATCATTTTATGGCTAATGATTGGGTGGATGGTGTTTCACTAAAGAAGTTCAACATGACTGATCATTATGATGCATGTAAGAAAGGCAAACAGAAGAAGTAGTTGCACCCATTGAAGCAAATCAATTCCATTGATACTCCTTCGGGAAACAATCAGGAGAATATCATGGTTCTTGGCATAATCGGATCGTTTTCCGTTTATATCAAGGGTTCTCTGTACTATTTGAGTGTTCTCGGCTATTGAGTTTTCTGCTCAATTGTTCTTGGCTCACATACAGGGTTCTCGGGTTTAATCAAGTGTTTTCGGTTATTGGGTTCTCGATTTTTCAATTTAGTTTTGGGCCTAGATATTTTGGGATATAGATAAGTGGACTTAAAATTTTATTGGACTGATTCTTTGGACATTAGATTGAAATGGACCAATAAAGTATCACATCATCAAATGCTGCATTGAATCAAGAGCTTGATTCAATTATGGGAACTGCTACTCATGTACCTCGTCTACTATCTCATAAGGGGTTTGCTGAGTGGAAGTTCATGTTCGAAAAGTACGTGAAGATGATGGATGCAAAGATTTAGAGAAGCATTGTTAAGGGTCCTCAACCTATCACTTATTAGAGAGAAAATAGTGATGAAGTAGTTGTAAAGCCCGTCGAACTGTACAGCGACGTGGATTTTGAAAAGATTGAGGAAGATGAGAAGGTTCTTGCCACTCTAACAATTGCACTTTCACCTGAAATTCCTCAATAATTCATAGAGCTATAGTCTGCAAAAGCGTTATGGGAAGCCCTTATTGAGCTGTATGAGGGAAACGAGGATATGAGAAAGAGTCGACATGATCTATTACGACAAAACTTTAACATGTTTAGTCATGTTCTGGGAGAGTCTTTGGAGACACAGCTTCAAAGATTTGTTACTTTGGTCACTGAAATGCGATCTGTAAATATCAATATGACTTCTGTGGAAACAAATAACAAGCTGATCACCTCTCTACCATAAAGTTGGGACATGAATGTTGTAGTGATAAAAATTACAAAGGACCTAGCAAAATTAACTTTGTCAGAAGTGATGGCAATCATTAAGTCGTGTGACATGGATGACAAACAATGTGCCATTAATCACGTTAACTCCTACATTGCGGCTGGATATAGTGTTCCTTCTAATAATGCTCTCATATTACAAGACAATTTTTCTATGTTTAAGTCATCTCAAGGTCAATATGCTCAACCACAACAAGCTCATAACAACTTAACAATGTTTAGATCTTCTCAAGGTCAGTTTACTCAGCCACCACCTCAACCTACTCCTATGTTCTTTCAACAACCTGATCCAACAACTATGCCTCAATCAGCTATTGGCTCGTCTAGTCAGTATCCCACTCAAGTTCCTATTATTCCAAATGAGACTCAAGAAAACATTTCTTTGATGGCAGGTTTCATGAACTGCTCCAATGCTTTTCTTGTTGGAGATTTGGTTCATCTAGACATAGTTGGTGAGTTGGATCAAATCCATCCTGACGATGTGGAGGAAATGGATATTTCTTGGCAAATAGCCATGGCTGTATTTAGAACAAAGAAGTTTACCGAGAGAACTGGCAGAAACAACTGGAATATGCCAACTGACAAGAAGGTGGGATTCAATAAAGACACCTGAGGTGTTATAACTATCACGAACCAGGTCACTTCGCTCGTGAATGCATTCATCTGGTGCAAATGGGAATGAGCGGGGATTTGTGGCTCAGCAGTTTGATTGGAATAATCAGATGGAAGCACTCGACTTAAACAATCAGACTACGAACCTTGCTCAGATTGATGTTGTTGAAGAAGAGAACTATGCAGAGGAGCTAGTAAAGTGTTGGGTCAAAGATTTGACAAGAAAAGATAAAATGAAGATTGGAATCTTCTTAGCCTCTCTAAAATTGGCTAAGTATTAATACCGAGCACACTTAGGCCTCCGAGCAAGCTTCAACTTATCTTAGCAAGGTATTTTGCCTTCCGGGCAAGGTTATCTTCTTGAAGTCTTCTTAAGTGTAGAACCAGGTCACTTCGCTCGTGAATGCATGCATCTGGTGCAAATGGGAATGAGCGGGGATTTGTGGCTCAGCAGTTTGATTGGAATAATCAGATGGAAGCACTCGACTTAAACAATCAGACTACGAACCTTGCTCAGATTGATGTTGTTGAAGAAGAGAACTATGCAGAGGGCTAGTAAAGTGTTGGGTCAAAGATTTGACAAGAAAAGACAAAATGAAGATTGGAATCTTCTTAGCCTCTCTAAAATTGGCTAAGTATTAATACCGAGCACACTTAGGCCTCCGAGCAAGCTTCAGCTTATCTTAGCAAGGTATTTTGCCTTCCGGGCAAGGTTATCTTCTTGAAGTCTTCTTAAGTGTAAATCCGAGCAAGGTTCACTTTGTCTAGCAAGGTTGTTCTTCAACTCAAGCATGGTTTGTTTCCGAGAAAACTCTTGGCTAAAACAAGCTAAGCAAACCAAGTACTTTGGGAGATCTAGCAAGGCTTATTATTAATAAACAGTGGTCCCAGCAAGCTTGAAGTAAGTTGATAAAGAAATATTCGAAGGACTTATTCTAGCAAGGTTCAACTTCGAGCAAACTACAGTGCTACCAGCACAAGTCAACAGTGTTACCAGCACACTTTGGTTTGTTTAATAAGTTATTTATTAACAAAGAGTTGAAGGGATTCTTGAAGAACAAGTTTGCTCGTAGGATCATATCGAGCAAAGTTTGCTATGGTCAAGAAGAATGAAGTTTGCTAGGAGAATATTTTCTAAGGAAAATATTCTAAGTAAAGTATACCCGAAGAACTGTTCCCCAGCACACTTTGGTTACCATGTCTGCTCGAAGAAGGCTAAAGCTGCAAAGCTTACCCGAAGACCTGTTTACACTTAGAATCTTTTGTAATATGTTTTATGAATATGTATCAATCATTAGGGTTTCTAAAAGGAATGACAGTTGTCAGGGCAGGCCTATAAATAGAATAATTTTGGGCATGCCTATGACAAGTGAGAGAGGCGAGATCTAAGAGAATAGACAAGACGACTGATATTATTAATGACTATTGAGAGTGATGGTTGTTCTTTAATACGTACATACAAAACATTCCTTCTGAAACCCTAATTGATTTTCGTTTGTATTGATCTTTCTATAAATGTAAATCTTTTGAGTTACAGTCGTGTTTGTTACCTTATTATTTATTAAGCAACATTTAGGGTGTTAGTGATTCTTCCATTAACATATTATTGTTCTTACCTTAAATAGTAGGTCGTCAACCCTCTTGTCGACACTTAACCATGTGGTTTACAATATTGATTGTGTGAGTGATAGATCTTATTAGAGGGACCGACATAAAGGATCTTCAATTTGCTTTCATGGCATCTACTTATCCTTGCTCATCTGAGGTAGATCTTATCAGAGGGACTGACAAGTGTTATCAAAGCTTTGCTGCTATTTAGGTCAAGAACGGTTGCAGATCTAAAGAAGAAGAATGACGTAAGCAGAACACTGTTTCATTGAAATATGACGTTTGCTGATATGTTCTTCATTTCCTTCCAGATCTACTATATTTGGGTGTTTTCTTTCACTTATTTGAATTAAAGTTTTAATTTTTACTCCTGATCTTGCTCAAGTCTGACCAGATACATAAGATCTGAAAATTTTATCTACAGATCTTATTAATTTTTAAGAAAACTTTAAAATCTGTTTAAGTTTGTCAATTGTTTTCTCTGTTTTTCAAATACTTTTAAAATCTCAAAATGTTGTCTGGACACGACGAGCAAGAAGTCTCAACTAACAAATTTCCAAGATTATATGGATAGGGAAACTTCATAAAATGGAAGGTTCTTTTTGAAGTTGCAGTTTGCTACAATGATGTTAATATGTAGAACTCTATCAAAAATGGACCATATGTACCTGATGGAACATATGCCAACCAGGCTGTCGAAGTAAAATTTTAGAAAGGTGGATGATAGAGCTCTTGCCATGTTGAAATTAGGACTATCTTTGGAGTATCTGACTAAGGTGGCTCACCATGCAACTGCTAAGGCCATGTATGATGCCATACTAGAAATGTTTGAAGGCAACTCAAAATTGAAGAAAATCAAGAAGGAGAGGCTTAAGAAGCAACTTGACATATTCAAATACAAAGATGGTGAGAGGATGAAGTCGTTTTGGAGAGATTCCTAACTATAGTCAATGAAATTAGGACAACTGATTATGTGACCACTGATTCTGATTTGAGTACAAAGCTACTTTGATCTCTGTCAAAGGAATGGTACACTGCAAGTAAGTTTATCAGGCAGAAACCAAATTATGATGATCTTAAGCTTGATGATGTGGTCTGCTTTCTTCGAGCAGCTGAGATTGAGATGATTGAGAATGAGATGATAAAAGAAGACAAACCTTGTTTTCAAGTGTCCAATGCACTCATTGCTGCAATGGGAAATCTGTCTGTGAAGAACCAACAACAAATTCCAATCATTGAAGAACCAAGTGAACATTGTGGTGACACCCCAAGAGGATTTGTTGCTGGAAGTTCAAGTAATCAGAGTGGGCAGTCAAGGTTTAATGTGCAACTAATTGATGATAATGACACAGCCTCAATGGCTAGTGGGAACACACCTTATGTTGGTAGTAATGTTGGGCAAGGAAATGAATATCAAGCATTGTTTTCAATGTTCACAGAGCCTTATAATGCTTTTGTAGCGAAGAACATGATCCATACCATTTTTGTTCAAGATGATCTTGAGCAAATTGATGCTAATGATCTGGAAGACATGGACTAGAAGTGGCAAGCTGCTATGCTGGCTTTTAGAAGAAAAAGGTTGTTTAATAGGACTAGAAGGTCTCTTGTGTCAGGTCTTAATGAAAGAATAGGTTTTGACAAGTCAAAAGCAATATGCTATAATTGTCAACAACTAGGACACCTTGCAAGAGAATGCAATCAACCAAGAAACTTCCAAGGCAATCAATATCATAACCAACAACCAAGGAACCAATACCAATACCAACAAGGACAGCCAAGAAACTACAAAAACAATCTCAACAATAACCTAAACTTAAACTATAATTACCAACAGCCACAACAGAACAACCAGCAAGTTGTACCTCAGAATCAGAACTATCAGAGAAACAACAATCAAAATCCTCCACATGCTTCCAATACCAACAGAAACAACAGTAACCAACCCAGAAATCAAGGAAATGTTGCATTGGCTGCTAATCAACAAGAAGGTAGATTTTCCTGGGGCGATCATGCAAGTGAAATAGAAAAAGCCAATGTTGCGTTTATGGCTAAAATAAAGAATGAATGTGAATCCTCCACTTCACGAGGTACATTCAAACTCCAACTCGAATTACTTGAAAATATTGATTCATTGAATTTGAAGATAGGAAAGCTTGAAAGTGAATGCTTCATAAAGCAAAGTATATTAAGTGTATATGAAGCAACTGAGGTTACTTATGAAGAAAGAATCCAAAGTCTTGAGCAAGACTGCGTGGACAATTACAGAATACAATCAAGGTATGTAACTGAAATTCAAGGTTTGAAGAAAATGGTGGTTGAGGACAAAGTGAAGCATACAACACTCCAAATGGAGATTGAATTTTTGAAGAATCCGGTGTTAACTGGAAATATTTGTGGTATTCTGAAAAAAAATAAAAGAAGAAGATAAATATAAGGTTGTTTTCCACCTTTGAATAAAAACTACTCATTAAAAGTTGACAAAGAAAAGAGAGAAGCGTACCTTAACCAATTCAGAGTAATGTTCAAAGACAAAGAAGAATTTGTTGAAAATTATGATTTGGTTAAAGTGGCTGAAAACGGAGAGTTTGTTGTGAAAGAAGAATTGAAAGAAGAAAAGTCAATAGGGATTCAAGTGTCAGAAGATGACTTTGATGAAGAATGTTTAAACAAAATAAATGGATGATTTGAGTGATTCTAGTGATCAATATTCGAGTGATGGTGATCTGAGGAACAAAATAAATGGAAGACCAAGCTCAATTGACAAACTTCCACTGTTACCACCTCTCACACCAAAGATGAAGAAACATAATGAACAAATGATAAGGGAACATGTGTCATTTGACATATGTGAAGGATCAAAGATGTCAAACGTGACTTATAATGCAGTGAAGCCACCAAGCAAAGAAATTTTAGGGAAGATCAACATCAATGACAAAAAGAAGCCTAGGGAAAACTTTGAAAGTGATCAATTCATTCCAGTGTACCCTGTGTTCACCAATCAAGAACTATTTGACATAGGAGAGGTTGAAACTGTAGAAGAATATGAAAGGAGGCAGTCAAGCTACAAAGGAAATTTGGATGATGAACTAATGAAATTGGAAAGGATAAATTTGTAAAAGGCAAAGTTGAGAGGAATGACATCAAAATTGAAGAATTTTTGCCTTTCTCCATTGATTTTGATGGTCTCAAAACTCAAAAGACAATTGGCATTGAACCACCTAGACCAAGTGAAAGATTCAAGAAAGGAAATGCACATGAAAGCTTCAAGGGAAAAGTATGGTGTAACAAATGTGATGAGTATGGTCACCACACTGATTCCTGCCCAGGTTTACCTTCAAACCAATTCATGTTCCCAATGAAATCAAGTTTGGACAAGATTTTAGTCTGTACAAGAAGAAGTATGACGAATACTTGGGAAAAAGAAAGAATTGTGAGGAAGTGGAAGTAAAAGGTGATAACTCAAAAGTTGTGAAGAATGAGAAAGTGAATGTGGCAGTTGATGAGAAGTTGAAAGGTAATATAGTAAATCAAGTGAAAAGGAACAATACTCACATTAAACCTGAAGTTGTAATGACAATAAATATAAAACCAATCAGGAATGTTACAAGAAATGATTCCAGGTCAGTGAAGTCTGATGATTCTGAGAAATCACCAAGAGATGGAAAGAAAAGTAATAAAAGTGTGTTCTCTAGGAAGATGTCAAGAGAACTTATTGGTTGTCACACCCCGGCCAGAGGCGGAATGCCAAGGGCGTGGACGAAGTCTCAGATTGAATAAGCCATAACACAGGTTAAGAGTCTAAATGAAATGCATACATAGATAATCAAGTTACATTGTTCAAAAGATACAAATAAAACCACAATAGTCCAACAGATACTAAGTCTAGTACTACGCCTTCAGTCATCTCCTAAGGCCATCTAGAAATCCCTGTTCTTCATCTATTAGCATTACCTGAAAAATATGCAAGAAAGCGTCAACTACAAAAATAGTTGAGTGAGAACATAAGTTTGTTGTAAAAGGAAAAGGCTTCATACACAAGCATGTTAGACCAAGTTGTAGGGGTTTATATATAGGGTGTACCAGCGGCTAACCCACCACTCCTACAACTTGTTCTACCATGTTTGGGTATGATCCCGGCTATTAGAAAAATAGTTTGAAAGAGAACAAGCGCACCAAAATAGGTTGTTGGGGTTTATATATAGGGTGTACCAGCGGCTAACCCACCACTCCTACAACATATTTTGCTGTGCTTATTGTTTTATGAGTTTCAAAGTGAGAAGACAGTTCAAGTAAAAGCGTAGTGTATAATACATGGTTCGGTACAGTTCATAATAGTGTGTGAAAAGCGTGTACGTGGATCATTGAGTTACAACGTGTATAAGGCAATACAATAGTTCACAATTCTTGAGATAAATGCACATAACAGATAGACCAAAGAGCAAATAATAACACATAGTACACATAGAGGTCACGCGAGTGTGAGGCGAGACTTACATGGATTCACACAGAATCCAAGGCCGTCGAGTATGCGAGACTTACATGGATGCCGCAGTATCCAAAGCAGTCGAGTGTGCGAGACTTACATGGGTGCCGCAGTACCCAAAGCAGTCGAGATAGTGACCGTGGTTCATAGAGCAACAGTTCATAGAGCATATAGTTCATAGTGCAACGGTTCATAGTACAATGGTTCATAGTGTAACAGTTCATAAAGTGATACAAATTTATAGAGTAAGTAAAGTAATTGTGATGGTGTTTACATTACGTTAAGTTATAAGTGAAAGCGAGTAAAAGCAGAGTAAAACAGTGTATAAAGGTTTGAAGTAAAGTGTTTTGCATATTTCCACCCCGTGGTTTGATAAAGTAAAAACAGTTGAAAAGGGGTTTATGAACTCACCTTGATCTCGGGTTAGGATGGTGCTACAGAAGATCTCCTTAGCCTAGAGTTGGACATACGTATAAGGTTAACAACGTGCTATAAGTCTAAGAAAACGAGTTTACGCGACCTCGAGCAAAAACTGGGTTTTTAAAGATGAAAACAGCTTGGTTCTGGCTTGATTCGATCGAATAAGAATACATTCGATCGAATTAGAATACATTCGATCGAATAGGAACACGTTCGGTCGAATAGGCACACATTCGATCGAATAGACACACATTCGATCGAATCTGAGGCACACTCGATCGAACCAGAAACACATTCGGTCGAACCAGTCTGATTCGACTCCTTCAAGCTGGGCGACGGAGAAACCTACGGGTTTTCCAGATTTTCCAGATTTTTGACCCAAAATCGAAGTTTTTGACATGGAAATGCTCGGGATTGAAAGGGATATCGATTCCTAGTACTTTTAAACACAAAAGCTTGCATTTTGACACCAAAACAAGTCGGTTTTTGACCCGAAAACTCAAGTTACGAAAATGGGAGTTTTTGCTCGATTTGAGGCCGAAAATGGTTATGAAAACGGATGATTTTCGAAAGGGACTTACCAAAAACGATTAGGAACAAGATTCCGGGCTCGGATTTGTGATTTGAGGACTTTCTCTCTCTAGCTTCTCTCTCTAGAAATGAGAGAGTTTGGGTGGGTGCAAGTGAAAGAGTTGGGTGAAAATGGTGGAAGTGTCAAGAACTTTCGTTTATATACTACGGGTTTGGTTAGGCGCGGGTTGGCTACCTACGGGTCGAGATTAGCCGAGTCCATAAATTTTGTAAAACGAAACATTTTTCTATAAACTTTTATGAAATAACTTTGAATAAAATATCTGAAATCTTTTAAAATAATGAAAATATCATTTATTTACAAAAGATAGATTTTTGGTCACCGGGTTAAATTTCGGGATGTTACAGTCTCCCCTACTTTAGGAAATTTCGTCCCGAAATTCAAGCACACGGTCCAACTTATGAAATAGATTCTACCAAATCAATACAGGTTATTCGTTTGATGTGCACTTCCAGGGATTCGCAAATTAACGAGGAGGGGGGCTTATATATAGGGGGTACCATCGGCTAACCCACCACTCCCTCATCGTAATTTGAGAATTTCCCTTTCCATGCATAACGTCCAAATGGCCTATATTAACTTTTAAATATTATGAAATTTTGAGCATGAGATAACTTAGTTCGAGATAGAGTAATCAATCCAAGAGAGAAAACAAATTGCGCATAGTGGTTCTAATAGTGAGTTCATGAGCACAAATAGTTCATTCGCGATTCTAGTGATTAGAGCAACTTAGTTCATTCAAACACAAAGCTATGAGCATTCACCCAAGACTTGCTTCGGGCGCATTCATGTACTGCTGAAGGGGTTTATATATAGGGTGTACCAGCGGCTAACCCACCACCCCTTCAACTTTACCCGAATGCTCCTTTCCGCTGATCTTGGACTAGGGCTCACAGTGACACTCCTATCCCCTCACAAGCCCTAAATTCCAATTTTTCGTATTCGATCATATTCAATTCCAGTTGTAGGAGTTTATATATAGGGTGTACCATCGGCTAACCCACCACTCCTACAACTTTCCTTGAATACTCTCTCAACTGCCATTGGGTTCAAGACTTGCGACACACTTTACTACCACAAGTCCCTACCTCCAATACCCGCTTCAGAACTACACACGCCCTGCCGAAGAGGTTTATATATAGGGTGTACCAGCGGCTAACCCACCACCCCTCCGACATTCTTTGAGTAGCCCTTACTCCACGAATATTGGGCTCAGGACTCATAGTACCATGATGGAACATTTGCATACGTACGCACCTGTGACTTAACAATTATATTCCGGACTATAATTGTTATTTCACCTTGCGTCGTCCTTGCAATTGTCACCCCATCGCGTAAGTGCTTAAGGGAAAACTCTACACATAATCACATAATCAGGCAATCACATAAGTAGCAAATGTATAAATGCGTAAATAGTTCAATCGGTCGTGAAACACATTTGTTCGTTGGTCGTTGCGTAAGGGATACAAGAGCATTGCGTTTGTGCGTGGTTCGTGTAATAGTGCTTAGTGTACAAAGTGTAATAGTGATAATAATAGTGGAAAGTGTGTTGATCATAAGTGGTGTTGTCAAGAATTCGAGTTGAACTAGTCGTGCGGGCGTGTAGAGGTTAAAGGCGAGCAGTTCCGGCGAGGGTTAAAGTCGTAAGAAGAGAGTAAGGAGAAAAGGGTTAGAATCGTGACGAAAGGAAAGGAAAAGAACATACCTGGAGCGGCGTCTTGATCTAGCTGGGCTGCGGCGGCTCCGATCCTGTAAACGCGTCCTGTTGCAGGAGGAATCTCGACGGTGATGCGGGGGCAGCGATTTCTGAGGTGATCGGTGGCTCCACACTCGTAACATGCTCTCGCGTTGGGGGCGGCGTTGTTGGCGACGGCAGGTGCAGATCTGCAGGTATTAGCTAGGTGGCCGAGTCGTCCACAATTGGTGCATCTGTAGCATTGGACTCCCTGGGGGTGATGTCGTTGGCACGTGTGGCATTTGGGATGGGCACCGGCGTATCCCGCTCGGGGTCTGTTGGAGGCATCAGGAGCAACTGCGTTCAAGGGAACAGCTTGAGTGGCAGTAGTGGTGGCGGCAAGGACCTTCTGCTTCTTGCGATTCGGCTCGTCAGATAGTTGACCGGCTTTGATTAGGCTTTGGGCCACAAGAGCGGTGAGGTGAACAGCGGCTTGGACCGTCTGGGGATCAGCTGCGATGAGGATAGCGCGCATGCAATCGGGAAGGCCACGGAGGTAAGCTTCAACAGCACGTTCTGCGGGAGTAACCATATGTGGTACCAAAAGGGCGAGCTCGTGGTAACGCTCAGTGTATTCTTGGTAATCAGCTCCTTCCATCTTATGTTCCCAAAACTCGGCTTCAAGCTTCTGCTGCTCGCTACGGGGTACGAACTCTCGAGTGACGACTTCCCTGAATTCGGTCCAGGACAAAGCGTTGGCAGCTTCACGGCCACGAGTTCTGACTTCGTTGTTCCACCAGTTCAGGGCGCGCTTGAGAAACATACTTGCAGCAAAACGGACTTGCAGATTTTCCGGGCAAGCAACGATATCGAACGTAACTTCCATCTTTTCGAACCATTGAAGAAGACCAGCAGCGCCTTCGAATCCTTCGAAGTTCGTCGGTCGGGCACTTTGGAAGGCCTTGTAGTGTCGATCGGTTGCATTAACGTTCGGGTTCGGGTCTTGGTTTGCAGCGGGTTGAACTCCCTCTCGCATGGTCTGAGCGATTTGAGTCACCATTCCAGGAAGAACAGCAGCTATCTGTTGTGCGATAATGTTGGCTAGCTCGGCAGAGTCAGAGTTATCAGCGCGTCGGGGAGGCATTCTGGGAATAGACAAAATGAGAGACAAGTGCAAAGGAGATACATCGAGGATATAGCAATAGAGTAAGGCGATCACAAGATAAGCGAACAATGTGTAGGTGTGATACAAGAGGCGATATAGTGATATGTGGCATCATGCTCGAACATAGATCAGGGTGGAGAGACAAGCGTTAATTAAACAGATAAACAGGTAAGCAAGTAACACGTAAATATTTGGTAAGTAAGCAAGTAGTACGTAAACAGTTAACAAGTATGCGAGTGTGATATGTGCAAGTGATGCATGATACTATCCAGAGTATGGTCCCTAAGTTATAGTCTAGGTCATACCTAATTCTCTATAACCTTGGGCTCTGATACCAATCTGTCACACCCCGGCCAGAGGCGGAATGCCAAGGGCGTGGACGAAGTCTCAGATTGAATAAGCCATAACACAGGTTAAGAGTCTAAATGAAATGCATACATAGATAATCAAGTTACATTGTTCAAAAGATACAAATAAAACCACAATAGTCCAACAGATACTAAGTCTAGTACTACGCCTTCAGTCATCTCCTAAGGCCATCTAGAAATCCCTGTTCTTCATCTATTAGCATTACCTGAAAAATATGCAAGAAAGCGTCAACTACAAAAATAGTTGAGTGAGAACATAAGTTTGTTGTAAAAGGAAAAGGCTTCATACACAAGCATGTTAGACCAAGTTGTAGGGGTTTATATATAGGGTGTACCAGCGGCTAACCCACCACTCCTACAACTTGTTCTACCATGTTTGGGTATGATCCCGGCTATTAGAAAAATAGTTTGAAAGAGAACAAGCGCACCAAAATAGGTTGTTGGGGTTTATATATAGGGTGTACCAGCGGCTAACCCACCACTCCTACAACATATTTTGCTGTGCTTATTGTTTTATGAGTTTCAAAGTGAGAAGACAGTTCAAGTAAAAGCGTAGTGTATATGTAACATCCCGAAATTTGAAAGGTAATATTAATTATATTACTTATTAATAGATGGGAAGTTTACTCGGGTTATCAGGAAATAAATAAAAGAAAGTTATGTTTAGTTATTTAATGTCGAGTAAGGAACGGGTCTTGGGCTTAGTTATTTTATGAGCTCGGCCTGTCTCGACCCGTAGGAAGCCAACCCGAGCCTAACCAAACCCGTAGTATATAAACGAAAGTTCTTGACACTTCCACCATTTTCACCATCTTCCTTCACTTACACCCACCCAAACACTCTCATTTCTAGAGAGAGAAGCTAGAGAGAGAAAGTTCTCAAATCACAAATCCGAGTCCACAATCTTGTTCCTAATCGTTTTTGGTAAGTCCCTCTTGAAAATCATCCGTTTTCATAACCATTTTCGACCTCAAATCGAGCAAAAACTCCCATTTTCGTAACTTGAGTTTTCGGGTCAAAAACCGCCTTGTTTTGGTGTCAAAATGCAAGCTTGTGTGTTTAAAAGTACAAGGAATCGATAGCCCTTTCAATCCCGAGCATTTCCATGTCAAAAACGTCGATTTTGGGTCAAAAATCTGGAAAATCTGGAAAACCCGTGGGTTTCTCCGTCGCCAGCTTGAAGGAGTCGAACCAGACTCATTCGATCGAACCAGTCGATCGAATCAGTCCATTCGATCGAATGCGTAGATCGAACAAGTCCAGTCGACCGAATAGGGAAGCAACCGAATGGTCTCCAACTCATTCGATCGAATGAGTTTTGTATTCGATCGAATGAGTGTTGTATTCGATCGAACGTGTTCCTATTCGATCGAACGTGTTCCTGTTTGATCGAACGTGTTGTATTCGATCGAACGTGTTGTATTCGATCGAACGTGTTCCTATTCGATCGAACGTGTTCCTATTCGATCGAATCAAGCCAGAACCAAGTTGTTTCCAAGTTCGCCTAAGGTTTAACTTCGCCTGAAGCGAAGTTCGTTTTTTAAAATGAATTAAAAACCTAATGGGAAATGTGTTAAGGCAGTTATTGAAAACGGGTAGTAGTAGTTAATTGATATGTGTAAATATTATACAGTTAGCCGAGCCCAGTTAAAGAAAGGAATTACAATCAACGGAGAACGTAACCGTATTCAGGTGAGTTTCTAGCCCCCTTATGTGTTATGTTTTCGGGGCTGTGTGCATACTCAATATGTTGTTAATACGCTTATCCTAAGAGATAAGTGTATGCCTTATGTGAATGATATGATATGTATGAATGATTGCTTGATGTTACGTGAACGATCTTCGGATATTGCACGTACTGTCAGGTTGTAACGCTATGTGTAAGGTAAGTATGATATGTATGTTTACGTGTATGAACGTGATAAAGATAATAAAAGAAAGAAATGATAATGTATGGTTGTATGGTAACGAAGAGGGAATCGAACCCTACTAATATTCGAGAACTAGGGAACCGAACCCTACTAATGTTCGAGGAAAGAGGGTACCGAGCCCTAATAATACTCGAGGAAAGAGGGTACCGAGCCCTAATAATACTCGAGGAAGGAGGGTACCGAGCCCTAATAATACTCGAGGAAGGAGGGTACCGAGCCCTAATAATACTCGAGGAAAGAGGGTACCGAGCCCTAATAATACTCGAGGAAGGAGGGTACCGAGCCCTAATAATACTCGAGGAATGTAGGGCGTAATGCTCTTTATAACATAAGATATGAAAGTAAGTTAATACAAAAGAAAGTAAGAAAGTATGAAAGTAAGAAAGTATGAAAGTATAAAAGTATGAATGAAAGGATGAATATATTGTTATGTGAATGGTATGATTATGTGATTATCTAGAACTCACTCAGCGTAGCTGACTTTTAGTATGCACGCAGGTGAGTAGAATGAGGCAGCTCGCTTGAGGGGACACATGGCACTGAACGAGAGTCTGGCATCTGAAGACTTGTGATGTGTTAACTTTAATGCTTTAATGTGAAAGACAATGAATGTTTTGAGACCAATTATGAATTATGTAATGTTTTATGAAAGTTTTACATTCCGCGTAAATGTTTTAAATAACTCTGATATTTAGAACTGTGTTTATGAGTAAATCCAACACGAAAGTAGGGTTACCGGTAACGGGGCCTTACAAGTTGGTATCAGAGCAAAGTTCGAGAGATTTAAGCATCCTACATGCTTAGACTCGAACAGAGTATGAGATATAAGTAAGAAAGGAAAGAAGATGCCAGTTCAAGAATGCCATGTGTTGCTCAAGCAAGAACAGTAAAGGTAAGGTGTATGATTAAATGATATATGTTAATGAGAAAAGAAAGATATGTGAACGATAGGGATAGGAATAATTGATTGTTTGATTTGACTAACTGCTTAAGTAGAACCAGCACAAATAGACTCATAAAGGGAAGTGTATAGGACACGGAAAGCAATGTGATCAGCTAGTCACAGCTGGCCACTGTTATTACCTGTTAGCCTTGCTATCCTTGTACTAGATAGTTCCTTGAGTGATGATGTTTGTGTTTTCCCTTAGAATACTAATGGCTGGAGCAAAAAGGTTTGTTGGTAAGGGAGGTCACACTGGACGTCCTCTTGGAATACGCGTTGTCCGAGAACCTTCTGAAGAACTAGTTACTACCACGAAAAAGGATAAAAGTGAAACTTTGCAAGGACCAAGCAGCAATGAAGGGTATCAGCTGGATCCTGTTACTCAATTTGCCATTTCTTACGCTGTGGCTGCTGCAGAGAAGAAATTTCGTACTGACAAGTCTGCCGAAAACCATGCAAGGGCCACTGAGAAGGCAGGAGGAGACGGAAAGAAGGGTGATGATTATAAGGGAGGAGCGAAAGGAACCAAAGGATCTGTAGATGTCGTGGAGTATGCGGGGAAAAAGATACTAAAGGTCGCGGGGAGGGAAACATGCAAAGTGTGCGGGAAGATGCACCTAGGAGAATGCAAGGCTGGTCCAAATCAGTGCTACCGATGTGGGAAGAGACACCCTGGAGAGTGCAGAAAGGGATTAGGTGTTTGCTACAGGTGTGGAAGAGCAGGACATTCCTCTGGGGAATGTGATGATTACCATAGGTGTCACAACTGTGGAGGACGTGGGCACCTAGCAAGGGATTGCAAGAAGCCAAAGGAAGGACATGAAGGAGAAAAGAAGGAGAAGAAATGGGCTACCTCTGCTAAGCGGTCTGGCGAGATGGTGACAACAACTGATGAGAGGAAGGCCAAAGTTGGGAACAAGGATGCATGTAAGACGTGTGGGCAAGTGCACCTGGGAGAATGTAAGACTGGGACAGACAGGTGCTATCGGTGTGGAAAGAGTGGGCATTATTCTCGAGAATGCCCTGATCGTCCAAAGTGCTTCAATTGCGGAAAAGCTGACCACATGGCTAAGGATTGCAAGGAATCAGGGGCGGTAGGTGCGAAAGGATGAAGACTTTGGGAAACTGCAGAGAGGAACACCTGATGAAGGAATAATTGCTCATGCAATGGTTTATTTAAATTACTTTTGCTTAAGAACTTGTTTTGTGTTAAGGTTTAAAACTTATGTTTATCTGTGGTGTGTAATTATTTTGAGTTTGGTTAAGAATGATTATTATGTTATGGTGAAATGTTGATTTAGACAATAGTGTTAAAAGTACTAATCGAAACCCTTAGAAGGATGAGATGAGTCTTGGTGCATCGAGGGTCTCATGGACAAGCTACCTTAAATAGCTAAAACACATGACCACCATTCGATGGCTGTAAAGTCGGAAGTAGGAAGGGTAACTCAGAAAGCGAAGGCAATTCTATAAAACGTGTAAATGTAAGAAGTTTTCCTTTTATAGGGAATAAGTTAGGTTTCGGGGACGAAACCTCTTTAAGGAGGGAAGACTTGTAACATCCCGAAATTTGAAAGGTAATATTAATTATATTACTTATTAATAGATGGGAAGTTTACTCGGGTTATCAGGAAATAAATAAAAGAAAGTTATGTTTAGTTATTTAATGTCGAGTAAGGAACGGGTCTTGGGCTTAGTTATTTTATGAGCTCGGCCTGTCTCGACCCGTAGGAAGCCAACCCGAGCCTAACCAAACCCGTAGTATATAAACGAAAGTTCTTGACACTTCCACCATTTTCACCATCTTCCTTCACTTACACCCACCCAAACACTCTCATTTCTAGAGAGAGAAGCTAGAGAGAGAAAGTTCTCAAATCACAAATCCGAGTCCACAATCTTGTTCCTAATCGTTTTTGGTAAGTCCCTCTTGAAAATCATCCGTTTTCATAACCATTTTCGACCTCAAATCGAGCAAAAACTCCCATTTTCGTAACTTGAGTTTTCGGGTCAAAAACCGCCTTGTTTTGGTGTCAAAATGCAAGCTTGTGTGTTTAAAAGTACAAGGAATCGATAGCCCTTTCAATCCCGAGCATTTCCATGTCAAAAACGTCGATTTTGGGTCAAAAATCTGGAAAATCTGGAAAACCCGTGGGTTTCTCCGTCGCCAGCTTGAAGGAGTCGAACCAGACTCATTCGATCGAACCAGTCGATCGAATCAGTCCATTCGATCGAATGCGTAGATCGAACAAGTCCAGTCGACCGAATAGGGAAGCAACCGAATGGTCTCCAACTCATTCGATCGAATGAGTTTTGTATTCGATCGAATGAGTGTTGTATTCGATCGAACGTGTTCCTATTCGATCGAACGTGTTCCTGTTTGATCGAACGTGTTGTATTCGATCGAACGTGTTGTATTCGATCGAACGTGTTCCTATTCGATCGAACGTGTTCCTATTCGATCGAATCAAGCCAGAACCAAGTTGTTTCCAAGTTCGCCTAAGGTTTAACTTCGCCTGAAGCGAAGTTCGTTTTTTAAAATGAATTAAAAACCTAATGGGAAATGTGTTAAGGCAGTTATTGAAAACGGGTAGTAGTAGTTAATTGATATGTGTAAATATTATACAGTTAGCCGAGCCCAGTTAAAGAAAGGAATTACAATCAACGGAGAACGTAACCGTATTCAGGTGAGTTTCTAGCCCCCTTATGTGTTATGTTTTCGGGGCTGTGTGCATACTCAATATGTTGTTAATACGCTTATCCTAAGAGATAAGTGTATGCCTTATGTGAATGATATGATATGTATGAATGATTGCTTGATGTTACGTGAACGATCTTCGGATATTGCACGTACTGTCAGGTTGTAACGCTATGTGTAAGGTAAGTATGATATGTATGTTTACGTGTATGAACGTGATAAAGATAATAAAAGAAAGAAATGATAATGTATGGTTGTATGGTAACGAAGAGGGAATCGAACCCTACTAATATTCGAGAACTAGGGAACCGAACCCTACTAATGTTCGAGGAAAGAGGGTACCGAGCCCTAATAATACTCGAGGAAAGAGGGTACCGAGCCCTAATAATACTCGAGGAAGGAGGGTACCGAGCCCTAATAATACTCGAGGAAGGAGGGTACCGAGCCCTAATAATACTCGAGGAAAGAGGGTACCGAGCCCTAATAATACTCGAGGAAGGAGGGTACCGAGCCCTAATAATACTCGAGGAATGTAGGGCGTAATGCTCTTTATAACATAAGATATGAAAGTAAGTTAATACAAAAGAAAGTAAGAAAGTATGAAAGTAAGAAAGTATGAAAGTATAAAAGTATGAATGAAAGGATGAATATATTGTTATGTGAATGGTATGATTATGTGATTATCTAGAACTCACTCAGCGTAGCTGACTTTTAGTATGCACGCAGGTGAGTAGAATGAGGCAGCTCGCTTGAGGGGACACATGGCACTGAACGAGAGTCTGGCATCTGAAGACTTGTGATGTGTTAACTTTAATGCTTTAATGTGAAAGACAATGAATGTTTTGAGACCAATTATGAATTATGTAATGTTTTATGAAAGTTTTACATTCCGCGTAAATGTTTTAAATAACTCTGATATTTAGAACTGTGTTTATGAGTAAATCCAACACGAAAGTAGGGTTACCGGTAACGGGGCCTTACAGTATAATACATGGTTCGGTACAGTTCATAATAGTGTGTGAAAAGCGTGTACGTGGATCATTGAGTTACAACGTGTATAAGGCAATACAATAGTTCACAATTCTTGAGATAAATGCACATAACAGATAGACCAAAGAGCAAATAATAACACATAGTACACATAGAGGTCACGCGAGTGTGAGGCGAGACTTACATGGATTCACACAGAATCCAAGGCCGTCGAGTATGCGAGACTTACATGGATGCCGCAGTATCCAAAGCAGTCGAGTGTGCGAGACTTACATGGGTGCCGCAGTACCCAAAGCAGTCGAGATAGTGACCGTGGTTCATAGAGCAACAGTTCATAGAGCATATAGTTCATAGTGCAACGGTTCATAGTACAATGGTTCATAGTGTAACAGTTCATAAAGTGATACAAATTTATAGAGTAAGTAAAGTAATTGTGATGGTGTTTACATTACGTTAAGTTATAAGTGAAAGCGAGTAAAAGCAGAGTAAAACAGTGTATAAAGGTTTGAAGTAAAGTGTTTTGCATATTTCCACCCCGTGGTTTGATAAAGTAAAAACAGTTGAAAAGGGGTTTATGAACTCACCTTGATCTCGGGTTAGGATGGTGCTACAGAAGATCTCCTTAGCCTAGAGTTGGACATACGTATAAGGTTAACAACGTGCTATAAGTCTAAGAAAACGAGTTTACGCGACCTCGAGCAAAAACTGGGTTTTTAAAGATGAAAACAGCTTGGTTCTGGCTTGATTCGATCGAATAAGAATACATTCGATCGAATTAGAATACATTCGATCGAATAGGAACACGTTCGGTCGAATAGGCACACATTCGATCGAATAGACACACATTCGATCGAATCTGAGGCACACTCGATCGAACCAGAAACACATTCGGTCGAACCAGTTTGGGAAAACTCGTTCGGTCGGACATGGAACTTGTTCGATCGAATAGACACTCGTTCGATCGAATACGAAGCTCATTCGATCGAATGAGTTGGAGACCATTCGGTTGCTATCCTATTCGGTTGACTGGACTGGTTCGATCGACTCCTTCGATCGAATGAACTGGTTCGATCGACTGGTTCGATCGAATGAGTCTGATTCGACTCCTTCAAGCTGGGCGACGGAGAAACCTACGGGTTTTCCAGATTTTCCAGATTTTTGACCCAAAATCGAAGTTTTTGACATGGAAATGCTCGGGATTGAAAGGGATATCGATTCCTAGTACTTTTAAACACAAAAGCTTGCATTTTGACACCAAAACAAGTCGGTTTTTGACCCGAAAACTCAAGTTACGTAAATGGGAGTTTTTGCTCGATTTGAGGCCGAAAATGGTTATGAAAACGGATGATTTTCGAAAGGGACTTACCAAAAACGATTAGGAACAAGATTCCGGGCTCGGATTTGTGATTTGAGGACTTTCTCTCTCTAGCTTCTCTCTCTAGAAATGAGAGAGTTTGGGTGGGTGCAAGTGAAAGAGTTGGGTGAAAATGGTGGAAGTGTCAAGAACTTTCGTTTATATACTACGGGTTTGGTTAGGCGCGGGTTGGCTACCTACGGGTCGAGATTAGCCGAGTCCATAAATTTTGTAAAACGAAACATTTTTCTATAAACTTTTATGAAATAACTTTGAATAAAATATCTGAAATCTTTTAAAATAATGAAAATATCATTTATTTACAAAAGATAGATTTTTGGTCACCGGGTTAAATTTCGGGATGTTACATTGGTGATGAAACATTTATGCTGAAACATGGATTTGAACCCCATGGTTTTCTTTGGAAATCAAGGAGTGAGGTTCAAGTGTCAAAAGAAACAGATGTGAGAAATTAAACAATTGAAAGGGATTATGTGGTTCAAGAGTGCAAAAGCATAATTCCATATGTGAAAAGCCCAATTGACAGTGGTTATGAATCAGATAAATCTGATAGTTGTGAAATAGTTTATGAGGATCCTAAACCTATTCCTAACTCCATTGCAACAATTGTCCATGTCACTGAAGATTTGCAACTTGATTTAGATTGCATTTCATTACCCAACTAATCGATTTCTTTGATTTGTGAAGGAACAGTTAACACCAGTCAATGAAGTATGGTATATGGATAGTGGATGTTCCAGGCACATGACATGTGACAAGAGGTCACTAGTTAACTATGAAGAGAAGTTTGAAGGCCCAGTTACATTTGGAAGTGATGAAAATAGAGGAAAGATTGTGGGAAAAGGGATTCTGACAAATGCAAAAGTTACTTTTGATAATGTATTTTATGTGGAAGGATTGCAATATAACCTTTTGAGCATCTTACAAATGTGTGATAAAGGTTATAAGGTTGGGTTTGATGACTCTCATTGCTTTATTTTCAAGCCTAACTTTGTGATTCCTCCATATATGCTTATGATGATGGCTCCAAGAAATGGTAATCTCAATGAACTGAATATGAAGGAGGCTATTTCAAGGGGAGGTACTTGTTTTATATAAAAAGCCACTGAAAATGAAACTAAATTGTGGCATAGGATGCTTTGTCATGTTAACTTAAAGAACATGAACAAACTTGTTAATGGTGAACATGTAATTGGTTTACATACAACGGAGTTCAAACTTGATGACAATTGCATCTCATGTCAAAAGGGTAAGCAGCACAAGTCATCTCACAAGACAAAACTCATAAATACCGTTGATCAAATGTGTGGAATGCTTCACATGGATCTATTTTGTCTTGTGAGTGTTCCATGTCTTGGCAAAAAGAGATATTATCTAGTGATAGTTGATGATTTTTCCAGATACACTTGGGTTTATTTCCTAAGTAACAAAGATAAGGCTGCTGAATTAATCAAGAGTTGTGTGACAAGGTTTGAGAATCAATTGGATGCAAGGGTGAAGGTAATGAGAAGTGACAATAGGACTGAGTTTATGAATGGGGTCATGGATGAGTTTTGCAATGCAAAAGGACATCTTCAAAAATTCAGTGCTCCTAGAACTCCTGAAGAAAATGGGTTGCAGAGAGAAGAAATAGAACACTTATTGAGGCTGCAAGGACTATGCTAGCAGATGCTTTCTTGCCTGTTACCTTTTGGGAAGAAGCAATCAATACTGCTTGTTATGTTCAAAACAGTGTCCTTCTCAACAAAAGTCAAAACAAGACCCCTTATGAGATTTTGTTTAAAAGAAAGTTCTACATCAAGTTTCTCAAGCCATTTGGGTGCAAATGCTCAGTTTTGAATACTAAGGACTATCTTAACAAGTTTCAATCTAAATCCTTGGATTGTTTCCTTGTTGGATATTCAACTCACTCAAAAGCCTACAGAGTATATGTGAAAGATCATTTGAGTGTGACTGAATCATCTGATATAATATTCAATGAAAACCAGTTCAATACAGTTGATGGAGCTTCATGGTTGTTTGATCTTGAGATGTTAATCAAGTATTTCAAGATTTATCTTGAATACTTTGATGAAACTTTGCATAAAACAAGTGTTATTGAAGGGAGTAATCAGAAAAGGATGGATTTGGACAAATTATGGTCCAAGGTTGCTAGAAAAAGAAGTGAATATAAATTCATAAAGGATCCTTCAATTGTTGAAAATGATCAAGTTCAAGATCAAAACCAAGGTCATAATCCAAGACAAGACCAAGAACATGGTAATTAAGACAATCAAGAGGTTCAAGATGATCATGTCTTGAATGAGGAAGATCCTAGCAACCAAAATGAAATTCAAGAACAAGTTGCAAGAGAAGTAAGATTTGAAGATTTGTTTCAAAGCTTGAATATGGAAACAATGGTGCATCTACCTCACAACCTAACAATGAAGAATCACCTGAATTTCATGATGCAACAACTGATTTGATCATTGATGAACCTGATCTCAATGACACAAATCTTGACGCAAATTTTTCTACTAATACGATTGTACAATCCTCTTATGTTGAAAGAAATCATCCACCTGAGAACATCATTGAGGATATTAATGAAAAAGTTACAAGAAGTGCATTGGAATCTGCAAACATTTGTTTGTACTACTGCTTTCTATCCCAAATTAAACCCAAGAACATTGTTCAAACATTGAAAGACAATTGTTGGGTAGACACAATGCTAGAGGATTGGCTCAGTTTAGAGACTTGCAAGTATGGGAACTTGTAGACAAGTCAAGCAACAGATATGCCATTGGAACAAAATGGGTTTTCAAGAATAAAAGGGATGAGAGAGGAATTGTGATTAAGAACAAAGCAAGACTTGTTGCATTGGGATGTTTACAAGAAGAAGGGATTGACTTTGAGGAAGTCTTTGCTCCAATAGCAAGACTTGACGCCATAAGAATATTTTTAGCTTATGTTGCCTCAAAGAACATCAGATTATTCCAATTGGATGTCAAATCTGCATTTCTGAATGGGAAGATACAAGAGGAGGTGTATGTGGCCCAACCACCATGATTTGGGGACCCTGATTATCCTAACAAAGTATATAAGTTAAACAAAGCTTTGTATGGATTGCATCAAGCTCCTAGAACTGGTATGATGAGCTATCAAACCACATGCTTGCTAATGGTTTCCAAAGGGGAGCCATTGACAAGACACTCTTTTACAAGAAAAGGGGAAGAGATTTGCTTCTACTTCAAGTCTATGTGGATGGTATTATCTATGGTTTAACTAATGAACAAATGTGTCTGGAGTTTGAAGAAGTGATGGAAACCAAGTACACAATGAGCTAAATCGGAGAAATGAAATGTTTTTTGGATTGCAAGTTCAACAAAAGGCTGATGGTATCTTCTTATGCCAGTCAAAAATATGTTCAGGACATTTTGAACAAGTTCAAATGTCTGGATTTCAAAATTGCTTCAACTCCAATGGACATCCATGAGAAAATGATAGCAGATGAAAAGGGGGAGCTTGTTTATGAACATGAGAATAGAACTAAAACTGGATTCTTAATGTACCTTGCTGCTTCTAGACCAGATATTATGTTTGTTGTATGTGGATGTGCAAGATTTCAATCAAGTCCAAAGGTCTCTCATATGATTGCTGTCAAGAGGATCTTTAGATACTTGAAAGGAAAACCAGATTTGGGGATATGGTATCAAAAGAACCATTCCTTTGATCTCATTGCCTATACTAACAGTGATTATGATGGATGCAACATGAGCAGAAAGTCAACTTCTGGTGGATATCAATTTCTAGGAGACAAGCTGGTGTCTTGGCAGTGCAAGAAACAAACTACAGTTTCATCTCAACTGTTGAAGCTGAGTACATTACTGCATCTGCCTGCTGTGCACAAGTTCTATGGATTCAGAATCAAATGCTCGATTATGGTTTGAATTTCTTGAACACGCCTATTTATATTGATAATATTGCTGCATTTTTCATTGTTAAAAATCCAGTTCAACACTCTAAGACCAAGCACATTGAAACCAGGCATCTTTTCATTAGGGGTTGTAATGAAAAACGTCTAATTGAGATGAAGAGATTTGATACAAGTGACAATTTGGCTGACCTATTCACCAAACCACTTGATAAAACCAGATTCCACTTTCTTTTGAAAGCCCTGTGAATGATCAACTAAAATGAAGTCTGATTAATGATGTGTGCTCATCTGTGCTAACTGACTATCTTTAGGAAGGTCTTGATGAGTGTTTGTTTATTTGAATTGTGTGAAAGTGCATTTACATGTTGACAGATGTGTGATTTGATTGATTATTTGAGTAACTTAGGTATCTTTGATGCTTAGATTAATGATCAGTTAATGTATGTGATATCATGATAAGTGTTTAAAGTGACTTATATGCATGGGTGCTTATCTAATATTTTGATTATGTTGCTTTTGGATATGTTTATTCTGATATGATGATGTTATTAGGATATTTTAGACTATACTTTATGTGAAGTCTGTCTGTTCGGATGATATCATTTATGATTGGGATTTGAATATGTTACTTAATGTTTGTGTCAAAATGTGTTTCTGTGTCAAAATTGCATGCTCAAAAGAAAATTTTCAAGTGGATTTTGATTAAAAATTTTTTGACAAAACAAAGCAAGTTGATTATGGTGTAGAGATATGATAAGATTATTTAGTTCAAGCTTTATATAAACTTAAGAAAGGGTGTTTTAATAAAAATTGATCCAACCCTATGGGAAATGATATTACATTGGTTATTTTGCCAATCGTATCAATTTAATAGTCTAAAAAGACAATTAGTTTAGTCATTAATATGTACGGTTGCTTTCCATGATGTGAAAAATATGAGGTTATATAAACATAATGAAACTGTTAAACTTATTGTGGAGTCACATTGTTGTCTATGCATGTTCAAATATACATCTTTCCGAATGATAGGCAGAAAAGTGAATATTCAGTCATACATGAGCCCGTTGGTATTTGGTCCCCAAAATGTAGTATCTTATTGAGAATGACAAAGAACACAAGTGAACAAAACGTACGGATTATTCAACACAATGTTGATATATATGTTCACAACCTTATATAAAAAATATAAATTAAAATAATAATAATAATAATAATAATAATAATAATAATAATAATAATAATAATAATAACAACAATAATAATAATAATAATTGTTCTTTCATTAAAAAGTTTTTCCAAATATCAGGGGTTCGGAGTCAATTCAGGGTGATCTGGAGAAAGCCAACTAAGCCTTGACAATATATATGGAACATCATAACACAATATGTGTTATCCATTTAGTCTTATGCAAATTAATTGAACCTTAATCATATCACCAAGGCAATGAAATTCATGTTACGTCTAGACCTGCTATTAACCTGCCTAATCTGTCATAATAGTGCTGAGAATGAAGTATTGAGAAGCAACTTAGTCAATATGATCCCATGTTGAGATCTTTTCATATAAAGAAAGAAAATGATTTGAAAGGAACAATGACTGAAATTTTGATCTCATTATGCAGCATTTTCTCTTAAACAATGATCTTTAATGGTAAAACTGTTTAACTTTTGGTTTAAGACAAAAAGAGTTGCATTTCACCATAAATAGGTTTGAATATGTATTTTCGAGTAAGGTTTGATGATTTTCAATGTTTTTGGGCACACTTACATAATTTTGTTTGAGTTTATAGTTTTTGGGCATGCTTTAATGTTTTACAGACTTTTGAGTAACCGTTACTGTTTTAATTGAAGTTTATCTCTTTCAAGCAAGCTTGATATTTGAACATGTTTGATTTTGATTGATTCTAGCAAGCTTCGATGATATTTAAACTTTCTAGCAAACTTAATTGTTTTATAGATTGTTTAGGTCATTATAGCAAGCTTTGTGATTGAATATGTTATTTCTAGCAAGCCTTAATGTTTTTGAACTTTTTAGCAAACTTAGGTGTTTATGATTGACTGTTTAAACTCATTCTAGCAAGCTTTGTGATTTTTCAGTACTTAAGTGATTTATTCATATATTGTCGAGTACACTTTGATACTTATTAGCTTTCGAGTAAACTTAGATGTTCTGAAGGTTAGTTTTGTCGAGCATACTTGATGATTATGTGACATCTGTTTGAATATGATTTACTTGTCTATTACGATTAAACTTTGCCGTTTTATTTGAAATATGTCTTTATCTAGCATACTTCATGATTCTAAATGTGATTCTTTGATGTAACAAGTGTTTTCGGGCAAACTTTGTTTTTTGGGAACACTATATATTTCGAGCACACTTTGAAATCATCAAGTGTTCTCCAAATATACTTGGTAATTTCAAAATGTTACTTTTCGAGTACACTTTGTGTTTAGAGTCCTTCTCTAGCACACTTTTCATTCTTAAAGTGTTTCGAGCATACTTTTTTTAAAAGTATACTTGATTGAATATATGTGAACTGTTTACGTATTTTCAAGCATGATTTGTGTTATTCAGAAATTCGAGCAACGTTGACATTTAGAAATGTTTCTAAGTTATTATTTTGGGATTCTTTATTGATTCCTAGCAAGTTGCCTATTTGATGCTTTATACTTGATTGTCTTGTGATTTATTTCTCGAGCAATATTGTATTTCGAGTAAGCTTCCTTCATTTTATTCTCTTAGATGTATTTTTATTTACTTTATAATTTCTGAATAAATTCTGGAACGAGCAAGCTTTGATAAGTGGAATTAATACTAGCAAACTTCAATGAATTAACTTTTTCGAGCAAGGTTTGTAACATGTACTTTATCTAGCAAGGTCTTAAAATGGAAAAAGATATTTTATTTTATATTTTAACTGCATAACAGCTTTTTCTCACAATAAGACAAAATTCATTTAAAACCCACTTTAAAAAGGTATATAAGAGGGACTTAGTGAAATTTCATGCTTCACTTCTCTTTCCAAACACTATTGCAAAAACCAATCTTGCTCTTGTTTCAGAGATATCAACCGCTTTACAATTTTTCCATACCCTAATTTGTCAGCCCACTTAATCCGACTCGGTAAGCTTCAACTGAATGTTTCCGACAAAGATTATGTGAATTTAAATAGTTAATATCAACATTAACTGACATCTCTATTTTCTCGTAGGTTTTAATTTGTCGAAGCCCATGTTATAAAAGACATTTCTTCTCTTTACTTCTTCAAATTATAACCTCAAATGTGTCAAAGCAATGAACTTTATGACTAATATTTTCTTTGAATATGTTTTTGTTTGTTTATGTACAGATATGGAGGACGAACCGATATATCCCTTTGAGAAGAAGCACAACATGTGCGCCCTTCTTCAAGTAACTGTTGATAATGAACCAGTGGCTTTAATGATCCGATGGCTTTAGTTGTTAAATATACGATTCTCTTTAACTGAGTGCCCTGTTATTTATAGAAATCACCAGTTGGATTTCTGGCACTCGGCCGAACTACATGACGATGAAGATGGATGGTAGGCGAATAGAGGCTACCGTGGCAAATCATGAAGTCACGATTACTGAATGGCTGATTCGAGCAAGCCTACAACTACACGATGATGATCATAACCCTATTTACTTCTCCACTTATCGCTTATTGGAGATATTTCAGGAGACGATGGGTTATCAAGGTAATGTCCATGAGGGACAGTTTAAAAGGGGATGTTTCATAACCTTTACAAGTTCTTGATACATCATATCATTCAAGGATATGCCCCTAGGAAAGGCTCTTGGACATTAATGAGCTGTGATTTGGCAAATGTCACTGTGGCAGTTGTATGCAATCTGCCATTCAACTTCTCTCGAATGATCTTTGAAGTTATGGTTAGCAATCTTCGAAAGCGTAACGAAGACAAATTTTTGGCTTATCCAAGATTCCTACAAACCATTTTTAACAGTGCTGCAAGATTTACCAACAACTGGGACTACTCATGTGCTACAAGATCCCAATGTGTATAAAAGAATAGAGAAGTTGTCTAGCACAAGCCGGTTCAATCCCAGAGCTAACTTTGATATATTACCATGGCTAATTGACAACAATGTGGCGATTATGCCTATACCAAAGTTGACTTCTGAGGAAGAGGAGATTGAAGATGAGGATGAGGAGGATGATAGTTCTGACAATAGTGATAATGGAGATGATGGAGGGAATGATGGAGGAGCTGGAGGTTTTGAAGGAAACTTGGCTGATGATGATGTAATCAATGCACATGCACAGGGGGAGATTCAAAACCAACCCGTACCTACACCACCAGCCTCACCACCAAGCCCACCTCAACAACACATCCAATCCCCACCACAACACCAAACAACATCTCGACCACCACAAAATGACTCATACATTCAATCACCACCCACTCATACCCAAAGCCAAAGCCCACCTCACACAATTAACCAACCCCAAACCCAAACCCTAAACCAAGACCAAAACCAATACATACATGAACCCTACATACCACAACAAATCCAAGCCCACCTACTTAATCTTCAAGAAACACCATTCCAATCCCCAACCCATTCCCAAACCAAGACCAACCTAACTAACCAACCTTTGAAATCATACGTACCTACAAACCCTTACCAATAATCCAAAACATCAACACACTACCAACAACAAGAACAAACATCTTTGAAAGCCCAAGCGCTACACATGACCCAATCTCTACACATGAACCACTCCCCCAAACTTACCCACCAACCCAATCCCCTTCCCTTGGTGCTTATCTATTCAGAAGAAACTTGGATCTGCTGGTGGAAAATGTTGAGTTGAGAGGAAGTAATGAGGAGTTGAGGAAAGAAAATGAAGATTTAAAGGCATAGTTCACACAAGCTTTAAACAGAATTCTAGCCCTGGAGGCTAAGGTTGAGAAGACCTCAGCTGTACCAAAATAGGGGGACAATATTCCTGGTGCAACTAATGTTGCTTTTTTTGATATGGAAGAGAATGTAAATGTGGAAGTGAATGCTGCTGAAGATGGTTTGAAAACATTATTTAATGCTTATGGTGAGAGTGACGAGGACGATGAAAGTGAAGTGAGAGGTTTTGATGATGATGGATATGAAGGAGACAAATATGATATTGGTGAACAAGATTATGATGCAGATGACACAATATCGAAGAAGAAGGTGAATGGGGAGAGGGAGAAGGAGGTGGAGAAGGAAACTAATGTTGAGGATGATGTACTTACAAAAAAGATTTTGACTACAGAGGCCATAGAAACTGATGTTATTGGCACTGAAACCTTGACTGATGTGATTGTTGATAAAGGTGCAGAAACTGAGGAAGTAGTCTTGACTAAAGAAATTGAAAAGAATGAGACTTCCAAGAAGTTTGCTGAGGATGATGAGGAGACGAGAAATCTAATGGACGACTTTGAAAACATTCCAAATGAATCTGAGGAAGAACGAAGAAGGAAAGCAAAAGGAAAGTCTGTTGTTGATAATGATGAAAATTCACACGTTGATACACAGGATAAATCTGATGATAATATGCTTGACAAAGATGAGCTGGCTGAACAAGCTGCCAAAAGGCATGCTGATACTCTACTGAAAATATTGGAAAGAGAAAGAGTTGCCAGATCTTTGACTGAGGAGGAGTTTGTCCAGCAAGAAACTCTATAGGAGCAAGCTCACATTTCCGAAACATTAAATGAAGAAGGAGAAGTTGAGTAGGAGGTTATTGAGGTGCTAATAAAGATAAAGCAAGTTGAAGAGGTTGATAATACATTGGGAATGGTGATGTATAAATTCAAGCAAGCCCAACCTGAGACCAAAACTCCAACCATTACTGAACACACTGAAAAGGATTCAAACAAGTAGGTGGTGCCTGATGAGGCTGGAGAATCAGTAACAAAAATTACAGCCAAAAGGTGGTTAAAAGAAGTTGAAGAAAATATTGAGAATAATTCTCCTGATCAGTGGAGCTATGATGATGAGCCTAAAAGCAAATTTGGAAAGATATACAAAAGGAAAAAGAGTAAATCAGATATGAAAAATGATGATGAAAAGGAACCAAAGAAAAGGAAGACTGATGAGGTTGATAAGCCTGAATATTTTGTAGAAAGCCCAAAACATCATGAAAGCCCTGTGATGGCTATTCCTCTACAGGTTGTTATGCCAAAAACTGAACCTGGTCTGAATGAACCAAGAATTGAGGCATTGGATGAATTGACTAAAAATGATGATGATACTAAAGATGATGATAATGTTGATGATGAAAATACTGACAATAATGCTACTAATGATGATACTGTTGACTCCCAACACATTGATATGACAGAAGAACAAAGGGAGAATATACACAAAATGTTGGATGATTCAAGGAAAAACCATACTTTGATCTTGAGTATGATTAAACATGGATACAAATTTGAAACTTTGGCTCCTATGTCGGGTGCGGAGTTGCAAAGATTGGTTGATAAGGAGGCTGATGAGATAAAGAAGAGGATGGAGAAAAAGAACCGTGATTTTCACAAGTATAGATCTTATCTAAGGATGCATGGTTTGTCTGACAAAGACTTAAGTACAATGAAGTTTGATGAATTGGAAGAACACTATAATATAAATGTGGAAAGGGTGAAGAGAGAGGAACATGAACGATTGAGAAAAGAAGCAAACTTGAAAGAAAAGATTGATGAGTTGATGAAGAGATTTGGAGGAAAGTGTAAGTATTTGATTGATAGAGGCATGGCATTGGGGATGGTTGATAGCCTTTCAAAAGCTCAAGTTGAATCCTACTTCAGGAAACTGTCAATGAAAGATGAATCTGACACTACTGCAAAACGGCCAAGAGTCGTTAGTTTTGCTGAAAAGGAGAAAGCTGCAAAGAAAAAGAAGGGGAGGATGAACATATCGAATTTCTTGAAAGATTAATGGAGGCAAGAGGGAGTTTGAATGTGATCCAAGGGTTGAACAGAAGTGAAAGTTTAGCCCTATATCAATCTGAGTTAGAAAGAGATGAACAAGAAAAGGCTCAATCTTCAAAGGCTGCCAAAGTCCCTATCATTGTGCAAGTGAAACCTGAGCCAATTGAACAACTGGATCCCTGGGATGATGAGAACAGAATCGATTCCCTAAAAGGGTTGATGATGGACAAAGGGATGCCTGAGAATGTATTTGACAACTTAGGAAAGGCTCAACTGAAACAGTTATTTTATGAAGAAAAGGATAAATGGGAAAGACTGGAGGCTGAATAGAGAAATCCTCAAAATTTTGAAGTTGGACCGAGTGGAGTACGATTTGTTCCTACTGGTCAACTTGGAGATGAAAGAGTGATGGGCATGAATGCAAGACTTTCATGAGAAGGAGGAGAAAATTTTCTTGATTTAATGGCTATGCCGGTGGAAATGGTAATTTCAATGTTTGAAAAGAAATTTGGGGAATTGAGGGCCACTAAACCCAGAAAGGCAATTCCTTCTAGGCCCTCATCCTCAAGAGCACAGATTCCTACAACAAGAGCTGCACACCAATGACAAAATAAGCCACCATCTGATGTGGACCTTCCGAAAAGGCTCTTTTATAACTCTGTGTCTGAAACTTTGAAGGTAATTATGAAGAGTGGGGAGCTGAAGGAAATCATCTTCAAGGATGATTTTTCTGAATTTAAATGGGAACAACTATAGGAGAAGGCAACAATGGATCTACTCTATTATCATGACAGCCATAGGTTTGTTGGAAGACAGCAAAACGAATGATCTAGACATCTCAAGAATGAGGCTAGGAAAGGATTCCCTATGTTGAGTAAGAAGAGGAAATGGGAACTTTCTAAGTATGAGAAGACCATAAGGGCAAAAGAGGATGAAGAATATAAAACATGCTGAGATTGACTACATTTCGAAGGTGAAGGAGAGAGACCCTCTGGCAAATATAATGGTAACATAAGTATGAGAAGGAGGATGACAAGGCCTAACCTTGAAATTTAGAGAAATGGTAGTATTGCTAGAATTGATTATAAAGAACAAGATGACTCCTACATTCTCAGAAATTCAGATGGACTTGCCTTGGGAATTATTAGAGTAGATGAAGATCTGACATTTTTGCATGATGATGACTTGAACGATATTATGAGGTGGAATTTGCCTGACAACCACCCTCTTCATCAGAAATTGTTCATGTTTAAAGAAAGAGCTGGATCAATAAAGATGGGAAGAAGACAAGTAGCCTCAAGCTCAAGAAGATAATACTATGTTTCTAGCTTAGGTTTTTCTTTTTAATGTCCATTGGACAGAATTTTAATGTTGCAATACACTTTTGATTATGTTATGTAATTTGATTTTGAGATTTGATGTGTATTTTGGCTAAGTGTATGTAACCATAGAGGTGTTTTGGTACAGCTGAGGTGCTCCAATCAAGGGGAGATTGTTGGGTCAAAGATTTGACAAGAAAAGACAAAATGAAGATTGGAATCTTCTCAACCTCATTGGCTAAGTATGAATACCGAGCACACTTAGGCCTCCGTGCAAGCTTTAACTTATCCTAGCAAGGTATTTTGCCTTCCGGGCAAGGTTATCTTGAAGTCTTCTTAAGTGTAAATCCGAGCAGGGTTCACTTTGTCTAGCAAGGTTGTTCTTCAAGTCAAGCATGGTTTGTTTCCGAGCAAGCTCTTGGCTAAACCAAGCTAAGGAAACCATGTACTTTGGGTGATCTAGCAAGGCTTATTATTAAAGCACAGTGGTCCCAGCAAGCTTGAAGTAAGTTGATAAAGAAATATTCTAAGGACTTATTCTAGCAAGGTTCAACTCCGAGCAAGCTACAGTGCTACCAGCACAAGTCAACAGTGTTACCAGCACACTTTGGTTTGTTTAATAAGTTATTTATTAAGAAAGAGTTGAAGGGATTCCTGAAGAACAAGTTTGCTCGTAGGATCATATCGAGCAAAGTTTGCTATGGTCAAGAAGATTGAAGTATGCTTGGAGAATATTTTTTAAGGAAAATATTCTAAGTAAAGTCTAACCGGAGAACTTTTTCCCAACACACTTTGGTTACCAGGTCTGCTCAAAGAAGACTAAAGCTGCAAAGCTTACCCGAAGACCTGTTTTACACTTAGAATATTTTGTAATATGTTTTATGAATATGTATCAATCATTAGGGTTTCTAAAAGGAATGACAGCTGTCAGGGCAGGCCTATAATTAGAATAATTTAGGGCACGCCTATGACAGGTGAGAGAGGCGAGATTTTAGGGAATAGACAAGACGGCTAATATTATTTCTAACTATTGAGAGTGACGGCTGTTCTTTAATACGTACAGACAAATCATTCCTTCTGAAACCCTGACTGATTTTCATTTGTATTGATCTTTCTGTAAATGTAAATCTTTTGAGTTACAGTTGTGTTTGTTACCTTAGTATTTATTCAGCAACATTTAGGGTGTTAGTGATTCTGCCATTAACATATTATTATTCTTACCTTACATAGTAGGTCGTCAACCCTCTTGTCTACACTTTACCATGTGGGTTGCGACATTGATTGTGTGAGTGATAGATCTTATTAGAGGGACCGACATAAAGGATCTTCAATTTGCTTTCATGGCATCTACTAATCCATGCTCATCTTAGGTAAGTTCTGAATTGTGTTCATAAGGTAGAATTTTATAAAGTTCACAATAGCAATCTGATTAGAGAAATGGAAGGCATAAAATATGAAAATCTTACCCTTCAGAAACTTGACAAAGCTTTAAAAGATAAACTAAAAACTCAACAAAAGGATTTCTCTAAACTTCAAACAAATTTTAGCATAAAAATGTTGTCACCACTTAGATGCAAAACAGTAAATTGCCGATCTAAATGCCGAGTTAGACGCTTATAATTTGGAGATTGCAAAATTAACTTTAAAAAAATTGATGTTTTTAGTATTGTTGTTAATTCTATGATTGAGAAACAGTTAATATGGAAAGAGAACAAGGGTGAGGGTGGGTACAGCGTGGTTCCTCTTCCATATAATGACAATTACACTGGGCTTCCTCTTTCTAAAGAAGAGGAAGCAATGGAACCGCTCACGCAGTACGACGAGCTGAATTCAAATGGAAAAATTAGTCATAGTTCTGTCAAATCTACTGAACCCCCCTTGAGAGTGAACGATACTAATGTGTTTACTTCACGTGCGAATGAAGTAATTATAGAGGATTGGACTGAAGAGGAGGAAGATTCATTTATTTTAACTAAAGACTTTAATTCTACTTATTCTTTAAATTTTCCTACTTTTGATTCTGTTGCTACTAATGTTTGTGTGGGCTCTGTTTTTTATGAGTAAAGAAAATTGTGTGGTTGATCCTTCTATGCCTTTTAAAACTTGTGTTGTGATTTCAAATAAAATTAATAAAAATAAAAGTTTGCATAAACATTTGTATTCTAAGTTTGTTAAAGAAGGAAGTTCATGCGTGCAGAGTTGTAACAAATCAAATGTTCAGGCCAAAGCGGGGAAAACTAGCTCACACAAAAGGTCAAGACCAGGAGTTGGCCACAATGATTTTTATACTAATAGAAAAACGTGTTTTAATTGTGGCACTCCTGGTCAAATTGCTTGAAATTGTCCACACCGTCCTTATGTCCCATACTACGGGCATAGTCAGAAGAATATGCCTCGAAATACCTTTAATAATTTAATTCAAATAAATCCAGGTACTACAAAGGCATATCCCTCTGATGGTGAATGGAAACGAAACAAGGCTGACAGGTTAAAATCCCATCAGACTAAGCCTGCCATGTTTCGATTTCGGTCTTGAGACCAAATCTGGCCTTTAGATCGAAATCGACCTGGAAACCAAAATCCAATGTAACTTCCGTCCGAAAACCAGAGACAAAGTCAACCATTTACATTAGTCACAAATTATAAAAACCGGCTATAAACGGTTGCCTAAATCTTCGGTGTCCAATTCACCAAAAACTTCCTATTCGATCTTAGATAACCAGGAAGACATATCATGGCAACCCGTAACATGCCTAGATGAATCAAGTTTACCCAATACTACTATGGACTTGGTACCAAAAACTAATTAATCACGCACATCATGCAGGAACAGATATGGAGGAATATCATCAGACCTTGGTATGTTGATAGTGGTTGTTCTAGGCACATGACAGGAGACATCTCTTAATTGCAAAACATTCAAATATTTAATGGAGGGTATGTTTCCTTCGCGGGAGAAGAAAAGGGGAAGATCACACACAAGGGTACTGTAAGTAATGGTGTTCTTAAATTTAAAAATGTTAATTTTGTTCCAGAGTTGAAACACAACATGCTTAGTTTCCCGCAGATCTGTGACAAGGGTTTTTCAACTCATTTTACAAACAAAGAGTGTCTGAGTTTAAAACCTGGTATCATCATACCAGAAGATTGGGTTCTAGATCGATCACAAAGAAAAGATAATACTTACGTGATCGACATGAATAAAAATGTTTCAGAATAAATCGCATGTTTATTTTCAAAAGTGTCGGAACATAATGCCATGCTTTGGTATCGTCGTCTTGGTCATGCAAATCTTAAAACTTTAAACCGTCTTGCTAAAAACAAAATTGTCCGCGGTTTGCTAGGCAAAGATTTTGTAACAATTGAGAAATGTGTAGCTTGTGCTGTAGGTAAACATCATCGTAAATATCACAAGCCGAAACTGGTCAATACCATCTCCTTAGTTTTTCAATTGCTTCATATGGATCTGTTTGGTCCTGTTCATGTATTGACTCTTTCTCGCAGTTCATATTGTCTAGTTATAACTTATGACTACTCACATTTTACTTGGGTGTTTTTCTTGTTAAATAAGAGTGAAACTGCAGAACTGATAAAGCGCATTGTGGTGCTAGTGGAGAATCAACTTAATTTGAAGCTAAAAGGAATTCGATGTAATAATGGCACATAGTTCAAAAATTCAACACTAAATCACTTTTGTGCCGGGAAAAGTGTGCTCAGACAATACAGATCAGCTCGCATACCGCAATAAAATGGTGTAACTGAAAGAAGGAACAAAACCTTAATTGAAGTCGCAATGACTTTGTTGTGCGACTCGAAGCTACCCCTATTCTTCTAGACAGAAGCAATCAGCACAACGTGCTACGTTCAAATCGGGTGTTGATAAACAAAACACAGATGAAGACTCCTTATGAGATTGTTTATAGTCACAAGCCCACAGTAGAATACTTCCGTGCTTTTGGATGCCCATGCACTCTGTTGAATCTCGAGTCAACTCCAAAGATTGGAGCTAAAGCTGATGATTGCTACTTCGTTGGGTATGTTGGTCGCACTACCTACAGAGTTTACAACAAGGCACGAAGCTAATTATTATATCTTATTATGTGCACCGGCTAGAGGAGAATGAAACTGATGCTCGTGTCGGTCCTGACTCGTTATTTGATTATAATGAGCTGTTTAAGCCATTTAATGTATTTCCATTTGTTGATGCAGGAAACACAGGTGCAGGGATTTCGAATGCTGTTTATGAAGAAGAACACATTTCTGTTAGTTTTCAAAAGTCTCTGGTGTTGGGTGTTGATTCGATAAAATTGGTTGATACTGCTCAACCTTCGTCTTTGAGTCCACACGAACATGTCATAAGAATGATTCTTCACAAAAGTCTCCTGGAGAATGGGAATTGCATACAGCTGAAAGACTCGTGGCCAATGTTTCGTCAGTAGAGGGGGAGAGAACCATTCATCAAATATTTGGTAGTTCTCTATTTCCAGATGTCATACAAAACGAATACATTGCTAGTACCTCGTACTTGCACAGTACCTGGCATCTGGATGGAGTAATCCGCTCTCTGAACTCCTTGAAGATCCAACAAATTTACCTACTACTAGTTATGTTCCCGGTCATTCTGTTCCAACAAAGATTCAAAGGGATCATCCAATCAAGAACGTCATAGGTCCACATAAAACAGGCGTCTCAACCATAAGTCAGACAGGACACATCAACAGTTGTCTATATTCCAGTTTTTTTTTTTCTCAGATTGAACCAAAGTCTGTTGAGATGGCATTGCAAGAACCAAGTTGGGTGGAAGCTATGCATGAAGAGCTGAATCAGTAAACTCAAGGTCTGTAGATTGGTTGAGTTACCCGTCGGGAAAAATGCATTAGACACGAGATGGGTTTTCCGTAACAAGCAATATGACACTAGGTTATTGTTCGAAACAAATCACGGCTTGTGGTTCGTGGTTTTTGTCAAGTTAAAGGTTTAGATTACATTGAAGTGTATGCTCCAGTGGCTCATCTTGAGGCCATTCGGATTTTCTTGGCATATGCTTTCTACATGAATTTCATGGTTTATCAGATGGATGTTAAGATGACATTTTTGTATGAAGAAGTAAAGGAGGAGATATATGTGGACTAGCCACCGGGTTTTACTGATTTGAAGCATCCTACTCATGTCTACAAGTTAAACAAAGCTCTTTATGGTCTTCATCAAGCTCCTCAGGCATGGTATGCTACTTTGACGGCTCATCAGCTGCAACATGGGTATAAGCGAGGGACCATCGATCAAAAACTGTTCCTCAAAACTGTTGGGAAAGATCTGATCATGGTTCAGATTTATGTGGACGATATCATTTTGGTTCTACCATTACTGCTCTATATTCTAAATTTGAGGAGGTGATGAAGAAAAGATTCAAGATGAGTTCGTTGGGTGAGATGACGACATTTCTGGGGCTACAGGTTTGCCGGAGTTCGACATGAATTTTGTTACATCAAGGGAAATATGTCGAGGACATGTTGGCGAAATTCGATTTCCAAGATTCTAAGGGTGCGGCAACTCCCATGGTAGAAAGACCTCTTATTCATCTGATCCTGTAGGGAAATCCGTAGATTGAACATACTATCGATCAATGATCGGATCCCTGATGTATCTCATTGCAAGTTGTCCTGACATCATGTTTGCGGTCTGTCAATGTGCGCATTTCCAGGCTAATCCTAAACTTAAACTTTCTCACTTAACTGTTGTTAAACGTATTTTTAGATATCTAAAAGGGCAACCGAAGCTAGGTCTTTGGTATCCAAAAAACTTATATTTTGATTTATATGCTTTTGCTGACAGCAACTACCGAGGTGATGATATTGACAGGAAATTTACGTCTGTTGGATATCAATTCTTGGATGATCGACTCATTTTATGGAAATGCAAGAACCAACAAACGGTGTCCACATCCACTACTGAGGCTGAATACGTAGCTGCTTCTGCCTGCTGCTCACAGGTTATCTGGATGCAACACCAATTGCTGGATTACAGATTGGAATTTCTTGACACTCCTATCTTTTGTAATAATGATGTCGCTATTGCTATTGTTAAAACTCCAGTTCAGCATTCTAAAACCAAGCACATTGACATAAAAATTCATTTCATTCATGACTGTTACAATCGAAAATTGATTCAAATTGAACAATTTCACACTAATAATAATGTGGCGGACTTATTTATGAAATCGGTCGGAAAAACCAGATTCAATGTGCTTGTAGGGTTCCTTAAAATGTTACGTCTCTACGATTAAGTATTTTTGAGGTTATATTTGTACATAAAAGTTTTCCTTTCTGTTAAGATTTTTGCACAAATTTAGAGGGAGAAAATTCAAAAATACAAAAAGAGTACGCGTGTGTTTTATAAAATTAAAAATTTTGTGGCTTTTGGTTACTTTTTCTAATTGGGAAATGATATGATTATTTAGTTCCAAGCTTTATTGAAGCTCAAAATATTTTTAAATGGAAATTTGATTCAACCTTTGGAAAATGATAGATAAATTGATTTTGTGTGTTTAACGTGTAAAGTTACTAGACTAAAAAGGCTTTTGAACAGTCATTGATATGTATGGTAGCTTTTTGTGGTGTGTAAATGTCTGAAGTGATATAAACTAAACACGCTAAACTTACTGTGGAGAGTCATTTGGAAGATTTATGTATGTCTCTATATACATCTCTCCGAATGAAATGCAGAAAAGCAATTACCCAGACATACACGAGCCCGTTAATGTCATGATCACCAAAATATTTTGCTTCTTTATTGTTGATAAAAAAATAAAAATATATATATTGTATATAATTACTGTAATAATAGTATATAATCTTGAAGTCAAATTTGTTTTAAAGCTTAAAAGGTCAAACTAGAACTACAGGGGTGGTGCCTTCAAGTAAGTCATAAACAATCATAATGTAAGGCTTGTAAGTCCGGACAGCATGTAAGTCCAACGTTCAACCTTAAATCTAAAAATTCCTTTTTGCTTGCATATTAAAAGTCAAAAACCTTTTGATCAAGCGCTAGGGGGTTGGAGTCAAGTTAAGGTGATCTGGAAAAAGCCAAATACGCTTTGAGAAGATATAAGAGGCATCGTAGGTCCATAAGTGATGTCCATCTAAGCTTTATGCCTAACTGAACCTAATACATATTATTGATGCAATGAAAATCATGCTAAGTATCTAAATACATGCTATTAATTTGTTCTCTATGTCATAATAATGCTGAAAATGAATCATGGTGAAAGCGTCTTAAACAATATGATTCCATGTTAGGATCTATTCATAAAAGTTTGCTGATATGATAAAACTGAAATTTTATCCCACAATATGTTAGATCTACTGAAAGCCGGATGGTAAAACTGATTTTCCTTTTGATTTTATTTAAGGTTTATTTTTAAAATTTTTCATTTTATTTTATTTTACGTCTTTGGTTTTACCTCATGTTTCTCTTGTCGAAACAAATGTGTTAGGGAATTGTTTTTATCAAAACGTTAATCAGGCTTTGTGTTCATTAGTGTTCACAACCCATGAGGCCTAGTATATTTGTTGTGTACTCGGCACATGGTAAAATGGTGTGTTTGGTTTGGTTTTCGGCCCATGAGGCCTGGTCCAGTTGGCCAAAATTTTTGAAGCTTAAAAGGCAAGCAAAATTATTTTGTGTGTATTATTATCAGAAAAACTCAAACGCTGTTTGTACTCTCTCTTCTAAATCTCTAAAATCTCACTTTTCATCAAATAATCATCTTCGTTCTAATAAACTGATTTACTATCAAATAATTATTAAAAGTAAATGAATCTTGTTTCAGGATATGCTCTCGAGTTACTATTGAACGTCTCCAGACCTTAATAGTTGTTTTGGTTTAAATGGACTATTTTGATTGTAGTATCTATCTTTGAATGATGATTGTGGTGTGTAATTGTGTTATGTTCTAGTCATATTATGAGTTTTGAGGAGTTGTAGGTTCTTCGTTAATGGCGGATTTGGTGTGTTTGGGAAATTGACACAGTATTTGAGACAGATTTCAAAGGGTTTATATGGCGAGATCATTGGAGATCTCGGGATTCTAGGTTCTCGGAGTGGTTGACCGAAAACTCTTGGTCAACCAGAGAACCCCTGAGATTAACAGAGATCTCAAGGTTCTCGGCTGTCAAGGATGTTAGTCAACAGAGAACTCATATGCTGGACCGAAAACGTTTATAATTGACTGAAAACTATTATTTTTTACAGAGATCACATATTTTTATACAGAAAACTCATTTAATAGATTAAGTTATTTATGATTTGGACTAAATTTATAAAAAAGGACTTCTAGCTTCTTCGTTTCAAGTTTTGGTCCTTATAATATTATAAGGTTAACAAATCCAAAATATAATAGATTATGTACATAATTTAAGATGTATCTAACTTGACTCGTTTGTTGCTGTCATGGCTGATCAAGCACCTCTCAAAAATGTTCATACGCACAATATAGTTGCGTGTCTGTTTAATCCTCCTCCAGCTCCTAAGGAATTCAAGTCTATGATTGTGTGGCTGAATACATGCAGGATTTATCATGCACTATGAGAAATACCTGTAATTTGCAAGAAAATGGTGACAGAATTCTGGAACCATGCCTCCATCAATCAACGAAGTGTAGTGGGGGTGATTACCAATGATTCTAACATACAGAAGAAACCACTGATTATATCTGAGGCCATTATACCAGAGGTGTTGTTGTTTGGTGATCAACCTGATTACCCTACTGAGTATTCAACTGAGGCTGTAGCAGAGATCGTGCAGCGTACGGGCTATGAAAGAATCTATCCTCCTGCCATCAAGAATTCCATCCGTATTGGAGGTTTCTAATTCACACATTCTTTACGTGTGTCTCGGGAAGAAAGAGGGGTTCTAATAAGACCAGCCACACTATCAGGACCGATCTATCAACCACAACAATCAGTCTCATAACCAACAACCGCGTGTTGACAAGCCGGTTACGAGTTCTGCTCTTGTAAAGATCCAATGAACATTAAAGATGAAATCAATAATATTCAAAGTGTTCCTAAACGAACATAAATCAAACAAACACACAAAGTAACTCAAAAGATTTCCATAAATATTATGAAGGATACAACGAAAATCAATTAGGGTTTTTAGGTGGAATGTTTGTATTTTAGGCAGCTTTCCGTACAAAGATATTCTTTTACGAGAAAGTGTCAGCCGTCAAATCACAATATTCGCCTTGTGTTTGTTGTCCGTATCTTATCATAAATGCGACCTAAATTTTCCTTAAACAGTCACACTTGACACCTTCTAGAAACCCTAATGATTGATACATAATATATTCAAAAATATTACAAGTGTAAACAGGTCTTCGAGTAAGCTTGTAAGCTTTTATCCTTGTCGAGCAGACCTTGTAACCATAAGTGTGCTTGGAACAGTTCTCCGAGTAAGCTTTACTTAGAATATTTTCCTAAGAAAATATCCTTCAAGCAGACTTCAATCTTCATGATAATACCAACTTTTGCTCGATATAATCCTATGAGCAAACTTGTTCTTCGTTGATCCCTTCAACATTTTATCTTTAACTTATTTGAACAATCTAAGTGTGTTGGTGACACTATAGCTTGCTCGAGGTTAAACCTTGCTCGTTGGAAGTCCTTAGAATAATTTCTTCAGTAACATCCTTCAAGTGTGCTTGGACCATTGTTTATTATTGAACCTTGCTCGATCCACCAAAAATACTTGGTTTCAGCTTGGTTAAGCCAAGGGTTTTCTCTGAAACAAACCTTGTGTGATTAGAAAAACAACCTTGCTTAATGAAGTGTAGTTTGCTCGAACATATACTTAAAAGAATTATAGAAGATAACTTTACTTGAGAGTGAAATGCCTTGCTTGAATAAGTCTAGGCTTGCTCGAAGTGCTAAGTTTGATTGGTTTTCATACTTAGCCATTGCTGAGAAGGTTGAGACGATTCCAATCTTCCTTAGTCAAATCTTGATGCCAACCATCTCCCCCTAGATTGGAACAAACTTAGATGCACCAAAACACATGTAGTTTACTTACACTTTCAAAAATATACATCAAATTCTAAAAGCAAAATTACATTATTGAAAGAAAATTACATATTCAAAAGATTGTCACTAGGACATTACACGTCAAATTCAAACAAAACAATAAGGCCTTTATTTTCTTGAGCTTCCAGTCTCATTTCTTCTGTCAAACATGACTGCAGCTGCCTTCTACTGAAATAAAGAGATCTCCCTGTGATGTGGATGTTGAGATGGTAGATTCCATCTGATTATGTCTTCAAGATATTCCACATGGAGATACTCCAACTCGATGCCATGCTCAATAATGCCTAATGCATGTCCTTCTGAATTTCTTAAGATGAATGATTGAGTCTTCTGTTCATAGACTATCTTTGAAATTCTAGCATTTTTCAGGACTACATAGTTAGGCCTTATCATATGTTGCTTCATGTTGATACACTCTTTGATGGTGGCCAGAGGATTTTCTTGATTGCTTGTAGGATAACTCAGTCATCCTTCTGTCACTCATCCTCCTCTGCCTCTTTGTCCATTCAGCTTGAGAGTATTCCAGCTTCCTTTTCTTATTATGTAAAGGAAATCCCTTTCTAGATTGTTCTTTTAAAAACTTAGAATGTTCATTCCTGTTTTCCTGTCGTCTGTTTCTTTCTTGGTAATCATACAGATTCAGTCTGTCCAGCTCCTCCAATTGTTCTCTATTAAAATTTTCAAAGTCATCTTTGAACACAATATTCTTCAATTCTCCACCGGACATAATCACTTTCAAAGTCTTTGTCCTTGAATCGAAATGCAGGTTCTTTGGTAGGTCCACATTTGAAGGTGGTCTTTGTTCTCTTTGCAGCCTTGATCTTGTGGTTGGAATAGGGACAGTTTCAGTGGAACCCCTTGAAGTATATTGTCTTTTAGGTTGAGGTCTTCTCACATGCCCTTTTTGTTCATACAACTTCACACTTTCACCTTTTCTCATCATTATATGGCTTAGGAACACTCTATCTTGAATTTCTGCCATTCTTTGCTCAAAGATGATTTTGGCTTTTAATTCAGATTCATAAATGTACAAAACAACTTCATTTCCTTTTGGGGAATTAATAAGCTGCAATTTATCAATTTCCAATGCAATCCCTTTTCCTTTGAGATTCTTACTTTCATTAACTTGATTTTCTTCATTTTTTGGAAAGTTATAAGTTTTCTCAAAATCTGAACCATTTTCATAATAAATTGATGGATGATTTAATGAATTCTCCCCTGTTTTGGTGCATCTGAGGTCTTCTCAACCTCAGACTTCAGGGCTTGAATTTTCTCCAAAGCTTTCTTTAGGTCTTCTTCAAATTCTGATAGATGAGTTTTGTAGGAATCTATTCAAGTTGGAATGGAATTAATTTTGACCTGTACAGTATCAATCAAAACATACACAAAGTAGTGATTAGTCAGATAATTATCAAAGTGTTAGAAACAATCAGACTAGATTGATAATAAAATATTAAAGTTAAAAGATGATTCAATTCAAACCGTCTTCTTGAACAATCTGGATACCTACACATGTCACAAAGATGTGAGTAAATCTTGAAAATTGAAGCCTTTAATTTGATAAAATTATGTTGTGTTATTAATAAGACATTTGTACAGTTTGATTTGACAAAAGTGATAATATATTTAAAAAATAACAATATGTATTTAAGGTACAAGCATACAATTGGTTGAGAGAAAAGTTACTGAAAAAGCGATTTTGATTCCTTCCTTACCATTGTACACTGGGTATTTAAGGTGAAAAGGTTAAAAGCATTTGTCGATTAGTAAATGAGTGCCCACAACAACTCAATTTTCAAATTGTTGAAATACAAACTGATATGGGCTTAATTATATCTAATTATTATAAGTATTTCCAATACTTTTAAGTACTATTGAGCCATATTTTTATTGAAAATATTTGAGTACTTTAACTAAACTTGAAACCAATAAATACATACTCGTTACTATTATAATTATTAATATTTTTACCATTAGTTTAAAAATATTTATCTAAAGTTGGAAATTTAATAAAGTAATTTGCTTCAAATTTAGATGAGTCGTGATGTTGTGATACTATTTCTAATATATTATAATTAATTATAACAAATTGTGCTAAATAAATTTTGCATCAGTGGACTAATTAATATGTTGTGTGGACTTGGCAGATGGGCCCTCGTTACATTAACCTACAAGTCAAAGAATGTGTAATAAATAGAGAGAAGGAGACGCCAGAAAGAGGGACGACATAAGCCAAAAGGGGGCAGATTAGGAATGCAAGTCTGAAGGGGTTTTAACCTTACTGTGTGGGTGACGCAAATCAAGAGCCCATCCCCTGTTGGCTGTGAGCTTGGAGCAGAGAATAAAAAAAGAAGGCAAGCAGGCTAGTAATTGAATTATTTTATTTCTTTTACGATGAACCTTAATACTTGTTTTATCTTTTTTTCATCTATTATTATGATTGGCTAAACTTTTATACTGTCTAGGTTTGGATGAATAATTTTTAGACTCGTTTACTTTTGGTTTATTTATTGATTGGTGATGCTTTGATAAAGTTTTTATTTTATTTGGTTGTGATACATATGCGTATTTGGTATTTGTTTATAATCAATTTTTGTTCCATATGTGTCTTTGTGAATGTCTTTCATGTATGGATGCATATTAGGTTACTTACTGTGTGTTTGTAACTAGTTTATGATTTATTATTGTTAACGTTTTCCATAGGAACGATAATTGAAAGTTTGGAGATACCTTATATTCTGTCACTTGAGAGACCGGGAGGTAATTAAGTGTCTTCTGTTTTGGTCTATTGCGGGAATGGGTAGTGATTGCACGGGAGTGAGTTACCCTAGATTTTCTTAGATTCTTACAAATTCGAATTATAACCAAATTCAATAAGAATACCCCTTTACGCCTTAGGGTATATTGTGATTAGAGAGACCGGCAGGTGATTTAATCTTTGGGTACCTTAGCATAGTTAGGTAAGGTGAGACCGGGAGGTGATCCGAACCATTAATTCGTTGAGCTTTACATGATATTTAGGGTTTTTAGGTATTGTTGGTAAGACCGGGAGGTGATCTAGCGTACTTTAGTTATTCCTTAAGTTTCATATTTTTAGAATACGGTTGCATTCATAAATCCAATTCCGAAAGTTTACGAGTTAACTAGTAGGATTCTTTGCCTAGGTAGTTGTTTCACCCTATTTGAGTTCTTAACCTATTTGTCCGTGTCTTTTTCTGTGTCAGTTTTAGTTTAAGTATTATTTAGTTTATAGTTAATAATTAAATAAAGACAAAAATCAATTTATTTAAGTTATTAGTCAGAGTCTAGTTTAGGTGTCACTAGTTTCCTATGGGTTCGATGTCCAAACTTCGTTAGGCTTTACTACAGTCGATAGATACACTTGCCTGTCTAGTGGTCTAGCATTAGGAGAGTCTAGATTTATAAATTTAAAACCAGAGTGTCTAAGTTAGGTTAGGTTTTAATAGACCGTTTTGCACATCACAAACCTTATAAGAATATTTTAGACAAAAAAAGAGTCAACATTGTTCAGAGATATGAATTCAAATATACTTGTAAACAAAGTGTACTCGACAATACATCAAAATACAAAGTGTGCTTGAGAAGACTTGATATGCAAGTATGCTTGGAGAACACTTGAACTATTATTTTAATATACAAGTGTGCTCTAAGCATGAAGGTTTCTCGAAAACAAAGTTTACCCGAAAACACTTGCAATTTCAGACAAAATATTTTGATATATTCAACACATAAGTAAATTAATATTTTAACAAGTATGCTTTACATATTTACCATGTTTACTCGATAAAGCTAAACAACAAGTAAATAGTCAAATTTACTCGAAAAATACTCATTTTGATCAAATTTAATCCAAAGTCATAAAGTATGCTTGAAATGGAAGTTTCAACTAAAGCAACCAAGTTTACTCAAAACACTTATTCGAAGCATATTTAGACATATTTATCACACATTCATCAATTCTGCTCGAATGAGATGACCTTCTAAAACAACCAAGTTTACTCAAAAGTACCTAATCATCAAAGTTAACTCTAAAATGCATGATTAGACATATTCATAACAAAGAAGTATCAAGTACGCTCGAATGAGTTAAACTTCAAATAAAAACACTTAAGTCTACTCAAAAGTATAAAACATCAAAGTTTACTCGAAATAACATATGCAAACATATTCAAAGTGAAAATGCAATACTTTTTTGACTTAAACTTTCTGGTAAAAATATTTCTAATTCGGGTTCAAAGTTTAAGAGCAAATGGTGCATTAAGAGATCAAATTTTAGTTTAATAAATTTAAATCCTTTTCTCCTTTATGAAAAGATCTCAACATGGGATCATATTGATTAAGCAACCTTTCATTTTCTCTTTCATAAGAAAGACGCGAAGACTCATCTTATACGGTGGATTATTCTACTTTCAGAGTTTGACATGGAAATCAAAGACAAGAAGGGGGCAGAGAATGTAGTGGCGGATCATCTTTCCCGTTTAGAAAATCCAAAGAGAGAGGAGATTCGTGAGGAAGAGATTGGAGATAGATTCCCACATGAGTCGATTGGTTTTGTTGCGGCCTAAAGGCAAGGTATGCCATGGTTCGCCGATTTTGCCAATTATTTATCTACCGGTATTGTTTTGAAGGGAATGACTAAGCAACAAAAGAAAAGGTTTTACAGGGATGTTACTCGTTATGATTGGGATGATCCTTTTTTTTCAATATTGGTGTTGATCGGATTCTTAGAAGACCTGTGACGAAAGAAGAGGGATTGGATATTATAAAAAATGTTCGTGAAGGTTTAACGGGAGGCCGTCATGTAGCGCAAACCACGGCTTAGAAGGTATTTGATAGTGGTTTTTATTGGCCATCGGTTGTGAAGATGCGATGGAGTTTGTTAAGACGTGTGACGCTTGTCAACTCACCGGTAATATTTCATCGAAGAATGAGATGCCCCAAAACCCCATACAAACTCTTGAAATTTTTTATGTTTGGGGCATCGATTTTATGGGACCGTTTCCAGCTTCCGGTGGTTACAAGTATATTTTAGTGGCGATAGATTATGTTTCCAAGTGGGTTGAAGCCCTTGGCCATAAATGATGCTAGAGTTGTTACGAAGTTTCTCAAAAAGTCGTTTACTTGTTTCGGTACTCCACGAGCGATTATTAGTGATCGAGGTACTCATTTTTGCAACGCCGTCATGGAGAAGGCATTAGCTCGTTATGGAGTGACTCATCGCACCTCTACCGCTTACCAACCACAAACGAATGGTCAAGTCGAGAATGAAAATAGAGGGTTGAAGAGAATTTTAGAGAAGACGGTGGGAATAAGTCGAAAATATTGGATGACGCGCTATAGGCATTCAGAACCGCGTATAAGACACCGTTGGGTACTACACCGTTTATGCTAGTTTACGGTAAAACATGTCATCTTCCCGTTGAGTTAGAGCACCGGGCGTTTTGTGCACCGAATACGGTTAATCTTGATCTTACCGAGGCGGCAAGGAAGAGATATTTTCAAATTCATGAGTGGGAGGAACTTTGTGATGCGGCATATTCACAATCGTTGGATATCAAGGAAAGGACGAAAAGTGTTGCACGATCGGCGTTTGTTGGGAGGTAAAGAATTCAAGAAAGGTGATAAAGTATTATTATTTAACTCTCGTTTGAAATTATTTGCAAGTAAACTGAGATATCAGGTTTTTTTGGTTTTTACACCCTATTATCCACTTTTTACCAATTTTTTCAAAACCCCCTTTCTCCCTCACCCAAAACCCACTAACCCTAACCCCTTTCTTCATCAAATCCACCATTTTTTCACCATTTATCACTAAATTAAACCTCAAAATCATCATAATATCGTCAAATTATTATAACCCACTATTAATTTTAACCCATTTTTCACCATTCAATACACATGCACTACACTAAAATTCCAACTTTTTGCAACTTTAATCCTTTTTTGCTTCACTCAAAGGTATGGTTTCTTGCATTCTTGTATTATTATTTTTTTATGTTTTTATAGTGTTAATTTTTACTTTGACTTGGTTAGTTGGTTGTCGGGTTTGGTTAGAAACTTGTTGTGGGAGTTAGTTTTTGGTGCGGGTTGGTAAGGTTTGGTACATTGTTTTAGTTTGTTGGGTGCGGTTGGTTGGGTTGGAAATTTTTGAAAGGAAATGTACATTGAATTCGGTTTGAATGTTTCGGGTTTTGCAAACTAACTTAGTTTTAAATTTGGTTTTCCTTTAGCTTTATTTGAAAATAAACCGTTCGTTCGTACTCAATTTCCATTCGGATGAGTTCAGTTTGATATATTTTGTAACCCGGATTTCCAAAAAAGTTTAATTATTTTCAGTTAAAAAAATCCAAAAATTATAAAAAAGAAAAAAATATATTACTTTTATTTTTATTTGGACTTACTTCCATTGTTTGTTTGCTTGCCTAATTTTGTTTTTAGGATCTCGGATATGGACGTGTCAAAGGCCAAGGTGGTTATTGCTAAACCGAAATCTCGTCGTAATGAGTATCGAAATAAACCGATAGAGACAAGAACAAAAGGTCAAAAGCTCCGCGATAGTTCGTTACGTCAATTTGCCGAAGATTCGCTAGAATATAGTCGGATAGATAATTTCATTAATTCAGATCTTCTCACTTTCAAGACTATCGATCGGAATTTATTGGATGTTATCGGTCAAAGAGAGCGGGTGGAGGAGTTGTTGGGTCCAAAGTTTATGGCGATGTTGTATCTTGACGAGCCGCAATACAAAGAGTTGACGTTGCAGTTTTTAAGTACTTTTAAATATAAAGATGGTAATTTTAATCAATCGAATGCGGTTACATTTGCTCTCGGTAGGAAGACGTATGAGATGAATATATTGGAGTTTGGGATAGCGAGTGGTTTTTACTCGGTTGAGGAGGTTGAATTGCCGGAATTTAAGACAAGTATAAGGGGTGCTTTCTCGAAACAAAGACCGGTAAGTTTTACTAATGTGCAATTGGTTAGGGTTGGGAAGAAAATAGCGATTTCTCCGTTTTCGGGTAGTATGGTGAGTTCGGATATTCGAGACCCGGTACTTCGTTATATTCACAAGACACCAGCTAATTGATCAAGGTTCGGGTGAGAATATTCGAGACCCGGTACTTGGTGAACACACTTATTGATCAAGGTTCGGGTGAGAATAAAGTGAATTGGTTTGATTTTTTTTATTGTTGGCGATTGTGGAAAAAGTGCCGGTAAATTATGCAAGTATTTTGGCATTGTCTTTTCATCACGCGAGACGGCGTGGAACAAAGCAAAGGTCAAAGATTGATACGGTCCCGTATATCACGGTTATTGCTCGGAAATTGGGTGTTAATAGATGTTTAAATCAGATTATATGTGAAAGGGGCCCGCGAGAGAATTTGTTGGTGTAAAAGATTAAAGGAGTGTGGGGATTTTAAAGCTCAGTGACCCCCATTAGCGTGGGAAGATATTAAAGCGGGTCCACGAGTTCATCCAACGCCGGATACCAAGGCCGCTGCGGTTATGAGAGCCGGTTTGCCCACAAGACACCAGCTAGAGGCCATTACATAGATATGAGAGACCGGCTATACAAATTCCGATTAGAGAGCCTCGCCCCAAGACGATTATTGTGGAGTTATTGTTTGACCGGATAGAGTCCGGTTTTGATCAAATGAGGGGTTATATGACTGAACAATGTGATGATTTTAGGCAGATTATGAGAGAGAATCAGCAGAGGCAGGATAACACATTGAGGGATTTGATGACTGGACTGCATATTGGTTTACCTGATTAGTTCCAATAGCCTGATGTTGCGGGTCCGAGTGGTTCGAGTGCCCCGGGTGGTTCAGGTTTTGGTTATAGGGCACCGTTTTACATACCGGGTGATCCGGAGTTTGTTAATGCAGAGCCGTATCGGACGTATGAGCAGAGTTCAAAGGAAGAAGAAGATGAAGAGGAGGAGGAAGAGGACGAAGACTGAGTGTGGGGATGAGCACCAGCTTTGGGAGTTTGTATCTTTTATCTATCTATTTTTCATTTTATGATGTTTTTAATTGTATTTGATCCGTACTAATTTAATCTAGACTAGTTGGTTGGGTAGGAGGGTTGGAGTATGGTGACTATATGTGACTTATGAGTAACCTTTATTTTCTAGATATTATGTTTTATGTCACTTAGGTATGTCGAGAGGAGTGACCGTGTCCGTTCTGAAAGAGAGAATGAGTTGCTATATCTTGCTGAGCAGTCGGTAAGGAGAGCACCCATGGAAATAGACTAGCACATTGACAGTCTCGCATATTACCAGCTAAGTCTTTTCCATTGTACTTTGTTTTTTCTATTTTATGTTTTTACTTTTTAGGTTTTTGCAATTATTTTTATATTTTTAGATTTTTGTTTTTAATTTTATTGAGTCGTGTTTTCGTGTCTGCATTAGGGGCAATGCAAAATTTAAGTCTGGGGATGGGATACAAATGTTTAACTAACTTTACTTTATGTTTTATTAAGTAATAATAATAATAATAATAATAATAATAATAATAATAATAATAATAATAATAATAATAATAATAATAAATAAAATAAAAAATGATTTAAAAAATATCTCTTGTTTTATAGTTTTTTGCGTTAAAGTGAGAGATGATGATACTTATTGGAAATTGGTTTTTCATACTACTAATAATATGAGATAATATAAAAGAAAACGCGCTTAACTTGGGATGTGTAGGTAGGCTCAGCCTTGAGAATGAAAGGGCAATTTAATAAAATGGGTAAAACGGAAATCTTTTGTGAATAAAGTGTTGTGTTAGTGGAAAATAAGTAATGAAAGGTCAGGCCATACTCAAGCCTCAATTTTTAGTATGAAATGTGAAAATATTATACAATTTAAATTTGAATACGTTATCATATTGATGCTTGGGTAGGTTTAACGTTTGAATACGTACAATTCATTCATGCATGCACTGCATATGTGTACGCGTAGTATTCGCACCGCACTGATTTCGCACTTAGCTCCTACACTCATTTATGACAAGAATATTAATCATGCATTTGCGTACACATTTATTCTGTACTTGTGGTATGTAGTATGTTAGTACATAACCACTTAACTCTACAATGCCATACGGGTATGTCGACATCATCCACAACATTATCCTGGGAAAAAGAGCACGCCACTCTTGTTGACACATCGGATTCTTCACCCATTCTCACATCATTGGAGCCGAGGAAATACCGGTTTGAATATAGCAATTACATCGTCTGGAATGATGAGTCATCTCAAGCCCTTGCACAGGCAACGCCAAACGAGTATAACATCTTCAAGAGTTGGGTATGTCGGAAGTGAGTCTCTTATCTATCTACCATCTTGAGTATCCTAAACTTGCTAGCCATACTCCACTCCAAACTTGAGTCTCGGGTGAGTCACGCCTCTTTGAGGCAGACCCGTGAAGGCATTTTTTTTTTATAGAAATTTATCGGCATTGAGATGCCATAATTTTCATTCCTGAGCCGCACGCTCATTTCATTAGTCGATGCTGCTGGAAGAGTAGATTGATTGCGCAATTGAAAAAATCTTGCTTATGGTACACTCAAAGTCTATTCTGACTTAGAGGAAAAAAATGCTTACTTCACTTTATTTCTAGCTTAGGTCTAAGTCATACTTCGATTGCATGTTTGCTTCATGAACATGTATTCTTCTGCCATTTGTAAAGATGAACTCTTAGTGTGTTCGACTCGAGTGAATACTCGGATAATTTATTCCAAACCAAAGTTTTGGGTGAAACTCTGAACTAATCTATGTACTATCAATAAAAAGTCTTTTTGCTCACCATTTTCATGATTAGTATCATTCTGTACTCGACAATCCAAAATAAGGAACAACTTGACGCTTGGTGGGAGGAATTGGGCTGATCATGTAAACCGAATTATTATTTTGGGTGCACACTTAATAATAATTTATGGTGCGTGTGAATCATGATGAATCTTAGAGTGTGGTTATAGTCCATAAATCTCAAACCTAAGTTCCCACCGTTGATGGAAGATCTCATAACTCGTCCAACACTAGATGGAATCGTTGAGCACGTTATGTAACTGAGGGAAGCGACTAGCCGATTGAAGATGGATCCTCATAAAATTTGATGTTTTAGTTACCAATATCCAAGTTATTTTGGCAAGCTTAAGATATCTTTTCCAAACTTTGTTAGGAAAATCATCTAAATTGAAAACCTCTCTAGTGTTTCATGGAAAGACCTCTAACCCTAGTGTATATGCGAAGTTTTAAGAACCTCTTGTAAACCAACACCATGTTTGTGCGACCTAGCTAAAAGTTCCTGTTGATATACTTACCCTGACCAATTGTTAACTCCTATTTTAGCTTGAAATTTTTTTTCCGACCATGACAAACTCTATAATAAGAACATTCCATAAGATATTCCCATTTTCTCAAGGACATTGAAAAACATAATTTAAACCATCGAACCTCCACTAGAATGCGATGAATTGGAATACCTTATGCACGGATGGAACCGTAACCCTATAAAAAAATATTTGACAAATATCTTCTTTAACACCCCTCCTTGGCTAACATTCTCAAAAACAATTTTAATCACTCACCTCATCTTGACCCCGTGAACTAGCTACTAGTATGGTCCTACCTCAACTCTCATGGAAATCGGTAATTTAGTTATGTAACTTGTCATAAAGCGTTGAATCTTCATCTCGACCCATATCTCTAATGGTATCTCCCAAGTGATTGAGTAATTCCATATGATCCCTTATCTAGAAATTTTTGGCCTCGGAGCAACAATTCTTAATCGTCTGAAGTAACGCCTTGATCGATTGCGAAAGCTGATAGTGTAACTCATCTTATGTGCCTATAGTAACAACGAACAGGTTTTTGATACAAACCTCCAGCACTGACTCACCCTAGTTTAAGTCAAACCCCGAATAGCCTAAGTATTATTGAATGCCCTCGTGAAGGAAACTAAATTGATTTCTTCCCATTTTTCTTCAGTACAAGCTCAAACTCACTAAAGCCATCATTTACACGCACATAACGAAGTGATAAATACCAAACCTAAACTTCAATAGAACATCGAGTATGACCTTGACGAGACATATGGTTAAACTTTTCTTCTAGTGAAAAAAAAAACAAAGTGATGGATATACTATCCCGTAGACGAGCAACCTCCGATAATAATTTCGACCGTGACAAGCCTTAATTTGAATGAAACCCGAATAACCGTGTCCTTATTATGACTTCTATTTGTCCATAGGAATAAAGTCTAAGCTACAACGAATTTCCATTCCCGAAGTACCTTATACCGCCCGACTGAGGACTAGATAGTTAACGTGAATAAGTCATGTCAGTTGGCGTAAGACTGTTCATCATCAAAACCTTGCTCAAATCCGTAACTCACAAGGAACGACGAGTAACCGACCATTCAATTATTCATAAGGATTCATATTGATCTTTCTTAGATGGAAAACCTGCACTCATCTTTTGTTGCCTAAAGTGGAGAAGAGAAAATTGTCAGTTACACTTGACACTAAGAAGATAGAATTTGGTTAGGATTGGTAATGAGAACCACTGAAGATGTGCTATTAGTGTGGTGGGTTAGCTGCGGTACACCCTATATATAAACGCTAATGGTATGTTGATGTTGGGGACATCACTAACCGACTTTCCTACCTTGAGCATAGTTATATTCGCTTAAACCAGAATCGGTATTCGCACCAAAGTGGTGGAGACAAGAGCTACCTTACGACTTAGAAACGATACGCTCGCGTTAGGAGTGATAATTTCTAAATATGCTTTGTCCGATGTTGGACTTGAACCACAATGCCCGCTAGAGCGGAGGGCAGGGGAAATCGTGTCATTGTGACTGATGATTAGTATTCCTACATAAGATACATTAGATGTCCATCTTACCTAATGACTAAACCTGCTGACGAGCTAGTTGATGACGTCTTTTCTTTCTATACCTGGAACTAGTTAAGGCTAGTCTCAATTAAATAACTCATTAGATATACATTCAACATTTGGTTAAACGTCGTTAACGTTGAACAACGTCTCACATTCTCAGTGATAGCGACAAACTCTTAGGCTAAAACCATAGCATGCCTCTTGGGGCCAGACAAATACAAACACAAGAAGACGTCTGACTTGTTTGAGACAATCAGAAAACCTCATTGAAAATGTGAGCTATTTTCCATGATCTCCATTATTAATTTATCCCAAAATCCTACCGGATGCAACACCATTTGGGGTAATCATAATTCGTTTGACTGTAAATGCACAATCCTCTATAATCATGGGTATTAACAATAAAGAGGAAAGAAACGAACCTTGGACCATTCCTTTCAACTTCTAATATGGCAAGTCTTTGATATTTACCGAATATTCAAAACGATACCTAATTTTGGACTTCATTCAGTTAAAATGATTATAATACCGACTTGTTTAGTTCAAATGACATTTTATCCCTTCCGGAAGGTTAACTCCACTGTATTGGAGTTGAAGAGGTTGTCCCGTTTTTGAACCTTGATAAAGCATCAATTATCAACGAATGTATTCAACACTCACCTTGGATTTTTTTTCTTTTCTCTCTTCGATCACTTAAAGTAACTCCCTTGGTATCTCCAAATCACGTGATCTTAGAGATGGAGAAATTTTGACTTTAACCAAATTACTTTGATAGGAAATTCTGGTACGAGCAGTTTCATCAACATTTTATTTCGATTCACATGTCCTTCGTGTCCACACTATCCCGTAGACGAGCAACCTCCGATAATAATTTCGACCGTGACAAGCCTTAATTTGAATGAAACCCGAATAACCGTGTCCTTATTATGACTTCTATTTGTCCATAGGAATAAAGTCTAAGCTACAACGAATTTCCATTCCCGAAGTACCTTATACCGCCCGACTGAGGACTAGATAGTTAACGTGAATAAGTCATGTCAGTTGGCGTAAGACCGTTCATCATCAAAACCTTGCTCAGATCCGTAACTCACAAGGAACGACGAGTAACCGACCATTCAATTATTCATAAGGATTCATATTGATCTTTCTTAGATGGAAAACCTGCACTCATCTTTTGTTGCCTAAAGTGGAGAAGAGAAAATTGTCAGTTACACTTGACACTAAGAAGATAGAATTTGGTTAGGATTGGTAATGAGAACCACTGAAGATGTGCTATTAGTGTGGTGGGTTAGCTGCGGTACACCCTATATATAAACGCTAATGGTATGTTGATGTTGGGGACATCACTAACCGACTTTCCTACCTTGAGCATAGTTATATTCGCTTAAACCAGAATCGGTATTCGCACCAAAGTGGTGGAGACAAGAGCTACCTTACGACTTAGAAACGATACGCTCGCGTTAGGAGTGATAATTTCTAAATATGCTTTGTCCGATGTTGGACTTGAACCACAATGCCCGCTAGAGCGGAGGGCAGGGGAAATCGTGTCATTGTGACTGATGATTAGTATTCCTACATAAGATACATTAGATGTCCATCCTACCTAATGACTAAACCTGCTGACGAGCTAGTTGATGACGTCTTTTCTTTCTATACCTGGAACTAGTTAAGGCTAGTCTCAATTAAATAACTCATTAGATATACATTCAACATTTGGTTAAACGTCGTTAACGTTGAACAACGTCTCACATTCTCAGTGATAGCGACAAACTCTTAGGCTAAAACCATAGCATGCCTCTTGGGGCCAGACAAATACAAACACAAGAAGACGTCTGACTTGTTTGAGACAATCAGAAAACCTCATTGAAAATGTGAGCTATTTTCCATGATCTCCATTATTAATTTATCCCAAAATCCTATCGGATGCAACACCATTTGGGGTAATCATAATTCGTTTGACTGTAAATGCACAATCCTCTATAATCATGGGTATTAACAATAAAGAGGAAAGAAACGAACCTTTGACCATTCCTTTCAACTTCTAATATGGCAAGTCTTTGATATTTACCGAATATTCAAAACGATACCTAATTTTGGACTTCATTCAGTTAAAATGATTATAATACCGACTTGTTTATTTCAAATGACATTTTATCCCTTCCGGAAGGTTAACTCCACTGTTTAGGAGTTGAAGAGCTTGTCCCGTTTTTGAACCTTGATAAAGCATCAATTATCAACGAATGTATTCAACACTCACCTTGGATTTTTTTTCTTTTCTCTCTTCGATCACTTAAAGTAACTCCCTTGGTATCTCCAAATCACGTGATCTTAGAGATGGAGAAATTTTGACTTTAACCAAATTACTTTGATAGGAAATTCTGGTACGAGCAGTTTCATCAACATTTTATTTCGATTCACATGTCCTTCGTGTCCACACTATCCCGTAGACGAGCAACCTTCGATAATAATTTCGACCGTGACAAGCCTTAATTTGAATGAAACCCGAATAACCGTGTCCTTATTATGACTTCTATTTGTCCATAGGAATAAAGTCTAAGCTACAACGAATTTCCATTCCCGAAGTACCTTATACCGCCCGACTGAGGACTAGATAGTTAACGTGAATAAGTCATGTCAGTTGGCGTAAGACCGTTCATCATCAAAACCTTGCTCAGATCCGTAACTCACAAGGAACGACGAGTAACCGACCATTCAATTATTCATAAGGATTCATATTGATCTTTCTTAGATGGAAAACCTGCACTCATCTTTTGTTGCCTAAAGTGGAGAAGAGAAAATTGTCAGTTACACTTGACACTAAGAAGATAGAATTTGGTTAGGATTGGTAATGAGAACCACTGAAGATGTGCTATTAGTGTGGTGGGTTAGCTGCGGTACACCCTATATATAAACGCTAATGGTATGTTGATGTTGGGGACATCACTAACCGACTTTCCTACCTTGAGCATAGTTATATTCGCTTAAACCAGAATCGGTATTCGCACCAAAGTGGTGGAGACAAGAGCTACCTTACGACTTAGAAACGATACGCTCGCGTTAGGAGTGATAATTTCTAAATATGCTTTGTCCGATGTTGGACTTGAACCACAATGCCCGCTAGAGAGGAGGGCAGGGGAAATCGTGTCATTGTGACTGATGATTAGTATTCCTACATAAGATACATTAGATGTCCATCCTACCTAATGACTAAACCTGCTGACGAGCTAGTTGATGACGTCTTTTCTTTCTATACCTGGAACTAGTTAAGGCTAGTCTCAATTAAATAACTCATTAGATATACATTCAACATTTGGTTAAACGTCGTTAACGTTGAACAACGTCTCACATTCTCAGTGATAGCGACAAACTCTTAGGCTAAAACCATAGCATGCCTCTTGGGGCCAGACAAATACAAACACAAGAAGACGTCTGACTTGTTTGAGACAATCAGAAAACCTCATTGAAAATGTGAGCTATTTTCCATGATCTCCATTATTAATTTATCCCAAAATCCTACCGGATGCAACACCATTTGGGGTAATCATAATTCGTTTGACTGTAAATGCACAATCCTCTATAATCATGGGTATTAACAATAAAGAGGAAAGAAACGAACCTTTGACCATTCCTTTCAACTTCTAATATGGCAAGTCTTTGATATTTACCGAATATTCAAAACGATACCTAATTTTGGACTTCATTCAGTTAAAATGATTATAATACCGACTTGTTTAGTTCAAATGACATTTTATCCCTTCCGGAAGGTTAACTCCACTGTATTGGAGTTGAAGAGGTTGTCCCGTTTTTGAACCTTGATAAAGCATCAATTATCAACGAATGTATTCAACACTCACCTTGGATTTTTTTTCTTTTCTCTCTTCGATCACTTAAAGTAACTCCCTTGGTATCTCCAAATCACGTGATCTTAGAGATGGAGAAATTTTGACTTTAACCAAATTACTTTGATAGGAAATTCTGGTACGAGCAGTTTCATCAACATTTTATTTCGATTCACATGTCCTTCGTGTCCACACTATCCCGTAGACGAGCAACCTCCGATAATAATTTCGACCGTGACAAGCCTTAATTTGAATGAAACCCGAATAACCGTGTCCTTATTATGACTTCTATTTGTCCATAGGAATAAAGTCTAAGCTACAACGAATTTCCATTCCCGAAGTACCTTATACCGCCCGACTGAGGACTAGATAGTTAACGTGAATAAGTCATGTCAGTTGGCGTAAGACCGTTCATCATCAAAACCTTGCTCAGATCCGTAACTCACAAGGAACGACGAGTAACCGACCATTCAATTATTCATAAGGATTCATATTGATCTTTCTTAGATGGAAAACCTGCACTCATCTTTTGTTGCCTAAAGTGGAGAAGAGAAAATTGTCAGTTACACTTGACACTAAGAAGATAGAATTTGGTTAGGATTGGTAATGAGAACCACTGAAGATGTGCTATTAGTGTGGTGGGTTAGCTGCGGTACACCCTATATATAAACGCTAATGGTATGTTGATGTTGGGGACATCACTAACCGACTTTCCTACCTTGAGCATAGTTATATTCGCTTAAACCAGAATCGGTATTCGCACCAAAGTGGTGGAGACAAGAGCTACCTTACGACTTAGAAACGATACGCTCGCGTTAGGAGTGATAATTTCTAAATATGCTTTGTCCGATGTTGGACTTGAACCACAATGCCCGCTAGAGCGGAGGGCAGGGGAAATCGTGTCATTGTGACTGATGATTAGTATTCCTACATAAGATACATTAGATGTCCATCCTACCTAATGACTAAACCTGCTGACGAGCTAGTTGATGACGTCTTTTCTTTCTATACCTGGAACTAGTTAAGGCTAGTCTCAATTAAATAACTCATTAGATATACATTCAACATTTGGTTAAACGTCGTTAACGTTGAACAACGTCTCACATTCTCAGTGATAGCGACAAACTCTTAGGCTAAAACCATAGCATGCCTCTTGGGGCCAGACAAATACAAACACAAGAAGACGTCTGACTTGTTTGAGACAATCAGAAAACCTCATTGAAAATGTGAGCTATTTTCCATGATCTCCATTATTAATTTATCCCAAAATCCTATCGGATGCAACACCATTTGGGGTAATCATAATTCGTTTGACTGTAAATGCACAATCCTCTATAATCATGGGTATTAACAATAAAGAGGAAAGAAACGAACCTTTGACCATTCCTTTCAACTTCTAATATGGCAAGTCTTTGATATTTACCGAATATTCAAAACGATACCTAATTTTGGACTTCATTCAGTTAAAATGATTATAATACCGACTTGTTTATTTCAAATGACATTTTATCCCTTCCGGAAGGTTAACTCCACTGTTTAGGAGTTGAAGAGCTTGTCCCGTTTTTGAACCTTGATAAAGCATCAATTATCAACGAATGTATTCAACACTCACCTTGGATTTTTTTTCTTTTCTCTCTTCGATCACTTAAAGTAACTCCCTTGGTATCTCCAAATCACGTGATCTTAGAGATGGAGAAATTTTGACTTTAACCAAATTACTTTGATAGGAAATTCTGGTACGAGCAGTTTCATCAACATTTTATTTCGATTCACATGTCCTTCGTGTCCACACTATCCCGTAGACGAGCAACCTTCGATAATAATTTCGACCGTGACAAGCCTTAATTTGAATGAAACCCGAATAACCGTGTCCTTATTATGACTTCTATTTGTCCATAGGAATAAAGTCTAAGCTACAACGAATTTCCATTCCCGAAGTACCTTATACCGCCCGACTGAGGACTAGATAGTTAACGTGAATAAGTCATGTCAGTTGGCGTAAGACCGTTCATCATCAAAACCTTGCTCAGATCCGTAACTCACAAGGAACGACGAGTAACCGACCATTCAATTATTCATAAGGATTCATATTGATCTTTCTTAGATGGAAAACCTGCACTCATCTTTTGTTGCCTAAAGTGGAGAAGAGAAAATTGTCAGTTACACTTGACACTAAGAAGATAGAATTTGGTTAGGATTGGTAATGAGAACCACTGAAGATGTGCTATTAGTGTGGTGGGTTAGCTGCGGTACACCCTATATATAAACGCTAATGGTATGTTGATGTTGGGGACATCACTAACCGACTTTCCTACCTTGAGCATAGTTATATTCGCTTAAACCAGAATCGGTATTCGCACCAAAGTGGTGGAGACAAGAGCTACCTTACGACTTAGAAACGATACGCTCGCGTTAGGAGTGATAATTTCTAAATATGCTTTGTCCGATGTTGGACTTGAACCACAATGCCCGCTAGAGCGGAGGGCAGGGGAAATCGTGTCATTGTGACTGATGATTAGTATTCCTACATAAGATACATTAGATGTCCATCCTACCTAATGACTAAACCTGCTGACGAGCTAGTTGATGACGTCTTTTCTTTCTATACCTGGAACTAGTTAAGGCTAGTCTCAATTAAATAACTCATTAGATATACATTCAACATTTGGTTAAACGTCGTTAACGTTGAACAACGTCTCACATTCTCAGTGATAGCGACAAACTCTTAGGCTAAAACCATAGCATGCCTCTTGGGGCCAGACAAATACAAACACAAGAAGACGTCTGACTTGTTTGAGACAATCAGAAAACCTCATTGAAAATGTGAGCTATTTTCCATGATCTCCATTATTAATTTATCCCAAAATCCTATCGGATGCAACACCATTTGGGGTAATCATAATTCGTTTGACTGTAAATGCACAATCCTCTATAATCATGGGTATTAACAATAAAGAGGAAAGAAACGAACCTTTGACCATTCCTTTCAACTTCTAATATGGCAAGTCTTTGATATTTACCGAATATTCAAAACGATACCTAATTTTGGACTTCATTCAGTTAAAATGATTATAATACCGACTTGATTATTTCAAATGACATTTTATCCCTTCCGGAAGGTTAACTCCACTGTTTAGGAGTTGAAGAGCTTGTCCCGTTTTTGAACCTTGATAAAGCATCAATTATCAACGAATGTATTCAACACTCACCTTGGATTTTTTTTCTTTTCTCTCTTCGATCACTTAAAGTAACTCCCTTGGTATCTCCAAATCACGTGATCTTAGAGATGGAGAAATTTTGACTTTAACCAAATTACTTTGATAGGAAATTCTGGTACGAGCAGTTTCATCAACATTTTATTTCGATTCACATGTCCTTCGTGTCCACACTATCCCGTAGACGAGCAACCTTCGATAATAATTTCGACCGTGACAAGCCTTAATTTGAATGAAACCCGAATAACCGTGTCCTTATTATGACTTCTATTTGTCCATAGGAATAAAGTCTAAGCTACAACGAATTTCCATTCCCGAAGTACCTTATACCGCCCGACTGAGGACTAGATAGTTAACGTGAATAAGTCATGTCAGTTGGCGTAAGACCGTTCATCATCAAAACCTTGCTCAGATCCGTAACTCACAAGGAACGACGAGTAACCGACCATTCAATTATTCATAAGGATTCATATTGATCTTTCTTAGATGGAAAACCTGCACTCATCTTTTGTTGCCTAAAGTGGAGAAGAGAAAATTGTCAGTTACACTTGACACTAAGAAGATAGAATTTGGTTAGGATTGGTAATGAGAACCACTGAAGATGTGCTATTAGTGTGGTGGGTTAGCTGCGGTACACCCTATATATAAACGCTAATGGTATGTTGATGTTGGGGACATCACTAACCGACTTTCCTACCTTGAGCATAGTTATATTCGCTTAAACCAGAATCGGTATTCGCACCAAAGTGGTGGAGACAAGAGCTACCTTACGACTTAGAAACGATACGCTCGCGTTAGGAGTGATAATTTCTAAATATGCTTTGTCCGATGTTGGACTTGAACCACAATGCCCGCTAGAGAGGAGGGCAGGGGAAATCGTGTCATTGTGACTGATGATTAGTATTCCTACATAAGATACATTAGATGTCCATCCTACCTAATGACTAAACCTGCTGACGAGCTAGTTGATGACGTCTTTTCTTTCTATACCTGGAACTAGTTAAGGCTAGTCTCAATTAAATAACTCATTAGATATACATTCAACATTTGGTTAAACGTCGTTAACGTTGAACAACGTCTCACATTCTCAGTGATAGCGACAAACTCTTAGGCTAAAACCATAGCATGCCTCTTGGGGCCAGACAAATACAAACACAAGAAGACGTCTGACTTGTTTGAGACAATCAGAAAACCTCATTGAAAATGTGAGCTATTTTCCATGATCTCCATTATTAATTTATCCCAAAATCCTACCGGATGCAACACCATTTGGGGTAATCATAATTCGTTTGACTGTAAATGCACAATCCTCTATAATCATGGGTATTAACAATAAAGAGGAAAGAAACGAACCTTTGACCATTCCTTTCAACTTCTAATATGGCAAGTCTTTGATATTTACCGAATATTCAAAACGATACCTAATTTTGGACTTCATTCAGTTAAAATGATTATAATACCGACTTGTTTAGTTCAAATGACATTTTATCCCTTCCGGAAGGTTAACTCCACTGTATTGGAGTTGAAGAGGTTGTCCCGTTTTTGAACCTTGATAAAGCATCAATTATCAACGAATGTATTCAACACTCACCTTGGATTTTTTTTCTTTTCTCTCTTCGATCACTTAAAGTAACTCCCTTGGTATCTCCAAATCACGTGATCTTAGAGATGGAGAAATTTTGACTTTAACCAAATTACTTTGATAGGAAATTCTGGTACGAGCAGTTTCATCAACATTTTATTTCGATTCACATGTCCTTCGTGTCCACACTATCCCGTAGACGAGCAACCTCCGATAATAATTTCGACCGTGACAAGCCTTAATTTGAATGAAACCCGAATAACCGTGTCCTTATTATGACTTCTATTTGTCCATAGGAATAAAGTCTAAGCTACAACGAATTTCCATTCCCGAAGTACCTTATACCGCCCGACTGAGGACTAGATAGTTAACGTGAATAAGTCATGTCAGTTGGCGTAAGACCGTTCATCATCAAAACCTTGCTCAGATCCGTAACTCACAAGGAACGACGAGTAACCGACCATTCAATTATTCATAAGGATTCATATTGATCTTTCTTAGATGGAAAACCTGCACTCATCTTTTGTTGCCTAAAGTGGAGAAGAGAAAATTGTCAGTTACACTTGACACTAAGAAGATAGAATTTGGTTAGGATTGGTAATGAGAACCACTGAAGATGTGCTATTAGTGTGGTGGGTTAGCTGCGGTACACCCTATATATAAACGCTAATGGTATGTTGATGTTGGGGACATCACTAACCGACTTTCCTACCTTGAGCATAGTTATATTCGCTTAAACCAGAATCGGTATTCGCACCAAAGTGGTGGAGACAAGAGCTACCTTACGACTTAGAAACGATACGCTCGCGTTAGGAGTGATAATTTCTAAATATGCTGTGTCCGATGTTGGACTTGAACCACAATGCCCGCTAGAGCGGAGGGCAGGGGAAATCGTGTCATTGTGACTGATGATTAGTATTCCTACATAAGATACATTAGATGTCCATCCTACCTAATGACTAAACCTGCTGACGAGCTAGTTGATGACGTCTTTTCTTTCTATACCTGGAACTAGTTAAGGCTAGTCTCAATTAAATAACTCATTAGATATACATTCAACATTTGGTTAAACGTCGTTAACGTTGAACAACGTCTCACATTCTCAGTGATAGCGACAAACTCTTAGGCTAAAACCATAGCATGCCTCTTGGGGCCAGACAAATACAAACACAAGAAGACGTCTGACTTGTTTGAGACAATCAGAAAACCTCATTGAAAATGTGAGCTATTTTCCATGATCTCCATTATTAATTTATCCCAAAATCCTATCGGATGCAACACCATTTGGGGTAATCATAATTCGTTTGACTGTAAATGCACAATCCTCTATAATCATGGGTATTAACAATAAAGAGGAAAGAAACGAACCTTTGACCATTCCTTTCAACTTCTAATATGGCAAGTCTTTGATATTTACCGAATATTCAAAACGATACCTAATTTTGGACTTCATTCAGTTAAAATGATTATAATACCGACTTGTTTAGTTCAAATGACATTTTATCCCTTCCGTAAGGTTAACTCCACTGTTTAGGAGTTGAAGAGCTTGTCCCGTTTTTGAACCTTGATAAAGCATCAATTATCAACGAATGTATTCAACACTCACCTTGGATTTTTTTTCTTTTCTCTCTTCGATCAATTAAAGTAACTCCCTTGGTATCTCCAAATCACGTGATCTTAGAGATGGAGAAATTTTGACTTTAACCAAATTACTTTGATAGGAAATTCTGGTACGAGCAGTTTCATCAACATTTTATTTCGATTCACATGTCCTTCGTGTCCACACCATCAACCTCAAAATTTATGTTGAACACAATCCTTTCATGAAACTTTACTACCTTAACTATGTTGATTAACGATCCAATCCGATAAACCATACCTCCGTGATTTAAAGAGCTCTAGCTTCCATAGTTTAAGCATAAGCCAAAGGACTTCTAAATCATATTTCAATTGGACACGTAGTATATTTTTCAAATGGTTCCTCGTGCGTAATAGAGGAAACTCAACCTTGGCTAATTAGCATAATAGTGATCCGAATCTTATGAACAACATCTTTTGGATTTTGTAACCTGTTACAAGCTTCCTCATTATTGAGTTCCATGAATTCAAATTACCATATTGACCAAAATAGGAAACAAGACGTATTAGTATTCTTTGCTCGATAGCCTGACTTGATCGGTAAATGAAACTCTTATATACAAATTCATCTTTATGAACCACTATCTCCTTGAGCTATATAAGCCTTATTCGGGAAATCCTTAATATTCGTATCACTTCCGAAATGGTAGCCGTACCTATTACTAAGCTTATCTGGAAACGAGATTGAACTATTGAGACTTAATTCCTTTACTACTTTTGAAATTTTGCCATTTCTTTACAAATGGATGTTTATATCAAAATGGTTTCCCTAAACTCTTAAAAAGTCGTAGTTGAAATTATCAACTTTTACAAACATTGATCGGATATTCTTATGACAAACCTCTCGGTTTATTTTTATATCTCTAATCAACTGAATACTTGAATCTCGTTTGGTTCCCAACAACATTAAAATCGTTAATCTTAGCACTTCCTATTTGTTTATACTGTCAAGCGTTCTGACGCTTTCACTATCAAGAAACTATGGTTATAGTTTCGGTATATCCTAATCAAAATTCCGAGTACGAAATTTCTTTCAACAAGGGGATGCTGTGACAAATGGAAAATTTTGCTTAAATACGAGTAACACTGCCCAAATATTAGTGGCACAAACATATAAACTGAAAGTCTACTGACGTACAGAATGTACAGTGAACAAACATATAGACAAGAAGTCTACTGAATTTACTAAGACCAAACACATAGACGAAAGTCGACAGGTGTACTTAGTAGCATATCAATTTTCGGGCCGAAAATTCTTTCAACAAGTGGATGATGTGACACCCGGCATTTTTAGGTTAACTCCGTTAACTAAACCTAGTTAAATCCTGCTGACTGTGTCAGTAAACTCCATCAGTTCTGTTAACTAAGTTAAGGAACTCTTATACATGTAGTGTCATGTATGCATACATTGAGTTAGTCGTATCGTTGGTGACCTAAGTGAGGGTGACTAGTTATTGATAACTAGAATAATAAACTTGTCACACATGCTATATGTTAAAATAAATTTGTCACACATGATTTGTTGCATGTATTATATGTAATGGATGTAATTATGTTGCATGCTTAATATGCTACATGATTAGTTGTTGTATACTTATATGTCGTAAGAGATTGAACAATTAAATAACATAGCATATAATATATTACATGGTAAGTAACAAAAGAGAAGTGCACAACATATGGTTACTCAGAAATGTTTTAATAAAATGTAACTTGTCATAAATTAAATTAAATAAAGTTATCTAAAGTTTAATCAAATTAATGATGACTTAATGAGGGTGTAAATGAAGGTGTAATGATGAGTAAATAACAATGAAGGATTAAACTTTTCTTTTTCTTCTTTTGGCCGTCCACTTCACACCCACATACACACACTTTGTATTTTCTAATAATTCTCTCAAATATCATAAACAACTTGGTGATTTTTAGAAGCAAGGGTGTAGGGTTCTTGGACCAAGCAATAGGTAAATATGGTTTATTACATATTCTTATTCATATTTTGATTTTGGGTCATAAAAACCTAGTATCCAAATAATCGAATTTGTGAAAATGAACTAAGAATAATCAAGGTTGATTGTTAAAAGAAATTTTGTGTTTTGTTATAAAAGAAAAGATGGAAACCTTTTTATAACTAAATTTATTTTATGAATCAGTAAAATAATGAAAGACATGATATTTTATTGTATAAAAATGTTCCTTCATGGTTAAAGATCGTAAGGATATAAGAATTATGATTTTTGTGACTTTTGGTTTGAATCTGCTTGTTGACAGATTTTGTGTTTTAGATTGTAGATTGAATAACTTGATGATACGTTGGTGTTTCTAATTAATTCTTAATACTATGATTAAGTACATTGAATATAGTCTTCAAAAAGTCAAGAATCATAATTTTTAGACTTCGTTTGGCTAGTTTTTATTAATTTACAAAATCGGGTCGCAATCCTGATTGAAAGGGGAATCTTCTAAGCTATGTTATAAATTGCATAACTTGATATTAAAAATAGATATGGGTGTGATTACAATTCTAGAATGTTTTAAATTGAAGTAGGAATCTAACCCAATTGGTCTTTTATCAATTGGACTATTATAGAATTTTTGGCAAATATTTGTGTACTGCTGTGTTAAAATAGAGACTGAAATTAGGTTGTTGCAGATTGTGAATATTCTGTATGTTTTGGTGAATTGAAAAATTATAAGAAAAATAAATGTTATACCTAATACTTGTAAGAATATTTGTGAGTTATTTGATAATTTAATAACAAGTTTTGGTTGGTTGGAAAAATCAGTTTATATTATTGAAAACTTGTTAAGGATGAGTAACATATTGGTTAGTAAAAATAATTGTAGTTTGTAATAGAATGATTGTGATAAATTGGATTTTGACTTTATGGGTCAACTTATAAATATTTGACTAAGTGGTTAGTCTTACTTGTGAAGTGTTGAAAATGGTAGAAGTTAGACTTAATTATGATAGGATGGTTTGAAAAGTGGCTAAGTGCACATTACTTGATTATTGTTAAATTGTGACTAGGATCATCATGTAATCATTCAAAGTCTAGAATATTTGTCAAAAGTCATCAACGGGCCGTTGGTCAACATTTTGGACCGTCGGTCAACATGTTGGTTAAAGGTCAACATTTTGATCAACGGTCAACAAAACTCAATTTTTAGTCTTCGGTCATCGAGAGTTGGACTTTTTAGTCAACGGTCAACAACTTGGACCTTTTGGTCAAAAGTCAAACGAAAAGTCAAACTTTGGTCAAAATCTACAAAGTCAAACTTTGGTCATAGTCAACAAAAACTCAAACTTTGGTCAAACTTCAAATAAACAAGGGAATTGTTTTGATACTAAGGGTTCTAGGAATCGCTTAGCAAATACTTATAGTGCTTGTGTGATTTAGGCACTAGAACAACCTTAACATAAGCAGTTGACTTTCAATTTGAACCGCATTCGAGGTGAGTGTCATTTCCCCAATATTTACTTACTCCTTTTGGGGGGAAAGCATGCAACATACAAACTTTTTGGATAATTGTAGACTTTTTAATACGTCATGTGTACATAGTGCACTTAAACTGAAGTCCCCCATGCACATTGGACCGTTAGCAATTGTACATTGGCTCGGTAATGAAAGGTAGTACTACTGGGTTTGATGAACCCCCTCGGGGCTCTCGGTTGAGGGAGTCGTTGGGCGTTTCATTTACTAGGAACGCAATATGCACTAGTCTTATATTAGACTCCGTGGGTGGCAAACAAACGAACAAGTCAGCCTCGGTCACAATGGAACTCACACTAATGTAACATGATTGCTAGCGTAATTAACTAGTGGTATTACTAATGCACACATTATCCATGCTTTATTATTTACACTGTTTAAAATTTGGTTTGTTTGACAAACTTGTTTTTAAACTCAAACCTGTGAACTCACCAACCATTGTGTTGACCCGTTTTAGCATGTCTTTCTCAGGTGTTTAAGGTGTACGTGCGAAGTTGAAATGAGTCTAGGATGCATGGATCCCACTAAGCATCGAATTATGCTGGGAGTCTTTAATGAAATGTAATGTCTGGGCGTCTTAACACGCACTCTGCGTTTTTAAGTGTTTTTCATAAATTATACGCTTCCGCAAATGTAACAACTTTATTGTAAATGTACTTACCTCATTTATGATAAGCAATAATATTTAAATATTTTCCATTATAAATTGGTTGTTCGTTATGACACATGGCTAGATCCTGGTATGTCACGCGCCTCACGGTAAAACCCCGTTGGTCGAAAATTTAGGGTGTGGCATTATGATCTCGCAATGAAATTTCGGCGCGTGGTACGTGTTTGCCATGCGTTTGGAGTTCATAGTTGTGCTGATTGGAAGACTAAGAGATTCAAGTAATCAAGACAAAGAGCTAGAGACGAGGGGAGTTTTTTAATACATGTTTTGGTGTCTCGGTCGTTGTATATTTATGTAATTGGTTTATTATTAATGTAAGGGCATTTTGGTAATTATTTAAAGTGATATTCGTTAATGTAGGGGGTCGTCTTTGTGACACTCGTCAATTTCAGGTTAAATCCGTTAATCCAAACTCCGTCAATTCAAACTTAAGATCACTTGATCTATAACGCACATCTCATTACATTTAAACTAGGGTTTTAAATGACACATGATAATCACTACACATGTAGTCTTTCGGGATTGCACCGAAACGCACACGAGTCGACTCAAACCATTGGTGAACAAACGAAAAACATCAAAACAACAAATACGTGATAATTATATGTTAACATATATGTTACTTGATATGTTATGTGTAATGCTAAACACAAGAAGCAAGAACTAATTGTTTGCACTAGCAAATTAATAACTAAAAGTAGAGGGGCCATTGTGTAACATATTATTATTATAATAATTAACAAAACCCTACACTCCCTCCCCTCTCCCTAGACCGATCGGCCCCCTCTCCCTCTCTTCTTGGCTGCCGTAAACACACACACACACGCACATACAAGGATTTTCAAGCTTTTGTTGAAGAATTAAGGTGCTAATAGGTAATTAACTACTTCTCTATGCATTCTATGTGTTTAATTTTGATATTAAATCTGTTAATCAAAACCCTAAATTCTTGAAAGTGATGATTAAGATGAGTTAGGGTTTGATTGCATGTTTGATGATGATTTGCTAGTGAATTGATAACTAGTTATGTTACAATTGCTTGTTAATTACTTGTTCTTTGATTTTAAACTTTCAAGTAAAACCCTAACTATGTGTGTAACGTAAAATTGATATGCATGGTTGGTAAATCTTGTGTCTAGAGTGTTATATGCATGGATTATGGTTCATAGATTGTTGTTATGTTGAGTTTTGATGTAAACTGGTACTGGACAGATTGTTAAATTGATGTTTAGACGACTGTAACTAAATGTTAATGTGGTAATTGGTCAAAATTATTAACACTACAGTGTACTAGGTTGAGTCTAGTTTTTAAAGAGTCCAAATTTGTAACCTTTGGACGTGTAAAAGTTAACTTTTATTATTTTACAAAACTGTAGTGCAAGTCTGAATTGTGAGGTCTGCTGTTAAGCTTTTTTGAAATTATCATATATCATAAACTACAAGACCAAATGGGTTAGTTCCACTTCTGGAAGTTAACATATTGAGTTAAGAATCTAACCCAATTGGTCTTGCATTAATTGAATTTATCATTTAACGGGAATAACAAATATCATTCTGTTGCGCATGATTTTGACTGCTGTGAGTTTAGTGTAATGTTTTGATTATTGTGAGAAATCTATGTGGAATAAAAATACAATAAAAATAGTTCTGGAAACCTAGCTCATGTGTGCTTCTGTGACGATTTTTGGTAAATTAATTGATATGTTATGATCTGTTTAATTGAGTAATCTTTCCAAGTAGAATTTTGTCATGATAAAACTACCTGCTGAACTATGTGAAAATACATTAAACGTGTTTGTTGATCGATATTTGCTATGTTTTTGACTAAATTGCCCTTGTGGGGAATAATTACTAGTAATGTACAATGTTAGTACTTGATACTTATGTAGTTGTTTACACATGTAACGTGTCACCAATGTGTTTGTCGAGTCACACATAATTCACAAACGAAACATGAAACGTATCTCATGCATAGGTATTATGTGCCGAGTCTAGAGACTCAATAATAGTTCCAATACTTAGAAAATCTCATTCTTGTTTTAGAGCGCTAGTGAGGATTTTCTGTGACGCGCATCTCTCGGTTGACTTGTTTTGAATTCTTCGCAAACAGTGAGTTTCACGTCCCCTTTTTACTCTTTTAAACGCTTTTTACTTGGGGGAGATAACATACTCCAAACACTTTAGATTTTGTTATTGGTTATATATCGTTTGTAAGGCTAAGTGGCAAACAAACCAACTAAAGTCCTTCATAACATCGAACCGTTTAGTATTTATATAATAGCGAGTCACTGTTGAGTAGTACTACTGGGTTTGACAAACCCCACCCAACTCTAAACTCGACTGGAGGTCGAGTGGGTGTAATCTTGGCTAACACATTACCATGGTCGTGGTTGACATGGTGGCAAGGCATATGATAAACAGTCAGCTTCGGTGTCGAACACTTAGTAATACTTGTTTTATAGGCTAGCTAACTATTGATATATAATTGACTTAACATTATCTGGTAACGCAAACGCAAACACTTAAACGTAAACGCTTTCCTTTATTTACATATGTGAACTCACCAACCCTGTGTTGACACTTTTAGTATGTTATTCTCAGGTAACCGAGGCGGGCGCGCGGTATAGGGACATGCATTTCATTGAACACTATCGTTTTGAAAACTTGCTTTTAAACTTTTATTAATTTGGTTTTAAGTCGTCCTGCGTGACGCAACACTTGGCTTATGATTTACGCTTCTGCATTCATTAAACTTTAATATTTGTGGTTTAAAAACTTTGAATATGATGTTTGATTATAACTAATGATTCCGATCCTGTTAGTTCACACCCTCTGACGGTAAAACTCCGTTAGTGGATTTTGAGGGTGTGACAGTCTTCTATATATACTTGTACCATGTTTAAGTTATTTAGAGGTAGAGTTATTATTATTGAAACATATCGTTAATCTGCCCGATTCTCCACTCACACACAACTAGTAAAGTAAATCTAATCACCAAAGCATATCAAGAACTAGATCTATAATGTATACGTATTGATTATTATCATATTAATCGTACACAAGTGGTTTCTCAAGCACACTCAAGGGTTATAAGGTATGCTCGACAAGGACAAAAGCTTACTCGAAGACCTATTTGACAATTGTAATAATTTTGAATACGTTTGAATATGTTATAACAATGATTAGGGTTTCTAGAAGGTTTCTCATGTGCCTATAAAAGGAATACTAGGTTACATTGATTAGGACGGCTGATTACACACTTTTCTAGGCATACATAATATTTTGTACAGAAAGGCAGCCGTACCTAACATTCTACCTAAACCCCTAAAAGCAATTTCCTATTGTAGTTCATTGAATATTATAATGAAATCATTTGAGTTTATAGTGTGTATGTCATTTCAAGTGTTATTAAGCAACACCCTGATATTAACTAATTCCGCCGGTTAGGTTTTTACATATTCTCATTTCGTAATCATTCTTGTCTAGTGTTTGTGTGGGTTACGAGATTTAAGATCCTGATAAGTGGTATCTGAGCTTGTGTTAGCTCTGTTAAAACCATTGTGTTGTTTAAAAAGTTTGATTGTGAAGTTTTTATTGAATCTTAATTAATTTAAGGAAGAAGAGGATGACATAAGCATAGCACTGTTTCATTGAAAGTGACGTCAGCCACTCTGACTCTTACTTCTTCAGATTTGCTCTTATTTAAGGTTTAAAAGTATTCCAATCTTAGATTTACATATTTTCTATTAAATTTGTGTCTTAATCTTGGTCAGATTCATTTGTTTCCATCAGATCTAAAGATTTCATCCATAGATTATAATAATTTAAATTTGTTTAAATAGTTTTCAAGTCTTTAGTTGATTTCATTTCAATTTCAGTTATAAAATCAAAATACCAAAAATATTTTCTTCACTCTCAAGTTAAAGTTTTCTAAAAGGACAAATGGATTACCAAGAAGTGTCTACTAATAAAATTCCAAGATTGTTAGGACTGGAAAAGTACATATAGTGTAAGGTGTTGTTTGAAGCTGTTGTGAGTTTCAATTGTACTGAACTATGGAATTCCATAAAAAATGGTCCTTATGTTCCTGTTCAGGCAACAAATAACAATCAAGCAGTTGAGAGAAAAATGAAGAAAAGAGATGACAAAGCTCTCTTTATGCTGAAGTTAGGTCTTTCATGGGAAATTCTCACGAGTGTGATCCATCAAACAAGTGCAAAGGCTATGTATGATGTTGTTTTGGAAATGTTTGAAGGCAATGCTGAGTTAAAGGACATAAAAGAAGGACAGATTGAAACAACAACTGGACAGATTCAAGTTTAAAGAAGGTGAGAGGCTGAAATCTGTGTTGCAGAGATTTGTATCCATTGTTAATGAGATAAGAACAACTGATTTTGCTATCACTTACTTTGATCTAAACAAGAAATTGTTATCTTTATCTGGAGAGTGGTACACTGCTAGCAAGTTTATAAAGGAAAAGGCTAACTTTCCCAATTTCAAGCTTGATGATGTCATCTGTTTCCTTCAAGCTGCTGAGCATGAGATGATTGAGAATATCATGATTAAAGAAGAAAAGCCAAGTTTTCAAATGGCAATTAATCTGATTGCTCCAATGGGAAACCTGTCCACAAAGAATCAATAGCATATTCTCATTATTAAATAGCCAAATGACTTCAATATTGAAACTCCTAGTGTTTATCCAGCAAGCCAAGCACCATGTAGTATATCTGGACAACAAAGATTTAATTTTCAAATGGTTGATGGTAGTGATTCCTCTTCAATGGCAAGTGGGCATGCTCCTTATGTTCCAAGCAAGTCAGGATAAGGAAATGAATATCAAGCCTTATTCTCAATGTTTACAGAATCATACAATGCATTTGTTGCTAAGAACCTGATCCAAGCAAGTTTAGTCCAAGACGACGTAGAACAAATTGATGCTGATGACTTAGAAGACATGGATTTAACGTGGCAAGCTGCTATTTTGGCATTGAGAAGTAAGATATTATTCAATAGAACAGGAAGATCAACATTTTCTGATCCTAATGATAAATCATGGTCAAGAGATTTGATAAATTATAGGCAGCCTGCTACAACTGTCAGCAGCCTGGTCATTTTGCTAGAGAGTGTAATCAACCAAGACAATATCAGAACAACAGTTTCAACAACACCAACAACAACTACCATCAGAGAAATCAGTTCCAAAACCAAAATTAGAATCACGGTCAAGGTCAACAACAAGAGACGATTTCAAAACAACAAATTTCATTAACAACAAAACAATCAGTAGATTATTCCCCAACAGCAACAACCACACCAAAGAAATTAACAGAATCGCAACCAAGCTCCTGTGAACCAAAATAGAGCCAATGCAAATCAGCTAAGAAACCAAGGGAATGTTGCAATAGCTCAAGAACCACAAGATGGGTTGTTTGACTGGAGCAACCATGCTGAGGAGATAGGAAAAGCTAATGTGGATTTCATGGCTATAGTCAATGAGAAAGCTGAATCTTCACAATCCCTAGTACCTTCTAATAACTTTTTCTCATATTTACTTGAAATAAATGATTCGTTAAGAAAAGAGGTTGGTAAGTGGCAAGGTGAATGCTTCAAAAAACAAAACATCATAAATGTGTATGAAATGAATGAAAGAACTTATAAAAATCATATCAAGAGTCTAGAGGAAGATTGTTTGGACAGTTATAAGACTCGGTCAAGATACACAACTGAGATTGAGGGTTTGAAGAAAATTTATTTGGATGTAAAATTGAAGAATACACAACTTCAAGTTGAAGTTGATTTCCTCAAGAATTTGGTTGCTACCATATATGTGAGAAATTGGAGGAGATAAAACCTGAAGCCAAGTATAAGGTCGTACCACCACCTTTCAATGATAATTATTCCTTGAATATTGACAAAGAAAATAGAGAGGCTTCCCTGAATCAATTTAAAGTTGTATCAATTAGAAAGAAGAATTCATTGAAAATTACAAGCAGGTTGTAACGAATGATAAAGGAGAATTTGTATTAAAGGTTGAAACACAAAAGAAAATGGTAGTGAAAATTCGGTTGAGTTTAAAGTCACCAAAGGAAATGTCAGTCCCCGGATTTGGATCGCTCACACTCACAATCAAGTCATAACTCACACAATCAATGTGTCGACAAGAGAGTTAATGACGGGTTGCTAGTTTGGGTAAGATATTTGTTCATTAACGGCGGAATCAAAAACAAACAAATTTGTTGCTAAATAGGTTAATAAATATAACAGACACAAACAATCACTCAAAAGATTTCCAGTTATATAAATGATTCATAGAAATGTTAATCTATTAGCATTTCTTGTAAGGAATGTATTTTCAATAATAACCTAGGATAACCGTCACACTTAATCAGGTATATTCGATTAGGTCTGAAAAGTGTAAAGTGGCAAATCATCCATAGGAGGTGTGCCCTAAAATATTCTATTTATAGGCGTACCACCTCCTGACAGCTGTCATTTCTTCTAGAAACCCTAATGATTGGTACATAATCAAATTATATATTCAAAACTATGCTAAGTGTAAAAACAGGTCTTCCGAGTAGACTTTGTGATATTTGTCTTCTTCGAGTAGGCTTTGTGCCATTTTGTCCCTTAGACTTCAAGGTAACCTTGAATGTGCTCGGGAACAGTTCTCCGGGTCGACTTTACTTAGAGTACTTTCCTAAGAAAATACTCACCTAGCAGACTTCAATCTTCTTGACCATAGCAAACTTTGCTCGATATGGTCCTACGAGAAAACTTGTTCTTCTGAGATCCTTTCAACTCTTTGCTATGAGAATAACTTATTAACAAAGCAATGTGTGCTTGGTAACACTGTAGCTTGCTCGGAGTTGAACCTTGCCCGATGGGTCCTTAAATAATTCATTAACTTCCATCAAGCATACTCGCCACTGTTTATTAATGAATACCTTGCTAGATCTTCCATGTACTTGACTTCAAAAGCTTGGTTTAGCCAAGGGTCTGCTAGTAAGCAAACTGTGCTCGGCAATGAAGAACAACTTTGCTAGACATAGTGAACCCTGCTCAGATATACACTAAAGAAGATTTCATGAAGATAACTCTGCCCGATATGCAAATTATCATGCTCGGCCAAGTAAAACCCTGCTCGAATGTTCAAGTGTGCTCGGTTCTGTACTTAGCGATTTCTAAGGAGGTTGAGAATATTCCAATCTTCCTTATACCTCTTTTAGGTAAAATCTTTGACTCAACAATCTCCCCCTAGATTGGAACACCTCAGCTGTCTCAAAACATTTCTAAGGTTGCATACACTTAGTCAAAATACATATCAAATCAAAATCAAACTTTTACATATCAAAAGTCAAAATATTACATAATCAAATTCTGTCTGTAGACATTACAAAGCAAACCCTATTCTATGAATTATCTTCTTCCTGCATTGTGGGCTGCTTGTCTCCTTGCTACTAGAACTGTTCCTGCTCTTTGCTGGAAGATGGAAAGGATCTGATAGTGAGGGTGGTTTGTAGGAATTTTCAATCCAACAATGTCCTTCAGATCCTCTCGGTGAAAATAAGTCAAGTCTTTGTCAGTTCTGATGATTCCCAAGATGAGTCCATCTGAATTTCTTAGAGCATAGTGGCCTTCATTCTCTTTGTATTCAACCATTTTAATTCGGCCATTTTTCTGGACTTCATAATTGGGACGAGTCATTCTTCTCCAATGTTGATGCATGTGTTCATATTTGATAGAGGATTATTATTTCTGACTTTTAAAACAAAGTCAAACTCAGTATTTCTTATGTTTCTCATCCTCGTTGCTCTTCTTGTCTTTTCATAACTTGTCAAATTCCACTTCTTTTTCTGATTAAGAAGTGGGAACCCTTTCTCAACTTCACTTCTAAGATACTTTGAGAGCTCATTTTGCTGTCTTCCAGCCAATTTTCTGTTGTCATGATAGTCATGCAAATTAAGTGTGACCATATTCTCCAATTGCTCCCTTGTATAATCAGCAAAATCATCTCTGAATATAATGTCTCTCAGCTGTCTACTGTGCATTATCACTTTCAAAGATTGAGAGACTGAGTCATAGAACAGAGTCATGGCTAGATCCACATCAGATTGTGGTCTTGTTTCTCTTTGTGTTCCTGCTCTGCTTGACTCTCCTCTGCTTGTTGAGGCATGCGTTCTTGAAGCAGAGGGCTTGGTTGGTATTGACTTCATTGGTTTTGTAGGCCCTATGACTCCAAAAGTTTTTTTATACATTGCAACAATCCTCTCAGCAGGCAAATTGATCAACTCAGTCAGATTTTCATTACCCTCTCTGAACAACCTTGCAATCATCTCCATAATTCTTTCATCGTGTAGTTGTCCAGTCGGTACAAATCTACCTCCAATAAAACTTCTTGGGTTTACACCCTCCAGCAGCACTCTTTCCCATTCAGCCTTTTGTATAAAGAAGAGTTCTTTGAGTTGTGCTTTACCCAAATTATCAAATACTTTCTCATTCATTCCCTTTTGATTCACCATGATATTCCTCAAAATCTGTATCATCTAATCATTTTCCCATGGATCTGTGGGTTCATCGACTGGTTCATCTTTGACTTCCACTGGGATTGAGGTTTCTTGAGTTTCACCCATTTGTTTTTCTCTCAATGTAATGACCCTTCTTTTCTTGAGAGGTGGTTCCTGTTCAGTCTGGGCTTCCCTTGATTGTACAACATTTAGTTCAGGTTACACTCTTTTCAACTTGTCTTTCTTTTGCAACTTGTTATAGTGTGACTCAACAGCAGCTTTTGATAAGCTATTTACCATCTCTGGTGCCATCCCCTTATCCAATAAGTATCCTCATTTGCAAGCATACTTCTTTCTCAATTCATTAATCATTCCAGTCAAAGCTGATTCTTTCACAAGTCTTTACTTTTCTTCCCTTTCCACAGCTTTCCTGGTTGTGTTGTATGCCTCCCTCAGTTTCTCAAATTTGAAATATATCAAGTCTTTTTCAGAGAAACCATGATGTCTCAAATATTCTCTATACTTTTGACTGTCTCTGTTCTTTTGTTGCATCTGTCTCTTAATGATGTCCCTCTCTTTATCCAATTTTCTTTGTAGCTCATCATCATTCAAAGAGACTAGATCTTCAAATCTAAATCCATGACTCATCAGCTTAATTACCAAAGGGTTTTTCTTTTTAGCATCAATCAAGCTCTGCTGAATGTTTGACCTTTGATCTTCAGTCAGTGTTACTTGTGGGGACAGAACATCAACATTTTCATCTACTTTACCTTGATCAATTTCATCATCATCATCAGATGCATCCTCCTCCTCTGTTGATTCATTCATAGCATCAATTTTGGGTTCATTAGGATTTGGAATATCAGCAGGATTATTAGGAACTCCTTGAACTACTTCCTCAGGCCTCAAAGTTTGTAGAGGAACTGGCCTTAATGGACTTGCTTGCTCATATGGGGTCTCAACAAAATATTGGTTTTTATCATCCCATTTCCCCTTCTTCACTAATTCAGCTCCTCCAGCCTGATCATGAGCTTTTCTCTTTCTTGAATAAATCTTCTCAAATCTGTTTACATTCACATGGATCTTTGAAGCTTTTGCAATCAAATCTTCAAAGGTTTCTTCTGTTTGCCTCTCAGGTTCCTTTTCAGGTTCCTTTTGAGGTTGGCTTGTTGATTGTGCAAACATACTTACAACACTAGCTAGGGAATTGTCAATTTCCTCAGCCTTCTTCAAATTTATCAAAGTTTCTATCACCACTTGATCATCAGCCTCTTCTTCATTAAGAACTTTGGCAATGTTGGCTTGCTCAATAAGTGTTTCCTGCTCTACCAATTCCTCTTTTGATAGGGTTTGGGCAATGTGTTCCCTTTCCCTTGTTTCTTGTATAACTTTTTCAAGTCTCTTGGCAGCAGCCATGTTTTCATCTTCCTCTTCCTCAGTATTTTCCTCAACAGGCTCTTCCTCCTCTTCCTCATCAATAATGGCTTTCCCCTTATCACGTCTTCTTTTCTTATCACTTTCAATTTCAAAGGAAAAATCATCAATGTCTTTATCCAACTGATCCAACTCTTCATCATGCTCTACCCTCTTGGAGCTTGTTTGATCAGCTTCAGGTTCTGTGAATACTAGCTCTTCAGTAGCAGCATCATCATCATCATGTATTAAATCAGTTTGTACTTTAGTTGCAGTTAACACATCTGTCAGCACATTGGTTTGAATGTCAGTGGCAACATCAGTGGTAGCCACATTGTCATCAGTATTTGTCTTTTCAACTCCATCCTCTGTATCCTCCTCTCCTCTCAACTCATCATCATCTCTATACACAACATTCAGCACTTCGTTATTGACATCATAGTTCTGCTCTTCACCTTCAGACTCATCAGCCTCATACTCATCCTCCAGCATCAATCTTGGACCACTGTCCTCATCATCACTTTCATCATATGCATTTAAAATACAAGTCAAACCATCATTATCAGTTGACTTCACACCTGCATCTTCCATCACTTCACCAATAGTATCAGCAACATTAGTTGGCATAATAATATTCTCCTCCTGTTTTGGGGCAGCTGAGGTCTTCTCAACCTCATGCTCCAGGGTTTGAATTCATGAATGGGCTAGGGCCAACTGAGCATTTAGCTCCTCATTTTCTGTTCTCAACTCCTCATTCTCATTCCTTAACTTTACAGCTTCAACTATCAAGTCAAAATTTCTCTGGTAAAGGTTTGAAATATGTGGAGGGGTAGTAGGTGGTGTCATGTGAAATGGTTCTGGTATAGGATTTGAGGTTTGGGTCAGGGTTGGGTTTGAGGTGGGGTTGGGTTGTGGTTTAAGTTTGGTTTAGGGTTAAGATAGATGTATGAGTGGATGGGGATTGAGTGATTTGGTCATTGGTGGTGGAGAGAAAGGTGGTGTTTGTGGTGGGTTTTGATAGGTCTGATCAATTGGTGATGGTGGATAAGGTGGTGTTTGTGGTGGAGTGCCAAAGGGTGTTGTTGGTGGTGTTGGTATTATCTGGGACTCCCCCTGAGGTTGTACAATATCATCAAAATTTGCATCACCCCCTTCTGCATTATTAGCATCATCACTATCACCCTCATCATTATCATCATCTGAATCATCATCCCCATCATCTCCTTCATTATCCTCACTCTTCTCATCCTGTTCTTCCTCCGGCAGTATCTCATGCAAGTGAGGAATTTCATTGTCATCAACTATCAACCATGGTAAATCTTCATACACTTCATTGTGAGCAATCCTTTTGTATGTATCTGGATCTTTTAACACATGAGTGACTCCAGTAATAGGCAATCCTTCCAACTCTTGATTGAAGATGATTTGTAAGAACCTGGGATAGGCTAAGAATTTATCTTTGTTACCCTTCTTTAAGTTGCTCACAAGTCCTTCAAAGATTAATCTTAAAGAATAATGGATATCTGAATAGAACAGCAACTGTGGCGTTTGCCAGATCCCGACTCATAAAAGTCCATGAGCCTTTTCGAGGGGCAGAACCCTGAATGATGTGGTGTATTAAATATCTGTATATGTTGGGGAACATTCCCTTTTGGAATTGTCCGTCATGTACCATCCCCTGATAACCCATCATCTGCCCGAATATCTTGAATAGTTGGACAGGTGTTAAGTGAATCGAATTTGGATTATCATCATTCAACTGCAAACATCATCTAATAAGCCCTTCGTTTATTCGAATCTCTTGATTTGCTACTGTGGCTTCAATCCGCCTACCGTTGATATCATCAAAAAGTCTCGCAGATTGCCAAAAATCAAGTGAATGATTTATGTATATTACCGGGCACTCTGTCAAGGCGAAATTTATGTTTGACCATTGAAGCCATCTTATTATCACAGCGACTTCTTCATTATCCGGAGTGACTTGCAACAAAGCATACATGTTGTGCTTGTGCTCAAATATATATCTTGGTTGGTCATCATCCGCCATATCTGAAAACATAAACAAACACATTCAAAGTAGAAATTAGTCCTAAAGTCCACAACTTTAAGCAATTTCAAGTGATAAGTTTGAAGAAGATTAAGAGAAATATCATTAAGAACCTGATCTTCGACAACTTTATAACCTAAACACAAAACAGAGGTTTAGTAATCATGAATAATCAGAGCCCATTGTCAAATAATCGTGGTCAGAAAATATTTAATTAAAGCTTACCGAGTCGGATTAAAAGGGCTGATAAATTAGTGTTAAGATTATGATGAATGCGATAAGTCGGTTTAGATTTTCTGAGAGTAATCAGTGGAAGGAGAGAGAGAGAGGAAAAATAATGTTGAAAAACTTCTCTCACTCCCACTTATATACCTTTTGAAAGTGGGTTTTAAATGTTTTTTGTCGTTTAGTGAGTTAATAGCTGTCATACAACAGGCTTATTCATTAAAAATACTGACTCCTAAAAACACCTAACTTTATAAAGTTCGTTTAGCAAGCCTTGCTCGGAAAAGTCAGTTTTTGCAAAGTATGCTCGGTATATTCCACTTTCATAAAGCTTGCTCGTTTTGATGTATTAGAAATGAGTATAAGTAAAATGAAGGAAGCTTACTCGAAATACAAGATTGCTCGAGAAATAAAACACAAGTCTAATAACCAAGTATAAATCAACAAGTAGGCAACCTTGCTAGGAATCAATTTAGAATCCCAAAGAAATATCTTTAACACATTCCTAAATATTAACCTTGCTCACACTACATAACACAACTTATCACAAACTTTACCCGAAAATGTAAACAGTTAGGAAATAATCATACAAGTGGACTATAACACATAGTGTACTCGAGACTTTGTTCAATAAGAAAAGTGTGCTAGGGTTGAGTTCTAGACACAAAGTATGCTCGAAACATTGTTTAATTAGCAAAGTGTGCTAAAGTTAAGTTCTAGACAAAAAGTGTGCTCGAAAAGCAAAAGTAAGAAATTACCAAGTATGTTGAGAGAACACTTGAAAATTTCAAAGTGTGCTCGAAACATAAAGTGTGCTCGGAAAACAAAGTTTTCCCGAAAACACTTGTAATTTCAAATAAACATATCCACAATAATCATTAAGCGTGCTAGAACTTAATCTTAAACACACTCAAAGTCATAAAGCTTGCTAGAATAAATTCAAAACAGTCATCACAAAAGTGTGCTAGATAGTTGAAAACATTAAAGCTTGCTCAAAGTGACATTCATTCACAAAGCTTGCTCGACTGACTAACAGAAGTTTGCTAGTGAATAGTAACATGTGCTCGAAACATAAAGTGTGCTCGGAAAACAAAGTTTTCCTGAAAACACTTGTAATTTCAAATAAACATATCCACAATAATCATTTAGCGTGCTAGAACTTAATCTTAAACACACTCAAAGTCATAAAGCTTGCTAGAATAAATTCAAAACAGTCATCACAAAAGTGTGCTAGATAGTTGAAAACATTAAAGCTTGCTCAAAGTGACATTCATTCACAAAGCTTGCTCGACTGACTAACAGAAGTTTGCTAGTGAATAGTAGCATGTCAAATAGCTTGCTAGTAAACAGTTGTATTCCTAAACAAATAGGTAAGGTCTATTAGGCAATACACACTAAATAAAATCATGCTAGAATTGTCATATACAGCATTTAAAATGCAAAGCTTGCCAGAAACAAGAAATATCCTTCAAACAGTTAAGTGTGCTCAAAAAACTTGAACTTGTTAAAGCTTGCTGGAAAACTTATTCATACACAATCAGATATCAAGCCTGCTCGGAAGAGTTAAATTTCAAATAAAATAGTAAACTCTACCCGAAAAGTATAAATACTTCAAAGTATGCTCGAAAATCATGAACTTAGACCAAAATGTCTAAGTATACTCGGAAAGGTTATAAAACTTCAAACCTTGCCCGAAAATACATATTCAACCTTTTTGTGCTCGGAACGGTTATTAAACATCAAACCTTGCCCGGAAATACATATTCAACCTTTTTGAAGGCAAAATGCAACACTTTTTTACTTAAACCAAATATCAACCATATTCTTCATTAAAGATCATTGTTTAAGAGAAAATGGTGCATTTTAGAGATCAAATTTCAGTCATTTTTCCTTTCAAAACAGTTTCTTTCTTTAACTGAAAAGATCTTAAGTATGGGATCATATTGACTAACTAGCTTTTCTCAATACTTTATTCTCAGCATTATTATGACAGTATAGACTGGCTAACAGCAGGTCTAGACTTAGCATGAATTTCATTTCCTTGCTGATATGATTTAATGTTCAATTAAGATGCATAATACTTAATGGATAATAGATATTGTTTTCTGATGCTCCATATCTATTCTCAAGGCTTATTTGGCTTTCTCCAGATCACCCCAGTTTGACTTTGACCCCCTGGATTTGGTTTAAAAACTTTTCATGACAAACTTATTTATTTGATTTTTCTTTTCAAACTTGCAAACATATTTGAGGTTGAACGTTGGACTTTTAGTTTAAATTAACAAGCCTTTCATTCGGGATGTTAAAGGACTTATATTATTGCCTCCACCCCTGTAGTTCTGTTATTAACCCTCATGTTTGTGTTTTTCTCAAAAGCTTGTGAACATTTATCAACTTTTGGTTGTTGAAATATGTAAAGTAATTTTGTTCACAATTGTTCTTTGTCATTCTTAATAAGATACTTCATTTTGGGGACCAAATACCAACGGGCTCGTGTATGACTGGATAATCACTTTTCTGCCTATCATGCGGAAAGATTTATCTTGAAACATGCATAGACAACAGTGTAACTCCACATAAAGCTTAGCAGTTTCTTTTTGTTTATATCACCTTAGATTATACACATCATGGGAAAGCAACCATACATGTTAATGACTGTAGTAAGTGCCTTTTTAGCCTAATAAATCCATATGATTGGCTAAGTAGTCAATGTACTATCATTTCCCATTTCACATATTCAATCACCCCAAGTACTCTTAGCTTCCAGGTTAATGGCTATCCTGTCAGTCTACAGGTAAACAGCAAGACCAAACACACATAAGTATATGTCCTTTTGGCTTTGAGTCAATGGCATAATTTTAAGTGAAAGAATAAATTACTATTGCCCCAAATGCTTTCAGTCTTTGGACTAATGGCTATCATTTAAAATCTACAAGTAGATGATAGGACCAAACATATACAAGTATATGCTCCTCAGACATGGGCAAATGACAAAATTTTTCAGCAAAAGTAATTCTTTTGAGACTTTCCATTGAAGATCCTTTTAAGCTTCTTTAAAGCTTGAACTGAATAGTCTTATCATATCTCTACACCATAAACAACTTGCTCATGTTTTGATCAAATTTTTGTTATCGTGCAAAAATTCATTTGAAAGTTCATTTGAACATTTAATTTTGACATAAAAACACATTTTGACACAAACAGTTGTAACATATTCAAATCTTAACCCTTAATGACATAATCATAAAAAGCAGACATTACAAAGATGCATAGTCTATCCTATCCTAACAACATCATCAGATCAGATAACACACATATTCAAACATTTATGCAAATATGTTAGATAAGCATACATAATCAAGTAACTCAAACTGAAACATTTATCATGACATCACACAAATATCAACTGATAAACAAACATAAGTATCAAAGATACCTAGATTTGCACAGATTGTCAATTAAGCACATATCAGTTAATCATTCAAAAGTATCATATTCAAATACATAAACACAAACAACATTCATCAAGACTTTGAGAAAATTGTCAATTTGCTTAACAAGCACACATCATAAATCAGACTTCATTAGAGTTGATCATTCCTAGGGCTTTTTGTAGAAAGTTAAACCTGGTTCTATCAAGTGGTTTTGTGAATAGGTCAGCCAAATTATCACTTGTATCAACTCTTTTTACCTCAATTAAACCTTTTTCACTGCAATCTCTTATGAAGTGATGTCTGATTTCAATATGCTTGGTTTTGGAATGTTGCACAAGATTCTTAAAAATAAAAGATGCAGCAATATTATCAATGTAAATAGGGGTGTTTAAAAAGTTCAAACCATAATCCAGCATTTGGTTTTGAATCCAGAGAACTTGTGCACAGCAGGCAGATGCAGCAATATATTCAGCTTCTGCATTTGAGATTGACACCGTGGTCTGCTTCTTGCATTGCCATGACACCAATCAATCTTCCAAAAATTGACACCCTCTTGAAGTGGACTTCCAGCTCATATTGCAGCCATCATAGTCACTATCTGTGTAGGCAATTAGATCAAATGACTGGTTCTTTGGATACCAAATTCCCAAATCAGGTCTTCCCTTCAAATATCTAAAGATCCTCTTGACTTCATTCATGTGAGAAACCTTAGGACTTGACTGGAATCTAGCAAAGACACACAGCAAACATGATATCAGGCCTTGAAGCAGTTAGATACATCAGTGATCCAATTTTTGCTCTGTATTCATGCTCATTCACTGGCTCCCCCTTTTCATCAGCTACCATCTTTTCTTTTGAATCCATTGGAGTTGAAGCTATCTTCAGATCATTACACTTGAATTTGTCTAGTATGTCCTGTACATACTTAGACTGGTAAATGAATATCCCATCAGCCTTCTGCTGAACTTGTAAACCAAGGAAGAAGTTCATTTCTCCCATTGAACTCATGCTATACTTGGACTTCATTACCTCTTCAAACTCCATACACATCTGTTCATTGGTTGACCCAAAAATAATGTCATCCACATAGACTTGCAATAGGAGCAAATCTCTTCCTTTCTTCTTGTAAAAGAGAGTCTTGTCAATAGCTCCCTTTGGAAACATTTTCAAGAAGGTGATTTGAGAGTTCATCATACCAAGCTCTATAAGCCTGATGAAGTCCATAAAGGGCTTTGTTTAGCTTATACTCCCTGTTAGGATAAATAGGGTCATCAAAACCTGGTGGTTGAGAAACATACACCTCCTCTTCTATCTTTCCATTTAGGAATGCAGATTTGACATCAAGTTGGAATACCCTTATATTCTTTGTGGCAGCATAAGCTAAGAAAATTCTTATTGCTTCAAGTCTTGCAACTGGTGCAAAGACTTCCTCAAAGTCAATCCCTTCTTCTTGTAGGCATCCCAAAGATAAAAGTCCGACTTTGTTCCTAATCACAATACCCCTTTCATCCCTTTCATTTCTGAACACCCTTTTGGTACCAATTGCATGCATGTTTCTTGGCCTGTCTACAATATCTGAATTAAACCAACCCCTCTTGCATTGCTTTTACCCAACTGTTGTCTTTTAGAGCTTGAACAATGTTCTTTGGTTCTATTTGGGATAGAAAGCAGGAGTACAAACAAATGTTTGCAGATTCAGAATGACTTCTTGTAACTCTTTCATATATATTACCAATAATGTGTTCAGAAGGATGATTATTTTCAACATATCTGTAGACTCATTTGTGTCAAGATTTGATTCATTGAGAAATAGTTCTTCTATGACCAAATCTGTCCTGAGGTGGATGCACCAATGTTTTCTAGATTCATTCTTTCAAATAAATCTTGAAACCTTTCCCTTGTTGCAGTCTCTCCTTCTCCAGGTTGGTTGCTTAGATCTTCCTCATTTTGAACTCGATCATTTTGCACTTCTTGATTGGCTTGATTATTATCTGCTTGATCTTGTTCTTGATTTTGATTGTTCTCTTGATCATTGTCTTGCATTTCTTCAACATTCGCACTTGAGGGATCCTTTATGAATGTTCATTTTCTTTATTTGCAACCTTTCTTCATAACTTTTCTAAATCCAATGTCTTCTGATTTGACTCTTCAATCACACTGGTTTTGTAGAAGGATTCATCATAGTCTTCAGGATAAATCATGAAAGACTTTATCAGTTTCTCTAAGTCAAACAGCCATGCTGCACCATAAGCTGTGTTAAATTGATTTTCATTAAAGACTTCATCAGATAATTCAATTACACTCAAGTAATCTTTCACATATACTTTGTAGGCCTTTGAGTGTGTAGAGTAGCCAACAAAAAAACAGTCTAAGGATTTTGCTTGAAACTTATTCAAATAATCCTTGGTGTTCAAAAAAGAACATTTACATCCAAAAGGTTTGAGAAACTTGATGTAGGGCTTTCTATTGAACAAGATTTCATAAGGAGTCTTGTTATGACTTTTGTTGAGAAGTACCCTGTTCTGAACATAACAAGATGTGTTTATAGCTTCTGTCCAATAGGTAACAGGCAAATTAGCATCAGCTTACATGTTTCTTGCTGCTTCAATGATTGTTCTGTTTCTCCTCTCAGCAACACCATTCTGCTCAGGAGTTCTAGGAGCTGAGAATTGCTGAAGTATTCCTTTTTTGTTGCAAAATTCTTCAATTACTCCATTTTTGAACTCAGTACCATTGCCACTCCTCATCACTTTAACCCTTTTATCTAGTTGATTCTCAACCCTTGTTACACAGTTCATGATTAACTCAACAGCTTCATCCTTTGTACTTAGGAAATAAACCCAAGTATATCTTGAGAAATCATCAATGATCATAAGACAGTACCTTTTCTTCCCAATTGCTTGGTACACTCACAGGATCAAAGAGATCCATGTGAAGCATTTCAAGCATTTGATCAATTGAGTTGATGAGTTTAGTCTTGTGAGAAGACTTGTGCTACTTTCCTTTATGACTTGAGACACAGTTATCATCCAATTTGAACTCTCTAGTAGGTAAGCCAATAACATGCTCACCCTTGGCTAACTTGTTCATATTCTTGAGATTGACATGACACAATTTTCTATGCCATAATTTTGACTCATTTTCAGTGGCTTTATAAACAAAACATGTGCCACCCCTTGAAACAGCATCCTTCATGTTAAGTTCATATAAATTGCCATTTCTTGGGGCCATCATCATGATCATATCAGGTGGAATAACATATTCAGGCCTTAAGATGAAACAGTGTGAATCTTCAAAGCCAACTTTATAACCCTTATCACACTTCTGGGATATGCTCAAAAGATTATATTGAAGTCCTTCAACATAGAAAACATTGTCAAATGTAACTTTACCATTTGTCAAAATACCCTTTTCCAATAATTTTGCCTCCATTCTCATCACTACCAAATGCCACTGGACCCTCAAACTTCTCTTCATAGTTAACAAGTAACCTTTTGTCACAAGTCATGTGCCTAGAACATCCACTATCCATATACCATACTTCATTCAGTTGAGTGGACTTTTCCTGCACAATACAAAGAGAGTGATTAGTTTGATGATGAAGTGCAAGCTATTTCAACTTGCAAATCATCAGTTTCAATTTCAATAGCAGCATTGGGTGTGAGTGTTATGGGTTCAGGATCTTCATGAGTAACTTCAATGTGATCTGAATTATCAGTTTCATATTCACATTTCCTTGGAGTTTTCACAAATAAATTTGTGCTATGACAATCAGCCACTTCACTGTTACACTCTTGAATAACATAGTCTTTCTTGCTTGAGTAGTCTCTCACATCTATATTCATCTCCTCCTTAACTTCAACCTTAGGTTTCCAAAGAAATCCTTGAGGTTCATAACCATGTTTCAACAAAAACCTTTCATCACCAGTTAGTTCAGTTGGTTTCTTTCTAGGAAAGACACCTTTGTTTCTTTTCTTTTGACTACTTGGTGAACCTTGAGAATCATCAGAGTTAACTGATTTTGTGTCTTGATTGGGGATAGTTCTCAAAGGTTGAAAGTTTTTCTTTACTACAGATTCAGATTTCTTAGGAGATCTGCTTCTTCTACCTTGTTCAGCAACAGGTTTCTTAGGTTTCACATCAGCTTTCTTTTCCTTTTCTGCAGCCTTTTGATCATTTTCACTCATATTCTCCCTTCCACACACATTTCCCTTTCTTAGGTATTCTTCATACTTCTATTTATAAAGTACAAAATTTTGTCCAAACTTTGTCTCATTTGGAACATAAAAGGGTTTGAAGTTGAGCCTTTCATTACAGGAATCAGTGTGGTGACCATATTCATCACATTTCTTGCGCCACACCTTTCCTTTGAATTTCTCATGATCACTTCCCTTTTTGAATCTCTTACTTGGTTTAGGTGGTTTCACAACAAGTGATTTATGAGTCTTTAGACCATCAAAGTCAATTGAAAAGGGAAAAAATTCTTCAATTTTGATATCTTGTCTTTCAATATTTCCCTTAAAAAAGACAATTTTTTTCATATTCATAGGCTCTTCATCTAGGTTTTCCTTATGCCTTGACTGCCTTTTCACATGTTATTGCATGGTTTCAACTTCCCCAATATCAAACACTTCATGGTTTGAGAAAACTGGGTAAACTGGAATGAAGTTGTCACCTTCAATTGTTTCAGTGTCAGGTCCTCGATTTCAGGTAGATATTACACAAATCAAATCATAACTCACACAAATAAATGTGTTGACAAGGGAGTTAATGACGGGTTTCTATATTTAGAAAGAAAACCGTTTGTTAAAGGCAGAATCAATAACAAACGATGTGGTTGCTAAACGATTAATCAAAGGTAACTAACAAGCACAAGATTCACTCAAAAGATTTCCATTCATATAATATAAATAATACAAACGATAATCAATTTAGGGTTTCTTAATGGAAAAGTTATATTCGTACAATTCTTAGGACAACCGTCACTTTCAAGAAATATTATTTCTTATCTGAAAGGTGTAAAGACTAAAATTCGTCTTGTCCTTAGGAGGCGTGGCCTAAATTATTCCTTTTATAGGCCTGACACCTCCTTTACAGCTGTCATTCCTTCTAGAAACCCTAAATGATTAAACATATTCAAATTACATATTCAAAATTATCCTAAGTGTAAAACAAGTCTTCCAGGTTGGATTTGTAGCAGTATTAACTTTTCCGAGTAGACTATATGCTCTGCCTTCCTTCAATACTTGGTAACATAGAGGTGTGCCCGGGAACACTTTCCGGGTAGACTTTACTTAAAGAGTATTTCACCAAGTGAAATACTCATCGGGTAGACTTCAATCTTCTTGACTTTATCAGACTTTGCCTGACAAACTCTTACGAGCAACCTTGTTCTTCAATGGTCCCTTCAACTCTCTAATAGAAAATTGCTTATTAACAAGTGTGCTCGGTAGCACTTGTACCCTGCTTGAGTTGAACCCTGCCCGATGTTACTTAAGATATTCCTTTGCACATCAAGCTTACTTGGACCACTAGTCTTGTTAATGAATACCTTGCCCGATCTTCCAATCACTTGGCTTCATGAGCTTGGTTAGCCAAGAGCCTACTCTGAAGTAAACCTTACTCGGCTAAGAAGAACAAACTTGCTATATAAAGTGATCCTTGCCCGGGAATGTACTAATTAGTGAACCTTGCCCGGTTATACACTAATTGGCGAACCATGCTCGGATATGCACTTAAGAAGAATTCTAGAAGATAACCTTGCCTGGTAGACAAAATATCATGCCCTGCTAAGTAAAACCTTGCTCGGAAGTCTAAGGTGTGCCCGGTTCCATACTTGACGAATTCTCAGGAGGTTGAGAAGATTCTAATCGTCCATATACTTTCCTTTGGTCAAATCTTTAACTCAACAATCTCCCCCTAGATTGGAACACCTCAGTTGTCCTAAAACATCTCTATGGTTACATACACTTAGTCAAAATACATATTCAAATCAAAGTCAAAATACATATTCAATACAAAATCAAATAATTACATAATCAAAAGCTGTCCGAAGACATTACAAAACAAAGCCTATACTAAAGATCATTTTCTTCTTGCATTGTAGAAGGCTTGCGTTCTATTCACAATGACTGTTCCTTCCCTTTGTCTGAAAATATCAAGGATTTGGTAGTGAGTGTGACTTTTTGGAATGGCCAAATCCATAATATCTCTTAAATCTTCATAGTGCAGGTAGATCAAGTGTTCATCTCTTCTGATTATTCCCAAAATTATTACATCTGACTTTCTAAGAACATAATGGCCTGTATTTTCCTTGTATTCAATCTCTGCAATGATGCCATTCTTCTGCACAGTATAATTAGGCCTTGTCATTCTTCTTTCCATTCTTATGCCGGTATTCATGTTTGACAGAGGGTTCTTGTCTTTGACTTTCAGCTAGAAATTCAACACTGCACTGGCAATTTTCTTCAATTTTGCAGCCCTTCTTGTTTTCACTTGTTGTGTCATCCTCCAGCTTTTCTTTTCTTTTAAAAATGTAAAACCCTTGTTAGCCTCATCTTTCAAGAACTTGGAGAGTTCATTCTGTTGTCTTCCTGCCATATTGTTTGTGTCATGATAGTCATAAATGTCAAGCTTGGCCATTTTCTCCAACTATTCTTGGGTAAACTCACCAAAATCATCTTTCAGAATTATGTCTCTCAATTGTTTACTTTCCATTACAAATTTCAGAGACTGGAAGACTGAATCAAAGTAGAGTCTTCTTGGTAGATCCACATTTGATTGTGGATTTGTCATTCTTTAAGTTTCAGGTCTACTTGACTCTCCCCTTTGTGTTTTTGGTTGTTGCAATGATGTAGATGTTCCTGTTGGAATAGTCATCATGGGTTGGCTGCGCCTTGTGAGACCAAAGGCTCTCACATACATAGATTCAATCAATTCACTAGGATAGAAGATTAGGTCAACATAAACTTCTCCTGCATCTCTTGAGAGTCTGGCAATCATTTCAGCCATTCTGGGATATCTCAATAACCCTGCTGGCACAAACCTTCCTCCAACAAAGCTTCTAGGGTTGTTTCCTTGCAGCAACACCTTTTCCCACTCAGCCTTTTGCATATAAAGCAGTTCCTTTAGTTCATCTTTGTTCATTGCATTAAAGTCATCAACATCCATTCCCTTTTGAGTTGTCATTACCCCTCTCAAGATATCAATCATTTCATCATTTTCCCAAGGAACAATAGGTTCTTCAAAATGTTCAGGCTTTACTTCCTTTGGGATTGGGGTTTCATGAGTTTCATCTTTCTTTTGTCCTTCTTTAGCCTCTTGCTTCCTCAAAGTCATTAGTTTTCTCTTCTTTTTAGGAGGCTTAGACTGTGCTTCCTTTTCTTCCTTCTCAAGTCTCCTTTTCATATAATTAAACTCATCTTCAACCATTTCTTGTGACATAGATTCAACATCATTCAGTGTTCTGCCATGCTCAATCAGGAATTTGCATTTTCCCCCATATTTACTATAAATCTTTTCAAGTCTTTCCTTTTCATTAGCAGTTTTCAATTTGGCTCTTTCAAAGTCATGTTCCTTTTCAGCATCTTTTGTTTTATGGTAGAGATCTCTGAGTTGTTCAAAGTTATAATTATTTAAGTCTGTTTCAGAGTGGTTGTACAACCTCAGATACTCCTTAAATCTTTGAATTTCCTTTTCTTGCTTTGAAGCCTTTGCTTTAACATTGGATGATTTAGTTTGTAGCAACTCCTTCATATTTTCTTTTCTTTTCATTTTGTTATAGAGGGTGTTAACTGCCTCCCTCTCTAAACAATCAATCATACTTGGCTTCATCCCTCTTTCCAACAAATATACACATTTTCCTTCAAATCTTTCTTTCAAGGCTTCTAGCTTTTCAGCTTCATCATTTTCTTTAACAAACTTTTCTTTTATTTCTTCCTTTTTGCTGTTGTAAAGATCTCTGAGTGATTCAAACTTGTAGTGAGTCAGATCTTTTTCAGAATACCCATGCTTTTTTAAATATTCTCTGTATTTTTGGGCATCTATATTCTTTTGTTCCATTCTTTTCTTGATTTCATCTCTTTCCTTATCCAATCTCTTTTGCAGGTGATCATCATCCAACTCAGCCAAAGTCTCAAAGCTTATACCAAAGCTTCTTAGTTTCACAACCAATGGATTTTCTTTTTAGCCTCCAACATACTCAGCTCAATGTTTGTCCTTTGTTCATCAGTCATTGTGACTTGTGCGGACACAACATTAGCAGCTTCAGCACCTTTTCCATCATTATCTTCATTATTTTCATATTCATCAGACTCATCCTCATCCTCCTTTGATTCATTTACTCCATCAATTTTGGGTTCATCAGGAGTTGGACTTTATGGTGTTGAATCATCAACATTTGGAACATCTGGAACACCAGGCAGCTTTTCACCTGGTTTCAGAGTTTGCAATGGAACTGCTCTGATTGGACTTGCTTCATCATCAGGAGTTTCCACATAACATTTGTTCTTTTCATCCCATTTTCCTTTCTTGGTTTTCAGATCCTCCTTCATACCCTGATCAGTGGCTTTCCTTTTTCTTGAATATGTCTTTTCAAATCTGCCAATATTATCATGTATTCTTGAAGCTTTAGCCAAATTTTCTTCAATTTATTCTTCAGTATTGTTTTCAGGTTCCTGTTGAGATTCTTTTTCAATTTCAGGTTCCTTTTGTGCAAACATACTCACAACCAAGGCTAGGGAATTATCAACCTCCTCAGCCCTTTTTAAATTTATCAGTGATTCAATAACAATTTGATCATCAGCCTCTTCTTCATTTATTACTTTAGCTACATTGGCCTGATCAATCAATGCTTCCTGCTCTGCTAACTCTTCAGGAGTCAAGGTTTGGGCCAGTATTTCCCCCTCCCTTGTTTCTCTTATAACATCGTCAAGTTTTCTCCTTGCAGCAGCAGAAGCTTTGTCGGGTCCCTGATTTCAGCTGGATCTTTCTTAATCATGTCATAACTCACACAAATAGATGTGTCGACAAGGGAGTTAATGACGGGTTGCTATATTTAGAAAGATGATCGTTTGTTAAAGGCGGAATCAATAACAAACATATGGTTGCTTAATCAATATTCAAAGGTAACCAACACAAACAAGATTCACTCAAAAGATTTCCATTCGTATAACATTCATCATACAAATTGGATAATCGATTTAGGGTTTCTTGAAGGAGGGTTTATCCGTACAAAGACAGCCGTCACACACAATATTCTTTCTTAATTAATGTGTCTGTCTGCCTTTGTCCGTATCCTTATCCTTAGGAGGCGTACCCTAAAACATTCTATTTATAGACCTGCCATCCTAGGACAGCTGTCATTCCTTCTAGAAACCCCAAACGTATTTACATATTCAAATTTCATAATCAGTAAATAGTCTAAGTGTAAAACAAGTCTTCCGGGTAGGCTTTGCATCAATCTTCATTTTCCAAGTACGCTGTGTACTCTGCCATCCTTCAGGACTTGGTAACATAGAAGTGTGCCCGGGATAAGTTTCCGGGTAGACTTTACTTGAAGAGTATTTTACCAAGTAAAATACTCACCGGGTAGACTTCAGTCTTCATGACTTTGCCACACTTTGCCCGACAAACCCTTACGAGCAACCTTGTTCTTCAATGGTCCATTTCAACTCCTTGTTAAAAAATAACTTATTAGCAAAGTGTACTCGGGGGTACTGTTCCTTGCTTGAGTTGAACCTTGCCCGATGTTACTTAGAGATATTCCATTTAAACATCAAGCTTGTTCGAACCACTATTATTAATGAATTCCTTGCCCGGTCTTCCAATCACTTGGCTTCATGGACTTGGTTAGCCAAAGGCTTACTCGGAAGTGAACTTTACTTGGCTATAAAGAACAGACTTGCTTGATAAAGTGAACCTTGGCCGGATTTACATAAACTAGTGAACCTTGCCCAATGCACTAATTTGCAAACCCTGCTCGGATATCCACTAAAGAAGACTTCTTGAAGATAACCTTGCCCGATAGACAAAATATCGTACCCGGCTAAGTAAAAGCTTGCTCGGAGGTCTAAGGTGTGCCCGGATCCATACTTAGCGAATTCTGAGGAGGTTGAGAAGATTCCAATCTTCCATATACTTCATTTTGGTCAAATCTGTGACTCAACAATCTCCCCTAGATTGGAACACCTCAGCTAACCCAAAACATTTCTTAGGTTGCTTACACTTAGTCAAAATACACATCAAATTAAAAGTCAAAATTACATATCCAAATAACATAAACAAATTACATATTCAAAAGCTGTCTGTAGACATTACATCACAAAGCCTATTCTATTAGTCTTGTCTCTTTCTTGCATTATGGGCAGCTTGTCTTCTATTGATTATCTCAGATGCAGCTTTCATTTTGAAGATATTAAGGATTCGGTAATGAGTATGACTTTCTTGTATGACCAAATCTCTTATATCCATTAGATCCTCATCATGCAGGCAGGTCAAGTCTTCATCTTTCTTAATAATCCCCAATATTTTTCCATCTGAGTTTCTCAGTACATAATGATCTGCATTTTCTTTGTACTCAATCTCAGCTATAATGCCATTCTTTTGTACTGTGTAGTTGGGGCGGATCATTCTTCTTCCAAGACATATGCATGTATTCATATTTGACAATGGATTCCTGTCTCTGACATTCATCATAAAGTCTCCTTCAGCAATGTCCATTCTTTTCAATTTTTCTGTCCTCTTTAACCTGTGAAGTTGAATCAATCTCCAGCTTCTCTTTTCCTTTAAGAATTTGAACCCTTTGTCAGCTTCATCTTTCAAAAATTTTGACAAATCATTCATCTGCCTTCCTGCCATTCTGTTTCTATTTCTGTAATCATACAAGTTAAGAGTGGCCATCCTTTCCAATTGTTCTTCAGTATATTCACGGAAGTCACTCCTAACAACAATTTCTCTCAATTGTCTACTTTCCATAATCACCTTCAAGGACTCAGTAACAGAATCAAAGTAGAGTTCTCTTGGAAGATCCAAATCAGATTGTGGTCTTGTTCTTTATTGTGCAAAACTACTTGATTCACCTCTTCCTCTTTGTGGTTGTCTTCTTGAGATTGGAGGCCTAAAAGGGATAGACTTCTTTGGTTTTCCAGGCCTTAAGTTGAAAACTTTAATGTAGATGGCCTCTACCATTTCTGGTGGAAGGTTGGCAAGATCGACAATGTCTAGTCCTGCTAGTTCCTTAAGATAAAGCAGCATCTTTGCCATACCAGGTCTGTCTGACAGACCAGCAGGTACAAACTTTCCATCTACAAAGCTTCTAGGGTTTTCTCCTTCCCTTAGAGCTTTCTCCCACTCTGCTTTTTGAATATAGAAAAGGTTCTTTAACTCCTCCTTTTCCAAGACATTAAAGTCTGATTCACTCATTCCCCTTTGATTGATCATTATGTTCCTCAGAATATTTATCATTTCTTCATTTTCCCAAGGAACAATGGGTTCATCTTCAGGTTTAGGCTTTACTTCTTGTGGGGTAGGAGTTTCAACTGATCTGACATGTTCTTTTAGTTTCTCCCTCATGGTCTGAATTCTTCTTTTCTTTGCTTGAGGTTTATCAGTTGCTTCAGATTGTTTGGTAGAGCTCTCAGTTTGGACCCTCTTCAGTTTCTCTTTTCTTTTTAGTTTATTGTGCTGATCCAACACTGATTCTCTTGACAGGTTTTCAACAATTTCAGGCTTTAATCCTTTTTCCAGCAAATATCCACACATACCTCCATACTTTTTCTTCAAAGTTTCCATCTTCTCCAGTTTTTCATTTTCTCTTACACATTTCTCAATTACCTTTTCTCTTTCACTGTTATATAGATCTTGGAGTTGGTCAAAGTTAAAGTGAGATAGATCTTTCTCTGAATAGTGTGGCCTTCTGAGGTATTCTCTAAACTTTTGACTCTCCCTATTCTTCTCTTCCATCTTTTTCTTCAAGTCATCTCTCTCCTTATCAAGTCTCTTTTGCAACTGATCATCATCAAGATCAGCCAAAGTTTCAAAACTTATGCCATATCTTCTAACTTTACAACCAATGGATGACCCCTTTTAGCTTCTCTCATGCTCAACTCAATATTGGCTCTCTGCTCATCTGTCATTTCAACTTGTGGAGATTCAACATTAATAGCCTCACCTCCTTTCCCTTGATCATCATTGTTTTCATCAGAATCATCAGTTTCATCATCCTCTTCAGTTGATACATTGACTGCATCTATCTTTGGTTCATCTGAGGGTGGATGATCTGGATTTTGCTCAGAACTAGCAGGCACATCAGGAACACCTGGAATCTATTGTCCTGGTTGCAGTGTCTGCAGTGGAATTTCTCTGATTGGGCTAGCATCATTATCACCATCATCATCAGGAGTCTCAACATAGCATTTGTTCTTTTTATCTCATCTCCCTCTCTTTGTTTTCCTCTCATCATTCCTTTTCTGTTCATCAAACTTCCTCTTTCTTGTATACACTTGCTCAAATCTTTTGGCTCTTTCCATCCTGATTCTGGTGATATTAGCCATCATTTCTTCAACAGATTCACCAGTTGGCCTTTCAGGTTCCCTTTCAGGTTCCTTTTGAGGCATTTCTTCAGATTCATTTTCAGGTTGGCTCTGAGGTTGAAACATGCTAACCACCAAAGCCAAAGAGTTGTCTACTTCCTCAACTCTGCTCAAATTAATCAACTCCTCAATCATCTCTTGATCAGCCACTTCTTCAATAACTTCTTTTGCAAACCTGGCTTGGTTGATCAAGTTTTCCTGCTCTACTAACTCTACAAGGTTCATAGTTTGGGCCAGTATTTCTCTGTCCCTTGTTTCTCTTAAAATATTCTCTTGTTCTCTTAGAGCAGCAGTAGCAGCAATAGCATCATCTTTAAATGACACATCCTTTTCTGGATAGGCCTTGACAGGCTCTTCTTCTATGACTTTTGCTTTTCCCTTGTCTAATCTTTTCTTTAATTCTTCTTCACTTTCTGGAGGGAAATTATCAATGTCTCTATCAAGCTCGTCCATTTCCTCATCATACTCTACAGTCTTGGAGCATTCTGCTTGTTCAGTTTCTGGTTCAGTGAGTACTATCTCCTCAGTAGCAGTATCTCCTTCATTCATTACTTCAGTCTCTACTTCTGTCTGTATGTCAGTTAAGACATCAGTAGCCATATCAGTAGCAGCTACATACTCCTCAACATTTATCTTTTCAACCCTATCCTCTGTCTCAACATTCTCTCCATCCCTCTCAACATTTACTATTTCATCATTGTAATCATAGTCTTGTTCTCCCACATCTGATCAATCACCTTCATACTCATCATCCTCAGCTCTCCTCTCCTCACTACTCTCCTCTCCATCATCATAAACATTCATAATCAGTTTTAAACTGTCTGCAGTCTCCACAACTGTTACAGTTTCAGCAACGTTTACACCAGAGACAGTTGGCATATTCTCATTCTCCCCCTGTTTTGGGGCAGCTGAGGTCTTCTCAACCTCCTGCTCCAGGGCTTGAATTTTCAAATTAGCTTGTACCAACTTCTCTAACAACATCACATTCTCCTCTGTCACTTCCTCATTCATTCTCTTCAGTTCAGCATTTTCTTTTCACAAGGTCAACAGGTCAGTGTCAATGGGTGGTGTTGTAGGTGGTGATGTAATGAATTGTTCATATTAAGGTTGTTCTTGGTTTGTGGTGTGGGTTTGAAATATGGATAGTGGTGGTGATTGTGTATGAGGTGGGCTTGGAATGAATGGATCTGTGTGAGTTGGGCTATGTGCTGGTGGTGTTTGTGGTGGAGGGGATGTATGTGTTGATGTTTCTTGTTGGCTTATGGTTAGGGTTTGAGGTGGGGATTGAGTGGTTTGATGTGGTGGAGTTTGTGGTGGTGATTGTAGTGGTGTTGGAATAGGTTGTTCTGTTTGCTCAAGTTGCTCCCCCTGATCAGGTACAACAATATCCATAGCTACTCCAGCTCCTCCTTCATCTCCATCAATATTATCATCTCCATCATCAGAATCGCCATCATCATCACTCTCAACATCATCTCCTCCTTCCTCCTCTGAGCTTAACTCAGGCACTGGCATCACATTCAAGTCATGGTCCAACAACCATGGCAGCATCTCAAATGGGACATTTGAGTTATACATATTAGAAACACCTGGATTTCTGATTCTTCTGTATGTGTCAGGGTTTTGCAGTAGGTGTGTAATTCCAACAGTGGGTAGATATTGGAGTTCACTATTGAAGATTATCTGTAGGAACCTTGGATATTGTAGGAATCTGTTCTTTTCTTCCTTCTTCAAGTTTCCTACTAATCCTTCAAATATCATCTTTGAAAAATTGAAGGGTAGATCATACATAATTCCAACCATGGCATTTGCCAAATCATGACTCATCAAGGTCCATGATCCCTTCCTTGAGGCAAATCCATGTATCACATGATGGATAAGAAACCTATACAGCATAGGGAACATTCCCCTTTGAAACTGTCCATCATGTACAGTTCCTTGATACCCCATTTTTTCTTCAAATATATTCATCAAGTGAGGTGTGCTGAAGTTTATAGAAATATGATCACCATCATTTAACCGTAGACATCTTCTTATCAACCTCTCTGTTATGTGTATTTCTTGTCTTGCAATGGTTGCTTCGATTCTCTTTCTATTTATGTCCTCAATGAGTTCTGCAGATCTCCAGAAATCCAAAGAATGATTTCTGTAGATGACAGGGCACTCAGTGAACACAAAGCTGACATTTGACCGAGCCATCCATGTTATCATCCTCGCCATCGGCTCATTATCAGGTGTTGTAACACCCCGTAACCGCAGCGGAAACGTAAACGGGATGCAACAGACACCTCTGATATCAACCACATTGTTTATAAAGAAAACTGAATACATTAATATACTTCAAATTACATTATCTCATATTTCATTACCGTCTAGGTGATACACACATCATACAATACGATACATAATTCTATTTATTATAATGTATCCTAACATCCCGCATGCAAATCTTACACACATCAAGCATTTAGCACGTAAGCAATCACTTCATCTTAATTGTACCTGAAAAGCATGTGAGAAAACGGGTCAACTACGAATAGTTGTTGAGTTTCACAATTTGAGTAAACCATGATAAATCCATATCATAAGATAATATTATCGATGTAATTATGCTGAGCCCACAAGTGAAACCTCTGACTATCACACACAACCCCCGTGGCATATCCCCCGCCCACGGACCTGCCCCAAACCGCTATGTTTAACATTACATAGCAAAATAAATAACAACAAAATAGACATGTGCAACTGGCTGGGAAACATCAGCAAATCCATGCCGGACCAGTTGGGTTTGTCAGACCAATAGTACTATCCACACTCTACCGGCTTTCAGTTAATCACTCGTGTTCCGAGGCCTTAGAATGTTAGCAACTCAGACAATTACCATCTTAGTACATTTCCGTACAATTCCTGTACAAAAAAAATATATATATAAATCCACGCAAATCCATGCGTTCAGTATGTACTTAAACCTTTCAGTAATAACATGCTTCCGACCCGAGAAAATATTTAAAAACAATTCAGAAAAAGGGGCTCGTGAAACTCACCTTAGCACATGCAAGCAGGTAACAACAGTCATTATCAGTTAACACGTCCAATCTGTAATATGATCCCTACGATCGTTACTATACACTCACTATTAATATAACTTTAACCGTGTTAACCGGTACATCTGGGGACACTGTTAACCCAGTACTGTACCCGTTCCGGGGGCAATGTTAACCCAGAAACACTTCTAGGGGCATCTGGGGACACTGTTAACCCCAGTACTGTACCCATTCCGGGGGCAATGTTAACCCAGAAACACTTATCCGGACTCAGATTGTGATATCGTTTAGAGTTCTACAGTCAAAATTACTATTAGTTTGTTTTCCTCGTTTTGCGTGCCTAGCACGGTTATCCGTTTTTACGTTTAAAAAATGAGTTTGGTCACACACGACCCGAAAATAGTGGTTGACTGATAGTTTAAGTAAAGTTGTGAAATTAGAGCTCGGTTTAGACGCCCCGATTGGCCGCGGGACCCGTTTCCGTCTTTAGTGCACCGGAAACTGTTTTATCGGATAAAATTACTCAAATCATCCGAATTATTTTCGGATAATTATTTTTACTTGTTTAACTCAGTTATATGAAAATAGTTCATTTTTATGGTTTTTATACACCAGTCAGCTCGTCTACCCGAACTTTGCTGGTTTACGCGTTTTATATTATAAAAGTTCACTTTTATTCCAAATAAATATCCGTTCATCCTCGGATCTTGAGATTTTGCACAAATAACATTTTGACAGTGGGGAAATTTATAAAAATATTTCCAGAATTAATTTTTATATTTAAAATTTATTTATCTATTTTTAAACACCATTTAAACACAAAATATGTCGTAAATACCAAACGAACTTAGAAAAATACCAAATTTTTCTGGATGTCCCCTGCCATCCACATAGTCCCCTGTAATTTTTCCAGAACCAAAATCTCTTTTTACATGCCATTTTCACTAAAACCGAGCTAGAAAACCCTAGAACTCGTTTAACCGAAAAGCCTACTTAGACTTCTCCAACTGACCTAAAATTTTGTGTGTGACTTTTACATGATATAAAAAGCTTATCTGAAATTTTCCAGAATTTTTCATGATATTTAACTATTTTTCACCATTTTTAGCCAAAACCGAGCATTAAATTCACCAAATATTCATCCTTTGCCCAAAAATTACCAAAAATTCACAGAACTCATATTTTCATGTGTAGATCATCCCTGTAAAATTTCATGACCTAACACTAAACCTACCACAATCTGTCCAAAAATCCAATACCGAACATAAACCGAAGATACCTTTCGATCTCCGCCACTACAAGCTACAAACTCGTTTTTCCGCCTTATCTACCACTAAATACAGAACCTACAACCAACATACCACAATACCAAGCAATTTACACTCACGATCAAGCCTCTTACACTATAGTTTCGGTTTCCAAAACTAAAGTTTAAACCGTAAAAATTCGTTTTTGGTTCCTTTAACTCCTTTCTTGGACCAAGATCCCTTGTATAACCCGTATACATCACTTGATCATGCAAGAATCGGTTTTCATCTTTGAAACCTCATTCTCTTGCAAATAAACTCAAGAAACGAAGATGTAAACGTAAATAACTCGACCTTTACCTTGTTTTTCTTGCTACAATCTCGGGTTTTTAGTTCATGATTTGGAGAGAGTTGAAAGATTGTTGAGTGTTTGATTAAAAAAAACATAAGGCAAGGGGTTAAACCCCCCCTTAGGCCGATCGGAATATGAGGGGGTGGGGTGGGACCCACCTCTCCATTTCTAGCCACATGTTTGGATTCTCGAAATCCGGATAATGTTTTGGATAATCTGGTTCAGTTCGTTTTTCGGTTAAATGTTTAATTCGGCTTAAAACGAGGCTAAAACGGTCGTTTTCGGCTTAAAAATGAAATTTATATAAAACCGATTTAAAAACTTTAAAAACTTAAACCATGACATTTATTAACTTAAAACATCGTATTATTAATTATTGCGCATCTTTTTCGGCTTGGTCGATCGTCTCTTGCTCGGTTTGGTATTAAATGTTTCGTTTAACGTACCGACGTACCATTAAATCGAAAATTCTTTTTCTGTGCCGTACTTTACTTATCCCGAAGCATTAATGCTTCGTAAAATCACTAAATATTATAGATATCGTCTATAATTGAACCCTCGATTCGTTCGGGTTTCAATAACTATCGATCGATTAATCGCATATTCAATACGATGAATTATATATTCACGTACAATCAATACAGTGAACCATGTATTTTCGTATAATTACTATGGTAATTCATGTACCCGACATTAAATATAACGTAACTATTGTCTACCGGTTAGAGTACACCTGGTTTCGTCGGAATCGTTACAGGTGTGACTTGTAACAGTGCACACATGTTATGTTTGGTTCGAAGACATATTTGGGTTGATCTTCTGCCATATCTGAATCACATAAATAAACATATTCAAAGTGAAATTAGTCATAAATTTCAGTACTTTAGATTATTTCAAGTTATAGAAATGAAAAAGAAAGAGAGAGAAAATCATCAAGAACCTGTTCTTCGACAAGTTTATAACCTAAACACATAAACAGAGTATTAGTAATCAGATACATAATCAAAGCCCATTGCAGTCTAATCGTGATCGGAAAACACATTACTATTGCTTACCGAGTCGGAATTAGAGGGCTAATTCAAGTTTGGGTTTAGATTAAAGTTGAATGCGATAAGTCGGTTTAGGTTTCTTTGTGAATAAGCAGTTGCAGTGGAAGGAGAGAGAGGGAAAAGTAATGTTGAAAATTTTGCCTAACTCCCTCTTATATACCTTTTGAAAGTGGTTTTAAATGCTTTTTGTCATTTTGTGAATTATTAGCTGTCAAATAGTAACATTATCCACTTGATATATTAAAAACAGTATTTATCTTTTAAGTTAGTAAAACCTTACTCAGAGGGTTTAATATATCCAGAGTCTACTCGGTATACTTCACTTACACAAAGCTTACCCGAAAAATAAGCATCAAACCTTGCTTGGTCTAAGTAATTTGAAGTCAAGACACTATTGAAGAAAGCTTACCCGAAATACCAGATTTCTTGAGAAATTAATCACAAGACACATAATCAAGTATAAAAATATCAAATAAGCATCCTTACTAGGAATCAATTAAGATCCCCGTATAAATTTCTTGAATTCAAATTAATTGACTTAATCTAGCATAAACCCTCAGGAAATAAGAATCATAATCAATCAATCATACTAAAAACAGATACAATCAAGCATATTAAAAATATATTCAATCAAGCATATTTGGAAACATAGTGTGCCCGAGCAACCTTCACAATGTTTTATCGTGCCCGAACAACCTTCTTAGGCCAAGTATGCCCGCATAACCTTCCTATAGTACAAAGTGAGCCCGGAAAAGGACTTCTAGCATACAGTGCACTCGGAAAGTCAAGTTTTGAGATTACCAAGTGTCACACCCCGACTAGGTAGTTGCGGAAGCGTAATACGGGAATGTAACAGATAACACTGGTATCAACCACATTGTTTATAAAGAAATTCAACAAACTAATTTACATCATGTTACATTGGTAGGTACTAAGTTTACAAACTAGATGAAAATCACATAACCAGTTTACGGGCTTCTTATTCATTACCACGTATTTGCATCTATTCACAGCTATTCAACTTTCCTTCTAACACCAAGCACGTAAGAAAATCATTCCAACTTCGGCTTACCTGAAAAGCATGTTAAAACGGGTCAACTACGTCTAGTTGGTGAGTTTCAAGTTTCACGAGTACGAACAAAATCAGTATACGAGTTCGTAAAGTTCACAATACGTATGTATATAATATGTGTATGATGTATTATACTAAGCCACAAGTGAACCCAAGACAGCTCGAACTGCATGGCCACCCTTGCCCATGTACTCCCGTTGGCATTTAACAGCCACTTTGCCCCAAGTATGTACTATGTCTAACACCACATAGCAGAATGTAATAAGTATAAATGACAATGTGCAACTGCGTAAACAAGTATATCCGGCATACCCCACCGGCGCCTTCAGTTGGGTTTGTCAAACCGATAGTACTATCCACACGTTACTGGCACGAAGTTAATCACTTGTGTTTGTGGGGACTTTCAAGTGTTAGTACTTAGATAATTCACATCACCACACGTTTTCAAGTATATAAGTATATGTAATCATGCTTTCCCCCCCCCCACCCAAAAGTTCGTAAAACAGTTTAGAAAGTGGGGTCGTGAAACTCACCTTATCGTAGTTTGAGCAGGTAATATACGTCAATAAGTGTTATGCTTCGATTATAACTCGTATCCTATAATCGGTATCGTACTGTTAATACTAATACAGTGTTTAAACCAAATTGGGCTGTATAACTAGTCTGGTTATAACTGTTAGGCCCAGAACATGACCATAGTCTTAGATTGTGACGTTGTACACTATGAAATTTTCAAAACCAAATTTGGCTCAGTTTCACCGTTTCCTAGGTCTAGCCAAGTTTATCGTTTATGCGTTTCGGGATTAGGTATGATCACATAAACTTAAGTAAACGTATTAATTGATAAAATGATTTAATTTATGAAAGAATTTTGAAGTTTCGATATCTGGTTTGATCGCATGGTTCGTTTCCGTTTTCACACGGATTTGATTATACAAAACGCGTACAATCCATCCGAATTGTTCGGAATTCTCGTAAAAAGTTCGTTTTTATCAAATTCATCTAAAACTATGATATTTGACCACTTTTGACATTTTGACATACCAGTCAGTCTGTTAAACACGAAACTGCCGGTTTCGTTAAAACAAATATAGTTTAAATCTTTGATTAATCATAACTAATTATGTACTCATATATAAATTATGGAAATTTCTATAAAAATAAATTAAAATATGGATAATTTTATAAAAATATTTTCAGAAATTTTATGATTAACTATCTAATAATAAAAATTCATTTAATGTGCTATAATTGAGTAATAAATAGCCCGTTTATACCAAACGATATTTGAAAAATCCGTTAATTTTTCAAATTGATCTCAATATCATTACATAGCCCCTGAAAAATCTCCAAAATCTAACTCTTTGGCCAAAATGCCTTTTTTGCGCGTTTTTCTGCTATTAAAACTCGGTTAAAACACAATTGCACAAATAATACATAGACATCTCCAAATGTTTTCAAACTTTACCAGTGATCTTAATATATCATTTATGGGTTCCAAACCAAATTTCATAATTTTTCATGAAGTTTAACTATTTTTCCCGAATAAACGCCAATAAACGGTAATAAATTCGCCAAATATTCTCCGTTTATCGAAAAATTACCAAATTTGAAAAGGGACTCATTTAAATGATCCATAATGTCCCTGAAAATTTTCACAAGCTAAAAACAAGCACGTAACAACCTAATACTAAACAGCCCCTAAACGAGTGTTACGGGTTTACCTTGTCGGTTTTCGATGAGTTTTGCTAGCTTAAACAACTTTCCGGGTCACGGGTTGCAAACTCAGTGTATCTACATATCATATAACATCAAACCAAGCATAAATAATCCATGTAACAGCCTTGATAACTAGGGTTTCGGTTTGGTATCAAACCGAACTTTCAAACCGTAAAAACGTTGTATTCATGTTCTAATCCGTGTTTTTGACCAAAAATTAATATGTTTCTGCTTTGTAGACATGTTTAACATCAAAACATGATTTTACTTGATTTTTATGGTTTTTGGATGGTTAAACATGTTTAATACTAATCAAGAACTAATTTTCTATGTTTAAATCTTACTAAACAAGCTTGAAATCTTCATGAATTTAATGTTTACCTTTAGGGTTTTGGAAGGGATGATGCAGAACTCAGCTGATCTTGATCTTAGTTTGGTTAATGTGCAAAATATCTTTACTATTCTAATATATACAACAAGTTAAAACCAAGGGGGGTGTCCCACCCTTTTGCGGCCGCAAGTATAAGGGGCCCATTGGGCCTCTTTTTGGCCCAATGGTGCCTCGGTTTTCCTGCCACGCATAAAAGTCGGTCCAAAATTTAGTTCGGGTTTGGTTTTTCGTAAGAAAACTAGTTCGAGTGCGAAAACCAGCGCGAAAACGAGTAATTTTCAGCTTCTTTTTGTAAAATAAGAAAAACATACCGACTCGTCGTAAAAATCCAAAATATTTTCACGGATTGCCTAGAATATGTCATATAAGTGTTTTATAAATCTTTTTCGGCTTAACGGATGCTACAATGCTCGTTTTGATGTTAACGATTGTGTTTAAACTTATAGCGTATCAATAAATGAAACATTTTTCGTTTAAAGAGTTTTAAACGTACCGGGGCCTAAATATCAATATGTTAGCCACTATAATATATATATATATATAACTCGTATATGGGGCCTAAATATCAATATGTTAGCCACTATAATATATCTACAACTCGTATATGACCCCTCAGTATATATACGGGTCATAATTAGTTTCGATGGTTACTCGTTTAAGCACTACGAATTAACCGATTTAACGTTTACTTGTTACGTAGTGAATATAGTATACCTCGTTTTGTCACGAATGTCACATTCTCCCCCCGTTAAGAAATTTCGTCCTCTAAATTTTATGTGTCATCGGTTTTCTTTTTAGGGAACAGGTGTGGGTATTTCTTTCGGAATTCGTCATTTCGTTCCCAAGTATATTCGGGTCCTTGTTTTGAATTCCACCGAACTTTTACCAGAGATATTTTGTTGTGTCGTAACTGTTTGGTTTTCCCGTCCCCAATTTCTACTGGTTCCTCTACGAAGTTGAGCTTTTCATTGATCTGAACATCTTCCAGTGGTACTATTTCCGTTTCCTCAGTCAACCACTTTTTTAGATTCGATACGTGAAACACATCGTGAATAGTGCTCAATTCTAATGGTAGTTTTAATCGGTAGGCTACGGGACCAATTTTTGCAATAATCTCAAAAGGACCAATGTATCTCGGGGCTAATTTACCAGTCTTTCCAAACCTTATAACTCCTTTCCACGGCGATACTTTTAAAAACACCATGTCGCCTATTTCAAAAGATAACGGTTTTCTACGAATATCGGCATAACTCTTCTGTCGGTCCCGGGCGGCTTTTAACTTTCGTTTAATCTTATAAATTTTATCGGTTGTTTCTTGAATCGAATCGGATCTTGATATTTGAGTATCACCCACCTCTGTCCAACAAAGTGGTGATCTACATTTTCGCCCGTATAAGGCTTCATAAGGTGCTGCTTGTATACTACCGTGAAAACTGTTATTGTAAGAAAACTCAATGAGTGGGAGGTGTTGATCCCAGTTGCCTTTGAAATCTAGTACAAAAGCACGAAGTAAATTGTCTAAGGTTTGGATAGTTCGTTCGGATTGACCATCTGTTTGGGGATGGTAAGCGGTACTCAGGTCTATTCGGGTTCCCAGAGCTTCTTAAACTGCTGGCCAGAAATGTGAAGTAAAGTGACTGTCTCTATCTGAAATAATCGACAGAGGTACTTCGTGTCAAGACACAATTTCATCAATGTAAATCTGGGCAAGTTTCTCGGTAGAGTAAGTATTACGGATTGCGATAAAGTGTGCGGATTTGGTTAATCGATCCACAATTACCCAAATTGCATTATGTCCTCGGGAGGTTTTGGGTAGATGTGTTACGAAATCCATGGTTATTTGTTCCCATTTCCACTGTGGGATTTCAGGTTGTTGTAACATTCCCGAAGGTTTTTGATATTCCGCCTTCACTCTGGATGAACAGAATATTTGGATTTGTGTGCTTCATCAAGAATCAGTTCGCGAAGTTTATGAAGTGTTGGAATCCATACCCGGTTTTTATAATAGAATATTTCATCAATTTTCTTCTCAAAATTCTTTTCGTTCCCGTGTAGTTCTTCCTTCTCTAACTGATCTGCTTTTGAGGCTTCGTCTTGTGCAACACGAACTTGTTCAATTAGGCTACTTTGGACAATCATTCCAAGTGCTCGTACCCTCAACGGTTTAACTCTATCTTTTCGGCTTAAAGCATCAGCTACTATATTGGCCTTACCCAGATGGTATTTAATTTCACAATCATAATCATTTAACAGTTCTACCCATCTTCTTTGTCTCATATTCAGCTCCTTCTGATCAAATATGTGTTGTAGGCTTTTGTGATCAGTATAGATGGTACATTTGGTGCCATACAAGTAATGTCTCCAAATCTTCAATGCAAAGATAACTGCTCCCAATTCCAAATCGTGGGTCGTATAATTCTTTTCATGTACTTTTAATTGTCAGGAAGCATATGCTATTACTTTCTTTCTTTGCATCAGTACGCATCCTAAACCTTTACGAGATGCGTCACAATAGACCACCAATTCATCAGTTCCATCTGGAAGACTTAATATTAGAGCTTCACACAACTTTTGTTTTAATGTTTGAAAGGCCATTTCTTGTTCTTCTCCCCATTCATACGTTTGATCTTTCTGAGTTAGGAGGGTTAAAGGTTGAGCAATACTTGAAAAGTTTTCAATAAATCGTCGGTAGTACCCGGCTAATCCTGGCGAATTTCTTTAGGCGATTTAGGTACTTGCCAATTCTTAATGGCCTCAATTTTACCGGGGCCGACTTGGATTCCTTTTTGATTCACAATATGTCCTAAAAATTGAATTTCTTGTAGCCAGAATTCACATTTGGACAGTTTAGCGTATAACTTTTCTTGCCTCAATAATTCTAAGATTTCCCGCAAATGTTGTTCGTTTTCCTCCTTACTTCTCGAATATATCAAAATGTCATCGATAAACACTATCACGAACTTGTCAAGGTAGGGTTTGCAAACTCGGTTCATAAGATCCATAAACACTGCAGGTGCATTTGTCAACCCAAACGGCATAACCAAAAATTCATAATGACCATACCGAGTTCGAAATGCTGTTTTTGGGATATCTTCTTCCTGAATTCTTACTTGATGATAATCTGATCTGAGATCAATTTTCGAAAAATACTTCGCACCCTGGAGCTTATCAAACAAGTCATCAACTCGGGGTAAGGGGTATCTATTCTTTATAGTTACTTTATTCAATTCCCGGTATCAAGTCAATACGGAATTCAACTTGTCGGGTCGGTGGTAAACCAGGCAACTCGTCGGGAAATACATCTGAATACTCGTGTACCACTGGGATGTCTTCTATTCGCTTTTCATTGGGGTCTTTGACTGTTACGCTCGCCAAGTATAATATACAACCTTGGCGCAAATACTTTAAAGCCTTAAGTTGGGATACGAGAGGCAACATAGTACCAGATTTCTCACCTTGAACAGTCATAGCCTCATCATTCGGAAGAGGTATCCTAACAGTCTTATCCTTACAGACAATTTCAGCTTTATACTTAGATAGCCAGTCCATACCGACTATAACATCAAAACTTCCTAATTCCACTGGAAGTAAATCAATAAGGAACGGGTGGTCATTTAGGATAAGGGAGAAGTTTCGGACTATTCGGTTAACAAGTATTGACTTACCGTTAGCGAGTTCTATAGTGTATGGTTTTGTTAGCTCAATAACCGACATATTTTCTAAAGGTAAGAAGTTAACAGATACGAAACTTCTATCGGTGCCCGTATCAAACAAAACTGAAGCATACTGACCGGAAACTAAGAATGTACCTGTCACCACATTCGGATCATGACGCGCTTCACCCGATCCTAATACAAACGCGCGTCCCCTAGTTGCGTTGGAGGTTGATGCTTGTGCTTGGTTCTGCCTTCTCACTGCACCCTGGTTCAGCTTGGGGCAGTATCTCCGAAAATGATCCGTACTACCACATTCGTAGCAAGTACGGAGGTTCATGGTGGGTGGGGTTTGTTGATTGAGTTGGGATCGGGTTGGTTGAGGTCGAGGTAGTTGGGTTGGTTGTTGTGGTCAGTTTGCATTATTGGCGGGGGTTCTATAACTGGGGGCATAATGTCCAGTTTTTCCACACTTGTAACAAACTACCGGTTTGCAATCGCCCATATGATGAAGATTACATTTTCCACATTTCGTTAGTATCCCTTTATAAGCTTCTTGTTTCACGTTCGAACTGGTCATGGCATAATTTCGAGTATTCGGACGGGCTCGTTTATTTTGAGGGTTCTCTTGCATCCTTGTCCCATAGTTAGATCGTTTCAAACTCGATGTTTCCCCCAGCATTCTTATCACACCACTTCTCATAAGATTAAAAGTAACAACACCCGCTTGAGATACAACACTTTCCAATGTTGGGTGGGCTACTAAATTAACTATACTCCTCACGGCAGGAGTCAACCCCCAGATGTAGCGTTCAATACGTTTAGCTTCTGGAGTAACTAACCACGGTACTAAGCGAGAGAGTTCATTAAAATGGTTTGTGTAACCCACGTGGTCAGCACCTTTCATTTCCAAATTCCACAATTCATGTTCCAGTATTTGAATCTCACTTTTCGGGCAAAAATGCTCTAGCGTAAGGGTTTTAAGTTCGGTCCATGAAATACGGTTTATAGCATCTTGTCCCCTTATTTGGACCACTGTGTTCCACCACATCAAAGCATGATCCAGAAACATACTCGTAGCGAATTTGACTATACGGTCTGGTGGACATTCACTAATATTAATTACGGACTCGGTCTTTTCAATCCATTTGACCAATCCGTTCGGTCCCTCAATACCTTTGAATTCAGTTGGTTTACACGATGTGAACTGTTTATAAGCGTAATCATGACGTGGGGGTTCGGGATTATTACGATCATTACCAATATTTGGTTGAGTGTTATTATTAACAGTTGGGTTGATAACCGGTACGGGGTTTGGATTCGTGACATTATCGGTGTTCAAAATGGTCTCAGGGTTCCCAACAACATTAATAGTCGGGCGAGTATTATTAGTGTTTATAACATTATCAGTATTCACCGGGGTAGTAACACCCGGGGCTACATTAATGTCCGGCGGAGGTATATTAGCAGTGGCCGTAGTGGTGCTCGTAGGTTCGTTAACAATATTGTTGGCATGTATGCCTGCAGTGACTTGTTCTACAATAGTCAGTATCACTGCTTGTAGGTGGCGAGCAATCATTTCGCCCACCTCCGCCTCAAAAATAGTATTAGTTTTCTCCGGGACCATTCTATAACATAATCATAAACACACAACTATGCCAAAGAACACATTTGTATTACACGTAACTGTTACTGTACGTATGTAATCCAAACCCAGCACATAGACTTAACCTGGTGTAGGCCAGCTCTTAAATAGATATACTAAAATTTGTCACTATATAGAGGCTTAACCCAGTAAAGGTCAGTGCTTGTAAAAATAGTAGATTAAAAACATCCTCCATGTCAGCGCAATATGCTACTACTAGTGCTGCATGGGGTATCAAAAAATTACATATAACAAACCATACTACTTTTATTTATATTTATCCATATGTATATAATACAACAACCAACACAAACAACCATTTAAGCTGCAATAATTGCTTGACAACCGCATGTCTTGGTTGTCACTTTGTATAAGAGCCGTCAATAATGAGTATCGGATCAATGTGTGTTCATCACTACCTGTTGTATATCCAGCATGTAATCATATAGCTCACGTCTTCTATATATGTTGGTGATTATAGATACTAAGCGCTTTAGTATCTGATTAGTCAATACAGCTAACCAGGCTGGGTCGGCTAAATGGGAAGGTTCTGGATCAAGTACATGTATACTCAATGTAAGGAAAGGTATCTCGGTAACATAGATACTGAAGGTTCTTCCCCTATGATAAGTCAATATGGGTGAGGAAGGCATACTATCAGGTGATGGTACACACGTACGGTCAGTCTGACTAGCTCTATGAGTGGGTGTAGTCACCGGGGTATGGTGTGATAATGGTGTGGTAGATCTCGGAGCTCTAGAAAGAGAGTGGTAAGTATTGGTGGCTCTTTCTCCTAAGTCATTTCTAGGGGATTACCTCGGGGAATTAGTGTCACAACGATAGCCCGATAAATCAAGCTGGTCAGTAGGTACCTCGAGCAGGACCACAACATCCCCTAAGCGTTCACTCGTTTCCTCCTCTGATTTCTCTTCAGGGTCCTCTTCTGGGTCCTCTTAGTCATCATGCAATACCGGTATTTTGTTAGACAGACGATATTGTAGTTCTTGACATATTTCTACACAAGGGTTAGTAATAATAATAACGATTCTTAATAATATTAATTATAATAATGTATAATATTAATTACGATTTAGTACATACATGTATTCGTACACATTAGCACAAATAATCCTTTATATATATATTTATATAATAATATATTTTACACACATATGTTGTTGTTTTTACCTATCGGATTGTTTATCGATTTCTTCACGAATTCCCTCGTACAAACAAGTCCGTTATTACGTTCCGGACCATAATAACCCACTTGTCCATTCGAGCTCATCCCGAGAATCATCGGTATATATTATTTAATATTATTTTATTCCCAGAGCTAATCGAGCCTAAGGTTATCTTAGGGTATCCCATGGTGAATAAATAGGTCGGATAAATCCCCTGTCTAGTAACTCTTGCAATTGGTTGGACAATTCTTGCATTTCAGAAAGTGCAAGTCGGTAAGGGGCCTTAGTAATTGGAGCTACTCCCAGTATCAGATCAATACGGAATTCAACTTGTCGGATCGGTGGTAAACCATGAAACTCATCGAGAAATACATATGAATACTCGTGTACCACTGGGATGTCTTCTATCCGCTCTTCATCGGGTTCCCTAACTGTTATGCTCGCCAAGTATAATGTACAACATTGGCGCAAATACTTTAATACCATAAGTTGGGATACGAGAGGCAACATTGTACCAGATTTCTCGCCTTGAACTACCATTGCCTCATCATTCGAATGAAGTATCCTAACAGTCTTATCTTTACAGACAATTTCAGCTTTATACTTAGATAGCCAATCCATACCAACTATAACATCAAAACTTCCTATTACTACATGTGGGTCTTGTCACGCTTCGCCTGATCCATTTACGGAAGCGCATCCCCTAGCCGGATAGGAAGTTGATGTTGCCCTTGATTTTGTCGTTTTACTATATCGGGATTCAATTTGGGGCAGTGTCTCCTAAAGTGTTTCGTACTACCGCACTTATAACATGTCTGGAGGCTCATTGAAGATGGGGTTTGTTGATTAGATTGTTGTCGAAATGGTTGGGACTAGGTGTTTGTGGATACCGAGGTTGGGTTGTTTGAGACTGTCGGTTTGAAGTATTCATTATAGTTCTACAACTTGTGGTATAATACCCAATCATTCCGCATCTTTGACATATGGTCGTTCGACATTCACCAGTGTGATGCAAATTACACTTTCCACACTTTGGCAACAACCCTTTGTATGCATCTTGTTTCATGTCGGAACTGGTCTTAGCATAGTTCTGAGTTGTAGGGCAGATTCGTTTATTCTGAGATTTCACTTGTGTTCTAGAGATATAACTAGTTCGTTTTAAACCGGACGATTCTCCTGGTACTCTTAATACACCATTTCTTGTAAGGTCAAAGGTAATAACGCTGGATTGTGACACAACACTTTCTAAAGTTGGGTGGGTTGTGGAATTGACTATACTTCTCACGGCTGAGGTCAGTCCCCAAATATAACGCTCAATGCGCTTGAATTTTGGAATAATTGACCATGGTACTAAACGAGTCAATTCATTGAAACGATTTGTGTAACTTAAATGATCAGCGTCTCTCATTTCCAAATTCCAAAGTTCGTATTCTAATTTCAGGATCTCATTTCTTGGGCAAAAATGTTCTAATACTTTATGTTCGGTCCAGGACATATGGTTTATAGCATCTTGTCCCTTTAATTGTATCACTGTGTTCCACCACATCAAGGAATGATCTAGAAACATAATAGTGGTGAATTTGCCTATACGGTCCGGTGGACATTCACTAATGTTGATTACAGACTCGGTTTTCTCAATCCATTTTACCAATCCGCTAGGTCATCAGTACCACTGAAATTTATAGGTCTACACGACATAAACTTTTCATACGAACGGAATTTGTGTTACCAGAAATATTAGTATACAGTGGGGGAGTTATATTCGTGACATTATTTGTATTCAACGGGGAAATACTATTCGTAGCTGTATTAGTGTTCGGCGGAGGTGTAGTATTAGCGGTTGTATTAGTGCTCGACGGTTGGTTAACTGTTGTATTTTCACGTATGCCAGAAGTGACTTGCGCTACAATAGTCAGTATCACTGCTTGTAGGTGGCGAGTAATCATTTCGCCCACCTCCGCCTCAAATATAGTATTAGTTTTCTCCGGGACCATTCTATAACAATAATCATAAACACACAACTATGCCAAAGAACACATTTGTATTACACATAACTGTTACTGTACATATGTAATCCAAACCCGGCGCATGGACTTAACCTGGCATCGGCCAGCTCTTAAATAGATATACTAAAATTTGTCACTATATAGAGCCTTAACCCGGTAAGGGTCAGTGCTTGTAACAATAGTAGATTAAAAACATCCTCCATGTCAGCGCAATATGTTACTACTAGTGCTGCATGGGGTATCAAAAGACTATGTATAACAAACCATACTACTTTTATTTATATTTATCCATATGTATAAATACAATAACCACACACAAACAACCATTTAGGCTGCAATAATTGCTTGACAACCGCATAACTTGGTTGTCACTATGTCCAAGAGCCGTCAATAATGAGTATCGGATCAATGTAAGCTCATCACTACCTGTTGTATATCCAGCATGTAATCATATAGCTCACGTCTTCTCTATATGTTGGTGATTATAGCTATTAAGTGCTTTAGTATCTGATTAGTCAATACAACTAACCAGGCTGGGTCGGCTAAATAGGGAGGTTCTGGATTAAGTACAAGTATACTCCATGTAAGGTATCTTGGTAACATAGATACTGAAGGTTCTTCCCCTATGATAAGTCAATATGGGTGGGGAAGGCATACTATCAGGTGACAGTACACACGTACGGTCAGTCTGACTAGCTCTATGAGTGGGTGCAGTCACCGGGGTATGATGTGATGATGGTGTGGGAGATCTAGGAGTTCTAGTAGTAAGTATTGGTTAATCCTACCTCATGATTAGGTGATGTTCTAGGGGAATAATTGTCTCATCTATATCCTGATAGGAAAGGCTTATCAATGGCGCCTCATATGGATTCACCTCATTTCTCTCATTTCCATCTGTTCTACATATTTGTTCTCCTCTGAGTGTTTTTTTGGTTCTTCCTTCTCAAGAGATAGTGTTGGTACTTGATTAGTTGCATCATATCTGGTTCTCTGCATCCCTCTTTTCAAAGGTTACTATAATAATAACAATTCTTGATAACATTAATTCTAATAATGTATAATATTAATTACAATTTAGTACTTACACGTATTCGCACACATTAGAATAGATAATCCTTTATATAGATGTATAAATATTTAATATTATATTTTATACACATATGTTGCTGTTTTTACCTATTAGATTGTTCAACGACTCCTTCTCGAATTCCCTCGTACAAACAAGTCTGTTATTACGTTCAGGACCATAACAACCCACTTGTCCATTCGAATTCATCCCGAGAATCATCAGTATATATTATTTAATATTATTTTATTCCCAGAGCAAATCGAGCCTAAGGTTATATTAGGGTATCCTAAGGGACATCCTAATTCTTTATAACCAATGGCTATGATACCAACTTCTGTCACACCCCGACTAGGTAGTTGCGGAAGCGTAATACGGGAATGTAACAGATAACACTGATATCAACCACATTGTTTATAAAGAAATTCAACAAACTAATTTACATCATATTACATTGGTAGGTACTAAGTTTACAAACTAGATGAAAAACACATAACCAGTTCTCGGTTCCTTATTCATTAGTACGTATTTGCATCTATTAACAGCTATTCAACTTTCCTTCTAACACCAAGCACGTAAGTAAATCATTCCAACTTCGGCTTACCTGAAAAGCATGTTAAAACGGGTCAACTACGTCTAGTTGGTGAGTTTCAAGTTTCACGAGTATGAACAAAATCAGTATATGAGTTCGTAAATTTCACAGTACGTATGTACATAAGTATGTTTATGATGTATTATACTAAGCCACAAGTGAAGCCGAAACGAACTAAAACACATGGCCACCCCTGCCCATGTACTCCCGTTGGCATTTAACAGCCACTTTGCCCCAAGTATGTACTATGTCTAACACCACATAGAAGAATGTAACAAGTTTAATGATAATGTGCAACTGGGTTAACATGTTCCGGCATACCCCTCCGGCCCTGTCAGTTGGGTTTGTCAAACCGATAGTACTATCCACACGTCACCGGCACGAAGTTAATCACTTGTGTTTGTGGGGACTTTCTAGTGTTAGTACTTAGATAATTCACATCATCACATGTTTTCAAGTATATAAGTATATATTAATACTAGTACATTGTTTAAGCTAAATCGGGCTGTATAACTAGTATGAGTATAGCTGTTAGGCCCAGAACATGACCATAGTCTTAGATTGTGACGTTGTATACTATGAAATGCTGAAAACCAGATTTGGCTCAGTTTCACCGTTTTCCGAGCATAGCCAAGTTGATCGTTTACGCGTTTAGGGAATATGTAAGATCATACAAACTTAAGTAAACATGTTGATTGTTAAAATGATTTGATTTATGAAAGAATTTTGAAGTTTCGGTATCTGAATTGATCGCAGGGTTTGTTTCCGTTTCCACACGGGTTTGATTATACAAAACGCGTACAATCCACCCGAATAGTCCGGAATTCTCGTAAAAAGTTCGTTTTTTTATCAAATTCATCCAAAAATACGATATTCGACCACTTTTGACATTTTGACATACCAGTCAGTCCGTTAAACATAAAACTTGCCGGTTTCGTTAAAACAATTATAGTTTAAATCTTTGATTAATCATAACTAATTATGTACTTACCTATAAATTATGTAAATTTTTTTAAAAATAAATTAAAATATGGAGAATTTTATAAAAATATTTTCAGAAATTCTATGATTAATTATCTATTTATAAAAATTCATTTAATATGTTATAATTAACTAATAAATAGTCCGTTTATACCAAACGACATTTGAAAAATCGGATAATTTTTCCAAGAGGTCTTAATATCATCATATAGTCCCTGAAAAATTTCCAGAATCTAGCTCTTTGGCCAACATGCATTTTTGCACGTTTCCCGGCAATTAAAACTCGTTTAAAACACAATTGCACAAAAATTATTTAGACATCTCCAAATGTTCTCTAAATTTTCCAGTGATCTTAACATAATATTTCTGGGTTTCAAACCAAATTTCATAATTTTTCATGAATTTTACCTATTTTCCCTGAATAAACGCTAATAAACCCGGTAATAAATTCGCCAAATATTCTCCGTTTATCGAAAAATTACCAAATTTGAACAGGGACTCATTTAAATGATCCCTAATGTCCCTGCAATTTTTCAAAAGCTAAAAACAATAACGTCACAACCTAATACTAAACAGCCCCTAAACGAGTGTTACGAGTTTACCTTGTCGGTTTTCGATGAGTTTTGTTAGCTTAAACGACTTTCCGGGTCTCGGGTTGCAAATTCAGTGTATCTACATATCATATAACATCAAATCAATCATAAATCATCTATGTAACAGCCTTGATAATTAGGGTTTCGATTTTGGGTTCAAACCGAACTTTCAAACCGTAAAAACGTTGTATTCATGTTCTAATCCGCGTTTTTGACCTAAAAAAGTATATGTTACTGGTTTGTAAACATGTTTAACACAAAAACATGATTTTACTTGATTTTTATGATTTTTGGATGGTTAAACATGTTTAATACTAATCAAGAACTAATTTTCTATGTTTAAATCTTACTAAACAAGCTTGAAATCTTCATGAATTTAATGTTTACTTTAGGATTTTGGAAGGGATGATGCAGAACTCAGCTGATCTTGATCTTATTTTGGTTAATGTGCAAAATATCTTTACTATTCTAATATATATAATAAGTTAGAACCAAGGGGGGTGTCCCACCCTTTTGCGGCCGCAAGTCTAAGGGGCCCATTGGGCCTCCTTTTGGCCCAATGGTGCCTCGGTTTTCTTGCCACACGTAAAATTCGGTCCAAAATTTAATTTGGGTTCGGTTTTTCGCAAGAAAACTAGTTCGAGTGCGAAAACCAGCGAGAAAACGAGTGTTTTTCAGCTTCTTTTTGTAAAATAAGAAAAACGTACTGACTCGTTGTAAAAATCCAAAATATTTTCTCGGATTGCCTAGAACATGCCATATAAGTGTTTATAAATCTTTTTCGGCTTAACGGATGCTACAATGCTCGTTTTGATGTTAACGATTGTGTTTAAACTTATAGCGTATCAATAAACGAAACATTTTTCGTTTAAATGGTTTTAAACGTAATGGGGCCTAAATATCAATATGTTAGCCACTATAATATATATATATATATATATATATATATATATATACTCGTACATGACCCCTCAGTATATATACGGGTCATAATTAGTATCGGTCGGTTACTCGTTTAAGCACTACGAATTAATCGATTTATTGTTTACTTGCTACGTAATGAATAAGGTATACCTCGTTTTGTCACGAATGTCACAGTAATTAAGTATAGTGTTAAGTGTTACTACGATACATTATCAGTAAAACATCTACCGCAAGGGCAAATACGTCAAACATATTGCAAACATCATAGAATCAATAATCACTTCAAAACATTTCATTAACATCAAGTTACAGTCGTTTTAACATGCATTTATGGTTCTGTCTAGCATCAGTTGTCACCAACATTTATCAAACTACTAACCTATGAACAAATAACCATGCATACAACCCTAACTCATCAATAATCAAAAAACTTTAACATCTAGGGTTTATGAGTAATATGTTTAATAATGCCAAAAATCTATAGAATAGGTTAGATATAGTGTTTAGTTTACCTAGTTAGCACCTTAAACCTTCAACAAGCTTGCAAGGATGATTGTATGTGTGTGTGTGTGTGTGTTGTGTGTTTCGGCCGAACAAGATAGTGGGGAGTGGCTACCGTCGCAAGAGGGAGAGGGAGAGGGAGAGAGGGAAAGGGTTAGGGTTTGTGTTATTAAGTTTTTTATATAATATTTAATTATTTCACATGTTACAACTTGCACCCTCAACTTTTATTTAGTTTAATTCTAGCACAAACTAATCTTTTTCATCCATAATATGATGTTATACATACAAGCACCAAATTACATATAAACATAACATGTATTTATACCAAGTACTTGTTTATGATATTTATTGTTTGTTCACCAACGGTTTGAGTCGACTCATATGTGATTCGGTGAAACTCCGAAAGACTACTTGTGTAATGATTGTCATGTGTCATTTAAACTCTAATTAAATGCAATGAGAAATGCGTTAACTGGAATGACATAGTTCGTGTGATCTTGAGTTTCAATTAACTGGGTTTGGGTTAACGGAGTTAACCTAAAATTGATGAGTGTCACACATACTCATTCATGGTTAAGGAAATTTGGGGTATTGCTTGATAATGGGGGTATATGTAACACCCCGTAACCGCAGCGGAAACGTAAACGGGATGCAACAGACACCTCTGATATCAACCACATTGTTTATAAAGAAAACTGAATACATTAATATACTTCAAATTACATTATCTCGTATTTCATTACCGTTTAGGTGATATACACATCATGCATTACGATACATAATTCTATTTATTATAATGTATCCTAACATCCCGCACGCAAATCTTACACACATCAAGCACTTAGCACGTAAGCAATCACTTCATCTTAATTGTACCTGAAAAGCATGTGAGAAAACGGGTCAACTACGAATAGTTGGTGAGTTTCACAATTTGAATAAACCATGATAAATCCATATCATAATATAATATTATCGATGTAATTATGCTGAGCCCACAATTGAAACCTCTGTTAACCCAGTACTGTACCCGTTCCGGGGGCAATGTTAACCCAGAAACACTTCTAGGGACATCTGGGGACACTGTTAACCCAGTACAGTACCCATTCCGGGGGCAATGTTAACCCAGAAACACTTCTAGGGACATCTGGAGACACTGTTAACCCAGTACTGTACCAATTCCGGGGGCAATGTTAACCCAGAAACACTTCTAGGGACATCTGGGGACACTGTTAACCAAGTACTGTACCCATTCCGGGGGCAATGTTAACCCAGAAACACTTCTAGGGACATCTGGGGACACTGTTAACCCAGTACTGTACCCATTCCGTACGATTCCCATACAATCAAATATTTATAAATACACGCAAATCCATGCGTTCAGTATGTACTTAAACATTTCAATAGTAACATGCTTTCCGCCCCGGGAAAATATTTAAAAAAAATTAAGGAAAAGGGGCTCGTGAAACTCACCTTAGCACATGCAAGCAGGTAACAACAATCATTATCAGTTAACACGTCCAATCTGTAATATGATCCCTACGATCGTTACTATACACTCATTATTAATATAACTTTAACCGTGTTAACCGGTACATCTGGGGACACTGTTAACCCAGTACTGTACCCGTTCCGGGGGCAATGTTAACCCAGAAACACTTCTCCGGACTCAGATTGTGATATCGTTTAGAGTTCACTAGTCAAATTTCTATTAGTCGTTTTTTCCCGTTTTGCGTGCCTAGCACGGTTATCCGTTTTTACGTTTCAAAAATGAGTTTGGTCACACACGACCCGAAAATAGTTGATGACTGATAATTTAATTAATGTTGTGAAATTAGAGCTCGGTTTAGACGCCCCGTTTGGCCGCGGGACCCGTTTCCGTCTTTAGCGCACCGGAAACTGTTTTATCGGATAAAATTACTCAAATCATCCGAATTATTTTCGGATGATTTATTTTTACTTGTTTAACTTAATTACATGAAAATAGTCCATTTTCAGAGTTTTTATACACCGGTCAGCTCGTTTAGGCGAACTTTACCGGTTTATGCGTTTTAAACTTTTAAAGTTTGATAACTAGCACAAATAATTATCCGTTTAATCTCGGATCTTGAAATTTTGCACAAATCACTTTTTGACAGTGGGGAATTTTATTAAAATATTTCCAGAATTAATTTTTATATTAAAAATCTATTTATCTATTTTTAAACACCATTTAAACACTAAATATGTCGTAAATACCAAACGAACTTAGAAAAATCCCAAATTTTTCCTGGATGTCCCCTGCCATCCACATAGTCCCCTGTAATTTTTCCAGTACCAAAATCTTTTTTTACATGCCATTTTCACTAAAACCGAGCTAGAAAACTCTAGAACTCGTTTAACCGAAAAGACTTCTTAGACTCCTCCAAATGACCTAAAATTTTGTGTGTGACTTATACATGTTATAAAAAGCTTATCTGGAATTTTCCAGAATTTTTAATGATATTTAACTATTTTTCACCATTTTTAGCCAAAACCGCGCATTAAATTCACCAAATATTCATCCTTTGTCCAAAAATTACCAACATTTCACAGAACTCTTATTTTCATGTGTTTAACATCCTTGTAAAATTTCATGACCAACTCTAAACCTACCACAATCTGTCCAAAAATCCAATATCGAACATAAACCGAATATACCTTTCGTTTTCCGCCACTACAAGCTACAAACTCGTCTTTCCGCCTTATCTAACACTAAATACAGACCCTACATCCAACATACCACAATACCAAGCAAGTTACACTCACGATCAAGCCTCTTACACAATAGTTTCGGTTATGATTCAAAAACAAAGATTTAAACCGTAAAAATTCATTTTTGGTTCGTTTAACTCCTTTCTTGGACCAAGATCCCTTGTATAACCCGTATACATCACTTGATCATGCAAGAATCGGTTTTCATCTTTGAAACCTCATTTTCTTTCAAATAAACTCAAGATGTGGAACAAAAATCAAGATTTAGCCATCACAATATACAATTACCTTGAGTTTTCTTGCTAAAAATTCTGGATTTTGGATCATAGAATGGAGAGGGAGAGTAAATTCTTGAATGTTTGATGTAAAAAAAAGAAATAAGGGCATGGGGTACATCCCCCTTTCTGATCGGGATTACGTGGGAGGTGGGGTGGGACCCACTTCTCCATTTCTAGCCACATGTTTGGATATTCGCAATCCGGATAATGTTTTGGATAATCTGGTTCATTTCGTTTTTCGGTTAAATGTTTAATTCGGCTTAAAACGAGGCTAAAACGGTCGTTTTCGGCTTAAAAATGAAATTTATATAAAACCACTTTAAAAACTTAAAAAAAAAACTTAAACCATGACTTTCATTAACTTAAAACATCATATTATTAATAATTGCGCATTTTTTTCGGCTTGATCGATCGTCTCTTGCTCGGTTTGGTATTGAAGGTTTCGTTTAACGTACCGACGTACCATTAAATCGAAATTCTTTTTCTGTGCCGTACTTTACTTATCCCGAAGCATTAATGCTTTGTAAAATCACTAAATATTATAGATATCGTTTATAATTGAACCCTCGATTCGTTCGGGTTTCAATAATTATCGATCGATTAATCGTATATTCAATACGATGAATTATATATTCACGTACAATCAATACAGTGAACCATGTATTCTCGTATAATTACTATGGTAATTCATGTACCCGACATTAAATATAACGTAACTATTGTCTACCGGTTAGGGTCTACCTGGTTTAGTCGGAATCATTACATTCTCCCCCCGTTAAGAAATTTCGTCCTCGAAATTATACACGCCCACTATCCCCTTCCGAGAGAAAGGTGGGGGTTTTTCTTTCAGAATTCACCCTCGCGTTACCAGGTGTAATCTGGTCCTCGCTGTGAATTTCACTTAATCTTAGTCAATAAAGCTTGGTATGTCCAAATTGTTTAGTTTTCCCGTCTGCTATCTCTACGGAATTATTTATGATATCAAGCATGACTTCAATGAGTACCTCCATTACTGGTACTTTTGTTGCCTCATCGCTTAGGTACTTTTCGATCCGTATACATGGCAAAACATCATGTATAGCCCTTAGCCCTTGGAGTGCTTTAATCGATAAACTAAATGACCAATCATGGAGATAGTCTCATGAGGTCCAATATATTAAAGAGCTATTTTCGGTTTTACCAAACCTCATATCACCTCTCTAAGGTGATGCCTTAAAAATGCCTTGTCACCTCTTTCCAGTGACAATGGTTTCCTATGAATGTTGGCATAAATCCTTTGCCAATCCCGCGCTGCTTTCAACTTATCTTAAGTATTATAGATCCGATTGGTTGTTTCTCGAATCAATTCAAATCTTATGGCTTGATTGACGCCCATTTTCAATTTAACAAATTGGTGATAATTACTTCACCCATAGGAAGCTTCAAGCTCTCGATGCTTCCTTCCCCGTCTTCCAATAATGGAAGTAGGATGACTATTTCAATCTGAGATAATTGAAAATGGTACTCCACGACGAGATACCATTTCACCATCATGAATTTGGGCGAGGATTCATTGTGGTAATCGTCATGGATTGGGATGAAATGCGAGGATTGGTTAATCGATCCGCGATTACCCAATTTACATCATGCCTTTGATATATCTTGGGAATTTGCGTCCCGAAATCCATTGTAATTTATTCCCACTATCATTGGCGAATTTTCTGTCGTTGTGGCGTTCCCTAGGGTTTTCGGTGTGCAGCCTTATCTCTTGCATAACTTAAATATTCACCAACATACGTAACCATATCTTTCTCCAAACTCGGCCATTATTAAAATCCTTTCAGATATTCGTATCATCAATAGTCTAATCCGATCCCGGATGTATGGAATATTTCGATTTATGCGCTTCGTCCATGATTAATTCACGAAGGTCATGGAGAGTCGGGATCCAAATCCGATTTTTGAAATAAGGAATTTCGTCCACGCGCTGTTCGAAATTCTTCTCATTGCCGTAAAGTCCCTCCTTTTCCAATTGTTCCTCTTTCAACGCCTCACGTTGAGCGAATCGAATCAGGTCCGAAAGGTTCGACTGGACTATCATCCCTAGCGCTCGCACTCGCAATGGCTTAACCCGATCTTTCCAACTCAAGGCATCGGCTACGACGTTAGCCTTGCCTGGGTGATAACGGATGTCACAGTCATAATCGCTTAACAACTCGACCCATCTTCGATGAATATGAGACTGCGGTCTCTTATCATTTATAAAATTTGTACATTTGCGTCGTACAAAGGATTATGAGTTGGGTAATGCTAAAAATTCTTCAATAAACCGCTGATAGTCTCCGGCTAGTCCTAAAAATTGGCGCATTTCCTTTGGCGCCTTAGGCGCTTGTCAATTCTTAATTACTTCAACCTTACTCGGATCAACGTGTATTCCATGGTGGTTTACAACGTGACCGAGGAATTGCACTTCTTGTAACCAGAAGTTACACTTGGAGAATTTTGCATACAACTTCTCATGATTCAGAAGCTCTAAAATTATTCCTAAGTGTTGCTCGTGCTCTTCTTTACTTTTCGAGTAAATCAAAATATCGTCAATAAACACGATGACGAATTTGTCGAGGTAGGGTTTACAGACTCGATTCATGAGGTCCATGAACACTGCCAGCGCATTTGTTAGCCCGAACTGCATAAATAAGAATTCATGATGGCCGTAACGAGCCTGAAACGCTGTTGTTGCAACGTCCTCCTCTTGGATTTTTCATTTGGTGATAACTATATCTAAGATCAATTTTCTAAAAATAAATCGTCCCTTGCAGTTGGTTAAACAGATTATTTACTTCGAAGAAGTGAATACCTATTCTTGATCGTTCCTTTATGCAATTCTCCATAATCAATACATACCCTAACACTTCCGTCATTCATTTCCAAATAACATTGGTGCACCCCATGGTGACTAACTAGGTCGTATAAAACCTTATCCAATAATTCTTGCATTTCAGTTGGTGCAAGTCGGTAGGGTGCTTTAGCAACAGGGCCAGCTTGAGGCATTAAATCGATTCTGAATTCGACCCGTCGGGTTGGCGGTAATCTAGGAAGTTCTTCTGGGAGAACTTGTGGAAATTCGCGTACCACCAGGACATCTTCTATATGTTTTCTTTTAAATCTGTGGCAATCACGTTTGTTAAATACACCACGTCTTCTTGACGTAAATATTATACCATCTCAAGATGAGATTAGAGTGGTAACATAATACCGTACACTTTTCTCTGTATCTAATCGCTTCATCGTCCGAAAGAGAGTTTCTAATCATCTTCTTCTCATATTTGATTTCAGCTTCATGTTGAATTAGCCAATCCATGTTAACTGTTACGTCAAAACTTCTTAACTTTACTGGTCGCAGGTCAATAAGGAAAGGTTAATCGTTCAGAATAATAAGACAATTCCGAACAATTTAGTTAACCATTAGGGGTTTACCGTTAGCGATTCTACAGTGTAGGGTTCTATAGTTTCACTAATCGATATCTTTCCAAATGATAGGAGGTTAACAGGAACTAACTTCTATCGGCGACCGTAAAAATATCACTGAAGCCTATTGATTTAAAACTACAACATACTCAATACCACCTTTGGATCATGACGTGCTTTATTCGAATTACTCACAAAAGCACGGCTCCTTGCTTGATCAGAGGTTGATGCTTGTCATGAGGTTCATCTTCCAACGACACCTTGGTTCAACTTTGGGCAATTTCTCTTGAAACGTTCTGTACTGCCACATTCATAGCAAGTACAACTGTTTGGCATAATTTGGTTTCTTTGGATGGATTGTTATTGAAGTTGTTGGGTTCGGAGTGGTTGTACACGAATGGGTTGGGGTTGCCGGTTCACATGGCTTCAATTGGTTCTACAATTAGGGCATTACGTCCATCTTTACCACACCTGTGGCCTACTATCACTCGACATTCTTCTTCCTGCCGATAACCATATTTTCCACATTTAGGGAAGGACCCTTCATGCGGTTCATGTTTTTCACACCAGAACTAGTCTTAGTATAATTCTGGGTTGTAGGACATACCTACTTGTTCAAAAGCCTATCTTGCACTATACCTTTATCATTTCTCTTCTTTAACACTCGACGTCTCACCTAACGTCCTTCCAGTCCGCTTCCCATAGAGTCAAATATATCAATGCTGGCTTGTGACACAACCCTTCCAAAGGTTGTATATTTTACAGTGTTGAATATTCTCCTTATCGATGGAGTTAGTTCCCAATATAGCGCTCACTTCGCTTAGTTTCAGGAGTAATAGCCATGTTACCAGACATGACAATTCCTTCAAACGATTAGCGTGTTCTAAGTGATCAGCACACAACATTTCTATCTTCCATAGCTCAGTTTCCAATCTCTGAACTTAATTACTTGAATAAAAGTGCTCTAGCACAAGAATTTTAAATTCTGACCATATCATCTGAGTAAAAATTTTCTAACTATAATTTTGCACCATCGTGTTCCATCACGATACAACATAATCTACCAACATATCTGTAGCATATTTCACTACACAATGTTCTAGACTCTTACCAATCTCCTTAACCATTTCGATATTTTCTATCCCCTCGCTAATCTATTCCTCCCTTTACCATCAGCAAACTATTAATAATTTCCTTAACACAATCAACAAACATATCCTTCATACCGGATCTAATTCATTACGACTACTATTCATGTTTAGTTTATAACTAACACTTGTAGTCATAATAGTATTCGGTGGGACATTATCACTCTTAGTAATACCACTAAGAATTGAAATATTGATATTCATGTGATTGCTCGATCTATAATTCTGCGATTACATTTGCATCAGCACTAGCAGTGATCTGTGATACGACATTCGGTATCATCATCTGCTATCCTTGAGCAATCAACTGAATCATATCAATCTCCATCATTGGAGTTACTCTTTTTATGTCATTCTGCCGTACCCATCCCGTACGCAGTAATCAATACTAATCTCACCGTATAACTCGTTACCAGCTCAATCATAACAGCAGGTACACATACACATCAAATATTATCATACATATTACATACCAGTATCTAGTATATATATGTCCCACAAATATAATAACACATGGACTTAACCTGACGTCGGTTAACGTTTAAATATGTTTCATAACCCTTGTCACCAACTGACATATAGATCTTTCTCAATAAGGATTAATGTTTTAATATGCTTGATTTCAATATCCTTTTGCATGTCAGCATAACCGATACATGCTCACCGTGAGCACCAAACGATTACGTACCACGGAGTTATAATATCCGTGTCTATTCGTATATCCGGCATACACGGTATACCACCTACGAACGAATAACCAACTATGCTATAATGATTCCAACACCTCTTTGTGTATGGGTAATCATTCTATTCGAGTATACATGGGTATAGGCATCTAGCGGATGTAAGGATAACATAGGGAGTTGCAAGGTTCAAGGTAATCGCGCAACCCATGTTGCCTTCAAATATTATCAATTACTATTATGGGAAACTCTATCACTTGCGCAGTCAATGTCCTCAGGCGTTCTAGGTTCGCTAAAATCGGTAATTCTCGATCTGGAGGCGGTATGTCTCATATGTTTGAGAGTGAGAAATACACATATATGTTTCTATATATTATTTTTATCTGCTCATTTATTATCAAATTTATTATTATTATTATTTTTTATTTATTTATTTACCTTAATGGAATAAGAATGGGTTCAGGTACAGGTCCGTCCGTACGTGAGGGTCGGCGGTTCGGGTGAACATAGGGGGTTACTAGGATATACGATACCGGTGTTGATAGGGTAAGGGATTTATCAATTTTGGTTGGGAGTGACGGTTACTAGATATTTCTGGTTAATATCAAACGGGAGATCTAACTTGTTACTATCATAAATATGGCCCGATAAGTCAGACTTATCATCAACCGATGCTCTAGAAATTTTCAGCATCCTCAGTACTTTTATTATTTCATCCCCCGGTTCCCTATCCGGGTCCTATTTCTCAATACATGTACCCACAAGATATGTACATATATATATGTATACACATAGGCACGCATAAATAATATTATATACTTTACACATATGTTGCCATTTTTACCTATTAACGTTCCCCGTGACTTCCCCTGAATTCCCTCGTGCGGACAAGTCTGTTATTATGTTCCGGACCATAATAACTCACTTGTCCATCCAAGTTCATCCAGATCTCGTCAATATAAATTATTAGTTGATATTCAGATCCTATAATACTTGAGCTACTGGTTATATTTTAGGTATCTTTTAAAGACATCCTATTTCTTTATAACCAATGGCTCTGATACCAAGTTCTGTAACACCCCGTAACCGCAGCGGAAACGTAAACGGGATGCAACAGACACCTCTGATATCAACCACATTGTTTATAAAGAAAACTGAATACATTAATATACTTCAAATTACATTATCTCGTATTTCATTACCGTCTAGGTGATACACACATCATGCATTACGATACATAATTCTATTTATTATAATGTATCATAACACCCCGCACGCAAATCTTACACACATCAAGCACTTAGCACGTAAGCAATCACTTCATCTTAATTGTACCTGAAAAGCATGTGAGAAAACGGGTCAACTACGAATAGTTGGTGAGTTTCACAATTTGAATAAACCATGATAAATCCATATCATAATATAATATTATCGATGTAATTATGCTGAGCCCACAATTGAAACCTCTGTTAACCCAGTACTGTACCCGTTCCGGGGGCAATGTTAACCCAGAAACACTTCTAGGGACATCTGGGGACACTGTTAACCTAGTACAGTACCCATTCCGGGGGCAATGTTAACCCAGAAACACTTCTAGGGACATCTGGGGACACTGTTAACCCAGTATTGTACCCATTCCGGGGGCAATGTTAACCCAGAAACACTTCTAGGGACATCTGGGGACACTGTTAACCCAGTACTGTACCCATTCCGGGGGCAATGTTAACCCAGAAACACTTCTAGAGACATCTGGGGACACTGTTAACCCAGTACTGTACCCATTCCGTACGATTCCCGTACAATCAAATATTTATAAATACACGCAAATCCATGCGTTCAGTATGTACTTAAACAATTCAATAGTAACATGCTTTCCGCCCCGGGAAAATATTTAAAAACAATTCAGAAAAAGGGGCTCGTGAAACTCACCTTAGCACATGCAAGCAGGTAACAACAATCATTATCAGTTAACACGTCCAATCTGTAATATGATCCCTACGATCGTTACTATACACTCATTATTAATATAACTTTAACCGTGTTAACCGGTACATCTGGGGACACTGTTAACCCAGTACTGTACCCGTTCCGAGGGCAATGTTAACCCAGAAACACTTCTCCAGACTCAGATTGTGATATCGTTTAGAGTTCACTAGTCAAATTTCTATTAGTCGTTTTTTCCCGTTTTGCGTGCCTAGCACGGTTATCCGTTTTTACGTTTCAAAAATGAGTTTGGTCACACACGACCCGAAAATAGTTGATGACTGATAACTTAATTAATGTTGTGAAATTAGAGCTCGGTTTAGACGCCCCGTTTGGCCGCGGGACCTGTTTCCGTCTTTAGCGCACCGGAAACTGTTTTATCGGATAAAATTACTCAAATCATCCGAATTATTTTCGGATGATTTATTTTTACTTGTTTAACTTAATTACATGAAAATGGTCCATTTTCAGGGTTTTTATACACCGGTCAGCTCGTTTAGGCGAACTTTACTGGTTTACGCATTTAAACTTTAAAAGTTTGATAATTAGCACAAATAATTATCCGTTTAATCTCGGATCTTGAAATTTTGTACAAATCACTTTTTGACAGTGGGGAATTTTATAAAAATATTTCCAGAATTAATTTTTATATTAAAAATTTATTTATCTATTTTTAAAAACCATTTAAACACTAAATATGTCGTAAATACCAAACGAACTTAGAAAAATCCCAAATTTTTCCTGGATGTCCCCTGCTATCCACATAGTCCCCTGTAATTTTTCCAGAACCAAAATCTCTTTTTACATGCCATTTTCACTAAAACCGAGCTAGAAAACCCTAGAACTCGTTTAACGAAAAGCTTACTTAGACTTATCCAACTGACCTAAAATTTTGTGTGTGACTTATAAATTTTATAAAAAGCTTATCTGGAATTTTACAGAATTTTTCATGATATTTAACTATTTTTCACCATTTTTAGTCAAAACCGAGCATTAAATTCACCAAATATTCATCCTTTGTCCAAAAATTACCAAAATTTCACAGAACTCTTATTTTCATGTGTAGAACATCCCTGTAAAATTTCATGACCCAACTCTAAACCTACAACAATCTGTCCAAAAATCCAATACCGAACATAAACCGAATATACCTTTCGTTTTCCGCCACTACAAGCTACAAACTCGTCTTTCCACCTTATCTACCACTAAATACAGACCCTACAACCAACATACCACAATACCAAGCAAGTTACACTCACGATCAATCCTCTTACACTATAGTTTCGATTATGATTCAAAAACAAAGATTTAAACCGTAAAAATTCATTTTTGGTTCGTTTAACTCCTTTCTTGGACAAAGATCCCTTGTATAACCCGTATACATCACTTGATCATGCAAGAATCGGTTTTCATCTTTGAAACCTCATTTTCTTGCAAATAAACTCAAGAAGTGGAACAAAAATCAAGATTTAGCCATCACAATATACAATTACCTTGAGTTTTCTTGCTAAAAATTCTGGATTTTGGATCATAGAATGGAGAGGGAGAGTAAATTCTTGAATGTTTGATGTAAAAAAAAAGAAATAAGAGCATGGGGTACATCCCCCTTTCCGATCGGGATTAAGTGGGAGGTGGGGTGGGACCCACTTCTCCATTTCTAGCCACATGTTTGGATATTCGCAATCCGGATAATGTTTTGGATAATCTGGTTCATTTCGTTTTTTGGTTAAATGTTTAATTCGGCTTAAAACGAGGCTAAAACGGTCGTTTTCGGCTTAAAAATGAAATTTATATAAAACCACTTTAAAAACTTAAAAAAAAAACTTAAACCATGACTTTCATTAACTTAAAACATCATATTATTAATAATTGCGCATCTTTTTCGGCTTGATCGATCGTCTCTTGCTCGGTTTGGTATTGAAGGTTTCGTTTAACGTACCGACGTACCATTAAATCGAAATTCTTTTTCTGTGCCGTACTTTACTTATCCCGAAGCATTAATGCTTCATAAAATCACTAAATATTATAGATATCGTCTATAATTGAACCCTCGATTCGTTCGGGTTTCAATAATTATCGATCGATTAATCGCATATTCAATACGATGAATTATATATTCACGTACAATCAATACAGTGAACCATGTATTCTCGTATAATTACTATGGTAATTCATGTACCCGACATTAAATATAACGTAACTATTGTCTACCGGTTAGGGTCTACCTGGTTTAGTCGGAATCGTTACAGTATACCTTGTGTGAATGTTAAAATTTGAAATGTTTTGATCTGCTTGTTCTAAGGTTTAAGTCAAGTTGTGATGACATGGTAAAAATAAAAAAAAGTAAGAATCAAGATAGAGACTGATCAGTTCCTGATATTGTGTGCTTAATTGAACCTTAATCATATCACTGAAATTTCAGAAAAGTTTGTTAATGTTTACGTGGACAACAATACCAATGACTGACTTATTACCAGTCACAATAATGCTGAAATATAAAACTGTGATGGAAATGAGATTTGGTTAATTTGATTCCTTGCTCAAACTCACAAAAATATGTGCATAAATAGTTTGATTTTTTTAATTGTTAAAACCAAAAAGTTTTTACTGTTCTGAGTTATTTTCGACTCTTGATGAATAGTTTGTAATATTTTGGGATGAAATGTTGAGAATTTCAAACTGAGTTGTTGTTTTAAAATATATTTACAAAGGGATAAAATGTAAATCAATGTCATTAAGTTGGACTTGATCTTTTCAAAAAGATTCAAAACAAGAGAATTTTCTTCAAAATAGTTTAATCAAGGTCATTAATTTGGACTTGACCGAACTGGAAAATGTGAATTTTATGTTTGATATGTTTAATACTACATATCCGGCGGATATGTATTAAACATATACTGCGTATATGTGATTTGTTACATATAGGACGTATATGTATAATACATATACGGAACATATGTCTTATCAAGACATATACGGTGGATAAGTATGTGGTATAAATATCAGTGACTTATACGCTTTGTTGGAATCGATCTGCCTAAGACACATATTAGAGTTGATGTGGCTAGTACGTATTAATCCAAGTCGGGTCATACCCAATAACAAGCTAGACAAACGCCACAATAATTATTATTAGATATGATCTATGTAATAATAATCAACACTTGTATATTTGGGAAATGGGTTTTCTAGATATTTGCATTTGTGTGTTAAACAAATTATATGGATAATTTATGTTTAAGAGAAATATTATTTATTTGGATAAATAATAAAATGTATAATGAAAAATAAACAATTTGGAGCTTTGGTTTTTGGGGGAAAACCCCCATTGGGGCCGGCCCCTCTTACACACTCTCTTTCTTTTTTATCCTTTCAAGACATGCATGCCTCCTTAGTGGTGGATGATTATTCATTCTTACAAGACACTACACTTTCTCTTACACACACATAAGAACTCTCTCGTCTTTCTCTCTACTCAAAGCCGAGAACAAGAGGAAGAACATAAGAGATTTTGCAAGTGTTTTGGACCCTAGCAACCTAGGTGTTTGTTGGAGCTTGTTGGGTATACAAGCTTGAGGATTCCTTTCCTTGGATTCTAGTCATTCAACTCATTCATCCCTTTCATTCTCGGACTTGAAGGTATGTTTACCCTATGGTTGTGCTTTGATAGTGTGTACATCGTATCCTGGATTGGGTTTAACATAAACGGGTTTATGTATAATGGTAAAACAAGATTTAAAATTTTATTTCCGCTACTTTTTCCTTAATAATTGGTTATTTTGGACTTTGATAATCTTGCTAAAACCCAACACGCTTGACTTATTATATCTGTTTTTTACTTTTATATCCATTCATTCTCTCTCAAAGTTATATCAGTTCATATCCGTTGCAATTGTAAACGTTGATTATACTGGTTATCTACACACCTTTATAATTGTAAAAGGTATTTTGTATTGATTCTTCTAGATATTTTTGCAGGGTTTTGACAGAAAATTATGTTCCAGATCTGGTGTGATATAAATCGATGATGGATTCGTAGATTAAACTTCATTGAGGACATATTGACACCATTTTAACTTATATAATTTGATTGTTAATCATTGGGTTATTCTAGATCAGAAGTAGATCTAATCTATTAACTAAAATTAAGATTAAACTGAAATTTGTTGAAATTGATAATGTTTTAGGTTTGAACGATACTTGTTTAGATCATTGAATTGATAAACTGTTGGATCATTCTTGATTAATTTGAATTTCGACGTTTCTGTTATGCGTATAAGACTTATACGCCGGATATGCCATTTTGACATATACGAGTATAAGTGTAAATAACATATACGCCGGATAAGTCAAATCTTGACTTATACGGATGTATGTCATTTACTTATACGGAGGATAAGTCATTATTGACTTATACGTGGTATAACTTATATGTATGAGTGATAATATCTGTTCTTCAGATCTTATCCGTTGATTGTGTCATATTCGTTTAAATGATCTTATACATTGAAATTAACTAACGTATATGTTTAATTAGTTCCATATTCTAAATAATTTTGTTGATAATGCAGATGGCTCGTAAAGGTAAAGGCACTGATCCGATGCATAATATTTGTGCATATCTATATTTAGAAGATAAGAAAACTCAACACTTCAAGGTTATCATCCCGTTCTTATTACGTTCAAGGATCTATAAGGCGATTACTGTGCATTGTGAGCCTTATCATTATGAGGTAGATGATTTTTGGAAGAATGCTACTGATGAAGGATCAGAAATTAAGTCTAAAGTTCAAGGCAAAGATATTGTTATATCTGAAGGGGTTATCAGAAAGTTATTGGAGTTTGGGATGCTGAAACTGATCCTGATACATTGGATGAGTGTTTGGTTAAAGGATGCTTAATTAGAATGGGGTTTCAAAATGATATCAACCGAGAACCTTATTTGAAGACCGGGTTGCCAAGACCATACAAGTTTTTGGTGCATGTAGTTGTACAATGCTTGCAACACAGGAAGGGAGGATATGAGGAAATCTTGGATTCCCAGATGGTATCATTGTTGCATTATGTCTCAACCTAAAGTATAATTTATCAAAAGTGATATTTGACAATATAAAGCAATACTTTGAAAAGGAGAAATGGTTGATGTATCCTCTATTTATTCAATTGATTGTGGAAGACCAATATCCAGAAGTTAAGAAAATTGGAGAAAAGATTCATCGGTCGCACATGGCTAGGAATAATTGTGTGAAATTGGCATATAAGAACAAGGGTGAAGATGATATTCCAAAATTTCGGGGTTTGTTTGGACATTTAAAGAATGCTGAGTATGTTGCTCCGGAAGGGAATAATTGGAGGCACGATAATAGTGACTCAGATCGGGAATATGAAAACATAATCATGGATAAATTCAAGGCTATTGGGGGAAGTAAATGGTTTGTATAAACAGAGGACGGTGTGGTGGACGATTCACAAAAAGGTAAGAGAAAAAGAAAGAACGCTGATGTAAATCTCGAAATGGTTACACCCAAGGTTACACCAAAAACTGATCAACCTGTGTATTCGGCTACGCCAATTAAAGATGATGAGGGTACTGAGTCTAACACAGATTTGAATAAAAGTGTATTTGCAGATCCTCGAATGATGGCAGATTTGAGAATAGAACGGTAAAGAAATAAAACAGAGGAAGAATCTGATAAAACATGCGTTCCTGAAGTTGTGAAAGAGAAAAAGAAAAGACGAGGTAAAAGAATGGCTAAACGTGGTGGATCGTCATTAAAATTTATTGATGTGGAATCAAACCCTTAGGGTGAGACTAATGAACCGATTGTGGTTGAAAGGTTTGTTCCAGAATTAGATATTGTGTCACACCCCGTTAAGCGTATTGCGGAAGCGTAAAACGGAAATGCAACAGATACAACTGGTATCAAATACATTGTTCATAAAGAAACATTACTAACTAGTTTACAATATATTATATTGTTCTAACATCTTTTACAAACTAGGTGATACTATCAAACCGGTTCTTCAATTACTTTACTTTTAACTCAAATGCCCATGACAGCAACCACCAATCAGACACGTAACGCACAGAAAATTACTTCTCATATCTGATTACCTGAAAAGCATGTTAAAATAGGTCAACTACGAATAGTTGGTGAGTTTCATAAGTTTAACGAAATCAGTTCTGCGTACCACACAGTCATAGTTTGTATGTACGCGCGTATGTAAAAATATGTGTTTACGTTTGTATAAATATGTACAGCCATATCCTTGTGTGTGCATATGCACACTTGTAAGTTTATAATATAAATTTGAAATTTCGGTAAAATCGTGGTTGTTTGTTCGTACTACCTGTTTCCAATTTCCGTGTTTAACCAACCACTGTGGCCCCCTTTCCGCCCACAACGGTTCCGTGTTAACATCGACCACTGTGGTCCCCCTTCCACCCACAATGATTCCACGTAAACTCAAACATTATATAGTGTACACGCAAATAATTAGTATATTCTACACATAATATTTCCTACGGCTAATCACGTAGCATGTATATAGACACATATACACATATAGTATTTATCACGTATCACCAAATACGGTAGCTCCCCATCCGCCCACAATACGCATAATCACATTATTCTCTTAACATTCATGTCATAATCAAGTTAGTTCGTTTAATAAGTTGCAGCAGAACTTGGCTCATAGGCCATACTCAACTTTAGTTTATAAGTTGCAGCAGAACTTGTCTCATAGGCCATACTCAACTTTAGTTTAGTAAGTTGCAGCAGAACTTGGCTCAGAGGCCATACTCAACTTTAGTTTATAAGTTGCAGCAGAACTTGGCTCATAAGCCATACTCAACTTTAGTTTATAAGTTGCAGCAGAATTTGGCTCATAAGCCATACTCAACTTTAGTTTGTTACTATTGTGGCCACCCTTCCGCCCACAATAGCCCCATAAATATCATAGACCACGTTATCCCCATGGCCATTATAGACCATGTTGTTTCCCAAATTAGTTATGTTTAACATTATACAATGTGTTTGTATAAACATGTTGTCACGTGTAATTTCATTATGTTTTGCAATTCGTATTATCTCCACTCAATATACCAGTCAATGATAATAATCATCTTTCATCAGCACGTAGTCAATCATTATGTTTGTAGGGACTTTTCATATATAATTGTTCAGATATTTATTATGTCCCGAATCGTTTTCAGATCGATAACGTGTATAAACATGCTTTCCACCCCAAAAGTTCGTAAAACAGTTTAGAAAGTGGGGGTCGTGAAACTCACCTTATCGTAGTTCGCACAGAAATCACGTGTCAATAAGTCAGATGCCTCGTTTATAGCCTGATTCCTATAAACGGTACCTTATCGTTAATACTAGGACAGTGTTCAAGCTAAGTCGGGCTGTATAGATAATCTGGGTATAGCTGTTAGGTCCAGAACATGACCATAGTCTTAGATTGTGACGTTGTATACTATGAAATGTTTAAAACTGGATTTGGCTCAGTTTCACCGTTTTCCGAGCCTAGCTCAGTTGATCGTTTATACGTTTCGGGATTAGGTAAGATCACATAAACTTAAGTAAATATATTGATTGATAAAATGATTTGATTTATGAAACAATTTTAAGGTTTCGGTGTCTGGTTTGATCGCAGGGTTCGTTTCTGTTTTCACACGGTTTTAATTATACAAAACGCGCCCAATCCACCCGATTTGTCCGGAATTTTCGTAACAAGTTCGTTTTTATCAATATCATTCAAAAATATGATATTTGACCACTTTTGACATTTTGACATACCAGTCAGTCCGTTAAACACAAAACTGCCGGTTTCGTTAAAACAATTATAATTTAAATCTTTGATTAATCATAACTAAATATGTACTTATATATAAATTATGCAAATTTTTGTAAAAATACATTAAGACATGGAGAATTTTATAAAAATATTTCCAGAAATTTTATGATTAATTATTTATTTATAAAAATTCATTTAATAGGTTATAATCATGTAATAAATGGCCCGTTTATATCAAACGACCTCCGAAAAATCCAATAATTTTTACCAATGGCCTTAATGTTCTTACATAGACCCTGCAAAATTTCCAGAACCTAACTCTTTTGACAAAATGCCTTTTTGTGCGTTTTTCGGCTGTTAAAATTCGGTTAAACGATGATTGCACAAACCATACTTAGGCATTTCCAATGATTCCCAAACTTTACCAGTGATCTTACCATCCCATATCAAACTCCAAAACCAAGTTTCAGAATTTTTCAACATGTTTAGCTATTTTTCCCAAATAAACGCTCATAAACGGAAATAAATTCACTAAATATTCTCCGTTTATCGAAAAATTACCAAATTTGAACAGGGACTCATTTATATGATCCCTAATGTCCCTGAAAGTTTTCACAAGCTAACAACAAGCACGTCACAACCTAATACTAAACAGCCCCTAAGCGAGTGTTACGGGTTTACCTTGTCGGTTTTCGATGAATTTTGCTAGTTTAAACGATTCTCCGGGTCTTGGGTTGCAAACTCAGTATATCTACATATCATATAACATCAAACCAAGCATAAATCATCCATGTAGCAGCCTTGATAATTAGGGTTTCGGTTTTGGGTTCAAACCGAACTTTCTAACCGTAAAAACGTTGTATTCATGTTCTAATCCGCGTTTTTGACCAAAAAAGTATATGTTCCTGGTTTGTAAACATGTTTAACATCAAAACATAATTTTGGATGATTTTTGAGAGTTTTACACCGTTAACTTTGATTTTTACTAGCCAAGACATGTTTTTATGCTATTAAACGAGTATAAACGAATCAAAATCGAGCTTTTATGAGATCATACCTAGGGTTTGCTTGAAGTTCTGTATTGAAGAAGGAAGGATCCAGATTTTTTTTGTGTTGTAAATATCTCCTATCTTGTTTATATAAAAAAAATAAACATGGAGGCCTTTGTTCAATTTTGGCGGCCGCAACTTCTAGGGGCCCATTGGGCCTCTTTTTGGCCCAATGGTGCCTCGGTTTTCGTGCCACATGTAAAAGTCGGTCCAAAATTTAGTTCGGGTTCAGTTTTTTTCGCAAAAAAATTAATTCGGGTGTGAGAAATAGCGCAAAAACGAGTGTTTTTCAGCTTATTTTTGTAAAATAAGAAAAACGTACTGACTCGTTGTAAAATTCCAAAATATTTTCACGGATTGCTTAAAACATGTCATATAAGTGTTTTATAAGTCCTTTTCGGCTTAACGGATGCTACAATGCTTGTTTTGATATTAACGATTGCGTTTAAGCTTATAGCGTATCGATAAACGAAACCTTTTTCGTTTAAAGAGTTTTAAACGTACTAAGGCCTAAATATCAATATGTTAGCCTCTATAACATATATATAACTCGTATATGACCCCTCGGTATGTATACGGGTCATAATTAGTATCGGTCGGTTACTCGTTTAAACACTACGAATTAACCGATCTATCGTTTACTTGTTACGAAATGAATATAGTGTACCTCGTTTTGTTTGCTATCGAACTAAGGCCATATTACTAATATTTTAGCTTGCATAGATTATATATCACTTATGGATGGCACCCTGGGATATCCGGACCATAACCAGACCCGTTTGGTTATTTGTTTGTTCGTTACGCAATAAGCGGTTAAACGCTTATTCGAGTTTGTAAGTACTAAGGTGTACTTGGTTTTGCCACGGACGTCACATTCTCCCCCTGTTAAAAAATTTCGTCCCCGAAATTCAATATGCCATATATGCTCTTTTTGGGGAAAATTTTATAATCATTTGTTTTGGAATTCGTTTTTCTGTTTCCGAACACGTTTGATTCCCCATTGTGGATTCCACTGGATTTTATTCAATAAGATTTTATTGTGTCACAACTGTTTGATTTTCCCCACTCAGCATTTCCATGAGTCTCTTTATAGAATTTAGCTGTATAAAAGTTTTCAAATAGTACTAATCCCGCCATGTCAGTAGGGCACTCATTTTGATTCGATATATATATATATATATAATGGGAATGAGATAATTTTGTTTAATACGTTACGGTTCGAGCTAAGGTATTTTAGAATCAGCCCATCGTTTTCCTCAACCCAACTAACAACTTTCAAAATTTGATAACTTCTCGTATTTCTCAGTATAGCCCTCTTGTTAGCCTTAGGCGGCCTTCGGTTTGTTATTAATATCACGAGTTTTATTTATGGTTATCGAAATCGAATCGGATTTTATTTTGGATGTCGCCAATTTTTCAATTTCAATAAGATGGCGAATTACATTCTTGCTCGTATAATATAGTATATAGGCGTTTACATAATATTACGATGATTGTTAATGTACGAGGATTGACATTACCGGTCTTACTCTCCTCTAAGGTTTGAATAGTTTATTTGATTTGATTGTTTTATAGAGGATTATAGATTGAGCTTAGGCCAATTAGGGATCTAAAATTTCATACCCAGTTCACCAAGAGTAAGGTTTTGTTAAGGCTTTTTCAGTTGGATAGTTGTTACCATTCGGAAGAAAGTATTCGGAGTGGATTAGTCAAGAAACTATCATTTAACTGGCATTGCTTTCTCAGGATGTTTTAGGAATATGTGTTAAGAGATCCATTGTAGTTTGTTTCCCACTTCTAATGGGGTATCTCGAATTGTTGTAGCATCTCCGAGGATCTTTTGTATTCCCCATTAACTTATAATAGTGCACACTTTACAACATATGTGCCTATGATTCCTTCATATCTTTCGCTTGCATCTATATATTATTACTCAGTTTATCCGCACATCTGGCCTGGCTTTTCCTTGTTCATCACTCAGTTTGCTATAAAAGTTTAAAGTTCAAGTTTCGGTTACGGATAGTGTAGATTTCCTCATCCGTGTTTCGTCATTGGGGTACTAGGTTTTGTTCCGTGTACCGGGTCACTTCTTTATCTAGAAGAGGTAGTATAACAGTTTTATTTCTATATATAACCTTCATTTGAACTTAATTAACTAGTCCATACTGACTATTACACAATGACTCCTCACTTTCACCGGGAGTGCATTGATAGGGAATAGCTAGTTATTTAGGTTAAGAGGGTAGTTTTTCGAGTAATATGGTTAGTATTTATAGTCTTACTTTTGGTGGTTTCTATAGTATACAGAATTGTTATTTTACTAGACAGTATATTTTCCAAGGTAATAACTTGTAGGAACGAAACGTCTATCAGTGTCCATAATCAATAAACTAAAGTATATTAGGCATTACTAAGAACGTACATGTTACTACATTTGTTCTATCCGGTTTATTCACAATACTTGTCCCCTAGTCGAGTTGGACGTCGATGTCGGTCCTTGCCTTTGTCTTTCCATCGCAATTGGGTTCAATCTAGGGCAGTCTTTCTTGATGTGCTCCATACTACCACACTCATAACAGGCATTACGGTTTATTATGGGTTGGTTTTGGTAGACTGGTTGTTGTCGTGTTGGTTGCGGTTGGGGTAGTTGTGAGTCCTGGAGTTGGGTTGATGGATTTATAGTATTCATAACGGTTCTACAATTTCGGGCATAGTGTCCCACCTTCCCACATTTGTGACACACATTGGTCCGACATTCACCAACATGATGATAACCACATTTTCCACATCTAGGCAAAAGTCCGTTATACTTATTTTGCTTCACATCGGAACTGATCATAGCGTAATTTTGTATTGCAAGGCGCGCGCTTTTATTTAGTTGTCTTTCTTGTATTCCCGCTCCATAATTGGTTCGTTTTGTACCAGATGATTCCCCGGGCATTCTTAATGAACCACTTCTAATCAAATCAGAAGTTACAATGCCGGCTTGTAACACGGCATTTTCGAAAGTTACAGGGCTAGTTGAATTAACCAAACTCCTGACTTTGGGGGCTAAACCCCAAATGTAGCGTTCAGTACGTTTAGATTCTGGGGTAACTAACCATGGGACTAGACGAGCCAGTTCGTTAAAGCGATGGGTATACTCCAAGTGATCTGCACCCTTCATTTCCAGATTCAAGAGTTCTTGCTCTAATTTCTGAATTTCGTTTATCGGACAAAAGCGTGTTATCATAAGATTTTTAAGTTCGGTCCAAGACATACGATTGGTTGCCTCTTGTCCTTGAATTTGCACAACAGTATTCCACCACATTAGCGCGTGGTCTACAAATGTAGAAGTAGCAAATTTGACAATACAAGCTGGTGGACAGTTAGTGATATTAATGATAGATTCAGTCTTTTCGATCCACTTTACCAGTCCATTTGGTCCTTCAGTACCACTAAATTCCATAGGTTTACATAGCATGAAGTTTTTAAGTTGATATCCGTGTTGCGGGGGATTTTGATTGTTACAACTATTGTTCAAGTTCGGTAGGAGATTATCATTATTGAAAGTAATATTGGTATTCAACGGGGGAGTATTAGTTGCGATAGTATCAGTATTTTTCGGGGGAGCATTTGTGGTTGTATTAGTATTTGTCGAGGGATTAGTATTTACAGCCGCGTTAGCATTCGGCACTTGATTTGTATTCATAGTTGTATGGATACCAGCAGCGAATTGTGCTGCTATTGTCGGAAGTACTGTTTGTAGTTGTCGAGCGATCATTTCGGCTATATCTGCCTCAGACAACATGTTTACTTTCTTCGGGGCCATTCTAATATAAAAACCAGTTATCTCACGATTAACACAATTCACATACGCTAATAATCACAAAAAGGACTTACAATAACAAGTAATCAGGTATTTCAATTAACACGTATGTATCACACAGGTTTGTTCTCGAGTCTGAATACTAAGGATAGTATATAAAATTAGCCTAGCAAACACCAAAGTTTGCATATATATTAAAAGTTGTCATCTCATGACAAGAAATTTTAACCCAATAGGGGTCAATGTTTGTATTAAAAATGCCCAAATCGTCCTCCATATTAGTATAGCGCACCACCATATGCTTGTATGGAGTATCAGAAACTATACACGACAATACCGTACTATCCTTATCTATCAAAGTACGCGTTATAACAATTATAAATAATTCACAACTTGTACGACAATTGTTCCGATATGATCCCATTATTGGGAAGCTGTTTTTGTTCGGTCTCTCCCGTAGGTAGATATTTGCTCGCTACGAGTTTAATCAGTATGTTATAGTGGGAATGCACGTGTATATTTCACCTGACTTCTAAATGTTGTTAACTAATATTGTAACATATATTCTTTCGTCAGGTCATTCTGTATTCGTAGGCATGTCGTACTTAATAAAAGTAGTAGTTTGCTGGTTGGAGGTAATTAGGTTTCATTCCAGTCGAGACACGTCATCATTTCGTGAGCATGAGGTTTCTCTCCTACAGTAACCAATTGGAATAGGAAAGATATAGGAGAGGTTGGATATTCTTATTCGTAGATGGTTCAAAGAGTTTGCTAGTTAAGGAGGTTCATCAGAGTTAGTTGTACTGGTAAATTGTAAAGGAAATTATTATTAATATTTCTTTTTGAAATATCATTAGTATATTATATGTACTGGTAGTCACGGTCTGTTTATAGAATTGGGGAATCAATAAAGTAGTTATTATATTTATAATTCAATAAGTTGGATTCATCACTAAGTATTTCCCCCGGGATGGTGTTTGTTTTTCAAACAACAGAAATCGAAGGATGACCAGAAAATAGTTTAATTTAGTGTCAAAGAAACGAGTACATGAAATAAAGGTTAGACCCAGGCTGAGAGGTATTATATGTGTATATATATATATTCTTGAAATCATTATCTGTAGGACACGCCTCTCGTGATTCATTCCCGGGCCTTGTATATTAGGTTCCTTAGTGGTTTCGTCATATCACCAGATTTAGTTTGAGGTCGGTTAAGCGTTCTCGTATTCTCGTTTACAGGAAACACCGGTTCCTTAGTTGTCATAAGGCTACCCGATCTCGACATCTTTCGGTGCAATCGTTAATCAGAAGAAAACGTTTTTCGGTAGCTTAGATCATCGTAAAGGATATTATTAATTAATACCGAAGTTAAATATTTTATTTGTTACGAACAGGTATAATATAAATTTTGATACGATATAATTTTAATCATAATATAAATTAATATTAATTATGACCGAATATAATATTCGTTACAATAAGATTCAATATCATCGGTAGTATCGTACACACACATATCCCTATATCTCATCTCAGATAAGCACGTATGCACATTTCATATATACTTCACGTCACCTTTATGCACGTATGTTGCCATTTTTACCTATCAATATGTTCCGCGACTTCACCCCGAATTCCCTCGTACAAGCAAGTCTGTTATTACGTTCCGGACCATAATAACTCACTTGCCCTACGAGTTCATCCCGGCATTCATCAATATCTATCGTTACTCATTAATAAGTTTCCCAGTGATAATCGAGCCTACGGTTATATTATAGGTATCCTAAGGGATAACCTAATCCTTTATAACCAATGGCTCTGATACCAACTTCTGTCACACCCCGTTAAGCGTATTGCGGAAGCGTAAAACGGAAATGCAACAGATACAACTGGTATCAAATACATTGTTCATAAAGAAACATTACTAACTAGTTTACAATATATTATATTGTTCTAACATCTTTTACAAACTAGGTGATACTATCAAACCGGTTCTTCAATTACTTTACTTCTAACTCAAATGCCCATGACAGCAACCACCAATCAGACACGTAACGCACAGAAAATTACTTCTCATATCTGATTACCTGAAAAGCATGTTAAAATAGGTCAACTACGAATAGTTGGTGAGTTTCATAAGTTTAACGAAATCAGTTCTGCGTACCACACAGTCATAGTTTGTATGTACGCGCGTATGTAAAAATATGTGTTTACGTTTGTATAAATATGTACAGCCATATCCTTGTGTGTGCATATGCACACTTGTAAGTTTATAATATAAATTTGAAATTTCGGTAAAATCGTGGTTGTTTGTTCGTACTACCTGTTTCCAATTTCCGTGTTTAACCAACCACTGTGGCCCCCTTTCCGCCCACAACGGTTCCGTGTTAACATCGACCACTGTGGTCCCCCTTCCACCCACAATGATTCCACGTAAACTCAAACATTATATAGTGTACACGCAAATAATTAGTATATTCTACACATAATATTTCCTACGGCTAATCACGTAGCATGTATATAGACACATATACACATATAGTATTTATCACGTATCACCAAATACGGTAGCTCCCCATCCGCCCACAATACGCATAATCACATTATTCTCTTAACATTCATGTCATAATCAAGTTAGTTCGTTTAATAAGTTGCAGCAGAACTTGGCTCATAGGCCATACTCAACTTTAGTTTATAAGTTGCAGCAGAACTTGGCTCATAGGCCATACTCAACTTTAGTTTAGTAAGTTGCAGCAGAACTTGGCTCAGAGGCCATACTCAACTTTAGTTTATAAGTTGCAGCAGAACTTGGCTCATAAGCCATACTCAACTTTAGTTTATAAGTTGCAGCAGAATTTGGCTCATAAGCCATACTCAACTTTAGTTTGTTACTATTGTGGCCACCCTTCCGCCCACAATAGCCCCATAAATATCATAGACCACGTTATCCCCATGGCCATTACAGACCATGTTGTTTCTCAAATTAGTTATGTTTAACATTATACAATGTGTTTGTATAAACATGTTGTCACGTGTAATTTCATTATGTTTTGCAATTCGTATTATCTCCACTCAATATACCAGTCAATGATAATAATCATCTTTCATCAGCACGTAGTCAATCATTATGTTTGTAGGGACTTTTCATATATAATTGTTCAGATATTTATTATGTCCCGAATCGTTTTCAGATCGATAACGTGTATAAACATGCTTTCCACCCCAAAAGTTCGTAAAACAGTTTAGAAAGTGGGGGTCGTGAAACTCACCTTATCGTAGTTCGCACAGAAATCACGTGTCAATAAGTCAGATGCCTCGTTTATAGCCTGATTCCTATAAACGGTACCGTATCGTTAATACTAGGACAGTGTTCAAGTTAAGTCGGGCTGTATAGATAATCTGGGTATAGCTGTTAGGTCCAGAACATGACCATAGTCTTAGATTGTGACGTTGTATACTATGAAATGTTTAAAACTGGATTTGGCTCAGTTTCACCGTTTTCCGAGCCTAGCTCAGTTGATCGTTTATACGTTTCGGGATTAGGTAAGATCACATAAACTTAAGTAAATATATTGATTGATAAAATGATTTGATTTATGAAAGAATTTTAAGGTTTCGGTGTCTGGTTTGATCGCAGGGTTCGTTTCCGTTTTCACACGGTTTTAATTATACAAAACGCGCCCAATCCACCCGATTTGTCCGGAATTTTCGTAACAAGTTCGTTTTTATCAATATCATTCAAAAATATGATATTTGACCACTTTTGACATTTTGACATACCAGTCAGTCCGTTAAACACAAAACTGCCGGTTTCGTTAAAACAATTATAATTTAAATCTTTGATTAATCATAACTAAATATGTACTTATATATAAATTATGAAAATTTTTGTAAAAATACATTAAGACATTGAGAATTTTATAAAAATATTTCCAGAAATTTTATGATTAATTATTTATTTATAAAAATTCATTTAATAGGTTATAATCATGTAATAAATGGCCCGTTTATATCAAACGACCTCCGAAAAATCCAATAATTTTTACCAATGGCCTTAATGTTCTTACATAGCCCCTGCAAAATTTCCATAACCTAACTCTTTTGAAAAAATGCCTTTTTGTGCGTTTTTCGGCTGTTAAAATTCGGTTAAACGATGATTGCACAAACCATACTTAGGCATTTCTAATGATTCCCAAACTTTACCAGTGATCTTACCATCCCATATCAAACTCCAAAACCAAGTTTCAGAATTTTTCAACATTTTTAGCTATTTTTCCCAAATAAACGCTCATAAACGGAAATAAATTCACTAAATATTCTCCGTTTATCGAAAAATTACCAAATTTGAACAGGGACTCATTTTTATGATCCCTAATGTCCGTGCAAGTTTTCACAAGCTAACAACAAGCACGTCACAACCTAATACTAAACAGCCCCTAAGCGAGTGTTACAGGTTTACCTTGTCGGTTTTCGATGAATTTTGCTAGTTTAAACGATTCTCCGGGTCTTGGGTTGCAAACTCAGTATATCTACATATCATATAACATCAAACCAAGCATAAATCATCCATGTAGCAGCCTTGATAATTAGGGTTTCGGTTTTGGGTTCAAACCGAACTTTCTAACCGTAAAAACGTTGTATTCATGTTCTAATCCGCGTTTTTGACCAAAAAAGTATATGTTCCTGGTTTGTAAACATGTTTAACATCAAAACATAATTTTGGATGATTTTTGAGAGTTTTACACCGTTAACTTTGATTTTTACTAGCCAAGACATGTTTTTATGCTATTAAACGAGTATAAACGAATCAAAATCGAGCTTTTATGAGATCATACCTAGGGTTTGCTTGAAGTTCTGTATTGAAGAAGGAAGGATCCAGATTTTTTTTGTGTTGTAAATATCTCCTATCTTGTTTATATAAAAAAAATAAACATGGAGGCCTTGTTCAATTTTGGCGGCCGCAACTTCTAGGGGCCCATTGGGCCTCTTTTTGGCCCAATGGTGCCTCGGTTTTCATGCCACACGTAAAAGTCGGTCCAAAATTTAGTTCGGGTTCGGTTTTTTTCGCAAAAAAATTAATTCGGGTGTGAGAAATAGCGCAAAAACGAGTGTTTTTCAGCTTATTTTTGTAAAATAAGAAAAACGTACTGACTCGTTGTAAAATTCCAAAATATTTTCACGGATTGCTTAAAACATGTCATATAAGTGTTTTATAAGTCCTTTTCGGCTTAACGGATGCTACAATGCTTGTTTTGATATTAACGATTGCGTTTAAGCTTATAGCGTATCGATAAACGAAACCTTTTTCGTTTAAAGAGTTTTAAACGTACTAAGGCCTAAATATCAATATGTTAGCCTCTATAACATATATATAACTCGTATATGACCCCTCGGTATGTATACAGGTCATAATTAGTATCGGTCGGTTACTCGTTTAAACACTACGAATTAACCGATCTATCGTTTACTTGTTACGAAATGAATATAGTGTACCTCGTTTTGTTTGCTATCGAACTAAGGCCATATTACTAATATTTTAGCTTGCATAGATTATATATCACTTATGGATGGCACCCTGGGATATCCGGACCATAACCAGACCCGTTTGGTTATTTGTTTGTTCGTTACGCAATAAGCGGTTAAACGCTTATTCGAGTTTGTAAGTACTAAGGTGTACTTGGTTTTGCCACGGACGTCACATATTGATATGGAACTGGCTGTTGATTTGAGTCGAAATGATAATATTTTGAAGACTCTGGAAGTTAGGGCATAACCAACACAAAAGAAGTTAACACCAAAGAAGCCTACACCAAATTTTACATCTCAAGGCCAATCTTTTGGTAGTTTTCCTGAAATTAATACAAATATGTTTATTGATGGACCTTCTAAACAAGAATTTGATTTATTGAAAGTCCGTGTTAAAGAACAAGATGTACGAATTGAAAGTTTATCTGAGGAAAATGGAAGATTGAGAAAAGATTAATTTTGAGATAAAGCAAGATTGGTAAAAAGTGAAAAGAAACGTTCCTTACAAGCAGATCTACTCAATCAAAATATGAAATATGTTGTCATTATTGAAGAGAAGTTAGGTATACGTTTATTATCTGAAACAGAGAAGGCCGATGATACTATCTTTATCGTGTATGTGAAGGAGATATTGGGTTAGAGGATTTCCGGATGATGGGATAAAGAGAAAGTTGATCTAAAGGGTAAAGCTGAAGTTAAAGAAGAACCCATCAGTTTATCCAGTTTATCTAAAAATAATGTTGAACCGAATGTTGGATCATCGTCAATGATGGGTGGTACACAACAACATGTGGTAGACAAATTTGTGATGGATTTGGTTGTTTATAAATCAAAGGTTGATGAACTGTTGACTGTAGAACCTTAGATGTTAGTACCATTTGAACCGATAGTTCAAGGTGATGATAATGAAGATGAAGAAGATGAAGGTAGCCTAGATTTATCTGCGGGTGAAGATTAAGATGATCTTGATGATGATGATGATGATGATACTGGTGGTGTAATTGGTTTGTTGTAGGTTCAAAAGGTGGTAAAGCTCGTGGTGATCATGTTCGAGAAAATCAAGAGTATGAAGATCATGCACAAGTTGATAGTATTGAAGATAAGACAGTTGAGGATACTGAGATCTATGATGTTGATCCTATTGCAACAACGTTATTTCAAAAGAAAGGTAACGGATATGAAGCCGAAGACGGTGAGATTGTTATGACTCGAGCTGATCTAGCTAAAATGTTGAATGTCACTGAAGAAGAGTTTAATTTTGATTTTGAACGGGACATAGGTGGAGTTTGTTATAATAAACAGGAGTTCAAACCTTCTGATGATTATGAAGAGGTATTGGCGAAAGAACATGTTAGATATGTTACACCTGATGATCGAGAATTTGGTGAGTTCGATGAAGATTTTGATGAAAAGATTGAAATGATTAGTCAAGAATTCGATGAATTTGGTAAACCTATTGAAGATGAGGTTACAAGTAAAAGAAAGAATGACTTGTTCAAAGACCATCAGGTTGAACTCGAGAAACAATGTCTAATACCAGTCAAGTATTATAAGAAGACAAAGATAGGCATTGCTTTGGGAAAATGCATAAGTATTGCTTATTTGAAGAAAATTCGAATGATAGCTGTGAAGAGACAGTTTGGAATGCAATACTTTGAAAGTTTAATGGAGCTAAATTCTTTACCTTGGTATGACGTGTATGATATTTGTCAAAAGAAGTTATTGTATGCTCCGAAGAAAGGCTATGTTACGAAATCTGGGATTTCATTGTTCGATAATTAAAATGTGGATTCAAGAGTTGGACTCCACAAAAACCTAAGCTTCATGTATCTCGAGTTAAGAAAAATCCTGAAATAGGTGATTTTGTCAAGACTTTGAGATATTCAAAACCGGATTCTTTGAAAGTCGTACCACTGTATCCAATGGAAAAGAATTTTCGTGAATTCTTTCTATGGTGGTATTATGATGAATCAAGTAGGGAAGCTGTGATTAACCTGGATAGAGGAAACAAAAAGTATGATGTTATAGTTGTTATGGATCTTATGTGGTTGATAAATTGTTCTGGAAAAGACATTGAGGTGCTTCAAGATCATAAGATACAGGTGTAAATTGATAAATTTGAAGTCTATGCTCAACAGTCCCAACGTGCTGTGAACGTTTGTTATGTTAACAACATTCATTCTGTAAGAGTCTAGGAAACAAGTTGGATAACAGTTGGGAGGGAAGAGAATAGAAAGGAAGCTAAGACTGAAGCCGAACGTAAAGAAAAGATGACAAGCGCTTCGTGGAATAGGTTTAACAATATGTCTGTTGGTGTTTCTAGGCCGACACGTCAAGGAAGATCTACAAGACCTTCATTTGAGGAAGCACACAAAGCATATAGGGAAAAAGCTATTGGAATGAAAGACAGAGGTGAATTCAAGATCTAGCATCATCCAAAAGGGAGTTTGTTAGTGCATAATATCTAATTCTAGGATCTTGTATTTTGTAAATTTTAATAGGATTAAATGTAAAATGAACGTATATGTTGATATCCAACGTATAAGTACTTATACGGCGGATATTGTCACACCCCAACTAGGTAGTTGCGGAAGCGTAATACGGGAATGTAACAGATAACACTGGTATCAACCACATTGTTTATAAAGAAATTCAACAAACTAATTTACATCATATTACATTGGTAGGTACTAAGTTTACAAACTAGATGAAAATCACATAACCAGTTCACGGGCTTCTTATTCATTACTATGTATTTGCATCTATTCACAGCTATTCAACTTTGCTTCTAACACCAAGCACGTAAGCATTTCATTCCAACTTCGGCTTACCTGAAATGCATGTTAAAACGGGTCAACTACGTCTAGTTGGTGAGTTTCAAGTTTCACGAGTACGAACAAAAATCAGTATACAAGTTCGTAAGGTTCATAGTATGTATGTATATATGTATGCGTATGATGTATTATACTAAGCCACAAGTGAAACCGAAATGAGCTAAAACACATGGCCACCCCTGCCCATGCACTCCCATTGGCATTTAACAGCCACTTTGCCCCAAGTATGTACTATGACTAACACCACATAGCAGTATGTAATAAGTTTAAATGACAATGTGCAACTGGGTTAACATGTTCCTGCATACCCCACCGGCCCTGTCAGTTGGGTTTGTCAAACCGATAGTACTATCCACACGTCACCAGCACGAAGTTAATCACTTGTGTTTGTGGGGACTTTCAAGTGTTCGTACTTAGATAATTCACATCATCACACGTTTTCAATTATATAAGTATATGTAAACATGCTTTCCACCCCCAAAAGTTCGTAAAACAGTTTAGAAAGTGGGGTCGTGAAACTCACCTTATCGTAGTTCCGGCTAGTAATACGAGTCAGTAAGTAGTGTGCCTCGATTATAGCTTGGGTCCTATAACCGGTATCGTATTGTTAATACTAGTACAGTGTTTAAGCTAAATCGGGTTATATAACTAGTCTGGGTATAGTTGTTAAGACCAGAACATGACCATAGTCTTAGATTGTGACGTTGTACACTATGAAATGTTCAAAATCAGACTTGGCTCAGTTTCACCGTTTTCCGAGCCTAGCCAAGTTGATCGTTTATGGGTTCGGGATTAGGTAATATCACATAAACTTAAGTAAACAAATTTATTGATAAAATGATTTAATTTATAAAAGAATTTTAAGGTTTCGGTATCTGGATTGATCGTAGGGTTCGTTTCCGTTTTCACACGGGTTTGATTATACAAAACGCGTACAATCCACCCGAATTGTCCGGAATTCTCGTAGAAAGTTATTTTTTATCAAATTCATCCAAAAATACGATATTTGACCACTTTTGACATTTTGACATACCAGTCAGTCCGTTAAACACAAAACTGCCGGTTTCGTTAAAACAATTATAGTTTAAATCTTTGATTAATCATAACTAATTATGTACTTATATATAAATTATGGAATTTTTTGTTAAAATAAATTAAAATATGGAGAATTTGATAAAAATATTTTCAGAAATTTTATGATTAGTTATCTATTTATAAAAATTCATTTAATGTGTTATAATTAAGTAAATAGCCAGTTTATACCAAACGACATCCGAAAAATCCGATAATTTTTCCAAGTGGTATTAATATCATCACATAGCCCCTGCAGAATCTCCAGAATCTTACTCTTTGGCTAAAATGCATTTTTGCGCGTTTTTCGGCTATTAAAACTCGGTTAAAACACAATTGCACAAAAATTACTTAGACATCTCCAAATGTTCTCAAAATTTTCCAGTGGTCTTAACATAACATTTCTGGGTTCCAAACCAAATTTCATTATTTTTCATGAAGTTTACCTATTTTTCCCGAATAAACGCTAATAAACGGTAATAAATTCGCCAAATATTATCCGTTTATCGAAATATTACCAAATTTGAACAGGGACTCATTTAGATGATCTCTAATATCCCTGAAAAGTTTCATATTCTAACAACCAGCACGTCACAATCAAAGCACAAACAGCCCCTAAACGAGTAATACGGTATTACCTTGTCAGTTTTCGGTGATTTTTGATAGTTTAAACGACTCTCCGGGTCTTGGGTTGCAAACTCAGAGTATCTACATATCATATAATATCAAAACAAGCATAAATAATCCAAGGAACAACCTTGTTAACTAGGGTTTCGGTTTTGGTTTTAAACCGAACTTTTGAACCGTAAAACGTCGTATTCATGTTCTAATCCGTGTTTTTGACCAAAAATCAATACGTTTCTGCTTTGTAGACGTGTTTAACATCAAAACATGATTTTACTTGATTTTTATGGTTTTTTAATGGTTAAACATGTTTAAAACTAATCAAGAACTAATTTTTCATGTTTAAACTATGTTAATTAAGCAAATATTTTCATGAAATTAAATGGTTACCTTGTAGGTTTTTGGCTTGAGGATGAAGAGGATCAGCAGGTGATTGATCTATGTCGATTTTTGTGTAAAATATCTACTTTTTATATTATTTACAAGAAGCTAGAAACTATGGGGGGGGGGGTGTCCCCATTTGTGGCCGCAAGTAAAGGGGGGGCCCTTTGGGCCTCCCTTTGGCACATTAGTGTCTCGTTTTACGCGTTAAAGTTCGGTCTCGGTCCAAAAATTAATTCGGGTTCTGTTTTTCGCAAGGAAAATTAATTCGGGTGCGAGAAATAACGCAAAAACGGTCGTTTTTATACTCATTTTTACAAAATAAGAAAAACGAACTGACTCGTTGTAAAAATCCAAATTATTTTCATGGATTGCTTAGAACATGTCATATAAGTGTTTTATAAATCTTTTTCGGCTTAACGGATGCTACAATGCTCGTTTTGATGTTAACGATTGCGTTTAAACTTATAGCGTAACAATAAACGAAACTGTTTTCGTTTAAATGGTTTTAAACGTACTGGGGCCTAAATACCAATATGTTAGCCACTATAATATATATATATAACTCGTATATGACCCCTCAGTATATATACGGGTCATAATCAGTATCGGCCTGTTACTCGTTTAAGCACTATGAATTAAACGATTTATCGTTTACTTGTTACGTAGTGAATATAGTATACATCGTTTTGTCACGAATGTCACATTCTCCCCCAGTTAAGAAATTTCTTCCTCGAAATTTAATGTATCATCGGTTTTCTTTTTAGGGAACAGGTGTGGGTATTTATTTCGGAATTCGTCCTTTCGTTCCCAAGTATATTCGGGTCCTTGTTTTGAAATCCACCGAACTTTTACCAATGAGATTTTGTTGTGTCGTAACTGTTTGGTTTTCCCGTCCATAATTTCTACCGGTTCCTCTACGAAGTTAAGCTTTTCATTAATCTGAACATCTTCCAGTGGTACTATTGCCGTTTCATCAGTCAAACACTTTTTCAGATTCGATACATGAAGAGACAGTTTGGAATGCAATACTTTGAAAGTTTAATGGAGCTAAATTCTTTACCTTGGTATGACGTGTATGATATTTGTCAAAAGAAGTTATTGTATGCTCCGAAGAAAGGCTATGTTACGAAATCTGGGATTTCATTGTTCGATAATTAAAATGTGGATTCAAGAGTTGGACTCCACAAAAACCTAAGCTTCATGTATCTCGAGTTAAGAAAAATCCTGAAATAGGTGATTTTGTCAAGACTTTGAGATATTCAAAACCGGATTCTTTGAAAGTCGTACCACTGTATCCAATGGAAAAGAATTTTCGTGAATTCTTTCTATGGTGGTATTATGATGAATCAAGTAGGGAAGCTGTGATCAACCTGGATAGAGGAAACAAAAAGTATGATGTTATAGTTGTTATGGATCTTATGTGGTTGATAAATTGTTCTGGAAAAGACATTGAGGTGCTTCAAGATCATAAGATACAAGTGTAAATTGATAAATTTGAAGTCTATGCTCAACAGTCCCAACGTGCTGTGAACGTTTGTTATGTTAAAAACATTCATTCTGTAAGAGTCTAGGAAACAAGTTGGATAACAGTTGGGAGGGAAGAGAATAGAAAGGAAGCTAAGACTGAAGCCGAACGTAAAGAAAAGATGACAAGCGCTTCGTGGAATAGGTTTAACAATATGTCTGTTGGTGTTTCTAGGCCGACACGTCAAGGAAGATCTACAAGACCTTCATTTGAGGAAGCACACAAAGCATATAGGGAAAAAGCTATTGGAATGAAAGACAGAGGTGAATTCAAGATCTAGCATCATCCAAAAGGGAGTTTGTTAGTGCATAATATCTAATTCTAGGATCTTGTATTTTGTAAATTTTAATAGGATTAAATGTAAAATGAACGTATATGTTGATATCCAACGTATAAGTACTTATACGGCGGATATTGTCACACCCCAACTAGGTAGTTGCGGAAGCGTAATACGGGAATGTAACAGATAACACTGGTATCAACCACATTGTTTATAAAAAAATTCAACAAACTAATTTACATCATATTACATTGGTAGGTACTAAGTTTACAAACTAGATGAAAATCACATAACCAGTTCACGGGCTTCTTATTCATTACTATGTATTTGCATCTATTCACAGCTATTCAACTTTGCTTCTAACACCAAGCACGTAAGCATTTCATTCCAACTTCGGCTTACCTGAAATGCATGTTAAAACGGGTCAACTACGTCTAGTTGGTGAGTTTCAAGTTTCACGAGTACGAACAAAAATCAGTATACAAGTTCGTAAGGTTCATAGTATGTATGTATATATGTATGCGTATGATGTATTATACTAAGCCACAAGTGAAACCGAAATGAGCTAAAACACATGGGCACCCCTGCCCATGCACTCCCATTGGCATTTAACAGCCACTTTGCCCCAAGTATGTACTATGACTAACACCACATAGCAGTATGTAATAAGTTTAAATGACAATGTGCAACTGGGTTAACATGTTCCGGCATACCCCACCGGCCCTGTCAGTTGGGTTTGTCAAACCGATAGTACTATCCACACGTCACCAGCACGAAGTTAATCACTTGTGTTTGTTGGGACTTTCAAGTGTTCGTACTTAGATAATTCACATCATCACACGTTTTCAATTATATAAGTATATGTAAACATGCTTTCCACCCCCAAAAGTTCGTAAAACAGTTTAGAAAGTGGGGTCGTGAAACTCACCTTATCGTAGTTCCGGCTAGTAATACGAGTCAGTAAGTAGTGTGCCTCGATTATAGCTTGGGTCCTATAACCGGTATCGTATTGTTAATACTAGTACAGTGTTTAAGCTAAATCGGGTTATATAACTAGTCTGGGTATAGTTGTTAAGCCCAGAACATGACCATAGTCTTAGATTGTGACGTTGTACACTATGAAATGTTCAAAATCAGACTTGGCTCAGTTTCACCGTTTTCCGAGCCTAGCCAAGTTGATCGTTTATGGGTTCGGGATTAGGTAAGATCACATAAACTTAAGTAAACAAATTTATTGATAAAATGATTTAATTTATAAAAGAATTTTAAGGTTTCGGTATCTGGATTGATCGTAGGGTTCGTTTCCGTTTTCACACGGGTTTGATTATACAAAACGCGTACAATCCACCCGAATTGTCCGGAATTCTCGTAGAAAGTTATTTTTTATCAAATTCATCCAAAAATACGATATTTGACCACTTTTGACATACCAGTCAGTCCGTTAAACACAAAACTGCCGGTTTCGTTAAAACAATTATAGTTTAAATCTTTGATTAATCATAACTAATTATGTACTTATATATAAATTATGGAATTTTTTGTTAAAATAAATTAAAATATGGAGAATTTGATAAAAATATTTTCAGAAATTTTATGATTAGTTATCTATTTATAAAAATTCATTTAATGTGTTATAATTAAGTAAATAGCCAGTTTATACCAAACGACATCCGAAAAATCCGATAATTTTTCCAAGTGGTATTAATATCATCACATAGCCCCTGCAGAATCTCCAGAATCTTACTCTTTGGCTAAAATGCATTTTTGCGCGTTTTTCGGCTATTAAAACTCGGTTAAAACACAATTGCACAAAAATTACTTAGACATCTCCAAACGTTTTCAAAATTTTCCAGTGGTCTTAACATAACATTTCTGGGTTCCAAACCAAATTTCATTATTTTTCATGAAGTTTACCTATTTTTCCCGAATAAACGCTAATAAACGGTAATAAATTCGCCAAATATTATCCGTTTATCGAAATATTACCAAATTTTAACAGGGACTCATTTAGATGATCTCTAATATCCCTGAAAAGTTTCATATTCTAACAACCAGCACGTCACAATCAAAGCACAAACAGCCCCTAAACGAGTAATACGGTATTACCTTGTCAGTTTTCGGTGATTTTTGATAGTTTAAACGACTCTCCGGGTCTTGGGTTGCAAACTCAGAGTATCTACATATCATATAAATCAAAACAAGCATAAATAATCCAAGGAACAACCTTGTTAACTAGGGTTTCGGTTTTGGTTTTAAACCGAACTTTTGAACCGTAAAACGTCGTATTCATGTTCTAATCCGTGTTTTTGACCAAAAATCAATATGTTTCTGCTTTGTAGACGTGTTTAACATCAAAACATGATTTTACTTGATTTTAATGGTTTTTTAATGGTTAAACATGTTTAAAACTAATCAAGAACTAATTTTTCATGTTTAAACTATGTTAATTAAGCAAATATTTTCATGAAATTAAATGGTTACCTTGTAGGTTTTTGGCTTGAGGATGAAGAGGATCAGCAGGTGATTGATCTATGTCGATTTTTGTGTAAAATATCTACTTTTTATATTATTTACAAGAAGCTAGAAACTATGGAGGGGGGGTGTCCCCATTTGTGGCCGCAAGTAAAGGGGGGCCCTTTGGGCCTCCCTTTGGCACATTAGTGTCTCGTTTTACGCGTTAAAGTTCGGTCTCGGTCCAAAAATTAATTCGGGTTCTGTTTTTCGCAAGGAAAATTAATTCGGGTGCGAGAAATAACGCAAAAACGGTCGTTTTTATACTCATTTTTACAAAATAAGAAAAACGAACTGACTCGTTGTAAAAATCCAAATTATTTTCATGGATTGCTTAGAACATGTCATATAAGTGTTTTATAAATCTTTTTCGGCTTAACGGATGCTACAATGCTCGTTTTGATGTTAACGATTGCGTTTAAACTTATAGCGTAACAATAAACGAAACCGTTTTCGTTTAAATGGTTTTAAACGTACTGGGGCCTAAATACCAATATGTTAGCCACTATAATATATATATATAACTCGTATATGACCCCTCAGTATATATACGGGTCATAATCAGTATCGGCCTGTTACTCGTTTAAGCACTATGAATTAAACGATTTATCGTTTACTTGTTACGTAGTGAATATAGTATACATCGTTTTGTCACGAATGTCACATTCTCCCCCAGTTAAGAAATTTCTTCCTCGAAATTTAATGTATCATCGGTTTTCTTTTTAGGGAACAGGTGTGGGTATTTATTTCGGAATTCGTCCTTTCGTTCCCAAGTATATTCGGGTCCTTGTTTTGAAATCCACCGAACTTTTACCAATGAGATTTTGTTGTGTCGTAACTGTTTGGTTTTCCCGTCCATAATTTCTACCGGTTCCTCTACGAAGTTAAGCTTTTCATTAATCTGAACATCTTCCAGTGGTACTATTGCCGTTTCATCAGTCAAACACTTTTTCAGATTCGATACATGAAGAGACAGTTTGGAATGCAATACTTTGAAAGTTTAATGGAGCTAAATTCTTTACCTTGGTATGACGTGTATGATATTTGTCAAAAGAAGTTATTGTATGCTCCGAAGAAAGGCTATGTTACGAAATCTGGGATTTCATTGTTCGATAATTAAAATGTGGATTCAAGAGTTGGACTCCACAAAAACCTAAGCTTCATGTATCTCGAGTTAAGAAAAATCCTGAAATAGGTGATTTTGTCAAGACTTTGAGATATTCAAAACCGGATTCTTTGAAAGTCGTACCACTGTATCCAATGGAAAAGAATTTTCGTGAATTCTTTCTATGGTGGTATTATGATGAATCAAGTAGGGAAGCTGTGATCAACCTGGATAGAGGAAACAAAAAGTATGATGTTATAGTTGTTATGGATCTTATGTGGTTGATAAATTGTTCTGGAAAAGACATTGAGGTGCTTCAAGATCATAAGATACAAGTGTAAATTGATAAATTTGAAGTCTATGCTCAACAGTCCCAACGTGCTGTGAACGTTTGTTATGTTAAAAACATTCATTCTGTAAGAGTCTAGGAAACAAGTTGGATAACAGTTGGGAGGGAAGAGAATAGAAAGGAAGCTAAGACTGAAGCCGAACGTAAAGAAAAGATGACAAGCGCTTCGTGGAATAGGTTTAACAATATGTCTGTTGGTGTTTCTAGGCCGACACGTCAAGGAAGATCTACAAGACCTTCATTTGAGGAAGCACACAAAGCATATAGGGAAAAAGCTATTGGAATGAAAGACAGAGGTGAATTCAAGATCTAGCATCATCCAAAAGGGAGTTTGTTAGTGCATAATATCTAATTCTAGGATCTTGTATTTTGTAAATTTTAATAGGATTAAATGTAAAATGAACGTATATGTTGATATCCAACGTATAAGTACTTATACGGCGGATATTGTCACACCCCAACTAGGTAGTTGCGGAAGCGTAATACGGGAATGTAACAGATAACACTGGTATCAACCACATTGTTTATAAAGAAATTCAACAAACTAATTTACATCATATTACATTGGTAGGTACTAAGTTTACAAACTAGATGAAAATCACATAACCAGTTCACGGGCTTCTTATTCATTACTATGTATTTGCATCTATTCACAGCTATTCAACTTTGCTTCTAACACCAAGCACGTAAGCATTTCATTCCAACTTCGGCTTACCTGAAATGCATGTTAAAACGGGTCAACTACGTCTAGTTGGTGAGTTTCAAGTTTCACGAGTACGAACAAAAATCAGTATACAAGTTCGTAAGGTTCATAGTATGTATGTATATATGTATGCGTATGATGTATTATACTAAGCCACAAGTGAAACCGAAATGAGCTAAAACACATGGGCACCCCTGCCCATGCACTCCCATTGGCATTTAACAGCCACTTTGCCCCAAGTATGTACTATGACTAACACCACATAGCAGTATGTAATAAGTTTAAATGACAATGTGCAACTGGGTTAACATGTTCCGGCATACCCCACCGGCCCTGTCAGTTGGGTTTGTCAAACCGATAGTACTATCCACACGTCACCAGCACGAAGTTAATCACTTGTGTTTGTTGGGACTTTCAAGTGTTCGTACTTAGATAATTCACATCATCACACGTTTTCAATTATATAAGTATATGTAAACATGTTTTCCACCCCCAAAAGTTCGTAAAACAGTTTAGAAAGTGGGGTCGTGAAACTCACCTTATCGTAGTTCCGGCTAGTAATACGAGTCAGTAAGTAGTGTGCCTCGATTATAGCTTGGGTCCTATAACCGGTATCGTATTGTTAATACTAGTACAGTGTTTAAGCTAAATCGGGTTATATAACTAGTCTGGGTATAGTTGTTAAGCCCAGAACATGACCATAGTCTTAGATTGTGACGTTGTACACTATGAAATGTTCAAAATCAGACTTGGCTCAGTTTCACCGTTTTCCGAGCCTAGCCAAGTTGATCGTTTATGGGTTCGGGATTAGGTAAGATCACATAAACTTAAGTAAACAAATTTATTGATAAAATGATTTAATTTATAAAAGAATTTTAAGGTTTCGGTATCTGGATTGATCGTAGGGTTCGTTTCCGTTTTCACACGGGTTTGATTATACAAAACGCGTACAATCCACCCGAATTGTCCGGAATTCTCGTAGAAAGTTATTTTTTATCAAATTCATCCAAAAATACGATATTTGACCACTTTTGACATACCAGTCAGTCCGTTAAACACAAAACTGCCGGTTTCGTTAAAACAATTATAGTTTAAATCTTTGATTAATCATAACTAATTATGTACTTATATATAAATTATGGAATTTTTTGTTAAAATAAATTAAAATATGGAGAATTTGATAAAAATATTTTCAGAAATTTTATGATTAGTTATCTATTTATAAAAATTCATTTAATGTGTTATAATTAAGTAAATAGCCAGTTTATACCAAACGACATCCGAAAAATCCGATAATTTTTCCAAGTGGTATTAATATCATCACATAGCCCCTGCAGAATCTCCAGAATCTTACACTTTGGCTAAAATGCATTTTTGCGCGTTTTTCGGCTATTAAAACTCGGTTAAAACACAATTGCCCAAAAATTACCTAGACATCTCCAAACGTTCTCAAAATTTTCCAGTGGTCTTAACATAACATATCTGGGTTCCAAACCAAATTTCATTATTTTTCATGAAGTTTACCTATTTTTCCCGAATAAACGCTAATAAACGGTAATAAATTCGCCAAATATTATCCGTTTATCGAAATATTACCAAATTTGAAGGGACTCATTTAGATGATCTCTAATATCCCTGAAAAGTTTCATATTCTAACAACCAGCACGTCACAATCAAAGCACAAACAGCCCCTAAACGAGTAATACGGTATTACCTTGTCAGTTTTCGGTGATTTTTGATAGTTTAAACGACTCTCCGGGTCTTGGGTTGCAAACTCAGAGTATCTACATATCATATAATATCAAAACAAGCATAAATAATCCAAGGAACAACCTTGTTAACTAGGGTTTCGGTTTTGGTTTTAAACCGAACTTTTGAACCGTAAAACGTCGTATTCATGTTCTAATCCGTGTTTTTGACCAAAAATCAATATGTTTCTGCTTTGTAGACGTGTTTAACATCAAAACATGATTTTACTTGATTTTTATGGTTTTTTAATGGTTAAACATGTTTAAAACTAATCAAGAACTAATTTTTCATGTTTAAACTATGTTAATTAAGCAAATATTTTCATGAAATTAAATGGTTACCTTGTAGGTTTTTGGCTTGAGGATGAAGAGGATCAGCAGGTGATTGATCTATGTCGATTTTTGTGTAAAATATCTACTTTTTATATTATTTACAAGAAGCTAGAAACTATGGGGGGGGGGGGTGTCCCCATTTGTGGCCGCAAGTAAAGGGGGGGCCCTTTGGGCCTCCCTTTGGCACATTAGTGTCTCGTTTTGCGTGTTAAAGTTCGGTCTCGGTCCAAAAATTAATTCGGGTTCTGTTTTTCGCAAGGAAAATTAATTCGGGTGCGAGAAATAACGCAAAAACGGTCGTTTTTCGACTCATTTTTACAAAATAAGAAAAACGAACTGACTCGTTGTAAAAATCCAAATTATTTTCATGGATTGCTTAGAACATGTCATATAAGTGTTTTATAAATCTTTTTCGGCTTAACGGATGCTACAATGCTCGTTTTGATGTTAACGATTGCGTTTAAACTTATAGCGTAACAATAAACGAAACCGTTTTTGTTTAAATGGTTTTAAACGTACTGGGGCCTAAATACCAATATGTTAGCCACTATAATATATATATATAACTCGTATATGACCCCTCAGTATATATACGGGTCATAATCAGTATCGGCCTGTTACTCGTTTAAGCACTATGAATTAAACGATTTATCGTTTACTTGTTACGTAGTGAATATAGTATACATCGTTTTGTCACGAATGTCACATTCTCCCCCAGTTAAGAAATTTCTTCCTCGAAATTTAATGTATCATCGGTTTTCTTTTTAGGGAACAGGTGTGGGTATTTATTTCGGAATTCGTCCTTTCGTTCCCAAGTATATTCGGGTCCTTGTTTTGAAATCCACCGAACTTTTACCAATGAGATTGTGTTGTGTCGTAACTGTTTGGTTTTCCCGTCCATAATTTCTACCGGTTCCTCTACGAAGTTAAGCTTTTCATTAATCTGAACATCTTCCATTTGTACTATTGCCGTTTCATCAGTCAAACACTTTTTCAGATTCGATACATGAAACACATCGTGAATAGTGCTTAGTTCTAAGGGTAGTTTTAATCGGTAGGCTACGGGACCAATTTTTGCAATAATTTCAAAAGGTCCAATGTATCTCGGGGCTAATTTACCGGTCTTTCAAACCATATACCACCTTTCCACGACGATACTTTCAAAAACACCTTGTCGCCCATTTCAAAAGATAACTGTTTTATACGAATATCGGCATAACTCTTCTGTCTGTCCCGGGAGGCTTTCAACTTTTTTTTAATCTTGTGAATCTTATCGGTTGTTTCTTGAATCAATTCGGATCTTGAAATTTGAGTATCACCCACTTCTGTCCAACAAAGTGGCGATCTACTTTTTCGCCCGTATAAGGCCTCATAAGGTGCTGCTTGTATACTGCTATGGTAACTATTATTGTAAGAGAATTCAATGAGCGGGAGTTGTTGAGACCAATTCCCTTTGAAGTCCAGTACATAAGCATGAGGTAAATCTTCTAAGGTTTGGATAGTTCGTTCGGATTGACCATCTGTTTGGGGATGGTAAGCTGTACTCAGGTCTATTCGGGTTCTCAGAGCTTCTTGAACTGCTTGCCAGAAATGTGAAGTAAAGTGACTGTCTCGATCTGAAATAATCAAAATAGGTACTCCGTGACGAGATACAATTTCATCGATGTAAATTTGGGCGAGTTTTCGGTGGTGTAGTTGTTACGGATTGGAATAAAGTGTGCGGATTTGGTTAATCGGTCTACAATTACCCAAATCGCATGATGTCCTCGGGAGGTTTTAGGCAGATGTGTTACGAAATCCATGGTTATTTTTTTCCCATTTCCACTGTGGGATTTCGGGTTGTTGTAACATTCCCGAAGGTTTTTGATATTCCGCCATAACTCTTGCACACGTTGCACACTTACTTACATACAAGGCTATATCCTTTTTCATGTCAGGCCACCAGTAAAATTCCTTAACATCTTTATACATCTTATCAGTACCTGGATGAATAGAATATTTGGATTTGTGTGCTTCATCAAGAATAAGTTCGCGGAGTTTATGAAGTGTCGGAATCCAGACCCGGTTTTTATAATAGAATATTTCATCAATTTTCTTCTCAAAATTATTTTCGTTCCCGTGTAGTTCTTCCTTTTCTAACTGGTCTGCTTTTAAGGCTTCGTCTTGTGCAACACAAACTTGTTCGATTAGGATACTTTGGACAATCATTCCAAGTGCTCGTACCCTCAACGGTTTAACTCTGTCTTTACGGCTTAAAGCATCAACTACTATATTGGCCTTCCCCGGATGGTATTTAATTTCACAATCATAATCATTTAACAGTTCTACCCATCTTGTTTGTCTCATGTTCAGCTCCTTCTGATCAAATATGTGTTGTAGGCTTTTGTGGTTAGTATAAATGGTGCATTTGGTGCCATACAAGTAATGTCTCCAGGTCTTCAAGGCAAAAGATAACTGTGTTGGGTTTTAGCAAGATTATCAAAGTCCAAAATAACCATTTATTAAGGAAAACGCAGCGGAAGATATTAGTTTTAAATCTTGTTATTACCTAATACATAAACCCGTTTATGTTAAACCCAATCCAGGATCCATATACGACATGCATGCTATCAAAACACAACCATAGGGTGTTAAACAAACATACCTTTCAAGAACGTGAATGAGAGGGATGAATGAGTTGAATGGCTAGAATCCAAGGAAATGACTCCTCAAGCTTGTATACCCGACAAGCTAATCAACAAACACCAAGTTGCTAGGGACTTACACTTGATGCAAACTCTTCTTGTTATTCCTTTTGTTTCTCGGCCGAAAAGAAAGAGAGAGTCACTTATGTGTGTGAGGGAGAGTGTTAGAACAATAATGTTGTCTACACTCAACCTTTGCATGTCTTGGAAAGATAAACAAGAGAGAGAATGGGTGGTGAAGGGAGCCGGCCCACAAAGGGGATTTCCCCCCAAAACCGAAACTCAATTTTGTTTATTTTCTTTTAACCACGTTTTGTTACTTATCCAATAAATAACGTCTCTCGTAAATTATCCATATAATTTATTTTAAACACAAATGCTAATATTTAGAAAACCCATTTCAAATGTATAAGTGTTGATAATTATTACTTAGATCATATCTAATAATAAATATCGTGGCATTTGTCTAGCTTGTTATTGGGTATGACTCGACTTGGATCAATATGTACTAGCCACATCAACTCTAACATGTGTCTTGGGCAGATCGATTCCAACAATATCCCACTTGCACAAGATTCATAGAAGATTGATGCAAATAGCAAATACCGCCTAACAACGGTTTACTATCCCTAATACGCATGACGAAGTGCCATTCAATAACATCATCCCTTTCAAGTCCCATACTTGAAAAGATTTAGGTGAAACTATCATTTATCCTTTTGCCACAAATGTCATGTTAAATCCAGAGACACAGAGTGATCATCCTCTGTTGATTTAACTTATCATGCCTTAGACATTTAACTCTCAACGAATAAGAGGGACAAATCCCCTATTGACTACATACGTCTCTTACTATCATCTTGTACTATACTTGAGCTTAGCCTTATGTACTGACATATTTCAGAGCAGCGAAGAACTAAGTCAAAGCATAATAGGCGATGAATATCAAGACCCAATATGTATCTCAGGTTGAAGGATACTATGATGTTTGCCTTTACTCAAATTTACTTATGATCACAAATCCCAAGGATTCCATGCTGTAAAATTGAGGGCGGGTCGGTCCAATATTTATCACATAAATATCTATGAACCTTGGCAGCAACCCTTTGCTATATTCATACCTCCTGAATATCTACCAATCCAAGTTCATAATAGTCTTACTTTCATATTTGTTCCCACAACTATGATCGACTACAGATGTTTAGAATAATTCAAAATATTCAGGGATTTAAACATACTAAAATGGAACATAACTCAAGAACATGACCATAACCAAAACCATATGATTGAGTTAAAATAAAATTGTTCCAATATCCAAATACAAATTTTTGATCAAATCCAATCACTAGAATATCGAAGTCCTAAGGTGCAAGTATGACCCTCATGCTTTGGCCTTTCAAGGAGTTTCGTGAGTGGGTCCGCAATGTTTTGATCGGTATGAACTTTGCGAATACATATCTTTCCCTTTTCAATTCCATCCCTTATGTAGTTGAACCTCCGCTCAATGTGCCTAGTCTTTTGATGTGCACGAGGTTCCTTGATTTGAGCAATCGCACCCTCGTTGTCACAAAAGATTTCTAGAGGGTCCTGAATGGTACGGACCACTCCTAGATCGGAAATGAACTTTCTAATCCATGCAGCTTCTTGAGCTGCTAGGGAAGCGGCGATGTATTCAGATACAGTGGTGGACAAGGCGACCACGTCTTGTTTTGCGCTCTTCCAGGAGACAGCACCACCATTGAGAACGAAAACATATCCCGATTGTGATCGAGAATCATCTCGATCAGTTTGGAATCTCGCATCAGTGTAACCCTTTACTACGAGTTCCTCCTAACCAGAGCCATATATTAGAAACATATCCTTAGTCCTCCTAAGGTATTTCAATATGCTCTTAACAGCCATCTAATGGCAAGTTCCCGGATTTTTGTTGGTATCGACTTGTCTGCTCAAGGCGCATGACACATCAGGTCTAGTGCAAATCATGGCATACATGATGGATCCTATAGCAGATGCATATGGGATTCCACTCATTTTGTCTTGCTCATCCTTTGAGCTTGGACATTGAGAAGCACTCAACATTGTTCCTCTTTGAATAGGTACCAAACCTTTCTTAGAGTTTTCCATCTTGAACCTTTTCAAGATTTTGTCAATATATGCACTTTGATTCAAACCTATCAACCGCCTCGATCTATCCCTATAGATTCTTATTCCTAGAATATAGGCGGCTTCACCAAGATCCTTTATGGAAAAGCAACTTCCAAGCTAGGCTTTTACACCTTCCAGGGTTGGAATGTCATTTCCAAATAACAATATGTCATCGACATACAATACCAGAAAGGTAATGATGCTCCCACTAGCTTTCTTATACACACAAGCTTCATCAGCGTTTTTGATGAATCCAAATTTCTTAACTTCATCATCAAAACGGCGATTCCAACTCCTAGATGCTTGTTTCAATCCATAGATTGATTTCTTCAACTTGCATACTTTATTAGGATGTTGTGGATCGACAAAACCTTCAGGTTGAACCATATAGACATCTTCCTCAAGATGGCCATTTAGAAAAGCAGTTTTGACATCCATTTTCCATATCTCATAGTCATAATATGCGGCTATGGCAAACAATATCCATATAGACTTTAGCATCGCCACAGGCGAGAAAGTTTCATCATAATCAACCCCTTGAGTTTGAGTGAAACCCTTTGCTACAAGTCTAGCTTTATAAGTATCCAAGTTTCCACGCATATCAGTTTTCTTCTTGAAAACCCACTTACTTCCAACCAGTTTGGAATTAGAGGTGGTGCAACCAAGTCCCATACTTGATTGCCATGCATGGATTGCATCTCAACATTCCTGGCTTCCAGCCATTTGTCACAATCAGATTGTGACATTGCATCTCGGTATGTGGTTGGTTCATCCGAATCTACTACGTAGCATCCATCCATGAAAAATCCATATCTTTCAGGTGGAGTGCTAATTCTACCAGATTTGCGAATGTTTTGTGTGTTTTGATCAACCATTTGATCATTATCAACAACCTCTTGTTGATTGCTAGTGTCAACCATACGTGTATCGGCTTGTGGTTCTCGATCCTCCTCGAGTTCCACAGTTTTGTCAGTTCCTTCCATAAGGAACCTTCTTTCCAAGAACTTTGCCTTCCGAGCTATAAACACTTTATGCTCGTTTGGATTGTAGAAATAATATCCTACAAATATAAACTTAGTGGATCAGCATTCGAGTTTGTCAGGGGTGTAGATCTTAACATAAGCCTCACAACCCCATACCTTTAAATATGATAATGATGGAGCCTTTCCATGCCATATTTTAAAGGGTGTCCTATCCACTTTCTTGGTTGGTGCCATATTTAAAATACGGGCTGCGGAGATCACGGCGAAACCCCAAAATGATAGAGGTAACGAGCTTCTAGCCATCATGGATCGAACCATATCCAATAAGGTTCGATTCCTCCTCTCAGATACACTATTATGTTGTGGTGTTCCAGGTGGAGTAAGTTGTGAGACAATCCCACAACTCCTAAGATGTTCTAGAAACGCATCATTGAGGTATTCACCTCCTCTATCGGAACGTAGTACTTTGATTGTCTTGTTGAGTTGATTTTGTACTTCACTTTGGAAGACTTTGAACATTTCAAAGGCCTCATTTTTGTGTCTTAACAAGAACATATACCCATAGCGACTATAATCATCGGTAAAGGTAATAAACTATCTTTCACCATTCCTTGTCATTGTCCTAAAAGGTCCACATACATCCGAATGTATGATACCTAATAAGTCTTTCGCCCTTTCATTCGTACCATTAAAGGGCTCTTTGGTCATCTTTCCCAATAAACAAGATTCACATTCATCAAATGAATCAACATTTGATTTCAAAAGACCACTCTTTCGAAGTGTATGAATGCGATTCTTGTTTATGTGACCAAGTCGACAATGCCAAAGAAAAGTATTACTCAAATCCACTTTGAGTATTTTGGTGTTAGCTTGGTACAACGAGTTATCAATGTATGAGTCATCATGAATTAATTCATAAATGCCATTAAACGGCATCGCTTTAAAGTAAAAGACATTATCCATGAAAACATAAATACCATTGTCAACAAACCTAAAATCATAACCAGATTGTCTTAATACAGAAACATATATAATATTTTCTTAGTCAAACTAGGGGAATATAGAATGTTTTTCAAAACAATTTCCAAACCATTTGGAAGCTTTAAAACATAATCTCCTCGGGCTTGGACGTTAACCTTTGCTCCATTGCCCATGAAGAGACTTATATCTCCTTTCTTCACATCATTTCTTCTTTTGAACCCCTGCAATGAATTGCAGATGTGAGTTCCACATCCGGTATCCAATACCTATGTGTTAGAAGAAATAATATTAAGATCAATGTGGATCATGAAAGTTGTACCCGAGGTTTGCCCCGCATCCCTTTTAGCTTTCAACTCTCTGAGATAGGTCGGACAGTTCCTCATCCAGTGACCTATCTCCTCACAACCAAAACACGGATCCCAGCGCTAACCTTTAGCTTCTTTGGTTTTGGCTCCGCCTTTGCCTTTCACATGAACCCCTTCTTTACTTGCCCCTTACCCCTAGCAACCTTTGTTTTGGGTTCAGGGTGATGCCTCTTCTAGGAACCAATCTCATTGATCGCAAGAACGGGTAAAACCTTTTTACCCACACCGGCTTCGGCTGTCTTAAGCATTGCGTGAAGCTCACCAATGCTTTTGTCCCATCCGTTCATGTTGTAGTTCATGACGAATGTCTCAAATCTCTTAGTTAGGCCATTTAGGATCAAATCCGTGGCCAACTCCTTTGAGATGGGACAGTTAAGCCGTTCAAGCCGATCAATGTGGCTTTTCATCTTAAGTACATAAGATGATATATATTGGGTTTCTTCCATATGACATGCATGAAGCGCTCGAACCGTTTCGAATCACTCAACCCTAGCTTGAGTAAGGAACATTTCCTTAAGCTGGGTAATCATGTTATACGCCCCATGATTCTCGAAATCCTTTTGGATCTCGGGAATCATTGTTCCCAACATGAGGCAAGAAACTTGCACCGAGTCTTCGGTGTATCTCAACCAGTTTGCATAGGCATCCAAGTCGTCAATTTCGGGTTCATCGGGAATAGGGTCGTCTAAAATATAAGACTTCTTTTCTTGCTTGAGAACAATTCTCAAGTTTCTATACCAATCCAAGAAGTTATTATAGTTTAGATGATCCTTATCTAGAAAGGATCTCAGTGATAAGTTATGCACAGGTGGGATAATTGCGTTCAGTGCGTTGTTTGCGGCCATCTATTAAAGAATTTTAACAAAGTTCAAATTAGTATTTTCTAAATTAATAAAATTTTAATCTTTAATACCCTTTAATGTCTCCAAGACAATTATTGATTAAAATCTAGAATCCAACGTTTCATTCAAATAGTAGCTCGGTGACCTTTATCCTACTATTCGAATTAACAAGGTAGTCGACGTTTGACGATTGCAACCCTTTGCAACTTCTAGTTTTATGGGATCGGTTAAACATCATATGTTTAGTTGGTATGTTTAATCCCATCAACACCTTTGAATGCCATGTTAAGGTGACCCTATAGTCATGGTTTTCAAATCAAGTCGTCCTTTTTACACACACATGTGTGTTTACTCATACAAGTGGTTAGGTGACCCTAAAGCCAAAAGCAATTGTAAAACCACCTCAAGTCACAAGTTTTCTTAAAAGTGGCTAGGTGACTTAAGTGTCGTGTAAAAGGATGGTGTTCAACTTGTTTATAAAAGGGATTTTAGTTTTCAACATTCTAGATTGGAAAACTATATATTGTACCTTTCATTTGCATGCATTCAAATGTATGGTACTTTTGAAAAACCAATTTCAAGTTCCTTTTAATAAAACCCATTTTATTTTGAAATCATTAATAGTTAATAAAACCAACCTTATCACTCAATAATTTCAAAGGAATCACTTCTATGCTAGTTGTCGATTTTAATTGTTAACATCCACACAAGATAAAACAATAAAACTAAAACAACCAATCAAGCATAAAATACAAGACATGTTCATATCCATAGCCACCTAGATAGACAACACTTGTTGACCGAAACAAGTGGGTCAAAAGGTCTCTCCTAAGGGACGAGCATAACACAAGGTAGAAGATGGTGAACTCCCACTTGACTCCGCATCCTTATGCTTCAAGCGTTCACTTCTTGTTGTGATCCATCTTCATTATTTGGGCTTCCACCAAAAGGTGTTGTAGTTGCATCTTCTTTTACAAAATATATCCTAATACACTCTGTGTAATAAAAGAAATACAACTATTCTACTTATTATTACAAACCATTTGAAAGAATAAATAGATTACAACCCGAATAAAGAATATTACATCCAAATGTACAAATCACAAACGATAATTCTTCAATATACACAAGGTCATGGCTTGGAAATGAACATATACACAAACAGGTCAACCTTTGACCGAGCAGGTCAACCCTTGACCAGAAATGGTTCCCCTTTCCCTTAGTTCTCGGCCTAAAATAGAGAACACATAGTTCTCGGCCAGAAGACCAAAGCTTCAGAGTTTTCGGCCCGGAAGCTTTGGTTCACCGAGAACCTATTGTTCTCGGTCAACGCCGAGAACTTGTTTTCGGTCAACACCGAGAACTATGGTTTACAACCATGAGTTCTCGGTCCAACCGAGAACAAGTGTTTTCGGTCAACCGAAATCTCATGGTTCCCAACCATGAGTTCTCGGCCAACCAAGAACAGGGTTTCAGGTGTCTTCGGCCAGACCAAGAACTAAGGTTTTTTACCATTAAGTTCTCGGCCAAAGCTGAAGAACACAGTTTCAGCCCAAACAAAATTTGGCAACCAAAATGACAATTTTCCAGATTTTCTACCACATGCATGTATGGTTTAAACTTGGAAAATCAAGGGGCAACCAAAATGCCTAAAGTTCTTGGCCAAAATGGTAACAAAAACCATCAAACCCGAGCACTTTAGAACCCATTTTGAAGCATGTTATCGTATAAGCGGCTCTTGATGCCATTGTTGGGTTTTAGCAAGATTATCAAAGTCCAAAATAACCATTTATTAAGGAAAACGCAGCGGAAGATATTAGTTTTAAATCTTGTTATTACCTAATACATAAACTCGTTTATGTTAAACCCAATCCAGGATCCATATACGACATGCATTCTATCAAAACACAACCATAAGGTGTTAAACAAACATACCTTTCAAGAACGTGAATGAGAGGGATGAATGAGTTGAATGGCTAGAATCCAAGGAAATGACTCCTCAAGCTTGTATACCCGACAAGCTAATCAACAAACACCAAGTTGCTAGGGACTTACACTTGATGTAAACTCTTCTTGTTATTCCTTTTGTTTCTCGGCCGAAAAGAAAGAGAGAAAGAGAGAGTCACTTATGTGTGTGAGAGAGAGTGTTTGAACAATAATGTTGTCCACACTCAACCTTTGCATTTCTTGGAAAGATAAACAAGAGAGAGAATGGGTGGTGAAGGGAGCCGGCCCACAAAGGGGTTTTCCCTCCAAAATCGAAACACAATTTTGTTTATTTTCTTTTAACCACGTTTTGTTACTTATCGAATAAATAACGTCTCTCGTAAATTATCCATATAATTTATTTTACACACAAATGCAAATATTTAGAAAACCCATTTCAAATATATAAGTGTTGATAATTATTACTTAGATCATATCTAATAATAAATATCGTGGCGTTTGTCTAGCTTGTTATTGGGTATGACCCGACTTGGATCAATACGTACTAGCCACATCAACTCTAACATGTGTCTTGGGCAGATCGATAATTCTTCTCATGTACCTTTAATTTTCGGGAGGCATACGCTATTACTTTCTTTCGTTGCATCAGTATGCTTCCCAAACCTTTACGAGGCGTGTCACAATAGACCACCAATGAATATCAGTTCCATCTGGAAGACTTAATATCGGAGCTTCACATAAATTTTGTGTTAATGTTTGGAAGGCCATTTCTTGTTTTTCTCCCCAGTCATACGCTCGATCTTTTTGGGTCAGGAGGGTTAAAGGTTGAGCAATACTTGAAAAGTTTTCAATAAATCGTCGGTAATACCCGGCTAATCCCAAAAATTGGCAAAAAATTTTTGGTGATTAGGTACTTGCCAATTCTTAATGGCCTCAATTTTGCTTGGGTCTACTTGGATTCCCTATTGGTTCACAATGTGTCCTAAGAACTGTACTTCTTGTAACCAAATTTCACATTCGGACAGTTTGGCGTATAGCTTTTCTTGTCTCAATAACTCCAAGATTACCCGCAGATGTTGTTCATGTTCTTCTTTACTTTTCGAATATATTAAAATGTTATCGATAAACACTATCACGAATTTATCAAGGTAGGGTTTGCAAACTCGGTTCATAAGATCCATAAACACTGCGGGTGCATTTGTCAACCCAAACGGCATAACCAAAAATTCATAGTGACCATACCGAGTTCGGAATGCTGTTTTTGGGATATCTTCTTCCTGAATTCTTACTTGACGATAACCCGATCTGAGATCAATTTTCGAAAAATACTTCGCACCCTAGAGCTGATCAAACAAGTCATCAATTCGGGGTATGGGGTATCTATTCTTTATAGTCACTTTATTCAATTTCCGATAATCAATACACATTCGAAAACTTCCATCTTTCTTTTTCACAAATAACACTGTGCTCCCCACGGCGAATAACTAGGTCGGATAAAACCCCTGTCCAGTAACTCTTGTAACTGGTTGGACAGTTCTTGCATTTCAGAAGGTGCAAGTCGATAAGGTGCCTTTGCAATAGGTGCTGCTCCCGGTATCAAGTCAATACGGAATTCAACTTGTCGGGTCGGTGGTAAACCAGGCAACTCATCGGAAAATACACCTGAATACTCGTGTACCATTGGGATGTCTTCTATTCGCTTTTCATCGGGGTCTTTGACTTTTATGCTCGCCAATTATAATGTACAACCTTGGCGCAAATACTTTAATGCCTTAAGTTGGGATACGAGAGGCAACATAGTACCAGATTTCTCACCTTGAACAGTCATTGCCTTATCATTCGAGAGAGGTATCCTAATCGTCTTATCCTTACAAACAATTTCAGCTTTATACTTAGACAGCCAGTCCATACCGACTATAACATCGAAACTTCCTAATTCCACTGGAAGTAAATCAATAAGGAATGGGTGGTCGTTTAGGATAAGGAACAGTTTCGGACTATTCGATTAACAAGTATAGACTTACCGTTAGCAAGTTCTATAGTATATATTTTGTTAGTTCACTAACCGGCATATTTTCTAAGGGTAAAACGTTAACAGATACGAAACTCCTATCGGCGCCCGTATCAAACAAAACTGAAGCATACTGACCGGAAACTAAGAATGTACCTGTTACCACGTTCGGATCATGACGCGCTTCACTCGATCCTATTACAAACGCGCGTCCCCTAGCTGCATTGGAGGTTGATGCTTGTTCTTGGTTCTGCCTTCTCACTGCACCCTGGTTCAGCTTGGGGCAGCATCTCCGAAAATGTTCCGTACTACCACATTCGTAGCAAGTACGGAGGTTCATGGTGGGTGGGGTTTGTTGATTGAGTTGTGGTCGGGTTGGTTGAGGTCGAGGTAGTTGGGTTGATTGTTGCGGTCGATTTACATTATTGGTGGGGGTTCTACAATTGGGGGCATAGTGTCCAGTTCTTCCACACTTGTGATAAACTACTGATTTACAATCACCCGTATGATGAAGATTACATTTCCCACATTTCGGTAGTGTCCCTTTATAAGCTTCTTGTTTCACGTTCGAACTGGTCATGGCATAATTTTGAGTATTCGGATGGGCTCGTTTATTTGAAGGGTTCTCTTGCATCCTTGTCCCAAAATCAGATCGTTTCAAACTCGATATTTCCCCCGGCATTCTTATCACACCACTTCTCATAAGATCAAAAGTAACAACACCCACTTGAGATACAGCACTTTCCAATGTTGGGTGGGCTACTGAATTAACTATACTCCTCACGGCAGGAGTCAATCCCCAGATGTAGTGTTCAATACGTTTAGCTTCCGAAGTAACTAACCATGGTACTAAGCGAGAGAGTTCATTAAAATGGTTTGTGTAACCCACATGGTCAGCACCTTTCATTTCCAAATTCCACAATTCATGTTCCAGTCTTTGAATCTCACTTTTCGGGCAAAAATGCTCTAGCATATAGGTTTTAAGTTCGGTCCATGACATACGGTTTATAGCATCCTGTCTCCTTATTTGGACCACTTTGTTCCACCACATCAAAGCATGATCCAAAAACATACTCGTAGAAAATTTGACTATACGGTCCTGGTGGACATTCACTAATATTAATCACGGACTCAGTCTTTTCAATCCATTTGACCAATCCGTTCGGTCCCTCAATACCCTTGAATTCAGTCGGTTTACACGATGTGAAATGTTTATACGCGTAATTCTGACGTGGGGGTTCGGGATTATTACGATTATTACCGGTATTTGGTTGGGTGTTATTATTAGCAGTTGTGTTGATAACCGGTATGGGGTTTGGACTCGTGACATTATCGGTGTTCAAAACGGTTTCAGGGTTCCCAACGACATTAACAGTCGGGTGAGAATTATTAGTATTTATAACCTTATCAGTATTCAGTGGGGTAGTAACACCAGCGGAGGTATATTAGCAGTGGCCATAGTGGTGCTCGTAGGTTCGTTAACAGCATTGTTGGCACGTATGCCTGCAGTGACTTGTGCTACAATAATGGGTATCACTGCATGCAGTTGATGAGCAATCATTGCGGCCACTTCCGCCTCAGACAAAGTGTTTGCTTTCTTCGGGGCCATTCTATAAAACAATCAATTATATAATAATTATTATCGTTCCACTATAACCAGCACAACATTACGATATTACAATTCACAAACACACAACTATGCCAAAGAAAACACATTTTTATTAATTATAATCATTACTGTACATATGCATCCAAAATTAGCGCATAGGCTTAACCTGGTATAGGCCAGCGCTTGTATATGCGTATCAAAACTTGTCACTAATTATAGTCTTAACCGCTAAGGGCCAGTGCTTGTAATAAAGCTAAACCATAAACAGTTCCCAAGTCAGCCCAACATTTTGTTACAAAATTGCTGCATGGGAAGTTAAAAGACTATGTACAACCAACTATACTGTTCTATTCTATTTATCCATACGTACAAGATAAACCAACCAAACAAGAACAACTATCACAGCTACCAAGATCGCCCTATCGCCCTATCGATCCAGCACTCATTCTCTTCACATCCCTCATATTTTGGTGTTGGTACCAAACATCTTCCTGAGTTTCTTGTCTGAATTGATTAAGGTTATTTATCGAGTGAGATTGTTCTACGATCTGATCAGTCGCTAAACCCAACCATGCGGAATCAGACAGAATAGGTGGATCTGGTATCGGTGCAGGTAGACCCCAAGTAGGAATTGGTATCTCAGTGACCTGGACATGTGATGTTTCTCCCCTATGGTACGTAGATTGAGGTGGGGGAAAGGTGTGCTCGGGTGGGCGCACTGAAATACGAGCGGTCTGACGGTTTCAAATAGTGGGTGGGGAAACATGGGGTGCTGGAGGTGTAGGGTCTCTCATCGGGGTCCGGTAGGCACTAGTGGCTCCCTGTCCTATATCATTCCTAGGGATTCCCTAGGGGGATATGTGTCACAACGGTAACCCGATAAATCAGGTTGATCTGTGGGTACCTGAAGGGGGACCACCGCGTCTCCTAGACTTTCGCTCATCTCCTCCTCTGGTTCCTCCCCAGTTTCCTCTTCTGGGTCCTCCTCCTCTCCAGGTAAGGTTGGTACCGCAAAAGGGAAACGATCCGTAGACCTCGACATATTCCTGCACAATGGTTAGTAATAAGAATATTATCCTACGATTATATTAATCATAAATTAATACATGCAGGTATTTATACACATAGCACAGATACTCGTGTATATACATATATAATTATTTATTATTATATTTTATACACATATGTTGCTGTTTTTATCTATTGGATTGTTTAACGACTTTTTCTCAAATTCCCACGTACAAGCAAGTCTGTTATTACGTTCCGGACCATAATAACCCACTTGCCCATTCGAGTTCATCACGAGAATCATCAGTATATATTATTTAATATTATTTTATTCCCAGAGCTAATCGAGCCTAAGGTTATATTATGGTATCCTAAGGGACATCCTAATTCTTTATAACCAATGGCTCTGATAACAACTTCTGTCACACCCCAACTAGGTAGTTGCGCAAGCGTAATACGGGAATGTAATAGATAACACTGGTATCAACTACATTGTTTATAAAGAAATTCAACAAACTAATTTACATCATATTACATTGGTAGGTACTAAGTTTACAAACTAGATGAAAATCACATAACCAGTTCACGGGCTTCTTATTCATTACTATGTATTTGCATCTATTCACAGCTATTCAACTTTGCTTCTAACACCAAGCACGTAAGCATTTCATTCCAACTTCGGCTTACCTGAAAAGCATGTTAAAACGGGTCAACTACGTCTAGTTGGTGAGTTTCAAGTTTCACGAGTATGAACAAAAATCAGTATACGAGTTCGTAAGGTTCATAGTAAGTATGTATATATGTATGTGTATGATGTATTATACTAAGCCACAAGTGAAACCGAAACGAGTTAAAACACATGGCCAACCTTGCCCATGCACTCCCGTTGGCATTTAACAGCCACGTTGCCCCAAGTATGTACTATTTCTAACACCACATAGCGTCATGTAATAAGTTTAAATGACAATGTGCAACTGGGTTAACATGTTCCGGCATACCCCACCGGCCCTGTCAGTTGGGTTTGTCAAACCGATAGTACTATCCACACGTCACCAACACGAAATTAATCACTTGTGTTTGTGGGGACTTTCAAGTGTTAGTACTTAAATAATTCACATCATCACATGTTTTCAAGTATATATGTATATTTAAACATGTTTTCCACCCCAAAAGTTCGTAAAACAGTTTAGAAAGTGGGGTCGTGAAACTCACCTTATCGTAGTTCCGGCTAGTAATACGAGTCAGTAAGTAGTGTGCCTCGATTATAGCTTAGGTCCTATAACCGGTATCGTAATGTTAATACTAGCAGAGTGTTTAAGCTAAATCGGGCTATATAACTAGTCTGGGTATAGCTGTTAAGCCCACAACATGACCATAGTCTTAGATTGTGACGTTGTACACTATGAAATGTTCAAAATCAGACTTGGCTCAGTTTCACCGTTTTCCGAGCCTAGCCAAGTTGATCGTTTATACTTTTCGGGATTAGGTACTATCACATAAACTTAAGTAAACATATTGATTGATAAAATGATTTAATTTATAAAAGAATTTTAAGGTTTCGGTATCTGGATTGATCGCAGGGTTCGTTTCCGTTTTCACACGGGTTTGATTATACAAAACGCATACAATCTACCCGAATTGTCCGGAATTCTCGTAGAAAGTTCGTTTATCAAATTCATACAAAAATAAGATATTTGACCACTTTTGACATTTTGACATACCGGTCAGTCCGTTAAACACAAAACTGTTGGTTTCGTTAAAACAATTATAGTTTAAATATTTGATTAATCATAACTAATTATGTACTTATATATAAATTATGGAAATTTTTGTAAAATAAATTAAAATATGGAGAATTTGATAAAAATAATTTCAGAAATTTTATCATTAGTTATCTATTTATAAAAATTCATTTAATGTGTTATAATTAAGTAATAAATAGCCCGTTTATACCAAACGACATCCGAAAAATCCGATAATTTTTCCAAGTGGTATAAATATCATCACATAGCCCCTGCAAAATCTACAGAATCTAACTCTTTGGCCAAAATGAATTTTTGTATGTTTTTCGGCTATTAAAACTCGGTTAAAATACAATTGCACGAAAATTACTTAGACATCTCCAAATGTTCTCAAACTATGCCAGTGATCTTATCCTAACATTTCTGGGTTCCAAACCAAATTTCATTATTTTTCATGAAGTTTACCTATTTTTCCCGAATAAACGCTAATAAACAGTAATAAATTCTCCAAATATTCTCCGTTTATCGAAATATTACCAAATTTGAATAGTGACTCGTTTAGATGATCCCTAATGTCCCTGAAAAGTTTGATAAGCTAACAAAAAGCATGTCACAATTGAAGCACAAACAGCCCCTAAATGAGTAATACGGTATTACCTTGTCGGTTTTCGGTGATTTTTGATAGTTAAAACGACTCTCCGGGTCTTGGGTTGAAAAATCAGAGTATCTACATATCATATAATATCAAAACAAGCATAAATCATCCATGGAACAGCCTTGTTAACTAGGGTTTCGGTTTTGGTTTCAAACCGAACTTTTGAACTGTAAAAACGTCGTATTCATGTTCTAATCCGCGTTTTTGACCAAAAATCGATATGTTTCTGCTTTGTAGACACGTTTAACCTCAAAACATGATTTTACTTGATTTTTATGGTTTTTGAATGGTTAAACATGTTTAAAACAAATCAAGAACTAATTTTTCATGTTTAAACTATGTTAATTAAGCAAATATTTTCATGAAATTAAATGGTTACCTTGTAGGTTTTTGGCTTGAGGATGAAGAGAATCAGCAGGTGATTGATCTATGTCGATTTTTGTGCAAAATATCTACTTTTTATATTATTTACAAGAAGCTATAAACTAAGGGGGGGTGTCCCCATTTGTGGCCGCAAGTAAGGGGGGCCTTTGGGCCTCCCTTTGGCCCATTAGTGTATCGTTTTGCGTGTTAAAGTTCGGTCTGGTCCAAAATTTAATTCGGGTTCGGTTTTTCGCAAGGAAAATTAATTCGGGTGCTAGAAATAACGCAAAAACGGTCGTTTTTCGACTCATTTTTACAAAATAAGAAAAACGAACTGACCCGTTTTAAAAATCCAAATTATTTTCATGGATTGCTTAGAATATGTCATATAAGTGTTTTATAAATCTTTTTCGGCTTAACGGATGCTACAATGCTCGTTTTGATGTTAACGATTGCGTTTAAACTTATAGCGTAACAATAAACGAAACCTTTTTCGTTTAAATGGTTTTAAACGTACTGGGGCCTAAATATCAATATGTTAGCAACTATAAAATATATATAACTCGTATTTGCCCCCTCAGTATATATACGGGTCATAATCAGTATCGGTCGGCTACTCGTTTAAGCACTACGAATTAATCGATTTATCGTTTACTTGTTACGTAGTGAATATAGTATACCTCGTTTTGTCACGAATATCACAGATATGTCATATCGTCTGGATAAGTCTTATCCGCTAGATTGGTATGTCTATAAATATGAGACATATCCGTTCATTCTACGTAGTGATTCATTCCTGTACTGATTTGATATGTCATATCCTTTGCACTGTTGAAGCTTAATGATAAATATAAAGTATATTAGAAAGTGAAATCTTATTGTGTTCTTTAACTCATAATGTTTTTCGCATGTTGTCTTATATAGTATATTGCATACTCGGTGTTTCGATCCGTACACGTCAAATAGGACTTTCGTAACCTTATTGGGCCTAGCCCAGTTAGGAGTTACCTCCACTAGAGGAGCACAAATCGGGTATTTGAAAAACCCGGGTTCGGGTATTGGGATATCGGGTATTCGCAATACCTGGGTCGGGTTCGGGTCCAGGTATTGCCTCTAAAATCCATACCCTATGTATCGGGTTCCGGTCGGGTATAGAACCGGGTATTCTAAAACTGGGTAATTGAATACCCTATTTTCGGGTATTGAAAAAAACATATTTTCTGGTTTCTTTGGGTCTTCTTTCGGGTATTTTTCGGGTATAGATTGGAATTTTTTAGGGGTTGAACTTTTTAAGGGTATTTTTCGTGTATTTTCCAGTTATTTTTGGGTAATTTCGGGCATAGATCGGGTATTTGAAAAACCCGCTTTCGGGGATTGGAAAAACTTGGTACCGGGTATGGAACCGGTTCGGGTTTCGGGTATTACCGGGTACAAATCTTTTCCGGTTCAGGTATGGTTTTGGTACTAAAATGCATACCATATCCGTACCCTACGGGTAGGGTTTGGTACGGTTTCGAGTATTAAAAACCCGGGTATAAAAAAACCGATTCCGGGTTTTTTCGGGTTCGGGTTTCTTGTGTACCTCTAACCTCCACAACCCCCAACCCATTGGGCCTTGGTTAGTATACAATAATAATGTAATAAATAAATCACGTAACTTAATAAGTAACGGTCGTACCTAGGGTCTACTACCCTACCTCCACATTCTCATAGGTTTTCAACATCACCTATGCAAAAGTTTGTAATAAATAAGTTTTATATATATTTATATATGCTTAATATATTAATAACATATGTGTATAACCTAAATGGTATATGTATAACATCTCGATGCACAAAATTGTCAATCGTAGCATAGATGTGCCTCCATGCACCTCGCTCGCTCATTGGATTTATTAGTATACAATAATAATATAATAAATACCATGCGTAACGTAATAAGTAACGGTCGTACTTGTGGTCTACTACCCTACCTCCACATTCTCATAGGTTTTCAACATCACCTACGCAAAAGATTGTTATAAATAAGTTTTATATATTTATATATCTAACTAACTATATAATTGTCTACTATAAAATCCTACGTGTCGCTCCCCACCCTCTTTCAAGCCACCAGATTGCTTGATTTGTAAATTACGAGATATCATTGACTTAACCAGTTTAGCCCTTAGACGGGTCATAACATCTCAAATACCAAATAACCTTAAAACTTGCCTCCCTCAATCCATGCTCACCCCAAATAGTCTTCTGGTTCGTCTTCAATCAAGATCTCCAACTGAAGAAGAGATGGAGTGAACCTTTATAATCAGGGATTTCCCCCTTTTCAATCGAATAATTATGAATCCGAATCGGTGGAGATAAATTGACGATGGTTGCATCATCTAAATGCATGTTGTTATCACCATGTGCGTCTCGAATTCCTACATGGAAGAGATCGAAGGTATCATCGATATAGGGTTTTGAAATTGTGAAACGGAAACAAATAGGTCTTTTCATGTTAAATTTTGGATTTTGGTGAATTATCTGACTTGATTGTTTTGGTAGTTTGATAGAAGAATAGCGGGTTATGGTTTATCAAAATTTACAGATTAATTTTGTTAGTATTGCCCAGCAATTATAATGGCAATTAAAGCACCTGTTGCAGCATGGTTGTTCGTTAGATTCTACAAGTTTCCAACTAACAAAACTTCATTATTCAGTTCTGGATATCTATTACAATTGTTTTGAGTTTTTAATATTAGATGGACATGTGTAAATATAAACCCCACCCAACGTTCCAGTATGAATAAGAACTTATTTATGTTTTATGCAAACATAAAAAGTATTAAAAATTCTGAATGTGCATAATTTATGATCAAACTTTTAGAAACTTGTGACCTGTAACGAAACTGATTTTCGACTGCAAATGCAATACAACATTGTTAAGGCCCAAATTTTATAGTCGGATCCGTGGTCAGCTCAGGATTCTGAATATGCTCAGGATCCCGAATATGTTCAGGATTCTCGAATAAGTTTAGTATTCTGAGTATTAATGCTAATAAATAGATATTTCTCTCTTGGTGTTGATTTATAACCGCATATATTAATTGTTGATTTACTCCATTCGAAATACACAGTTGGTGGTTACATAAAACGTGTGGAATGAGTTATAACCGCTAAGATTAAGGACCAAGTAATGGTTAATGGTCAAATATTGACTATTGTGCTGAAATCTCGCACTTATAGTTAATATTAGCACGTAGGAGAACTCTATTATTGTCAGGAATCATTTCTATGTATAAGGATCCCGGATTTATTGACAGGATTCAATATTCGGTATCCCCGATAATTACTAACTGTTGTATTATCCTCGAATATTTGAGGTTATATTGCAGATGGGACTACGTTTGACAAGTGACTCCCTAAAGAATCGGTCAAAGACGTGAGGAGTAACAGCTAAGAGACCAAGTCCAACATATAACTTTGCATTTAAAGCCATTAAACCACGAGATTAAAGCAAGAAACGTTTTTATTAAAGACAATGGCAGATTTCCCGGGATTTCAGTTGTAACTTTTTCTTTTTTAAATGGGCTGATAGACACGTTTAGAGGACACACACTTCACATTGATAGTGATCAGGACTCATTGTAACACTTAGTATTCGAGCAATTATCAGCTCCACCACTTGTAATCACCTTTTTTGTTATTAATAAAAGAGACAGTGATAGTTTTCACCGTCCGGAGGTTTTTTGTGCCGGAGATCCTCACGATCAAAGGCTTTTTCCCTCTAAATCAAATCATTGTGTTCATCATATTTTTTATCAAGCACTCTACCTCACATACGAATTTGATCAAAAATTACTTTGTTAATTTTGACCGAAACAAACATAACAGTCTTTTTTTAACTTTTAGATTTCTTTTACCTATTTAGAAATGGTTTCGGGTTGTGTGGGATTGGAGTTTCTTATTATCATAAGTTTCAGTTTTCATGTACTATTTTCTTATTTTCTTAATAATAACTTAGAATAGATTTGTTACCAACTCACCATCGTGTATTTATAAACAATTTTTAGGTTTTAGGTTGTGGGACAGAACATGTTCGGGCTGGACTGGATAGTGAATACGAGTCTCTTATTCACATAAATTTCAGCTTTCGTTTTCTATAATTTTTTTAATTTAGTAATGAAAACTTAGAATGAATATATTACAAGGTTACCCTAGGTATTTAAAGCTAATTTAAAGGTTATAGGTGTACTACCTATCCGGCATCCACAATTAGCAAATGATAGGTATTACTCAAACACTGAAGCAAAAGCATTGTATAAACAACTTGTGGGGGCGGATACGGGTCAAGGTTTCGGGGTGGATTACGGGTTATAAGACAGAACAGGTTCAGGTCGGACAGATCACGAGTCTCTTATTGCCATAATTTTTAGTTTTAACTCTCTGCTTTTTCAAATTTAGAAATATAAATTTGGGTGGGATTTTGTTCAAATAATTGAATAGTAAAATGTCAAAAAGAAAAGTCATTCATGGTATATAGCATTCAAATCTTTAGGGTTTATCTTTTAATACATTATATTTCAACTTAGTGAGCCATTAGATAGTATATAGTTTTCAAGCTCATATACGGATAATGTGGAATATTCTTTGTAATAAAGAAAAAGTGCTTCTAATTCATACTTAAAACCCACAATTAGTTAATATTGAAATTATTAATGTGATTGATTCTTTTCTTCTTCAAATAATGGTTGATCTTGAGAACTTCCTTTGCATTAGATACCCCATTAATTTCTAACACATGTTGTTTATGATTGATATTATTGCACATATTCAAAAATTATCAGCTTATAGCTTGGATTTGGTTAACTGTTTTTACAGGTTTTGAGATGGTTGCTATGAATACAAGGTGAACGAAAATGTTAATGTTGTAACAACAAAGAAAACATAAATCGGTCAAAAAAACATGTAGACTAAGGAAAGGTGTAATGTGTACCGGTTTGAACCAAACATTGGAATAACCAGTTTATATAAAGTTTTAGACTGATGTGTTTGTTGGGTTTCATTGGTGATCAGTCAACGGTTTAACAATTAAACCTGGTTTTAATTAAAAAGTTTCACAATTATTAATTATATTAATAATTGAATACGCAGCGGAATACAAAAACGAGTAATCACCATTTAACAAAACCATACAGAATCCGGTTACAAACAATACGAGCACGGTTCAAAACAATCCAAAGTAAATAAAATAATAATCATAACATTATTAAATTTACCTCGGTTAATAACTAACCTGTTGAGACACTGAGGGCTAACGGACGACGCTAGGTGACCAAATGAGATTAATGACCAACGTAGGCAGTGCACGAATTGACCGGTAACGATGGTAGCACGAGCGGCGGTTGCGGTTGGGCTGCGGCTTGGCTTGGCTTGCTGCTGCGGCATGGCTGCAGCTGCTGCGGCTGCGGCTGGGCAGCGACAGCAGGAGGAGCAGAGAATGAGAGGGAGTGGTGGCTAGGTTTTTTTGCTTATTTGCTTTTCTGAACCCTAATGACATAATATAACTAGTTAATCATGTCGGGCCACCAAGCCCATCCCAAGCCCAATCCTTTTAAAAGTCCATATCTCGTTCGTTAGTCGTTACCGGTTATCTAGCGTAAGCGGTCTATGTTCGTTACCCACGGTGTAACTCTCACGGGACACAACCCAGTCGGCCGTGTTGACTTAACCGAGCAGGTCCATAATTCCAACAATCTCCCACTTGCACGGTCTCTGGTTAAGTTGATCAACGCTGACACCCAGCGGTGCTCTAGCTACACATAGTTGCCCCCAACAGGTTATGACATTTTAAATTCATTAACCAAAAGATCTTGGAATACACTATTGCAAGGTAATGAACTAATAGTAATCATTGTCATCTATCCTTTCCGTATAAGACACCAATTGAACATTGAGACATGGATTAGATCAATCTCATATGGCGTTCAATCATTATCGTTTTCGTTCTCGAGTCAAAGTAGTCCAATCAGACACACGATAAGTTTGGGTGAGGCCTCACACTTTACTAGTTTGAATCAACGAACGTGCCAAGATGTCTAACTGTTACATATCATGTAAGAGTACAGAATCCCATCTTGATTACATAGAACTGCCACTGAACTTACCCAACCAATATTTTTATAGCCGGCAGTTACGCGACAGCGGTTGAAACTGATCAAATAATAGCCTTTAGTAAACGAAAGTTCTAATATGTATCTCAGGTCTAAGGATACTAAATGAGTATACCAATATCAAAACATCTTATGATTAAGATCCATGAAGATAATTTACATCCAATGTCATTCATAATGAGGTATGTGAGTTTGGAAGTCAACTCCTTGAGTCCAAAGTCAGAATATTCTTAATTTAGAATCGTTCCCACGAGTCTGACCAACTAGGGATAATTTAGAATACAATATTCATGTAAACGTATTAAAATGAACACATCAATGTTTGCATTTAACCATTAAATCGAAAGTGAATTCAAAAGTATAATTTTTTAAATGTTCATACATCCAAATACTAAATCAAAACAAATAACTAGCCAATCTAAGACCGATAGCATTCCTGTGTTGGTCATGCTTGTCCTGAGTCATCGGCTTAGTGAACGGGTCTGTTAGGTTTTGATCTGTGCCTACTTTGCAGATTATAATGTCTCTTTGTTCCATTATTTTCAGAAAAAGGTGGAACTTCCTAAAAATGTGCTTGGCTCTGTAATGAGATATGGGCTCTTTGGCCTGACCAATAGCACCTCTGTTATCACATAACAACTCGATTGGTTTGCGAATACTTGGAACCAAATCGAGATCAGCGATGAACGTCTTCATCCAAGCAGCTTCCTTAGTAACATCTGATGCAGCTATGTATTCAGACTCAGTGGTGGAATCTGCCACCACACTCTGCTTGGAGCTTTTCCAGTAAATAGCTCCTCTATTGAGAGTGTATACAAATCCTGATTGTGAGCGAGAATCCTCTCGGTCAGTCTGGAAGCTAGCATCAGTGTAACACCTTACAGTGAGCTCCTCTTCCACTCCTCCAAACACTAAAAACATATCATCGGTCCTTTTCAAGTACCTTAGAATGTTCTTCACTACAGTCCAATGAGCAACGCCAAAACTTTGCTGAAAACGGCTAGTCATGCTTAAAGCATACGAGACGTCAGGTCTAGTGCATAACATAGCGTACATGATAGAGCCAATCGCTGAAGCATATGGAATTGTTTGCATGTGGTTTGTCTCTATTTTCCTTTCCGGAGATTGCGATTTGCTTAACACTATTCCTTTAGCAATGGGAACAGCTCCTTTCTTGGAGTTGTCCATTGAGAAGCGTGCCATGACATTATCTATGTATGTGTTTTGACTTAGCCCTAGAAGCCGCTTAGACCTACCTCGGTAGATCTTGATTCCCATAATATAAGCAGCTTCACTAAGATCTTTCATTGCGAAACAAGATCCCAACCAGTGCTTAACTTCCCAACCAGTGTTTCCAATGATCAATATATCATCCATATACAGGATGAGGAATGATATAGTGCTCCCACTAGCCTTTCTGTAAACACAAGGCTCATCTTCATTTTTGATCAAACCAAACTCTTTGATTTTCTCATCAAAATGTAGATTCCAGCTGCGAGATGCTTGTTTGAGTCCATAAATGGACTTATTCAGTTTGCATACCCTATTAGGATATTTTGGATCAACAAAACCTTCAGGCGGAACCATATAGACATCTTCCGAAAGGTGTCCATTAATAAAAGCGGTTTTGACTTTTATTTGTCACATCTCGTAGTCATAATACGCGGCTATGGCAAGTAATATCCTTATTGACTTAGTCATAGCAACGGGCGAGAAGGTTTCATCATAGTCAACCCCTTGAGTTTGAGTAAAACCTTTCGCTACTAGTCGTGCTTTATAGGTCTGTACATTTCCATTCATATCGGTTTTTCTTTTGAAAATCCACTTGCTCCCTACTGCCCGGCCTTCGGGGGGTAGCTCAACCAAGTTCCAGACTAGATTGTCATGCATAGATTGCATCTCGGCGTTCATGGCTTCTTGCCATATCTCATATTCCGGATCTAAGACATCAGATTTGTAGTTAGTAGGTTCATCATTTGACTCGGCTACTAATACGACTTCGGGACCATCTAGATACCATAGGTATTTAGAATTTGGTATGCGAGAACTACTACTTCTGCGAACGCTCGTGTTTATGTTTAATGTATAAGCAACAACTTCTTGTTGATCAGACGCTCCAACTTCCTCAGCGGTTTCTTGTGGTTCTTGAATTTCTTCAAGATCGACAATATTATTTCTAGTTCCTTGATCGAGAATTTCTTTCTCGAGGAAGTGGCCCTTTCTTTTGATAGAAATCAAATTTGTATCAGGGTGGAAGAAATAATATTCGCTTTAGTTATAGTATCCGGCAAAAACAACTGTTACGCCGCGAGGATCGAGTTTGTCATCAGAATCACTGGTGACATATGCATCGCATCCCCATACTCTAAGTAAAGACAAATTGGGTTACGCCCATGCCATATCTCATATGGGGTTTGTTTACCTTTTTAGTTGGAGCCAGATTAACAATGCGGGCGGCGGTCATAAGGGCAAAGCTCCAAAAGGAGTGAGGCAAGTTAGTTCTACACACCATCGATCGGACCATGTTTAGCAAGGTTTGATTTCTCCTCTCGCTCACGCCATTATGTTGGGGTGTGCCGGGTGGAGTGAGTTGTGAAACAATTCCACACTCTTTTAGATGATTGATGAACTATGAGCTGAGATACTCTCCACCTCAATCTGGCCGAAGCATTTTAATAGTTTTTCAGAGTTGGTTTTCCACTTTGTTTTGAAAGTCTTTGAACTTTTCAAAAGTTTCGTGTTTGTGTTTCATAAGTTACACATAAGCATATCGACTATAATCGTCAATAAAATAAATGAATTATCTTTCATGGAATCTAGACATGGTTCTAAAAGGGCCGCATACAGATATATGTATAAGTCCTAACAGATCCCTAACTCGTTCACTTTTTTGAGTGAAGGAGTCTTTGGCGAGTTTGCCAGCTAAACAAGACTCACAATCGTCAAATGAGTCTAGTCATGTGGATTCAAGAATCCCTTCGGAGTAGAGTCTTTTAACCAATGCCTTGCTTATGTGACCAAGTCGGCAATGCCATAGAAACGTATCATTGATGCCAGATCTGATACGTTTAGAAATATTAAATACATTATTGTTAATTTGAATATCAATCTCATAAATACCATTTTGAGGTTTAGTCTCAAAATAAAAGATATCATTCAAGTAGGCAGAAATAGCAATACCATTAAAAGCGTACTTAAATCCTTGTTCAAAAAGTAAACAAACTGAAATAATATTTATGGTCAAACCAGGTGCAAACAAACAGTTATTCAAAGTAACTACAAGGCTAGGCGGACAAGCAAAACAATATGTGCCAATTGCAAGAACTGGGACTCTCTTCCCATCTCCAACGATGAGTTCCATGCTGCCTTGTTTCATTTTCTTCCCTTTTTCAGACTCCTTCAAGACATTAACGATGTGATAACCACGTCCGGTATCAAATACCCATGTGTTGCTAGAAACAGTGAAAAGTTCAATAACGTATATGGAAATACCTTTAGAGGAGCCTTCACCATCGACCCTCTTCTTTGCAGGCTCAGCTAGATGCTCGGGGCAGTTACGCATTATGTGCCCTATCTTGTTGCACTTGTAGCACTGACGCTCCTCGGGAGGCGGCGGTGGTACCATTGCAACACTCTTGTTAGTGTTGGTGGCATGCTTGGCAGCAACAATAACCTTCTTCTTCCTTTTACTGTGATAACCCCGGTTATTGGGTTTATGCTTCTTGACACCAGCAGATCGAACCATCAGAACCTAATTAGTTTTAGTTGGAATATTCATCTCAGCCGTGTTGAGCATACCATGAAGCTCCGGCACTGTCTTCACACATGCATTCATATTGAAATTCATTACGAACTGGTCGTAAGAGCTGGGAAGAGAGTTCAAGATAAAGTCCGCTGCCATTTCAAATGACAGGGGATAATCAGGTTTTTTCAATTGGTCGATACACCCTTTCATCTTAACGACATGCGCTCTAACAGGGGATCCTTGTTCCATTTTGCAGCTGATTAGTTGTTTCATGGTGTCATAGCGTTCTTGACGGGCTTGTTTCTAGAACATACACTTGAGTTTCTCAAGCATCTCACGTAAGACATGGTGGCTAGCATAATGCAAGCGACTTCAGCAAAGTCGTCATTATGCTTCTCAAGAACCTTTCTGGCAACAGCTGTATTGTTTTCAGGCTCTAATGGAACCGGTCCATCGAGAACATAGAGCTTCTTTGCCATTTTGAGAACAAGTCTCAAATTACGGTGCCATTCAAGAAACTTTGTGCCATTCAACTTTTCTTTCTCAAGAATAGTCTTGAGGGTGAATGAGGAGTTATTATCAGTTGAATCTCTTTAAATATGCAAAAGTATTTTAATTAGTATTTTTGATGTTATAATCCTATTATTATTGACCCAATTAACATTAATAAAATGGGACTTGAGAATCTGGCTTCCATTTAGTAATGGAAGATGTAGCACACAACATTAGTAAGTGGTTAGGCAGACTGATAACGATTGCCAATTATGAATAAAGCACAACTCTCGGTTATGATTCCTATTAAGACAACAATTGCCAAAGTAGATAAGTTTAGCCTCATCTATGTCCACTTTAGTCTTTAGACAGCTGTAGCACGTAAAAAAAGAGTAAAGTAATAGTCTCCCTAGTACAGTCACGTGTGAAAGGGTCGGATGTGTCAACGAAACCCTTTAACATTGAAGGGATAGACTAGAAAACAAGTGCGGTGCTGTAGCTCCAAACACTTGAAATATCGCAGTATGCCTCAAGTGTGGCTTATAGTATGATGGCATAGACTATTGATTTTAATATTGGGATTAATTTTAGAATTTACCGAATAGAGTAAAAGTCCAGTTTTACTGTATTAATTAGGACTATTTGATGAAACCCTTTCATCTCCCAGGACACTTAGTTTTAAATAACCTATTAAAACTAAGTTTGTCGCGATATGACTAACCAATTTTAAGTTAATAGAAAATCTGTTAAGTTATAAGTCTTTGGAAATTAAATAATGTTTAATTTGCAAAAAACATAATTGGTTAATTAAAAATTTATTTTAATATATTTGGTATTAGGTTGGTAGAATTATAACCTATTATAATAAAGCAAGCAACCACAATAGAAAACAAGAATATGCATATCTTAAATGGCCAATAAAGGTGATTGGCCTTGCTAGAGCCTATTAGCAAGGCCAATCGGGTCAAGGGGTCACAACATAAAACAACCTCACGGATGGACTCTTGGTGCATCCCGTCATCTTTTTTAACTCTCACTGACTTAAAGAACTCCATGAGCTCATCTCGGTTTTCCTTTGGGTCTTCTTCATTACAATATTATAAAATACATATAATGAAAAACCAAACCCTATCTATTACAATTTTGAACCATCAAAGTGGCCAAAAACCATTAAATAAAACTGAAAAATTAAATACAACTTTGAACCATCCATATGGCCAAAATAAAAAACCAAACAACCAAATACACAATGGTCGGGCAGATTTACATATTCAATAAAAATAAAATCGGGCAATATTTTGGTCAAATAAAATAAACAAAAACTTTGACTAAACCAAAATTGCCCTAGAAAATTATCTAGGTTAACCGTGCCACTTAATCTTTTTGATTGTTTTTCTTAACACATTAAGTGTTTAACATATCGACCCATAATCTTTTAAAACTTTCATATACTGTTATGGCAGACTTAAACCTCAAGTTGACTTATTTCTTTTGTTGGACAATAAAATACAGCCTAAAAGCAGTTCCTTAACCTTTCTTTCAAACCATAAACAAAAGACAACAACCTAGACCTTCCAATATTAATTAAGCCCACATTCTTAGTTAATGTGGTTTAGAAATTACAGATTTCTCATTGTTTGACCATAAGAGTCAAAATATTCATGTGTATCACAAGAAAAATGATTGAATGACTCGATTAAGATAAAAAAAAAACTCAAAAACCTGTAGATTGACTTCACTAAGTCAAATCTCAAACCTTCACCAAATTTGCATGTTAAAGCCTTCACCTTTGACCCGTTAACCAATATTAACTTGAAACCGAAAAAGAGATCTGCATCCTGATGAACAACTGGTAACTGGATTGACTTATACCAAATGACCCAAATGTCCTATGACCTGTTTGTGGGCTTGTTTACAATTTGCTGTAAACTGAAGCTGAGCTGCTGTTAAAACACTTTGCAAAATTACCACTGTATTCAAAATTACAGCTTATGAGTCCTATAAAACATAGTGTAAGTATGAAAAGCAATCCTTAGAATATTAATATAAAAGAATAATGGTAGTAGATAAAAAATTTCAAGATAAGCAAATATGTTTATATAGAATTCCCACAACAACATTTTAGTTGGTCATATACATGATGTATGTTCCAACCGAAATTGTCAATTACAAATAACATGTCATTGACATTAGCCATCATCCTTGTTATGCACATATCAGATTAAAACACTATCATACAGTTAATGCACATTTGAGTACATGAAGGGATAAAATCATATTACCTTTTTGTATTTTTCTCTATATGATTATTTGAACATGAGTCATAGTCTGCCCTGCCATTTGTATAAGAAGATTTCTGCCAATATTCAAAACATAAACTAATAAGTATCGAAAAATGATAAATAGTTTTAACTAGTGGTTTACCCGGCGCGTTGCACCGAGGCAGGTCGGTAAAATTAAGACTTTGGTAAAACCCAAGCGTTGTCGTCCCCTAGCGTTGAAGCGGTAAGTTAATGTGAATTCGGCCAATTTCAGTTGCGTGCGTTATTGTATCGGAACTAAAACAAAAATATTATAAATTTGAGGTGGACCAATGGGGTGCGTCGGTTGGTAAAACTCGATCGTTGGTATAAGTCAACCGTTCAGTCTACCCAAATTGGGTTAGTTTCAGTCACGCTTGTTACGGTATCGGAACTAAAAAAACAAAATTAACATTCGGTAGGTTTTTGTTATATTCGTTATGCACATTATCTAATATATATAAAACACAAGTTTGGTGCTGCTAAGCCGGCATTGGGCCATTTGGCGGCACCATACTTGTCCATAGCATTTTTTTTTTACTGTTTTAGTACAATAACGAACATGACGGAAAGCGACCGAACGCACAGACTCAACACCTCAACACTTGAGACCAACAACGATCGGTTTTACCAACGTTTGAGTTTACCGACCGACACCACCCCTTTGGTCCACTCAGTTTTTATATATATGTTTTTCTCTTTTTAGCTCCCGTACCGTGACAAACGTAGCCTAGCCGAAACCAACCGATGTTGTGTCTAGTCACCGCCTTAATGCCCAGGACCGACAACGCTTGGGTTTTACCACCACATAAATTTTTTTATATGTTAATTTGACGAATATATTTTTTATATGTTAATGGTGTCTATACCATAACGAACGTAAACGATACTAACTTAATTCGCGTCAATCACTGACGTAACGCCCGGTTCTACCAACACCCGGGTTTCAACGTTGATGTTTACCAACTAACGCGCCGGGTGAAAACCTAGTTAGGACTCAAACAAAGCGAGTCTACGCGAAGTCGGTCGGTTTCCGCTACGTTTATGATACCATTATTAAAACAAAAAAAAAATTGACACTCGATCGGTTTTGGTTGGTTTTTGTTATGTTTGTTACGATACTGAAACTAAAACAAACACGATGAGTCTACAAGATTTGGTCGATTTCTGTCACATTCGTTACGGTACCGAACTAAAACAAATAAAAATATCATGCGCCATTAAGATGACGTCAAGTGGCCTAATAAGGTACTTGCGGCACCAAAACTCTTATTTAGATTAAGATATTTAAACAAAAACAAAATAAAATAACTTAAAAAGGAAAAAAAATCCATTCAAGTAGAGATGATGAAATTTTAATTTAAGAGAATCGAACCTGCGTGCTTGCTAAGCTAGCCTCCTCTATTCTAACTTCACAACAAATTTAGTGTCAACCAACTCACCTAACACATCACAATTGTTTTTCTATCAAAATGATATGTATAAGAACAAAACAAAAATAATAAAATATTCAAAAAAACGTTTTGTGGTACCAAACTTCTTAATTATACTATATAGATAATAGGTCTTTAAAAATCCATAATAGTTTATATCTAACTTACCCTTTAGCTTGTGAATTGAACTTCTATGTATGTTTTACACACCCGTTTGGCAACTGAGTAGCAGGATCACTTAGCTTATAAAAAAATGGATTGTATCCTGTAACTGTAATACAATTACTTACTATGCAAATGAAAAAAATACAAATTTCATATCTTATTGAAGCCTAAAACCATAAACAAAACTTCAAATACTATATATCTCATTGAAACTTTAAAAATTTTGAACTTTTAACTTACCTTAAATGCCCTTGTTAGAAGAATTTTAGAGTAATCAGGACCAGGTCGTATGAAAACAAAGATGCAGAAGCAAGAGGAGCCTCTAACAGATTGATTATTCATATGATTGTATCAACCCGCTAAAATTAACTGAAATTGAAACAAACGTTTAAAAGCAAAATAAGTTCATAAACATTATAAATATATTGAAAACTAAGAGATCGTCATTTAAATTATTTACCTTCATGGTGGTGCTTGCCATGAGATCCACTACAACACCATCGAAATCTAAGTTGCGTTTTAACACCTAAAACATTCATACGAATCATAATTAATAACAATTGCGAATAATTAAAGTTAATTGATATTGAACAGCCAGCAACCTTATTTGAATTGAATCTGTGAATCGGAGTACAAAAATTGATAGGTTGGATTGTAAATTATCGCTTACAAATAGTTGATTGTTTAAATCAGATATCAAAGATTAGACAAATCAGACAATGTAACGATCAACCTCGGATGTTGAAGATTGATCGATTGTTTAATAACTGACATAAGTTTTGATAAATACCTGTTGATGATTGATCAATTTCAAAGAAACTCTGAGCATAATGGGAAGACAGTGATTGTCTTCATTGCTATGGTTTAGAATATCTGAATATTAGTAGGGAGGGGTGATTTTTGTTTTAAAGAGATTAAAAGGAAAAAAGAAAAAAAAATTAGGAAATGTCATGTGGCAATGTGAAGACTACTAGTGAATTATAAAAAGGGGATTTGTATGGAATCCACTCTTTTATTATATAGTTAGATAATATCAGACGCTGGTATATTTATTGTATCTTCACCCCTCTAGCGACGTTATCCGATACTTTATTGCTCTGGTAACCACTAATTGTCGACATTCATTAATAATTATGTGCAATCAATTATCAGTTATCTCTTAAGAATCTACCACCTTCAATTTCTTTGATTTGTATTATAATAGATAGATGAATTCCTTTACCGCTCAGTGCATCCGTCATCTACAATATGTTTTACCAACATTGATCTCGCATGTATGCTTTACACCTAATATTAATTTGTAGGTTTTTGTTGAATTTGTGTGGGTAATTTCCCACTCACTAATCTCTTATGGTGCTCTGCTCATCTCGCACCTTATTCAATCAGCCAATCGTGTAAGTCACTGTGATTAAACTTCAATTATTCTCTTTAGTAAAGTATTGAGGCCAGATTTCGTTAATTCTTTCAATTTGCAATTGGAACTTTTATATCTAGTGTGACATTCGTAAATTTCAAGTCCTATTTGTATTCGTTTATCATGTAAAGCGACCCGTTTTGTAAACAGAAAACCTTCGATATAATCAAAATGATGGATTTTATGTTACAATATTGTTTTATACTTGTTGGGTCTCAAAAACATACTTTTCGGTCCTTAAAATACCTTAAAACGCTTTAAAACAACTCCAGGGACAAAATCTGCAAATTTTGAAAATTTTGAATGTCTGGACGCCCACCACATCGCCATACGCGATGGGTGAGGACCATAGGTGGTCGCTTATCGCGATCCCCTTCAGTTCAGCAGCATCTTTGGTTTGTTGTTTGTGCTTTAAACTATATTATCCAATCCGATTTTTATACATTAGATCTCATGCATAACCCCCTTCAATATTATCCTATATATACAAGACCCTCTTCCTCATTAACTTCTGCTCATATTTCATTTTCTCTCTCAAATTCAAGGTTTTTTAAGGTGTTTTCTTTGTTCTTGGCAGTTTGACTTTCAAAAGTCAAACTGATCATAATACTTGATTCTAAATATCATATTTCTACTTATAAATTATGGCACAACATATATATATATATAATATACACCCCTTGTTACCTTTGGTGATCATTTCCCCGGTGTCGGTTGGTGGAGTGTCGGGCCTCGTAAGGTAAGGCTTCATGGAGGACTTACGTAGTCCTTGATATATATATATATATATATATATATATATATATATATATATATATATATATATATATATATATATATAACTTGTTTATGCTTACTAAACATGCTAACTTCTTCTCATTTTAGTTTTTATGTCATATATATGAAGTTCTATGGTTATGGGTTTGTAGAGACCAGCCTTGGTTTAACCGTAAATAGCTCTAAATCGATTTTCTCTCTCAAATTCAAGGTTTTTTAAGGTGTTTTCTTTGTTCTTGGCAGTTTGACTTTCAAAAGTCAAACTGATCATAATACTTGATTCTAAATATCATATTTCTACTTATAAATTATGGCACAACATATATATATATATATATATATATATATATATATATATATATATAATATACACCCCTTGTTACCTTTGGTGATCATTTCCCCGGTGTCGGTTGGTGGAGTGTCGGGCCTCGTAAGGTAAGGCTTCATGGAGGACTTACGTAGTCCTTGATATATATATATATATATATATATATATATATATATATATATATATATATATATAACTTGTTTATGCTTACTAAACATGCTAACTTCTTCTCATTTTAGTTTTTATGTCATATATATGAAGTTCTATGGTTATGGGTTTGTAGAGACCAGCCTTGGTTTAACCGTAAATAGCTCTAAATCGTAAACCGAACTTTATTTACTAGTTTTGTTAAATAATTGTATAAACATGCTTTATGTTAGATTTAAGTTTCTAAAATCATTTTTATGAGTTCCATGGTTATGGGTTTGAAGAATCTAACCTCGGTCTTAACCCGAAACAATGTCCGAACCGAAAACCCAACTTTTGTTTAAAGACTTTATTGTTGACTTTTGAATGTAAAACTTAAGTATCATCATTTATAAATTATTATACAATTTCTTTGATGTTTGGGCATGTAGTAACCATTCTTGGTCTTATTCTGAGGTGGGAACCGAACCAAAACGAACTAAACCGATTTCACTCGCTTAAGACACACAAGTGTGTTTTTTAGCTATCAAGACTTGTAGATTTATTTAAAAATACTTTATAAACTGATTTTAATTATTTTCTAAAGTACTTGGAATGGTGAATCCAACTTGATCTTATAACAAAGTTTGGAACGACAAAACCGAACACCCGCTTAAAGGACGTTGTTAGTTCTAAAACAATAGAACTACATACTTGGTTAAGTCTTCTTAAATTTTATTGCGTTATCTCATAACATTCAATATTTTGGAAAGTTGACTTTGGGTTTGACCAATTATCAAGACCCGAACCAATAACCCGAACACTCGTTAAAACCCGTTTTAGTATCTATTATAAAGGGACTTGCATTCTTGCATTTTAACGCACCTTATTACTTAACATAGGTTGAGTAAATATTAAGGGCTAGATACTTTAACCCGATTTCGAGCAAACTTATATTTTTAAAGGACTACTATTATAACTTCTTAATTATTTACATTTTAAACCTTTAACTCTAAATTGTTTGCATTTCTTATCATTTATTTTATTTAAAGACTTCCTAGACAACCTTCCTAATACAAGACTTCCTTTCATCTAGGGTTTGCTTGTTAACCCGCATCCTTCCGGTTACTCGTAATTTTATCAATCAAGTTTATTACATGAACGTGAGTACTTTCATCCCACATTTTCCATCTTTCGTTTTGGGGGTGATATTGCATACTTATTCAAACTAAATGTTTTATACTTAAGTCTTAAACCACAAACTTTATTGTATACTTTACTTAAATAAATGCTCGATTTAGTGTTATATGCTTACATTCTTAATTGCTAATGTGTTTATCGCTTTTGGTAGGTTGATCCATAAATCCGAGTATATTTGGCATCCCCTTATAAAAAGTTGGCGTTAATGTATTCTTATTAACAATTTCATTATCTAAATTGTTGTTATTATTTATTGTTTTGTATACAAGATTATGGAATTTCCTATTATATACTTATTGTTCAAAACTATGAAATTGTTCACCAACCTTTGTGTTGACAAATTCTATTTTGTGCAATGTTACAGGTTTGAATTTAGGTTAACTCGAGAACTTGAAGAAAAGTTTATCAAGACTATTAGGATATTAGCAAAATGAACAATATATTATTTGCTATTATTTGAATTCGGTTGTTGTATGAACAAGTTATGTGACTTTTATGATTTTATGAATTTAAATGAGTTTCTTAAATATTGTCACTTAAATAGTGTCTTGTCAAAGAACTTGTCAACGAAATCACCGAAATGAATTTTCTCGCATAAATGTGTCTCGTTCAACTCACCGAATCAGTAGAGAATATGAAAATGGAGCTTCGAGACATTAACGAACCACACCAGTTTCAGGTTCTCGGATTCACGTTTTGTGACAATCGTTAATTTCAGGCTAACTCCGTTATCTCCGTTAACTCAACTCCGTCAATTCAAACTTTAGATCACTGAATCTATAACGCACACCTCATTACATTTAAACTAGGGTTTAAATGACGCTTGACACTTACTACATGTGTAGTCTTTCGGGAATTGCACCGAAACGCAAACGAGTTGACGCAAACGATTGGTGAATAAACGAGAAACGTCAAAACAATAATTATGTGATAATTATGTGTTAGGATTATGTGTTATGTGATAACATGTTATATAATGTTAACTCAATGTGCAAAACTAAGTTAATTAAGCTAGAGATGTAACATTTGGAAGTTTAGGGACTAAAGTGTAACATGTTATTATTATATAATATTATCAAACCCTAGCTCCCTCTCCCACTTCTCCCAAACCCGACGGCCACTCTAGACCCCCCCCCCCTTGTGATCGGCCTCATATACACACATACAATCAATTATTCAAGCTTTTGATTGGAGATTAAGGTGCTAGGAAGGTATAAACGACTATCCCTTGCATCCTTTATACTTAATTTCGATTTTTAATGGGTTAATTGAAAACCCTAGGGGCCGATTTTTGTATGTATGGTGTTCATATGATTGTTGTTGATTTGATGATGTATTGATGATGATTTGATAACCAGTTTTGATATTATTGCATGTTAATTGTTGTGTCTTTGCGTTTGAGATCAAATAAAACCCTAACTATGTATGTATGGTGTAATTGATATGCATGGATAGTAGTTATGGTATCTAGAATGTTATATGAATGATTTGTGGTCCATAGATAGTTAAATTGTTGAGTTTGGATGCAAACAGTTTCTGGACAGATTGTGTTGTTGATGTTTGATTGACTGTAACAGGGTGTAAAAGTGAATATTGATTGAGATAATTGATACTACAGTAAACTAGGTTGAGTCTAGTTTCTAAAGAATGTAAATTTGCAATTTTTAGACGTGTAAAAGTTAACCTTTATGATTTTACAAAAACGTTGTGCAAAGCTGAGTTGTTAGACCTGCTGTTGGGTTGTTTTGTAAATGTTATATCTCATGAACTACGAGACCAATTGGGTTGGTTCCACTTCTGAAAGTTGACTTATTGAGTTAGGAACCTAACCCAAGTGGTCTTGCATTTATTAGATTTTTCGTTTATCTGAAATTTCAAATAACATTCTGTTGCGCATGAATTTGACTGTTATGAGTTTGCTGTAATGATTTGATTATTGTGAGAAACCTATGTGGAATAAAAATATAATAAAATATGTTCTGGAAACCTAAGACATATATGCTTTAGTGATGATTTTTGGTAAATTAATTGAGATGCTATGATCTGTGGAATAGTACAATCTTTCAAGTAGAATTTCTGTCTCGATGAAACTAGTTGCTGAATTTTGTGAAAGTTGCATGAAACAACGTGATTTCTAATTTATTATCGTGTTTTGACCAAATTGCCCTTGCGGGGAATAATTGCTAATTGATTGTCATGATTTGACCAAATTGCCCTCGTGGGGAATAATTGCTAGTTAATTGTTATGTGTGATCAAATTGCCCTTACGGGGAGTAATTGCTAGTGATGTACATTATTAATACATGACACGTAAATAATTGCTCACACACGTATCGTATCACAAATGTACTTGTTAAGGTCACACACGATTCACAAACGAAACATGCTGTGTGCATAGGTAATATGTGCCGGGTCTAGAGACTCAATAATATTCCGACACTTAGAAAAGTCTCTTTGTTGTTTTAGAACGCTAGAGAGAGTTTTTCTGTGACGCGCATCTTGGTGATTTATTTTGGGAATACTTCGCAAACAGTGAGTTCACTTACCCCTTTTAAACTTTTTTCAAACGCTTTTCTCTTGGGGGAGATAACATACTCCGAAAACGCATTTAAGATTTTGTTAATATAGATTATATATCACTTGTAAAGACTAAGTGGCAAACGCGTTAACTAAAGTCCTTCATTCACATCGAACCGTTTAATATTGGATAATAACTAGTCATTGTTGAGTAGTACTACTGGGTTTGACAAACACCACCCAACGCTAAACTCGATTGGAGGTCGAGTGGGTGTAATCTTGGCTAAACACATATCATGGTCGGGATAGACCTGGTGGCAAGGCAAATGATAAACAGTCAGCTTCGGTGTCGAACACTTAGTAATACTAGTTTTATAGGCTAGCTACCTATAGATATATAATTGACATAACACTATCTGGTAACGCAAAACGCTTAACGCAAAACCCTGAACGCAAAACGCTGAACGCAAAACGCTGAACGTAAAACGCTGAACGCAAACGCTAACGCTTTATTTTATTTGAACTCGTGAACTCACCAACCCTGTGTTGACACTTTTAGTATGTTATTCTCAGGTAGCCGAGGCGGGCGCGCGGTTTAGGATCATGCATTGCTTGAAACACTTTTAATTATGCAAACTTATTTTAAACTGTTATCATTGGGTTTTAAGTCGTCTTGCGTGACGCAACATTGGTTTCTATGGTTTTACGCTTCCGCATTTTATTACTCGTAAACGTTTTCATGGTTTTAAAACTTTGTTTTATGGTTTGATTATAACTAATGATTCCGATTCTGTTAGTTCACACCCTCTGATGGTAAAACTCCGTTAGTGGATTTTGAGGGTGTGACAGATTGGATTGGTATCAGAGCCATTGGTTATAGCGAACTAAAAGCTGCATGCATACTAGACTATAACCGCGACAACCCATTAGTTATAATGATACGCACTGCATATGTTTGTGTAGTCTTTGTAATCTTATCTCATTACCTCTTTCACTCATACGCGCGCATACACGGCTTACCTGTAGGGATGTCGACGCCATCCTCATCATCATCCGATCCGATGACTCATGCTCACGGGAAGGAACCGCAGTTACCTACCGCATCGCCACCCCGAGTAGTCCCGGAACTCGAAGCTCCCGCACCGAAGAGGTATCGCTTATCCGGAGGCATGTACAAAAACGAAGTTAGCTGGGATTGGTACCCTAATATGATCAGACGTATGATCTATCATGAACAAGTTCCCCCATTACCACCCCCGAACCATCCTGCTTACCCCAACACCCTACCACCCATAACCGAACCCGTAGAGCGAGTTCTCGCAGCTGTTGTTTCATGCTTGGAGCATGACGTGGGTTACAAGCGCTATACAAGAGCGAACGTTTCCGGACTGTTAAAAGACGGAACCGAGACTAAGGAGGAAATTGCCCGCATGGCAGCGACCATGAAGGAAATGCAGGAGGCTAGTGATCAACAGATGAAGATTATGAGAAAGATGCAAGCCGAAATAATAGACTTGCAAAAGCAACTCCAAGTAGTAAGGACCCGAAACGAGATAGCTCTAGAGCGTTGCGATGTCTTACAAATGCAGATTGCTCAGAACGCAGCCGAGCCTGAGGCAGAGCCTGAAGAGGAACCTGAAGAAGATCCCGAAGAGGAACCTGAGGAGGATCCCGAGGAGGAACCTGAAGAAGAACCGGAGGAAGAACCGGCTGAGGAGGAGGCACACTCAGAGGTGTCCTCAGATGATGACATCTAGTGATGATAACACCTGGATGGAGGGGTTGTCTCCATCCAAACTATTATTTTTCTATGATATTAAGGATTGGTTTTAAATACTTTGTAGCGAATACAATGGTTTTAATCATGAATTATTATTTGGATAAATATATGGTTGTGATGTGATGTTTGCTTCTTATTTCTTTCTTACCTATCTTTTTATTACGTGTATGGTGTGTTGCATATGAAAGAAAAATTCATGTTTAACATTTTATACTGTGATTCTAGGAAATGGCAGGAAGAAACGCTGGACACGGACGTGGTAACATCAACCTGACTGCAGCCGAACTCTAAACTCTGCTAAACGACCATGCGGTGGCCGCTCTAGCTGCACATGTACAGAACCAGGCTGGAGGTCCAATTGGAACGTGTACCTTCAAGAATTACCTTGACTGCAAGCCCAGTACGTTTAAGGGCACTGAGGGAGCTATAGGCTTCCTGCGTTGGGCTGAGAAGGCCGAGTCGGCATTTGAGATGTGTAATTGTCCCCCTGCCAGTAGGGTCAAATTTGCTGCTGGAACACTTGAAGATTCTGCCCTCACTTGGAGGAATTCGAACGACAGATCCTTGGATTGGAACTGGCTAACGCGATGAACTGGGAGGAGTTCAAAAACATGATGCGAGAGGAGTACTGTCCAAGAGAGGAGATTGCAAAGTTGGAGTCAGAATTTTGATCATTGAAGATGGTGGGTTCGGAAATCGAAGCCTACACTACCCGTTCTCACGAGTTAGCTGTGATGTGTCCGTGGATGGTAGACCCGCCGAGTAAGAGGATTGAAATGTATATTGATGGGTTAGCACCGCAAATTCTGGGCATGGTGACGTCTTCCAGACCAACCACGATTCAACAAGCGATCCGGTTAGCTCACAAACTGACGGATCAAGCAGTGACCCAAGGTGCGTTACCACCTAGGGGTTTGACCACTAAAGCCCGTGACAACCCGAGCACTGACAACAACAACAACAACAGCAACCCGAGCAGCGGAAGAGAAAGTTTGACAATACCATATCCTCATCCTCGAATCCCCCACAGCAACAACACTACCACAAGCCCGAATTCACTCGAAGCTTCAACAATCAGGGTCACAACAACAATAACAACGGTAACGGGCAGGGTTCGAGCGGATATGCTGGGAAATATCCGAAGTGCAACAGGTGCAACTACCATCATGCTGGCCCGTGTGACTGTGTCAAGTGTCTGAGATGCGGAAAGATGGGTCACAAGGCAAAGGAATGTAGAGGGGACCTTGCGGCAAAGGGTGCTCCTAAACCACCCATGACAACCAAGGGATGTTTTGAGTGTGGACAAGAGGGACATTTTAAGAAGGACTTCCCTAAGCTGAAACAGAACGACAACAATGGAGGTAATGGAAGTGGCAGTGGTGGTGGAAGCAATGGTAAAGGAAGAGCTTTTGTTATTGGGTCGGGTCAAGCCCGCAATGATCCGTACGTGGTGACTGGTAAGTTCCCTGTGAACGATTGTTTTGCTTCTGTATTGTTTGACACTGGAGCTGATAGGAGTTTGTGTCGAAAGCCTTTAGCCAACTCTTAGACTTAACCCCAACCCCGTTAGATGCTAAGTTTCCTGTTGAATTAGCTAACGGTAAGACTATAGTTATGACTCATGTACTTGCGGGATGTAAGTTAAAACTGTCAGGTCATGTCTTTGATATCGACCTTATTCCTTTTACGCTTAGTAGTTTCGATGTCGTGGTCGGCATGGACTGGTTATCCGAGAACCGAGCGGAGATTATATGTCACGACAAGATAGTCCACATTACTACCCCTTCCGGCGAGATCGTTTCGATCCGGGGCGAGAGAAGCGGCATGACCACCAGCGTCATTACCCTCATTAAGGCGCAGAAGTATCTACGAAAGGGTCATCCGGCAATTTTGGCGCATATTGTTGAGAAACCCGCGGAGGAGAAGCGAATTGAAGATATACCGATTGTGCGAGATTTTCCGGAAGTTTTCCCAGAGGATTTGCCTGGACTCCCTCCTATTCGTCAAGTCGAATTCCAAATCGAGTTGACACCCGGTGCAGCACCCATAGCACGAGCCCCGTATCGGCTCGCACTGGCGGAGCTTCAGGAACTGTCCACTCAGTTGCAAGATTTGTTGGATAAGGGTTTTATCCGACCTAGCTCATCGCCATGGGGAGCCCCTGTCTTATTTGTCAGAAAGAAGGACGGGACTTTACGAATGTGTATCGACTACCGGGAGTTGAACAAGGTGACGGTCAAGAACCGTTATCCTTTACCCCGAATTGATGATCTGTTTGACCAGCTTCAAGGATCGAGTTATTACTCGAAGATCGATCTGCGATCCGGTTACCATCAGCTTAGAGTGCGTGAGGAAGATATTTCAAAGATGGCTTTCAGAACACGGTATGGTCACTTTGAGTTTTCGGTTATGCCTTTTAGTCTAACCAATGCACCAGCCGTATTTATGGATCTCATGAATCGAGTATGCAAGGCGTACCTCAACAAGTTTGTGATTGTGTTTATTGATGATATCCTCGTCTACTCCAAGGACAAGGCTGACCATGAGGAACACTTAGGGGTAATTCTGGAATTATTGAAGAAGGAACAACTGTACGCAAAACTCTCGAAATGTGAGTTTTGGCTTCGCGAGGTTCACTTTTTAGGACATGTAATCAACGAGAATGGTATCCATGTCGATCCCGGTAAGGTAGAGGCCATCAAAAACTGGGAAGCGCCTAAGACTCCGACTGAGGTGCGGCAATTCCTAGGACCGGCCGGCTACTACCGGCGTTTCATCGAGGGATTTTCAAAGATTGCGCAACCCCTCACCGCTTTGACTCACAAAGGTACTAAGTACAATTGGGGTGACGCGCAAGAATCTGCTTTTCAACTGTTGAAAACCAAACTCTGTAGCGCCCTTATTCTAGCCCTACCCGAGGGAACGGAGAATTTTGAGGTACACTGTGACGCATCGGTACAAGGTCTCGGTTGTGTGCTGATGCAACTCGAGAAGGTTATAGCTTATGCCTCTCGACAACTACGGGTTCACGAGAAGAACTACACGACCCATGATTTGGAACTCGGAGCTGTGGTGTTTGCCCTTAAGATATGGAGGCATTACTTGTACGGTACCAAGTTTACCATTTACACCGACCACAAGAGTCTCCAACATATCTACGATCAGAAGGAGCTGAACATACGACAGCGTCGTTGGGTCGAGCTGCTTAAGGATTATGATTGTGCCATCAAGTACCACCCTGGCAAGGCCAATGTAGTGGCCGACGCTTTCAGCAGGAAAGAAACTGATAAACCCAGGCGAGTGCGAGCATTGCAACTCACGATTCATGCCAACTTACCCGATCAAATTCGTGAGGCGCAACTCGAAGCTTTGAAAGATGATAATCTTCCATCAGAACTCATGCGGGGCATGAACAAGCAACTTGAAACCAAATCGGACGGGGTCCAATATTTTGAGAACCGGATTTGGGTTCCACGATACGGAGAGTTGAGAACTCTAGTGATGGACGAAGCACACAAGTCCCGATATTCTATCCACCCTGGCTCAGATAAGATGTACCATGACTTAAAGGCACTTTACTGGTGGCCGAACATGAAAGCCGACATTGCCACCTACGTGAGCAAATGCTTGACTTGCGCCCGAGTCAAAATAGAATACAAGAAACCATCTGGCCTACTACAACAACCGAAACTTCCAATTTGGAAATGGGAACACATTTCAATGGACTTCATCACGGGATTACCTAAGACACCGACGGGATGCGATACCATCTGGGTGATCGTTGACCGGTTGACTAAGTCGGCACACTTTTTAGAGATTAAGGAATCGGACAAAATGGAAAGACTGACTCGCGTCTACATGAAAGAAGTGGTGTCTAGACACGGAGTGCCTGTCTCAATCATTTCCGATCGAGATTCTCTTTTCACTTCGCACTTTTGGAAGTCACTACAGAGCGCACTAGGCACCCGTTTTGATATGAGCACAGCATACCATCCTTAGACGGATGGGCAAAGTGAACGAACTATTCAGACCTTAGAGGACATGCTACGTGCCTCTGTGTTGGATTTCGGAAAAAGTTGGGAACCTCACTTACCTTTGGTAGAGTTTTCGTATAATAACAGCTACCACGCAAGTATTAAAGCAGCGCCGTTTGAAGCGCTGTACGGACGGAAGTGTCGATCACCACTCTGCTGGGCAGAGGTGGGTGACAGCCAAATCACTGGTCCAGAACTGGTACTCGAAACTTCGGAAAAGATTGTTCAAATCCGAAATCGCATGGCAGCAGCACGAGATCGCCAAAAGAGTTACGCCGACAAGCGCCGAAAACCTCTCGAATTTCAAGTGAACGATCGAGTGTTACTCAAAGTCTCACCTTGGAAAGGTGTGGTTCGCTTTGGAAAGCGAAACAAACTCAACCCACGATATGTTGGTCCTTACCGGATAACGGAACGCGTTGGTCCAGTGGCGTACCGGCTGGACTTACAAGCGGTACTCAGCAGTGTACACAATGTTTTTCACGTTTCGAATTTAAAGAAATGCCTATCCGATGAAACTCAAGTAGTCCCTTTGGATGAACTGCAAGTTGATGAACAGTTACGCTTCATTGAAGAACCAGTTGAGGTTTTGGATTGGGAAACCAAAATGCTCAAGCACAGCAAAATTCCAATTGTTAAGGTTCGTTGGAACTCGAGACGTGGACCGGAGTTCACGTGGGAACGCGAGGATCAAATGATGAAAAAGTATCCTCACCTTTTTGAAGGGCTGACCAAACACAGAAAACCGCGAAACCCGGCAAACCGTCAGAAATCACCGGAGGTATGAATTAAATTTCGGGACGAAATTTCTTTCTACTAGGGGATGATATGACAAACTGAAAATTTTTCATACCTTTTCAGACACTAATCACGACTTGACTCAAATTTTCGAGACGAAAATTCTTTAACATGGGAATTATGTGACAATCGTCAATTTCAGGTTAACTCCGTTAACTCCGTTAACTCAACTCCTTTAAATCAACTCCGTCAATTCAAACTTTAGATCACTGAATCTATAACGCACACCTCATTACATTTAAACTAGGGTTTAAATGACGCTTGACACTTACTACATGTGTAGTCTTTCGGGAATTGCACCGAAACGCAAACGAGTTGACGCAAACGATTGGCGAATAAACGAGAAACGTCAAAACAATAATTATGTGATAATTATGTGTTAGGATTATGTGTTATGTGATAACATGTTATATAATGTTAACTCAATGTGCAAAACTAAGTTAATTAAGCTAGAGATGTAACATTTGGAAGTTTAGGGACTAAAGTGTAACATGTTAGTATTATATAATATTATCAAACCCTAGCTCCCTCTCCCACTTCTCCCAAACCCGACGACAACTCTAGATCCCCCCCCCCCTTGTGATTGGCCTCATATACACACATACAATCAATTATTCAAGCTTTTGATTGGAGATTAAGGTGCTAGGAAGGTATAAACGACTATCCCTTGCATCCTTTATACTTAATTTCGATTTTTAATGGGTTAATTGAAAACCCTAGGGGCCGATTTTTGTATGTATGGTGTTCATATGATTGTTGTTGATTTGATGATGTATTGATGATGATTTGATAACCAGTTTTGATATTATTGCATGTTAATTGTTGTGTCTTTGAGTTTGAGATCAAATAAAACCCTAACTATGTATGTATGGTGTAATTGATATGCATGGATAGTAGTTATGGTATCTAGAATGTTATATGAATGATTTGTGGTCCATAGATAGTTAAATTGTTGAGTTTGGATGCAAACAGTTTCTGGACAGATTGTGTTGTTGATGTTTGATTGCGTTTAACGGGTTGTAAAAGTGAAAATTGATTGAGATAATTGATACTACAGTAAACTGGGTTGAGTCTAGTTTCTAAAGAATGTAAATTTTCAATTTTTGGACGTGTAAAAGTTAACCTTTATGATTTTACAAAAACGTTGTGCAAAGCTGAGTTGTTAGACCTGCTGTTGGGTTGTTTTGTAAATGTTATATCTCATGAACTACGAGACCAATTGGGTTGGTTCCACTTCTGAAAGTTGACTTATTGAGTTAGGAACCTAACCCAAGTGGTCTTGCATTTATAAGATTTTTCGTTTAACGGAAATTACAAATAACATTCTGTTGCGCATGAATTTGACTGTTATGAGTTTGCTGTAATGATTTGATTATTGTGAGAAACCTATGTGGAATAAAAATATAATAAAATATGTTCTGGAAACCTAAGACATATTTTCTTTAGTGATGATTTTTGGTAAATTAATTGAGACGCTATGATCGGTGGAATAGTACAATCTTTCAAGTAGAATTTCTGTCTCGATGAAACTAGTTGCTGAATTTTGTGAAAGTTGCATGAAACAACGTGATTTCTAATTTATTATCGTGTTTTGACCAAATTTCCCTTGCGGGGAATAATTGCTAATTGATTGTCATGATTTGACCAAATTGCCCTCGTGGGGTATAATTGCTAGTTAATTGTTATGTGTGATCAAATTGCCCTTACGGGGAGTAATTGCTAGTGATGTACATTATTAATACATGACACGTAAATAATTGCTCACACACGTATCGTATCACAAATGTACTTGTTAAGGTCACACACGATTCACAAACGAAACACGAAACATGCTGTGTGCATAGGTATTATGTGCCGGGTCTAGAGACTCAATAATATTCCGACACTTAGAAAAGTCTCTTTGTTGTTTTAGAACGCTAGAGAGAGTTTTTCTGTGACGCGCATCTTGGTGATTTATTTTGGGAATACTTCGCAAACAGTGAGTTCACTTACCCCTTTTAAACTGTTTTCAAACGCTTTTCTCTTGGGGGAGATAACATACTCCGAAAACGCATTTAAGATTTTGTTAATATAGATTATATATCACTTGTAAAGACTAAGTGGCAAACGCGTTAACAAAAGTCCTTCATTCACATCGAACCGTTTAATATTGGATAATAGCGAGTAATTGTTGAGTAGTACTACTGGGTTTGACAAACACCACCCAACGCTAAACTCGACTGGAGGTCGAGTGGGTGTAATCTTGGCTAAACACATATCATGGTCGGGATAGACCTGGTGGCAAGGCAAATGATAAACAGTCAGCTTCGGTGTCGAACACTTAGTAATACTTGTTTTATAGGCTAGCTACCTATAGATATATAATTGACATAACACTATCTGGTAACGCAAAACGCTTAACGCAAAACGCTGAACGCAAAACGCTGAACGCAAAACTCTGAACGCAAAACGCTGAACGTAAAACGCTGAATGCAAACGCTAACGCTTTATTTTATTTGAACTCGTGAACTCACCAACCCTGTGTTGACACTTTTAGTATGTTATTCTCAGGTAGCCTAGGCGGGCGCGCGGTTTAAGATCATGCATTGCTTGAAACACTTTTAATTATGCAAACTTATTTTAAACTGTTATCATTGGGTTTTAAGTCGTCTTGAGTGACGCAACATTGGTTTCCATGGTTTTACGCTTCCGCATTTTATTACTCGTAAATGTTTTCATGGTTTTAAAACTTTGTTTTATGGTTTGATTATAACTAATGATTCCGATCCTGTTATAGTTCACACCCTTTGACGGTAAAACTCCATTAGTGGATTTTGAGGGTGTGACAGATTGGATTGGTATCAGAGCCATTGGTTATAGCGAACTAAAAGCTGCATGCATACTAGACTATAACCGCGACGACCCATTAGTTATAATGATACGCACTGCATATGTTTGTGTAGTCTTTGTAATCTTATCTCATTACCTCTTTCACTCATACGCGCACATACACGGCTTACCTGTAGGGATGTCGACGCCATCCTCATCATCATCCGATCCGATGACTCATGCTCACGGGAAGGAACCGAGGTTACCTACCGCATCGCCACCCCGAGTAGTCCCGGAACTCGAAGCTCCCGCACCGAAGAGGTATCGCTTATCCGGAGGCATGTACGAAAACGAAGTTAGCTGGGATTGGTACCCTAATATGATTAGACGTATGATCTATCATGAACAAGTTCCCCCATTACCACCCCCGAACCATCCTGCTTACCCCAACACCCTACCACCCATAACCGAACCCGTAGAGTGAGTTCTCGCAGCTGTTGTTTCATGCTTGGAGCGTGACGTGGGTTACATGCGCTATACGAGAGCGAACGTTTCCGGACTGTTAAAAGACGGAACCGAAACTAAGGAGGAAATTGCCCGCATGGCAGCGACCATGAAGGAAATGCAGGAGGCTAGTGATCAACAGATGAAGATTATGAGAAAGATGCAAGCCGAAATAATAGACTTGCAAGAGCAACTCCAAGTAGTAAGGACCCGAACCGAGATAGCTCTAAAGCGTTGCGATGTCTTACAAATGCAGATTGCTCAGAACGCAGCCGAGCCTGAGGCAGAGCCTGAAGAGGAACCTGAAGAATATCCCGAAGAGGAACCTGAGGAGGATCCCGAGGAGGAACCTGAAGAAGAACCTGAGGAAGAACCGGCTGAGGAGGAGGCACACTCAGAGGTGTCCTAAGATGATGACATCTAGTGATGATAACACCTAGATGGAGGGGTTGTCTCCATCCAAACTATTATTTTTCTATGATATTAAGGATTGGTTTTAATACTTTGTAGCGAATACAATGGTTTTAATCATGAATTATTATTTGGATAAATATATGGTTGTGATGTGATGTTTGCTTCTTATTTCTTTCTTAACTATCTTTTTATTACGTGTATAGTGTGTTGCATATGAAAGAAAAATTCATGTTTAACATTTTATACTGTGATTCTAGGAAATGGCAGGAAGAAACGCTGGACACGGACGTGGTAACATCAACCTGACTGCAGCAGAACTCCAAACTCTGCTAAACGACCATGCGGCGGCCGCTCTAGCTGTACATGTACAGAACCAGGCTGGAGGTCCAATTGGAACGTGTACCTTCAAGAATTACCTTGACTGCAAGCCCAGTACGTTTAAGGGCACTGAGGGAGCTATAGGCTTCCTCCGTTGGGCTGAGAAGGTCGAGTCTGCATTTGAGATGTGTAATTGTCCCCCTGCCAGTAGGGTCAAATTTGCTGCTGGAACACTTGAAGATTCTGCCCTCACTTGGTGGAATTCTAACGTACAGATCCTTGGATTGGAACTGGCTAACGCGATGAACTGGGGGGAGTTTAAAAACATGATGCGAGAGGAGTACTGTCCAAGAGAGGAGATTGCAAAGTTGGAGTCAAAATTTTGGTCATTGAAGATGGTGGGTTCGGAAATCGAAGCCTACACTACCCGTTCTCACGAGTTAGCTGTGATGTGTCCACGGATGGTAGACCCGCCGAGTAAGAGGATTGAAATGTATATTGATGGGTTAGCACCGCAAATTCTGGGCATGGTGACGTCTTCCAGACCAACCACGATTCAACAAGCGATCCGGTTAGCTCAAAAACTGATGGATCAAGCAGTGACCCAAGGTGCGTTACCACCTAGGGGTTCGACCACTAAAGCCCGTGACAACCCGAGCACTGACAACAACAACAACAACAGCAACCCGAGCAGCGGAAGAGAAAGTTTGACAATACCATATCCTCATCCTCGAATCCCCCACAGCAACAACAACACTACCGCAAGCCCGAATTCACTCGAAGCTTCAACAATCAGGGTCACAACAACAATAACAACGGTAACGGGCAGTGTTCGAGCGGATATGCTGGGAAATATCCGAAGTGCAACAGGTGCAACTACCATCATGCTGGCCCGTGTGACCGTGTCAAGTGTTTGAGATGCGAAAAGATGGGTCAACAGGCAAAGGAATGTAGAGTGGACCTTGCGGCAAAGGGTGCTCCTAAACCACCCATGACAACCAATGGATGTTTTGAGTGTGGACAAGAGGGACATTTTAAGAAGGACTTCCCTAAGCTGAAACAGAACGACAACAATGGAGGTAATGGAAGTGGCAGTGGTGGTGGAAGCAATGGTAAAGGAAGAGCTTTTGTTATTGGGTCGGGTCAAGCCCGCAATGATCCGTACGTGGTGACTGGTAAGTTCCCTGTGAACGATTGTTTTGCTTCTGTATTGTTTGACACTGGAGCTGATAGGAGTTTGTGTCGAAAGCCTTTAGCCAACTCTTAGACTTAACCCCAACCCCGTTAGATGCTAAGTTTCATGTTGAATTAGCTAACGGTAAGACTATAGTAACGACTCATGTACTTGCGGGATGTAAGTTTTAAACTGTCAGGTCATGTCTTTGATATCGACCTTATTCCTTTTACGCTTAGTAGTTTCGATGTCGTGGTCGGCATGGACTGGTTATCCGAGAACCGAGCGGAGATTATATGTCACGACAAGATAGTCCACATTGCTACCCCTTCCGGCGAGATCGTTTCGATCCGGGGCGAGAGAAGCGGCATGACCACCAGCGTCTTTACCCTCATGAAGGCGCAGAAGTATCTACGAAAGGGTCATCCTGCAATTTTGGCGCATATTGTTGAGAAACCCGCGGAGGAGAAGCTAATTGAAGATATACCGATTACGCGAGATTTTCCGGAAGTTTTCCCGAAGGATTTGCCTGGACTCCCTCCTATTCGTCAAGTCGAATTCCAAATCGAGTTGACACCCGGTGCAGCACCCATAGCATGAGCCCCGTATCTGCTCGCACCGGCGGAGCTTCAGGAACTGTCCACTCAGTTGCAAGATTTGTTGGATAAGGGTTTTATACGACCTAGCTCATCGCCATGGGAAGCCCCTGTCTTATTTGTCAGAAAGAAGAACGGGACTTTCCGATTGTGTATCGACTACCGGGAGTTGAACAAGGTGACGATCAAGAACCGTTATCCTTTACCCCGAATTGATGATCTGTTTGACCAGCTTCAAGGATCGAGTTATTACTCGAAGATCGATCTGCGATCCGGTTACCATCAGCTTAGAGTGCGTGAGGAAGATATTTCAAAGACGGCTTTCAGAACACGGTATGGTCACTTTTAGTTTTCGATTATGCCTTTTAGTCTAACCAATGCACCAGCCGTATTTATGGATCTCATGAATCGAGTATGCAAGGCGTACCTCGACAAGTTTGTGATTGTGTTTATTGATGATATCCTCGTCTACTCCAAGGACAAGGCTGACCATGAGGAACGCTTAAGGGTAATTCTGGAATTATTGAAGAAGGAACAACTGTACGCAAAACTCTCGAAATGTGAGTTTTGGCTTCGCGAGGTTCACTTTTTAGGACATGTAATCAACGAGAATGGTATCCATGTCGATCCCGGTAAGGTAGAGGCCATCAAAAACTGGGAAGCGCCTAAGACTCCGACTGAGGTGAGGCAATTCCTAGGACCGGCCGGCTACTACCGGCGTTTCATCGAGGGATTTTAAAAGATTGCGCAACCCCTCACCGCTTTGACTCACAAAGGTACTAAGTACAATTGGGGTGACGCGCAAGAATCTGCTTTTCAACTGTTGAAAACCAAACTCTGTAGCGCCCCTATTCTAGCCCTACCCGAGGGAACGGAGAATTTTGAGGTACACTGTGACGCATCGATACAAGGTCTCGGTTGTGTGCTGATGCAACTCGAGAAGGTTATTGCTTATGCCTCTCGACAACTACGGGTTCACGAGAAGAACTACACGACCCATGATTTGGAACTCGGAGCTGTGGTGTTTGCCCTTAAGATATGGAGGCATTACTTGTACGGTACCAAGTTTACCATTTACACCGACCACAAGAGTCTCCAACATATCTACGATCAGAAGGAGCTGAACATGCGACAGCGTCGTTGGGTCGAGCTGCTTAAGGATTATGATTGTGCCATCAAGTACCACCCTGGCAAAGCCAATGTAGTGGCCGACGCTCTCAGCAGGAAAAAACTGATAAACCCAGGCGAGTGCGAGCATTGCAACTCACAATTCATGCCAACTTACCCGATCAAATTCGTGAGGCGCAACTCGAAGCTTTGAAAGATGATAATCTTCCATCAGAACTCATGCGGGGCATGAACAAGCAACTTGAAACCAAATCGGACGGGGTCCAATATTTTGAGAACCGGATTTGGGTTCCACGATACGGAGAGTTGAGAACTCTAGTGATGGACGAAGCACACAAGTCCCGATATTCTATCCACCCTGGCTCAGATAAGATGTACCATGACTTAAAGGCACTTTACTGGTGGCCGAACATGAAAGCCGACATTGCCACCTACGTGAGCAAATGCTTGACTTGCGCCCGAGTCAAAATAGAATACCAGAAACCATCTGGCCTACTACAACAACCGAAACTTCCAATTTGGAAATGGGAACACATTTCAATGGAATTCCTCACGGGATTACCTAAGACACCGGCGGGATGCGATACCATCTGGGTGATCGTTGACCGGTTGACTAAGTCGGCACACTTTTTAGCGATTAAGGAATCGGACAAAATGGAAAGACTGACTCGCGTCTACATGAAAGAAGTGGTGTCTAGACACGGAGTGCCTGTCTCAATCATTTCCGATCGAGATTCTCTTTTCACTTCGCACTTTTGGAAGTCACTACAGAGCGCACTAGGCACCCGTTTTGATATGAGCACAGCATACCATCCTCAGACGGATGGGCAAAGTGAACGAACTATTCAGACCTTAGAGGACATGCTGCGTGCCTCTGTGTTGGATTTCGGAAAAAGTTGGGAACCTCACTAACCTTTGGTAGAGTTTTCGTATAATAACAGCTACCACGCAAGTATTAAAGCAGCGCCGTTTGAAGCGCTGTATGGACGGAAGTGTCGATCACCACTCTGCTGGGCAGAGGTGGGTGACAGCCAAATCACTGGTCCAGAACTGGTACTCGAAACTTCGGAAAAGATTGTTCAAATCCGAAATCGCATGGCAGCAGCATGAGATCGCCAAAAGAGTTACGCCGACAAGCGCCGAAAACCTCTCGAATTTCAAGTGAACGATCGAGTGTTACTCAAAGTCTCACCTTGGAAAGGTGTGGTTCGCTTTGGAAAGCGAAACAAACTCAACCCACGATATGTTGGTCCTTACCGGATAACGGAACGCGTTGGTCCAGTGGCGTACCGGCTGGACTTACCAGCGGAACTCAGCAGTGTACACAATGTTTTTCACGTATCGAATTTAAAGAAATGCCTATCCGATGAAACTCAAGTAGTCCCTTTGGATGAACTGCAAGTTGATGAACAGTTACGCTTCATTGAAGAACCAGTTGAGGTTTTGGATTGGGAAACCAAAACGCTCAAGCAAAGCAAAATTCCAATTGTTAAGGTTCGTTGGAACTCGAGACATGGACCGGAGTTCACGTGGGAACGCGAGGATCAAATGATGAAAAAGTATCCTCACCTTTTTGAAGGGCTGACCAAACACAGAAAACCGCGAAACGTGGCAAACCGTCAGAAATCACCGGAGGTATGAATTAAATTTCGGGACGAAATTTCTTTCTACTAGGGGATGATATGACAAACTGAAAATTTTTCTTACCTTTTCAGACACTCATCACGACTTGACTCAAATTTTCGAGACGAAAATTCTTTAACATGGGAATTATGTGACAATCGTCAATTTCAGGTTAACTCCGTTAACTCCGTTAACTCAACTCCGTTAACTCAACTCCGTCAATTCAAACTTTAGATCACTGAATCTATAACGCACACCTCATTACATTTAAACTAGGGTTTAAATGACGCTTGACACTTACTACATGTGTAGTCTTTCGGGAATTGCACCGAAACGCAAACGAGTTGACGCAAACGATTGGTGAATAAACGAGAAACGTCAAAACAATAATTATGTGATAATTATGTGTTAGGATTATGTGTTATGTGATAACATGTTATATAATGTTAACTCAATGTGCAAAACTAAGTTAATTAAGCTAGAGATGTAACATTTGGAAGTTTAGGGACTAAAGTGTAACATGTTAGTATTATATAATATTATCAAACCCTAGCTCCCTCTCCCACTTCTCCCAAACCCGACGGCAACTCTAGATCCCCCCCTTGTGATCGGCCTCATATACACACATACAATCAATTATTCAAGCTTTTGATTGGAGATTAAGGTGCTAGGAAGGTATAAACGACTATCCCTTGCATCCTTTATACTTAATTTCGATTTTTAATGGGTTAATTGAAAACCCTAGGGGCCGATTTTTGTATGTATGGTGTTCATATGATTGTTGTTGATTTGATGATGTATTGATGATGATTTGATAACTAGTTTTGATATTATTGCATGTTAATTGATGTGTCTTTGAGTTTGAGATCAAATAAAACCCTAACTATGTATGTATGGTGTAATTGATATGCATGGATAGTAGTTATGGTATCTAGAATGTTATATGAATGATTTGTTGTCCATATATAGTTAAATTGTTGAGTTTGGATGCAAACAGTTTCTGGACAGATTGTGTTGTTGATGTTTGATTGACTTTAACGGGTTGTAAAAGTGAAAATTGATTGCGATAATTGATACTACAGTAAACTGGGTTGAGTCTAGTTTCTAAAGAATGTAAATTTTCAATTTTTGGACGTGTAAAAGTTAACCTTTATGATTTTACAAAAACGTTGTGCAAAGTTGAGTTGTTAAACCTGCTGTTGGGTTGTTTTGTAAATGTTATATCTCATGAACTACGAGACCAATTGGGTTGGTTCCACTTCTGAAAGTTGACTTATTGAGTTAGGAACCTAACCCAAGTGGTCTTGCATTTATTAGATTTTTCGTTTAACGGAAATTTCAAATAACATTCTGTTGCGTATGAATTTGACTGTTATGAGTTTGCTGTAATGATTTGATTATTGTGAGAAACCTATGTGGAATAAAAATATAATAAAATATGTTCTGGAAACCTAAGACATATGTTCTTTAGTGATGATTTTTGGTAAATTAATTGAGACGCTATGATTGGTGGAATAGTACAATCTTTCAAGTAGAATTTCTGTCTCGATGAAACTAGTTGCTGAATTTTGTGAAAGTTGCATGAAACAACGTGATTTCTAATTTATTATCGTGTTTTGACCAAATTTCCCTTGCGGGGAATAATTGCTAATTGATTGTCATGATTTGACCAAATTGCCCTCGTGGGGTATAATTGCTAGTTAATTGTTATGTGTGATCAAATTGCCCTTACGGGGAGTAATTGCTAGTGATGTACATTATTAATACATGACACGTAAATAATTGCTCACACACGTATCGTATCACAAATGTACTTGTTAAGGTCACACACGATTCACAAACGAAACACGAAACATGCTGTGTGCATAGGTATTATGTGCCGGGTCTAGAGACTCAATAATATTCCGACACTTAGAAAAGTCTCTTTGTTGTTTTAGAACGCTAGAGAGAGTTTTTCTGTGACGCGCATCTTGGTGATTTATTTTGGGAATACTTCGCAAACAGTGAGTTCACTTACCCCTTTTAAACTGTTTTCAAACGCTTTTCTCTTGGGGGAGATAACATACTCCGAAAACGCATTTAAGATTTTGTTAATATAGATTATATATCACTTGTAAAGACTAAGTGGCAAACGCGTTAACAAAAGTCCTTCATTCACATCGAACCGTTTAATATTGGATAATAGCGAGTAATTGTTGAGTAGTACTACTGGGTTTGACAAACACCACCCAACGCTAAACTCGACTGGAGGTCGAGTGGGTGTAATCTTGGCTAAACACATATCATGGTCGGGATAGACCTGGTGGCAAGGCAAATGATAAACAGTCAGCTTTGGTGTCGAACACTTAGTAATACTTGTTTTATAGGCTAGCTACCTATAGATATATAATTGACATAACACTATCTGGTAACGCAAAACGCTTAACGCAAAACGCTGAACGCAAAACGCTGAACGCAAAACGCTGAACGTAAAACGCTGAATGCAAACGCTAACGCTTTATTTTATTTGAACTCGTGAACTCACCAACCCTGTGTTGACACTTTTAGTATGTTATTCTCAGGTAGCCTAGGCGGGCGCGCGGTTTAAGATCATGCATTGCTTGAAACACTTTTAATTATGCAAACTTATTTTAAACTGTTATCATTGGGTTTTAAGTCGTCTTGCGTGACGCAACATTGGTTTCTATGGTTTTACGCTTCCGTATTTTATTACTCGTAAACGTTTTCATGGTTTTAAAACTTTGTTTTATGGTTTGATTATAACTAATGATTCCGATCCTGTTAGTTCACACCATCTGACGGTAAAACTCCATTAGTGGATTTTGAGGGTGTGACAGATTGGATTGGTATCAGAGCCATTGGTTATAGCGAACTAAAAGCTGCATGCATACTAGACTATAACCGCGACGACCCATTAGTTATAATGATACGCACTGCATATGTTTGTGTAGTCTTTGTAATCTTATCTCTTTACCTCTTTCACTCATACGCGCACATACACGGCTTACCTGTAGGGATGTCGACGCCATCCTCATCATCATCCGATCCGATGACTCATGCTCACGGGAAGGAACCGAGGTTACCTACCGCATCGCCACCCCGAGTAGTCCCGGAACTCGAAGCTCCCGCACCGAAGAGGTATCGCTTATCCGGAGGCATGTACGAAAACGAAGTTAGCTGGGATTGGTACCCTAATATGATCAGACGTATGATCTATCATGAACAAGTTCCCCCATTACCACCCCCGAACCATCCTGCTTACCCCAACACCCTACCACCCATAACCGAACCCGTAGAGTGAGTTCTCGCAGCTGTTGTTTCATGCTTGGAGCGTGACGTGGGTTACATGCGCTATACGAGAGCGAACGTTTCCGGACTGTTAAAAGACGGAACCGAGACTAAGGAGGAAATTGCCCGCATGGCAGCGACCATGAAGGAAATGCAGGAGGCTAGTGATCAACAGATGAAGATTATGAGAAAGATGCAAGCCGAAATAATAGACTTGCAAGAGCAACTCCAAGTAGTAAGGACCCTAACCGAGATAGCTCTAGAGCGTTGCGATGTCTTACAAATGCAGATTGCTCAGAACGCAGCCGAGCCTGAGGCAGAGCCTGAAGAGGAACCTGAAGAAGATCCCGAAGAGGAACCTGAGGAGGATCCCGAGGAGGAACTGAAGAAAAACCGGAGGAAGAACCGGCTGAGGAGGAGGCACACTCAGAGGTGTCCTAAGATGATGACATCTAGTGATGATAACACCTAGATGGAGGGGTTGTCTCCATCCAAACTATTATTTTTCTATGATATTAAGGATTGGTTTTAATACTTTGTAGCGAATACAATGGTTTTAATCATGAATTATTATTTGGATAAATATATGGTTGTGATGTGATGTTTGCTTCTTATTTCTTTCTTACCTATCTTTTTATTACGTGTATGGTGTGTTGCATATGAAAGAAAAATTCATGTTTAACATTTAATACTGTGATTCTAGGAAATGGCAGGATGAAACGCTGGACACGAACGTGGTAACATCAACCTGACTGCAGCAGAACTCCAAACTCTGCTAAACGACCATGCGGCGGCCGCTCTAGCTGCACATGTACAGAACCAGGCTGGAGGTCCAATTGGAACGTGTACCTTCAAGAATTACCTTGACTGCAAGCCCAGTACGTTTAAGGGCACTGAGGGAGCTATAGGCTTTCTGCGGTGGGCTGAGAAGGTCGAGTCGGCATTTGAGATGTGTAATTGTCCCCCTGCAAGTAGGGTCAAATTTGCTGCTGGAACACTTGAAGATTCTGCCCTCACTTGGTGGAATTCGAACGTACAGATCCTTGGATTGGAACTGGCTAACGCGATGAACTGGGGGGAGTTTAAAAACATGATGCGAGAGGAGTACTGTCCAAGAGAGGAGATTGCAAAGTTGGAGTCAGAATTTTGGTCATTGAAGATGGTGGGTTCGGAAATCGAAGCCTACACTACCCGTTCTCACGAGTTAGCTGTGATGTGTCCGCGGATGGTAGACCCGCCGAGTAAGAGGATTGAAATGTATATTGATGGGTTAGCACCGCAAATTCTGGGCATGGTGACGTCTTCCAGACCAACCACGATTCAACAAGCGATCCGGTTAGCTCAAAAACTGATGGATCAAGCAGTGACCCAAGGTGCGTTACCACCTAGGGGTTCGACCACTAAAGCCCGTGACAACCCGAGCACTGACAACAACAACAACAACAGCAACCCGAGCAGCGGGAAGAGAAAGTTTGACAATACTAGATCCTCATCCTCGAATCCCCCACAGCAACAACAACACTACCGCAAGCCCGAATTCACTCGAAGCTTCAACAATCAGGTAACGGGCAGTGTTCGAGCGGATATGCTGGGAAATATCCGAAGTGCAACAGGTGCAACTACCATCATGCTGGCCCGTGTGACCGTGTCAAGTGTCTGAGATGCGAAAAGATGGGTCACCAGGCAAAGGAATGTAGAGGGGACCTTGCGGAAAAGGGTGCTCCTAAACCACCCATGACAACCAATGGATGTTTTGAGTGTGGACAAGAGGGACATTTTAAGAAGGACTTCCCTAAGCTGAAACAGAACGACAACAATGGAGGTAATGGAAGTGGCAGTGGTGGTGGAAGCAATGGTAAAGGAAGAGCTTTTGTTATTGGGTCGGGTCAAGCCCGCAATGATCCGTACGTGGTGACTGGTAAGTTCCCTGTGAACGATTGTTTTGCTTCTGTATTGTTTGACACTGGAGCTGATAGGAGTTTGTGTCGAAAGCCTTTAGCCAACTCTTAGACTTAACCCCAACCCCGTTAGATGCTAAGTTTCATGTTGAATTAGCTAACGGTAAGACTATAGTAACGACTCATGTACTTGCGGGATGTAAGTTAAAACTGTCAGGTCATGTCTTTGATATCGACCATATTCCTTTTACGCTTAGTAGTTTCGATGTCGTGGTCGGCATGGACTGGTTATCCGAGAACCGAGCGGAGATTATATGTCACGACAAGATAGTCCACATTGCTACCCCTTCCGGCGAGATCGTTTCGATCCGGGGCGAGAGAAGCGGCATGACCACCAGCGTCATTACCCTCATGAAGGCGCAGAAGTATCTACGAAAGGGTCATCCTGCAATTTTGGCGCATATTGTTGAGAAACCCGCGGAGGAGAAGCTAATTGAAGATATACCGATTATGCGAGATTTTCCGGAAGTTTTCCCGGAGGATTTGCCTGGACTCCCTCCTATTCGTCAAGTCGAATTCCAAATCGAGTTGACACCCGGTGCAGCACCCATAGCACGAGCCCCGTATCGGCTCGCACCGGCGGAGCTTCAGGAACTGTCCACTCAGTTGCAAGATTTGTTGGATAAGGGTTTTATCCGACCTAGCTCATCGCCATGGGGAGCCCCTGTCTTATTTGTCAGAAAGAAGAACGGGACTTTCCGATTGTGTATCGACTACCTGGAGTTGAACAAGGTGACGATCAAGAACCGTTATCCTTTACCCCGAATTGATGATCTGTTTGACCAGCTTCAAGGATCGAGTTATTACTCGAAGATCGATCTGCGATCCGGTTACCATCAGCTTAGAGTGCGTGAGGAAGATATTTCAAAGACGGCTTTCAGAACACGGTATGGTCACTTTGAGTTTTCGATTATGCCTTTTAGTCTAACCAATGCACCAACCGTATTTATGGATCTCATGAATCGAGTATGCAAGGCGTACCTCGACAAGTTTGTGATTGTGTTTATTGATGATATCCTCGTCTACTCCAAGGACAAGGGTGACCATGAGGAACACTTAAGGGTAATTCTGGAATTATTGAAGAAGGAACAACTGTACGCAAAACTCTCTAAATGTGAGTTTTGGCTTCGCGAGGTTCACTTTTTAGGACATGTAATCAACGAGAATGGTATCCATGTCGATCCCGGTAAGGTAGAGGCCATCAAAAACTGGGAAGCGCCTAAGACTCCGACTGAGATGCGGCAATTCCTAGGACCGGCCGGCTACTACCGGCGTTTCATCGAGGGATTTTCAAAGATTGCGCAACCCCTCACCGCTTTGACTCACAAAGGTACTAAGTACAATTGGGGTGACGCGCAAGAATCTGCTTTTCAACTGTTGAAAACCAAACTCTGTAGCGCCCCTATTCTAGCCCTACCCGAGGGAACGGAGAATTTTGAGGTACACTGTGACGCATCGATACAAGGTCTCGGTTGTGTGCTGATGCAACTCGAGAAGGTTATAGCTTATGCCTCTCGACAACTACGGGTTCACGAGAAGAACTACACGACCCATGATTTGGAACTCGGAGCTGTGGTGTTTGCCCTTAAGATATGGAGGCATTACTTGTACGGTACCAAGTTTACCATTTACACCGACCACAAGAGTCTCCAACATATCTACGATCAGAAGGAGCTGAACATGCGACAGCGTCGTTGGGTCGAGCTGCTTAAGGATTATGATTGTGCCATCAAGTACCACCCTGGCAAGGCCAATGTAGTGGCCGACGCTCTCAGCATGAAAGAAACTGATAAACCCATGCGAGTGCGAGCATTGCAACTCACAATTCATGCCAACTTACCCGATCAAATTCGTGAGGCGCAACTCGAAGCTTTGAAAGATGATAATCTTCCATCAGAACTCATGCGGGGCATGAACAAGCAACTTGAAACCAAATCGGACGGGGTCCAATATTTTGAGAACCGGATTTGGGTTCCACGATACGGAGAGTTGAGAACTCTAGTGATGGACGAAGCACACAAGTCCCGATATTCTATCCACCCTGGCTCAGATAAGATGTACCATGACTTAAAGGCACTTTACTGGTGGCCGAACATGAAAGCCGACATTGCCACCTACGTAAGCAAATGCTTGACTTGCGCCCGAGTCAAAATAGAATACCAGAAACCATCTGGCCTACTACAACAACCGAAACTTCCAATTTGGAAATGGGAACACATTTCAATAGACTTCATCACGGGATTACCTAAGACACCGACGGGATGCGATACCATCTGGGTGATCGTTGACCGGTTGACTAAGTCGGCACACTTTTTAGCGATTAAGGAATCGGACAAAATGGAAAGACTGACTCGCGTCTACATGAAAGAAGTGGTGTCTAGACACGGAGTGCCTGTCTCAATCATTTCCGATCGAGATTCTCTTTTCACTTCGCACTTTTGGAAGTCACTACAGAGCGCACTAGGCACCTGTTTTGATATGAGCACAGCATACCATCCTCAGACGGATGGGCAAAGTGAACGAACTATTCAGACCTTAGAGGACATGCTGCGTGCCTCTGTGTTGGATTTCGGAAAAAGTTGGGAACCTCACTTACCTTTGGTAGAGTTTTCGTATAATAACAGCTACCACGCAAGTATTAAAGCAGCGCCGTTTGAAGCGCTGTACGTGTAACGATTCCGACGAAACCAGGTATACCCTAACCGGTAGACGTTAGTTAGGTCATATGTAATGTCGGGTACATGAGTTACCATGGTAATTATACGAGAATACATGGTTCATTGTATTGATTGTATGTGAATATATAATTCACCGTATTGAATATGCGATCAAACGATCGATAGTTATTGAAACCCGAATGAATCGAGGGTTCAATTATAGACGAGATATATGATATTTAGTGATGTTACGAAGTATTAAAGCTTCGGGGTAAGTGGATTAAAGCACAGAAAAAGGATTTCGATTTAATAGTACGTCGGTACGTTAAACGAAACCTTTAATACCAAACCGAGCAAGAGACGATCGATCAAGCCGAAAAAGATGCGTAATAACTAATACTATGATGTTTTAAGTTAATAAATATCATGGTTTAAGTTTTAAATCGGTTTTATATAAATTTCATTTTTTAGCCGAAAAACAACCGTTTTGGCCTCGTTTTAAGCCGAATTAAACGTTTAACCGAGAAACGAACTGAACCAGATTATCCAAAACATTATCCGGATATCCGAAATCCAAACATGTGACCTAGAATGGAGAGGTGGGCCCCACCCCACCCTCCGTGAGTTCCGATCGGTATAGGGGGGGGGATTATACCCCATTTCAATTCTTTTTTCTACATCAAAACATTCAAGATCATCAAATCCTCTCAACTCCTTGATCAAAAACTGAGACTTTTAACAAGAAAAACCAAGGTAAAGATCGAATTATATACGTTTCCATCTTCGTTTCTTGAGTTTGTTTGCAAGAAAATGAGGTTTCAAAGATGAAAACCGATTCTTGCATGATCAAGTGATGTATACGGGTTATACAAGGGATCTTGGTCCAAGAAATGAGTTAAACGAATCAAAAACGAATTTTTACGGTTAAATCTTTGTTTTTAGTATCATAACCGTAACCATGAAAGAAATGGCTTGATCATGAGTGTAATGTGACATTCATGATAAAACGAGGTATACTATATTCTTTACGTAACAAGTAAACGATAAATCGGTTAATTCGTAGTGCTTAAACGAGTAACCGACCGATACTAATTATGACCCGTATATATACTGAGGGGTCATATACGAGTTATATATATGTTATAGAGGCTAACATATTGATATTTAGGCCTCGGTACGTTTAAAACTCTTTAAACGAAAAAGGTTTCGTTTATCGATACGCTATAAGCTTAAACGCAATCGTTAATGTCAAAACAAGCATTGTAGCATCCGTTAAGCCGAAAAAGATTTATAAAACACTTATATGACATGTTCTAAGCCATCCGTGAAAATATTTTGGAATTTTACAACGAGTCAGTACGTTTTTCTTATTTTACAAAAACAAGCTGAAAAACACACGTTTTTACGTTATTTCTCACACCCGAATTAATTTTCTTGCGAAAAACCGAACCCGAACTAAACTTAAAATGGGCTTTTCATGTTTGGGCTGGTATATATATAATTGATGGGCCAAAACAGCCCATTAAGGCTCCATTTAGCATTCCGATCGGAACAGCCACACACACACATTTCTTTTTAAATAACTTATTACCTAAGACTTTTTATTCATTATAACATATCACAAAATTTCAAGTCCAGCAGCAGCTCTGTTCTTCCAAACCCCTGCCCAAAACCCTAAGGTAAGCTCAAAATATATAAAGATTGAACCAAGTTTAATGCATATAATTAACTTATAAACATGTTTTAGTTAATGTTAAACATGTTTAACCATCCAAAAACCCTAAAAATCAACTAAAATTATGTTTTGATGTTAAACATGTTTACAAACCTGGAACATATACTTTTTTGGTCAAAGACGCGGATTAGAACATGTATACAACGTTTTTACGGTTAGAAAGTTCGGTTTGAACCCAAAACCGAAACCCTAATTATCAAGGCTGTTACATGGATGATTTATGCTTGGTTTGATGTTATATGATATGTAGATATACTGAGTTTGCAACCCGAGACCCGGAAAGTCGTTTAAGCTAGCAAAATTCATCGAAAACCGACAAGGTAAACCCGTAATACTCGTTTAGGGGCTGTTTAGTATTAGGTTGTGACGTGCTTGTTGTTAGCTTGTGAAAATTTGCAGGGACATTAGGGATCATATAAATGAGTCCCTGTTCATATTTGGTAATTTTTCAAAAAACGGAGAATATTTGGTGAATTTATTCCCGTTTATGAGCGTTTATTTGGGAAAAATAGCTAAACATATTGAAAAATTATGAAACTTGGTTTTGGAGTTTGATATGGGATGGTAAGATCACTGGTAAAGTTTGGGAATCATTGGAAATGCCTAAGTATGGTTTGTACGATCATGGTTTAACCGAATTTTAACAGCCGAAAAACGCACAAAAAGGCATTTTGTCAAAAGAGTTAAGTTCTGGAAATTTTGCAGGGGCTATGTAATGACATTGAGGCCATTGGTAAAAATTATCGGATTTTTCGGAGGTCGTTTGATATAAACGGGCCATTTATTACACGATTATAACCAATAAAATGAATTTTTATAAATAAATAAATAATCATAAAATTTCTGAAAATATTTTTATAAAATTCTCCATGTCTTATCGTATTTTTACAAAAATTTACATAATTTATATATAATTACATATTTAGTTATGATTTATCAAAGATTTAAATTATAATTGTTTTAACGAAACCGGCAGTTTTGTGTTTAACGGACTGACTGGTATGTCAAAATATCAAAAGTGGTCAAATATCATATTTTTGAATGATATTAATAAAAACAAACTTTTTACGAAAATTCCGGACAATTCGGGTGGATTGTGCGCGTTTTGTATAATCAAACCCGTGTGAAAACGGATTCGAGCCCTGCAATCAAACCAGATACCGAAACTTTAAAATTCTTTCATAAATCAACTTATTTTATCAATCAATATATTTACTTAAGTTTTATGTGATCTTACCTAATCCCGAAACGTATAAACGATCAACTGAGCTAGGCTCGGAAAACGGTGAAACTGAGCCAAATCCAGTTTTAAACATTTCATGGTATACAACGTCACAATCTAAGACTATGGTCATGTTCTGGGCCTAACAGCTATACCCAGATTATCTATACAGCCCGACTTAGCTTAAACACTGTACTAGTAATAACAATACGATACCGTTTATAGGAATCAGGCTATAAACGAGACATCTGACTATTTGATACGTGATTTCTGTGCGAACTACGATAAGGTGAGTTTCACGACCCCCACTTTCTAAACTGTTTTACGAACTTTTGGGGTGAAAAGCATGTTTACATATACTGATATACTTGAAAACGTGTGATGATGTGGATTATCTAAGTACTAACACTTGACAAGTCCCCACAAACACAAGTGATTAACTTCGTGCCGGTGGCGTGTGGATAGTACTATCGGTTTGACAAACCCAACTGTGACAGAGCCGGTGGGGTAAGCCGGAACATATGTAAAAACCAGTTGCACATTGTCATTATATATTTACATACTGCTATGTGGTGTTAGACATAGTACATACATGGGGCAAATTGGCTGTTAAATGCCAACAGGAGTGCATGGGCAGGAGAGGCCATGCAGTATAGCTCGTTTCGGTTTCACTTGTGGCTTAGTATAATGCATCATACACAGACATATATACATACACACTGTAAACTTTACGAACTCGTGAACTGATTTCATTGATACTCGTGAAACTTGAAACTCACCAACTAGACGTAGTTGACCCGTTTTAACATGCTTTTCAGGTAAAGCAAAAGTGGAATGATTTGCTTACATGCTTGGTGTTAGAAAGACAAGTTGAATAGCTGTGAATAGACGCTGATATAATACTGTTTTAGAAGCTCGTAAACCGGTTATGTGTTTTTCACCTAGTTTGTAAACATAGTACCTACCCATGTAATATGATGTAAATTAGCTGTTGAATTTTCTTTATAAACAATGTTGTTGATACCAGTGTTATCTGTTACATTCCCGTATTACGCTTCCGCAACTACCTAGTCGGGGTGTGACAGAAGTTGGTATCAGAGCCATTGGTTATAAAGAATTAGGATGTCCCTTAGGATACCCTAAGATAACCGTAGGCTCGATTAACTCTGGGAATAAAATAATATTAATTAATATACACCAATGATTCTCGTGATGAACGCGAATGGACAAGTGGGTTATTATGGTCCGGAACGTAATAACAGACTTGTTTGTACGAGGAAATTCGAGAAGAAGTCGATAAACAATCGAATAGGTAAAAACAGCAACATATGTGTATATAAACGATTATTTGTGCTTATGTGTATAAATACCTGCACGTATCTTACTATGATTAATATAGAAGGATATTATTCTTATCACTAACCATTGTGCAGGAATATGTCAAGATCCATTGATCGTGTACCTAATACCCTACCAACAAGGCCTGAGGAGGAGGAGGAGGATCCGGAGGAAGAAACTGAGGAAGAACCAGAGGAGATAGGAGAAGGTACAGATGCGGTAATTCCTTACGAGGTACCCGCGGATCAACCCGACTTATCGGGTTATCGTTGTGACACCTATCCCCCTAGGGAATCCCCTAGGAATGTAGTAGAACAGGGAGCTACTAGCGCTTATCGTTCACCTGTTAGAGCACCCAGATCCCCTACTCCACCTGTACAGCATACACCAGTACCTCCACCCACTATTAGAAACCGTCAGACCGCTCGTATTTCAGTGCGTCCACCTGAGCACACTTCTTTCCCACCTCGATCTACGTACCATAGGGGAGAAACATCGCGTGTCCGGGTAACAGAGATACCTGTTCCTACTTGGGGTTTACCCGCCCCGGTACCCGAGCCACCCTGTCATTCTGATTCAGCATGGTTTGGTTTAGCAACTGATCAGCTCTTAGAACACTCACACATGATAAATAGTCTAAACCAGCATAGACACGATATGTATGATCACATGAGGTATATGCAGCAGGAAATCAGAATTGTACAAAGATCCAGTGCTGACAGCCACGGGCGTCAGGATCGAGCGATGATACTACTGGGGGCGTGTTTAGCGGTTAATGCGGCCCTAGTGGCTGCTGTTGTTTGGTTGTGGTTCCATGTTACAAAGAATGGATAGGACCTAGTAGTCTGGTCTTATGTATATAGTCTTTTGATATCCCAAGTAGTATTTTGTACAGCATGTTGGGCTGACTTGGGAGTTGTTGGTGGTTTAGTACTATCTCAAGCACTGGCCCTTATCGGGTTAAGTCTACATGTCACTTAGTGACAAATTTTGATACGCATATACAAGCGCTGGCCTATACCAGGTTAAGCCTATGCGCTAATTTTGGATGCATATGTACAGTAATGATTATAATTAATACAAACGTGTTTTCTTTGGCATAGTTATGTGTTGTGAAAGTGTGATATCGTAAAGTTGTGCTGGTCATGGTGAAACGATGTTGATTATTACATAATTGATTATTTTATAGAATGGCCCCAAAGAAAACAAACACTTTGTCTGAGGCGGAAGTGGCCGCAATGATTGCTCGTCAACTACAAGCAGTGATACCAACCATTGTAGCCCAAGTCACTGCAGGCATACGTGCTAACAATATTGTTAATCAACCTACGAGCACCACCACGGCCACTGTTAATACACCTCCGCCGGACACTAATGTAGCCCCGGGTGTTACTACCCCGGTGAATACTGATACTGTCATAAATAATAATAACACTCTCCCAACTATGAATGTCACTGGGAACCCGGAACCTGTTGTGCACCCTGATAATATCCCGAACCCGAACCCTGTACCGGTTGTTAACACAACTAATAATAATAACTGAGAACCCCCGCGTCAGGAGTACTCATACAAACAATTTACATCATGTAAACCGATTGAGTTTAAGGGTATTGAAGGACCTAGCGGGCTAGTCAAATGGATAGAAAAGACCGAATCAGTAATTAATATCAGTGAGTGTCCACCGAACCGCGTAGTCAAATTTGCTACCAGTATGTTTCTAGACCAAGCGCTGATGTGGTGGAATACAGTAGTCCAAATAAGGGGACAAGATGCCATTAATCGTATGTCATGGACTGAATTAAAAACCCTCATGTTAGAGCATTTTTGTCCTAAAAGTGAGATTCAGAGGTTGGAACACGAGTTATGGAATCTGGAAATGAAAGGAGCGGATCATGTGGGATACACGAATCATTTTAACGAACTGTCCCGCTTAGTCCCATGGTTAGTTACACCGGAAGCGAAGCGAATTGAACGTTATATCTGGGGACTGACCCCTGCTGTGAGAAGTATAGTAAATTCAGTTGCCCACCCGACATTAGAAAGTGCTGTATCTCAAACGGGTGTCGTTACTTTTGATTTGATGAGAAGTGGAGTGATAAGGATGCCAGGTGAAACAACAAGTTTAAAACGAACTGATTATGGGACAAGAATACAAGGAAACCCTCAGAACAAACGGGCTTGTCCGAATACCCGAAGTTATGCCATGACCAGTTCTAATGTAAAACAAGAGTCCTATAAAGGGACGTTACCGAAGTGCAGAAGATGTAATCTTCATCATGTGGGTGATTGCAAACCGATCACCTGTCAAAAGTGTGGAAGAACGGGACACTATGCCCCCAACTGTAGAACTCCCACCAACACTGTTAACCGTCCACCGCAATCAACTCAACTCCCTCGACCTCAATCAAACCGCCCACAACTCAACCAACAAACCCCACCTACCACGAACCTCCGTGCCTGCTATGAATGTGGCAGTACGGAACATTTTCGGAGATACTGCCCTAATTTGAACCCGAGTACAGTGAAAAGGCAGAACCAAGCACAAGCATCAACCTCCAACACAGCTAAGGGACGCGCATTTGTATTAGGACCGGGTGAAGCGCGTCAAGATCCGAATGTGGTGACAGGTACATTCTTCGTTTCGGGTCAGTATGCTTCAGTTTTGTTTGATACGGGTGCCGATAGAAGTTTCGTATCTGTTAATTTCTTACCTTTAGAAAATATGTCGGTTAATGAACTAACAAAACCATATACTATAGAACTCGCTAACGGTAAGCCTATACTTGTTAACCGAATAGTCCGAGACTGTTCCCTTATCCTAAACGACCACCCATTCCTTATTGATTTACTCCCAGTGGAATTGGGAAGTTTCGATGTTATAGTCGGTATGGACTGGCTATCTAAGTATAAAGCTGAAATTATTTGTAAGGATAAGACCGTTAGAATACCTCTTTCGAATGATGAGGCTATAATTGTTCAAGGTGAGAAATCTGGTACAGTACTGCCTCTCATATCTCAACTTAAGACATTGAGATATTTACGCCAAGGTTGTACATTATACTTGGCGAGCGTGACAGTTAAGGAACCCGAGGGAAAACGAATAGAGGACATCCCAGTGGTACACGAGTATTCAGATGTATTCCCCGACGAGTTGCCTGGTTTACCACCGATAAAATTCACCAGATTAAGCAAAAATTGAAAGCTGCTCGTGACCGACAAAAGAGTTATGCCGATGTTCGCAGGAAACCGTTATCTTTTGAAATAGGTGATAAGGTATTTTTAAAAGTATCGCCATGGAAAGGTGTTATAAGATTTGGAAAGACTGGTAAACTAGCCCCGAGATACATCGGACCTTTTGAGATTGTTGCAAAAATTGGTCCCGTAGCTTACCGATTAAAACTACCCTTAGAACTGAGCACTATTCACGACGTGTTTCATGTATCGAATCTGAAGAAGTGTTTGACTGATGAAACGACAATAGTACCACTGGAAGATGTTCAGATTAACGAAAAGCTTAACTTCGTAGAGGAACCGGTAGAAATTGTAGACGGGAAAACCAAACAGTTACGACACAACAAAATTTCATTAGTAAAAGTTCGGTGGAATTCAAAACAAGGACCCGAATATACTTGGGAACGAAAGGACGAATTCCGAAAGAAATACCCACACCTGTTCCCTAGAAAACCGATGACACATTAAATTTCGGGGACGAAATTTCTTAACGGGGGGAGAATGTGACATTCATGATAAAACGAGGTATACTATATTCTTTACGTAACAAGTAAACGATAAATCGGTTAATTCGTAGTGCTTAAACGAGTAACCGACCGATACTAATTATGACCCGTATATATACTGAGGGGTCATATACGAGTTATATATATGTTATAGAGGCTAACATATTGATATTTAGGCCTCGGTACGTTTAAAACTCTTTAAACGAAAAAGGTTTCGTTTATCGATACGCTATAAGCTTAAACGCAATCGTTAATGTCAAAACAAGCATTGTAGCATCCGTTAAGCCGAAAAAGATTTATAAAACACTTATATGACATGTTCTAAGCCATCCGTGAAAATATTTTGGAATTTTACAACGAGTCAGTACGTTTTTCTTATTTTACAAAAACAAGCTGAAAAACACACGTTTTTACGTTATTTCTCACACCCGAATTAATTTTCTTGCGAAAAACCGAACCCGAACTAAACTTAAAATGGGCTTTTCATGTTTGGGCTGGTATATATATAATTGATGGGCCAAAACAGCCCATTAAGGCTCCATTTAGCATTCCGATCGGAACAGCCACACACACACATTTCTTTTTAAATAACTTATTACCTAAGACTTTTTATTCATTATAACATATCACAAAATTTCAAGTCCAGCAGCAGCTCTGTTCTTCCAAACCCCTGCCCAAAACCCTAAGGTAAGCTCAAAATATATAAAGATTGAACCAAGTTTAATGCATATAATTAACTTATAAACATGTTTTAGTTAATGTTAAACATGTTTAACCATCCAAAAACCCTAAAAATCAACTAAAATTATGTTTTGATGTTAAACATGTTTACAAACCTGGAACATATACTTTTTTGGTCAAAGACGCGGATTAGAACATGTATACAACGTTTTTACGGTTAGAAAGTTCGGTTTGAACCCAAAACCGAAACCCTAATTATCAAGGCTGTTACATGGATGATTTATGCTTGGTTTGATGTTATATGATATGTAGATATACTGAGTTTGCAACCCGAGACCCGGAAAGTCGTTTAAGCTAGCAAAATTCATCGAAAACCGACAAGGTAAACCCGTAATACTCGTTTAGGGGCTGTTTAGTATTAGGTTGTGACGTGCTTGTTGTTAGCTTGTGAAAATTTGCAGGGACATTAGGGATCATATAAATGAGTCCCTGTTCATATTTGGTAATTTTTCAAAAAACGGAGAATATTTGGTGAATTTATTCCCGTTTATGAGCGTTTATTTGGGAAAAATAGCTAAACATATTGAAAAATTATGAAACTTGGTTTTGGAGTTTGATATGGGATGGTAAGATCACTGGTAAAGTTTGGGAATCATTGGAAATGCCTAAGTATGGTTTGTACGATCATGGTTTAACCGAATTTTAACAGCCGAAAAACGCACAAAAAGGCATTTTGTCAAAAGAGTTAAGTTCTGGAAATTTTGCAGGGGCTATGTAATGACATTGAGGCCATTGGTAAAAATTATCGGATTTTTCGGAGGTCGTTTGATATAAACGGGCCATTTATTACACGATTATAACCAATAAAATGAATTTTTATAAATAAATAAATAATCATAAAATTTCTGAAAATATTTTTATAAAATTCTCCATGTCTTATCGTATTTTTACAAAAATTTACATAATTTATATATAATTACATATTTAGTTATGATTTATCAAAGATTTAAATTATAATTGTTTTAACGAAACCGGCAGTTTTGTGTTTAACGGACTGACTGGTATGTCAAAATATCAAAAGTGGTCAAATATCATATTTTTGAATGATATTAATAAAAACAAACTTTTTACGAAAATTCCGGACAATTCGGGTGGATTGTGCGCGTTTTGTATAATCAAACCCGTGTGAAAACGGATTCGAGCCCTGCAATCAAACCAGATACCGAAACTTTAAAATTCTTTCATAAATCAACTTATTTTATCAATCAATATATTTACTTAAGTTTTATGTGATCTTACCTAATCCCGAAACGTATAAACGATCAACTGAGCTAGGCTCGGAAAACGGTGAAACTGAGCCAAATCCAGTTTTAAACATTTCATGGTATACAACGTCACAATCTAAGACTATGGTCATGTTCTGGGCCTAACAGCTATACCCAGATTATCTATACAGCCCGACTTAGCTTAAACACTGTACTAGTAATAACAATACGATACCGTTTATAGGAATCAGGCTATAAACGAGACATCTGACTATTTGATACGTGATTTCTGTGCGAACTACGATAAGGTGAGTTTCACGACCCCCACTTTCTAAACTGTTTTACGAACTTTTGGGGTGAAAAGCATGTTTACATATACTGATATACTTGAAAACGTGTGATGATGTGGATTATCTAAGTACTAACACTTGACAAGTCCCCACAAACACAAGTGATTAACTTCGTGCCGGTGGCGTGTGGATAGTACTATCGGTTTGACAAACCCAACTGTGACAGAGCCGGTGGGGTAAGCCGGAACATATGTAAAAACCAGTTGCACATTGTCATTATATATTTACATACTGCTATGTGGTGTTAGACATAGTACATACATGGGGCAAATTGGCTGTTAAATGCCAACAGGAGTGCATGGGCAGGAGAGGCCATGCAGTATAGCTCGTTTCGGTTTCACTTGTGGCTTAGTATAATGCATCATACACAGACATATATACATACACACTGTAAACTTTACGAACTCGTGAACTGATTTCATTGATACTCGTGAAACTTGAAACTCACCAACTAGACGTAGTTGACCCGTTTTAACATGCTTTTCAGGTAAAGCAAAAGTGGAATGATTTGCTTACATGCTTGGTGTTAGAAAGACAAGTTGAATAGCTGTGAATAGACGCTGATATAATACTGTTTTAGAAGCTCGTAAACCGGTTATGTGTTTTTCACCTAGTTTGTAAACATAGTACCTACCCATGTAATATGATGTAAATTAGCTGTTGAATTTTCTTTATAAACAATGTTGTTGATACCAGTGTTATCTGTTACATTCCCGTATTACGCTTCCGCAACTACCTAGTCGGGGTGTGACATGTAACTTGCTTGGTATTGTGGTATGTTGTTTGTAGGCTCTGTATTTAGTGGTAGTTAAGGCGGAAAGATGAGTTTGTAGCTTGTAGTGGCGGAAAACGAAAGGTATATTCGGTTATGTTCGGTTTTGGGAAATGTGGACAGATTGTTGATGTTTTAGAGTTAGGTCATGAAATTTTACAGAGGTGTTAAACACATGAAAAGATGAGTTCTGTGAATTTTTGGTAATTTTTGGATAAAGGATGAATATTTGGTGAATTTAATGCTCGGTTTTGGCCAAAAATGGTGAAAAATAGTTAAATATCATGAAAAATTCTGGAAAATTTCAGATAAGCTTTTCATATCATGTATAAGTCACACACAAAATTTGAGGTCCGTTGTAGAAGTCTAAGTAGGCTTTTCGGTTAAACGAGTTCTAGGGATTTCTAGCTCGATTTTGGAAAAAGGGCATGTAAAAGAAGATTTTGGTTCTGGAAAAATTACAGGGCACTATGTGGATGGCAGGGGACATCCAGGAAAAATTTGGCATTTTTCTAAGGTCGTTTGGTATTTACGACATATTTAGTGTTTAAATGGTGTTTAAAAATAGATAAATAAATTTTAAATATAAGAATTAATTCTGGAAATATTTTTATAAAATTCCCCACTATTAAAAAGTGATTTGTGCAAAATTTCAAGATCCGAGAGTAAACGGATAATTAATCGTGCAGATTATCAAACTTTTAAAGTTAAAACGCGTAAACCGGTGAAGTTCGCTTAAGCGAGCTGACTGGTGTATAAAAACCTTAAAAATGGACTATTTTCATATAATTGAGTTAAACAAGTAAAAATGAATCATCCGAAAATAAGTCGGATGATTTGGGTATTTTTAACCGATTTTAACGGTTTCCGGTACGCCAAAGACGGAAACGAGTCCCGCGGCCAATCGGGACGTCTAAACCGAGCTATGATTTCACATTTTGAATTAAATTATCAGACAACCACTATATTCGGGTCGTGTGTGACCAAACTCATTTTTGAAACATAAAACGGATATTCGTGCTAGGCACGCAAAACGAGAAAACGACTAATAGAAATTGTGACCATGGAACTCTAAACGACATCACAATCTGAGTCCGGAGAAGTATTTCTGGGTTAACATTGCCCCCGGAACAGGTACAGTACTGGGTTAACAGTGTCCCCAGATGTACCGATTGATAAGGTTAAAGATTATATAAACAATAATTGTATAATAACGATCGTAGGGATCATATTACAGATTGGACGTGTTAATTGATAATGATTGTCGTTACCTGCTTGCATGTGCTAAGGTGAGTTTCACGGGCCCCTTTTTACTGAAATGTTTTAAATATTTTCCCGGGGCGGAAAGCATGTTTCTATCAAAATGTTTAAGTACATGCTGATCGCATGGAAATGAATGTATTTATATAATGTTTATTGTATGGGAATCGTACGGTAATGTATTAAAATGGTAATTGTCTGAGTTGTTAATATTATAAGGTCCCGCAACAGTGTTCTGGGTTAACAGTGTCCCCAGAGGTTATTGGAAGTGTTCTGGGTTAACAGTGTCCCCAGAGGTTACTGGAAGTGTTCTGGGTTAACAGTGTCCCCAGAGGTTACTGGAAGTGTTCTGGGTTAACAGTGTCCCCAGAGGTTATTAAAGGTGTTTATGGGTTAACAGTGTCCCGATATAATATTATATTATGATATGGATTTATCATGGTTTACTAAAATTATGAAACTCACCAACTATTCGTAGTTGACCCGTTTTCTCACCTGCTTTTCAGGTACAACTAAGATAAAGTGATTGATTACGTGCTAAGTGCTTGATGTGTGTAAGGTTTGCGTGCTGGACGTTAGGATACATTATAACAGATAGAATTATGAACCGTATTGTATGATGTGTGTATCACCTAGACGGTAATGAAAGACGAGATAATGTAATTTTGAAGTATATTAATGCATTCGGTTTTCTTTATAAACAATGTGGTTGATATCAGAGGTGTCTGTCGCATCCCGTTTACGTTTCCGCTGCGGTTACGGGGTGTTACAGAACTTGGTATCAGAGCCATTGGTTATAAAAGAATTAGGATGTCTTTAAAAGATACCTAAAATATAACCAGTAGCTCAAGTATTATAGGATCTGAATATCAACTAATAATTTATAGTGACGAGGTCTGGATGAACTTGGATGGACAAGTGAGTTGTTATGGTCCGGAACATAATAACAGACTTGTCCGCACGAGGGAATTCAGGGGAAGTCACGGGGTACATTAATAGGTAAAAATGGCAACATATGTGTAAAGTATATAATATTATTTATACGTGCTAATGTGTACATATATATATGTGTACATATCTTGTGGGTACATGTATTGAGAAATGGGACCCGGATAAGGAACCGAGGGATGAAATAATAAAAGTACCGAGGATGCTGAAATTTCTAAGAGCATCGGTTGATGATGAGTCTGACTTATCGGGTCATAGTTATGATAGTACCAAGTTAGATCTCCCGTTTGACATTAACCAGAAATATCTAGTAACCGTCACTCCCAACCAAAATTGATAAGTTCCTTACCATACCAACACTGGTACCGTATATTCTAATAACCCCAGATGTTCACCCGAACCGTCGACCCTCACGTACGGACGGATCCGTACTTGAACCCATTCTTATTCCATTAAGGTAAATAAATAAATAAATAATGATAATAATAAATTTGATAATTAATCAGCAGATAAAAAATAATATATAGAAGTATATATATGTATTTCTCACTCTCAAACATATGAGACATACCACCTCCAGATCGAGAATTACCGATTTCAACGAACCTAGAATGCCTGAGGATATTGACTGAGCAAGTGTAGAATTTCCCATAATAGTAATTAATAATATTTGAAGGCAACCCATGTTGCGCGATTACCTTGAACCTTGCAACTTCCTATGTTATCCTTACATCCGTTAGATGTTTACACCTATGTATACTCGAATAGAATGATTACCTATACACAAAGAGGTGTTGGAATCATTATAGCGTTGTTGAATATTCGTTCGTAGGTAGCATGCCGTGTATGCCGAATATACGAATAGACAAGGATATTATAACTCCGTGGTATGTAATCGTTTGGTGCTCACGGTGAGCATGTATCGGTTATGCTGACATGCAGACGGATATTGAAATCAAGCATATTAAACATTGATCTTTGTTGAGAAGATCTCTATGTCAGTTAGTGACAAGGGTTATGAAGCGTATTTAAAAGTTAACCGACGTCAGGTTAAGTCCGTATGTTATTATATTTGTGGGACATATATTTATACTAGATGCCGGTATGTGTAATATATATGATAATGTTTGGTGTGTATGTGTACCTGCTGTTATGATTGAACTGGTAACGAGTTATACGGTGAGATTAGTATTGATTACTACGTACGGGATGAGTACGGTAGAATGACATAAAAAGAGTAACTCCAATGATGGAGATTGATATGATTCAGTTGATTGCTCAAGGATAGCAGATGATGATACCGAATGTAGTATCACAGATCACTGCTAGTGTTGATGCAAATGTGAACGCAGAATTATAGATCGAGCAATCACATGATTATGAATATTTCAATCCTTAGTGGTATTACTAAGAGTGATAATGTCCCACCGAATGCTTTTATGACTACGGGTATTAGTTATAAACTAAACATGAATAGTAGTCGTAATGAATTAGATCCGGTATGAAGGATATGTTATTGTTTGTGGTAAGGAAATCATTAATAGTTACTGATGGTAAAGGGAGGGATAGATTAGCGAGTGGATAGAAAAGATCGAAATGGTTAAGGATATTGGTAAGAGTCTAAAACATTGTGTAGTGAAATATGCTACAGATATGTTGGTAGATTATGTTGTGTCGTGAGGGAACACGATGGTACAAAATTATAGTTAGAAAATTTTTACTCAGATGATATGGTCAGAATTTAAAATTCTTGTGCTAGAGCACTTTTATTCGAGTAATTGAGTTCAGAGTTGGAAACTGAGCTATGGAAGATAGAAATGTTGTGTGCTGATCACTTAGAACACTCTAATCGTTTGAAGGAATTGTCATGTCTAATAACATGGCTAATTACTCCTGAAACTAAGCGAAGTGAGCGCTATATCGGGGACTAACTCCATCGATAACGAGTATAGTCAATCCTGTAAAACATACAACCTTCGGAAGGGTTGTGTCACAAGCCAGCATTGACATATTTGACACTATGGAAGCGGACTGGAAGGACGTTAGGTGAGACGTCGAGTGTTGAAGAAGAGAAATGATAAAGGTATAGTGCAAGATGGGCTTTTGAATAAGTAAGTATGTCCTACAACCCAGAATTATACTAAGACTAGTTCTGGTGTGAAAACATGAACTGCATGAAAGGTCCTTCCCTAAATGTGGAAAATATGGTTATCGGCAGAAAGAAGAATGTCGAGTGATAGTAGGCCACAGGTGTGGTAAAGATGGACGTAATGCCCCAATTGTAGAACCAATTGAAGCCATGTGAACCGGCGACCCCAACCCATTCGTGTACAACCACTCCGAACCCAACAGCTTCAATAACCATCCATCCAAAGAAATCAAAGAATGCCAAACAGTGGAACTTGCTATGAATGTGGTAGTACAGAACGTTTCAAGAGAAATTGCCCAAAGTTGAACCAAGGTGTCATTGGAAGACGAACCTCATGACAAGCATCAACCTCTGATCAAGCAAGGAGCCGTGCTTTTGTGAGTAATTCAAATAAAGCACGTCATGATCCAAAAGTAGTATTAAGTACGTTGTAGTTTTAAATCAATAGGCTTCAGTGATATTTTTACGGTCGTCGATAGAAGTTAGTTCCTGCTAACCTCCTACCCTTTGGAAAGATACCGATTAGTGAAACTATAGAACCCTATACTGTAGAATCGCTAACGGTAAATCCCTAATGGTTAACTAAATTGTACGGAATTGTCCTATTATTCTGAACGATTAACCTTTCCTTATTGACCTACGACCAGTAAAGCAAAGAAGTTTTGACGTAATAGTTAGCATGGATTGGCTAACTCAACATGAAGCAGAAATCAAATATGAAAAGAAGATGATTAGAAGCTCTCTTTCGGACGATGAAGCGATTAAATACAGAGAAAAGTGTACGGTATTATGTTGCCACTCAAATCTCATCTTGAGATGTTATAATATTTACGACAAGAAGACGTGGTGTATTTAACAAACGTGATTGCCTAAGTATTTAAAAGAAAACATATAGAAGATATCCCGGTGGTGCGCAAATTTCCACAAGTTTTCCCAGAAGAACTCCCTGGATTACCTCCAGCCCGACAGGTCGAATTAAGAATCGATTTAATGTCTCAAGCTGGCCCTGTTGCTAAAGCATCCTGCTGACTTGCACCGTCCGATATGCAAGAATTATCCAATCAGTTACAAGAATTGCTGGATAAGATTTTATACGACCTAGTTAGTCACCATGGGGTGCACCAGTTTTAATTGGGAAATGAAGGACGGAAGTGTTAGGATATGTGTTGATTAGGGAGAATTGAATAAAATGACGATCAAGAGTAGGTGCTCACTTCTTCGAAGTGAATGATCTGTTTAACCAACTGCAAGGGACGATTTATTTTTAGAAAAAAAAAATTGATCGTGGATATAGTTATCACCAAATGAGAGATCCAAGAGGAAGACGTTGCAACGACAGTGTTTCGGACTCGCTACGGCCATTATGAATTCTTAGTTATGCCTTTCGGGCTAACAAATGCGCCGGCAGCATTCATGGAACTCATGAACCGAGTCTGTAACTTTATTTTGACAAATTTGTCATAACATTCATTGATGATATTTTAATATATTCGCAACGTAAAGAAGAGCACGATCGACGGTTAAGGAAAATTATGGAAGTGTTAAAACAAGGGGAGTTGTACGCGAAGTTTTCAAAAGGTGATTTTGAATAAAGAATGCATAATCCCTTGGTCATGTTGTAAAGCAACAAGGATTTCACAAAGATCCAAATAAGATAGAAACCATTAAAGTTGTGCCAAGCGCCGATTTTAAGTCTCCCTGATGGAGACGATGGTTTTGTCGCATATTGTGACGCATCGCGTAAAGGGTTAGGATGCGTGTTGACGCAGTATATTAAGGTTATAGCCTATGCTTCCCGACAGTTAAAAGTACACGAGTAAAATTACACTCCTCACGACTTAGAACTGGGAGGGGTTATCTATGCACTTAAAATGTGGAGACATTGCCTCTACGATACGAAGTGCACCATCTTCACCAATCATAAAAGTTTGCATCACATATTCGATCAGAAAGAACTAAATATGAGGCAACGAAGATGGGTTGAGTTGTTAAAAAAAATTATGACTATGACATCCGTTACCACCCGGCAAGGCTAACGTCGTAACCGATGCCTTGAGTAGGAACGATCGGGTTAAGCCATTGCGAATGAGGGCGTTGGGGATGATAGTCCAGTCGAACTTTTCGGATCTGATTCGAGTCGCTCAACGTGAGGCGTTGAAAGAGGGACAATTGGAAAAGGAGGAACTTTACGGCAATGAGAAGAATTTCGAACAGCGCGTGGACTAAATTCTCTACTTCAAAAATCGGGTTTGGATCCCGACCCTCCATGACCTTCGTGAATTAATCATTGACGAAGCGCATAGATCGAAATAATCCATACATCCGGGATCGGATTTGACTATTGATGATACGGATATCTGAAAGGATTTTTATTAATGGCCGAGTTTGGAGAAAGATATGGTTACGTGTGTTGGTGAATATTGAGTTATGCCAGAGATAAGGCTGCACACCGAAAACCCTAGGGAACGCCACGACGACAGAAAATTCGCCAATGATAGTGGGAATATATTACAATGAATTCTTGCCCAAATTCCTGATGGTGAAATGGTATCTCGTCGTGGAGTACCATTTTCAATGATCTCAGATCAAAATAGTCATCCTACTTCCATTATTGGAAGGCGGGGAAGGAAGCATCGAGAGCTTGAAGCTTTCTATGGGTGAAGTAATTATCACCAATTTGTAAATTGAAAATGGGCGTCAATCAAGCCATAAGATTTGAATTGATTCGAGAAACAACCAATCGGATTTATAATATTTAAGATGAGTTGAAAGCATCGCGAGATTGGCAAAGGATTTATACCAACATTCATAGGAAACCATTGTCATTGGAAAGAGGTGACAAGGCATTTTTAAAGGCATCACCTTAGAAAGGTGATATGAGGTTTGCCAAAACCGAAAATAGCTCCTTAATATATTGGGCCTCATGAGATTATCTCCATGATTGGTCACTTAGTTTATTGATTAAAGTATTCCAGGGGCTAAGTACTATACATGATATTTTGCCATGTATACGGATTGAAAAGTGCCTAAGCGATGAGGCAACGAAAGTACTAGTAATAGAGGTACTCATAGAAGACATGTTTGATATCATAACTAATTCCGTAGAGATAGTAGACGGGAAAAACTAAACAGTTTGGACATACCAAGCGTTATTAATTAAGATTAAGTGGAAATTAACAGCGAAGACCAGATTATACTTGGTAACGCAAGGGTGAATTCTGAAGGAAAAACCCCCCACCTTTCTCTCGAAAGGAGATTGTGGGCGTGTAAAATTTCGAGGACGAAATTTCTTAACGGGGGGAGAATGTATCGATTCCGACGAAACCAGGTATACCCTAACCGGTAGACGTTAGTTACGTCATATGTAATGTCGGGTACATGAGTTACCATGGTAATTATACGAGAATACATGGTTCATTGTATTGATTGTATGTGAATATATAATTCACCGTATTGAATATGCGATCAAACGATCGATAGTTATTGAAACCCGAATGAATCGAGGGTTCAATTATAGACGAGATATATAATATTTAGTAATGTTACGAAGTATTAAAGCTTCGGGGTAAGTGGATTAAAGCACAGAAAAAGGATTTCGATTTAATAGTACGTCGGTACGTTAAACGAAACCTTTAATACCAAACCGAGCAAGAGACGATAGATCAAGCCGAAAAAGATGCGTAATAACTAATACTATGATGTTTTAAGTTAATAAATGTCATGGTTTAAGTTTTAAATCGGTTTTATATAAATTTCATTTTTTAACCGAAAAACAACCGTTTTGGCCTCGTTTTAAGCCGAATTAAACGTTTAACCGAGAAACGAACTGAACCAGATTATCCAAAACATTATCCGGATATCCGAAATCCAAACATGTGGCCTAGAATGGAGAGGTGGGCCCCACCCCACCCTCCATGAGTTCCGATCGGTATAGGGGGGGGGGGTTATACCCCATTTCAATTCTTTTTTCTACATCAAAACATTCAAGATCATCAAATCCTCTCAACTCCTTGATCAAAAACCGAGACTTTTAACAAGAAAAACCAAGGTAAAGATCGAATTATATACGTTTCCATCTTCCTTTCTTGAGTTTGTTTGCAAGAAAATGAGGTTTCAAAGATGAAAACCGATTCTTGCATGATCAAGTGATGTATACGGGTTATACAAGGGATCTTGGTCCAAGAAATGAGTTAAACGAATCAAAAACGAATTTTTACGGTTAAATCTTTGTTTTTAGTATCATAACCGTAACCATGAAAGAAATGGCTTGATCGTGAGTGTAACTTGCTTGGTATTGTGGTATGTTGTTTGTAGGCTCTGTATTTAGTAGTAGATAAGGCGGAAAGATGAGTTTGTAGCTTGTAGTGGCGGAAAACGAAAGGTATATTCGGTTATGTTCGGTTTTGGGAAATGTGGACAGATTGTTGATGCTTTAGAGTTAGGTCATAAAATTTTACAGAGGTGTTAAACACATGAAAAGATGAGTTCTGTGAATGTTTGGTAATTTTTGGATAAAGGATGAATATTTGGTGAATTTAATGCTCGGTTTTGGCCAAAAATGGTGAAAAATAGTTAAATATCATGAAAAATTCTGGAAAATTTCAGATAAGCTTTTCATATCATGTATAAGTCACACACAAAATTTGAGGTCCGTTGGAGAAGTCTAAGTAGGCTTTTCGGTTAAACGAGTTCTAGGGATTTCTAGATCGATTTTGGAAAAAGGGCATGTAAACGAAGATTTTGGTTCTGGAAAAATTACAGGGGACTATGTGGATGGCAGGGGACATCCAGGAAAAATTTGAGATTTTTCTAAGGTCGTTTGGTATTTACGACATATTTAGTGTTTAAATGGTGTTTAAAAATAGATAAATAAATTTTAAATATAAGAATTAATTCTGGAAATATTTTTATAAAATTCGCCACTATTAAAAAGTGATTTTTGCAAAATTTCAAGATCCGAGAGTAAACGGATAATTAATCGTGCTGATTATCAAACTTTTAAAGTTAAAACGCGTAAACCGGTGAAGTTCGCTTAAGCGAGCTGACTGGTGCATAAAATCCTTAAAAATGGACTATTTTCATATAATTGAGTTAAACAAGTAAAAATGAATCATCCGAAAATAAGTCGGATGATTTGGGTATTTTTAACCGATTTTAACGGTTTCCGTTACGCCAAAGACGGAAACGAGTCCCGCGGCCAATCGGGACGTCTAAACCGAGCTATGATTTCACATTTTGAATTAGATTATCAGACAACCACTATATTCGGGTCGTGTGTGACCAAACTCATTTTTGAAACATAAAACGGAAATTCGTGCTAGGCACGCAAAACGAGAAAACGACTAATAGAAATTGTGACCATGGAACTCTAAACGACATCACAATCTGAGTCCGGAGAAGTATTTATGGGTTAACATTGCCCCCGGAACAGGTACAGTACTGGGTTAACAGTGTCCCAGATGTACCGATTGATAAGGTTAAAGATTATATAAACAATAATTGTATAATAACGATCGTAGAGATCATATTACAGATTGGACGTGTTAATTGATAATGATTGTCGTTACCTGCTTGCATGTGCTAAGGTGAGTTTCACGGGCCCCTTTTTACTGAAATGTTTTAAATATTTTCCCGGGGCGGAAAGCATGTTTCTATCAAAATGTTTAAGTACATGCTGATCGCATGGAAATGAATGTATTTATATAATGTTTATTGTACGGGAATCGTACGGTAATGTATTAAAATGGTAATTGTCTGAGTTGTTAATATTGTAAGGTCCCGCAACAGTGTTCTGGGTTAACAGTGTCCCCAGAGGTTATTGGAAGTGTTCTGGGTTAACAGTGTCCCCAGAGGCTATTAAATGTATTTCTGGGTTAACAGTGTCCCCAGAGGTTAGTGGAAGTGTTCTGGGTTAACAGTGTCCCCAGAGGTTACTGGAAGTGTTCTGGGTTAACAGTGTCCCCAGAGGTTACTGGAAGTGTTCTGGGTTAACAGTGTCCCCAGAGGTTATTAAAGGTGTTTATGGGTTAACAGTGTCCCCAGATAATATTATATTATGATATGGATTTATCATGGTTTACTAAAATTGTGAAACTCACCAACTATTAGTAGTTGACCCGTTTTCTCACATGCTTTTCAGGTACAACTAAGATAAAGTGATTGATTACGTGCTAAGTGCTTGATGTGTGTAAGGTTTGCGTGCTGGACGTTAGGATACATTATAACAGATAGAATTATGAACCGTATTGTATGATGTGTGTATCACCTAGACGGTAATGAAAGACGAGATAATGTAATTTTGAAGTATATTAATGCATTCGGTTTTCTTTATAAACAATGTGGTTGATATCAGAGGTGTCTGTCGCATCCCGTTTACGTTTCCGCTGCGGTTACGGGGTGTTACAGTACGGACGGAAGTGTCGATCACCACTCTGCTGGGCAGAGGTGGGTGACAGCCAAATCACTGGTCCAGAACTGGTACTCGAAACTTCGGAAAAGATTGTTCAAATCCGAAATCGCATGGCAGCAGCACGAGATCGCCAAAAGAGTTACGCCGACAAGCGCCGAAAACCTCTCGAATTTCAAGTGAACGATCGAGTGTTACTCAAAGTCTCACCTTGGAAAGGTGTGGTTCGCTTTGGAAAGAGAAACAAACTCAACCCACGATATGTTGGTCCTTACCGGATAACGGAACGCATTGGTCCAGTGGCGTACCGGCTGGACTTACCAGCGGAACTCAGCAGTGTACACAATGTTTTTCACGTATCGAATTTAAAGAAATGCCTATCCGATGAAACTCAAGTAGTCCCTTTGGATGAACTGCAAGTTGATGAACAGTTACGCTTCATTGAAGAACCAGTTGAGGTTTTAGATTGGGAAACCAAAACGCTCAAGCACTGTAAAATTCCAATTGTTAAGGTTCGTTGGAACTCGAGACGTGGACCGGAGTTCACGTGGGAACACGAGGATCAAATGATGAAAAAGTATCCTCACCTTTTTGAAGGGCTGACCAAACACAGAAAACCGCGAAACCCGACAAACCGTCAGAAATCACCGGAGGTATGAATTAAATTTCGGGACGAAATTTCTTTCTACTAGGGGATGATATGACAAACTGAAAATTTTTCTTACCTTTTCAGACACTCATCACGACTTGACTCAAATTTTCGAGACGAAAATTCTTTAACATGGGAATGATGTGACAATCGTCAATTTCAGGTTAACTCCGTTAACTCCGTTAACTCAACTCCGTCAATTCAAACTTTTGATCACTGAATCTATAACGCACACCTCATTACATTTAAACTAGGGTTTAAATGACGCTTGACACTTACTACATGTGTAGTCTTTCGGGAATTGCACCGAAACGCAAACGAGTTGAAGCAAACGATTGGTGAATAAACGAGAAACGTCAAAACAATAATTATGTGATAATTATGTGTTAGGATTATGTGTTATGTGAAAACATGTTATATAATGTTAACTCAATGTGCAAAACTAAGTTAATTAAGCTAGAGATGTAACATTTGGAAGTTTAGGGACTAAAGTGTAACATGTTAGTATTATATAATATTATCAAACCCTAGCTCCCTCTCCCACTTCTTCCAAACCCGACGGCAACTCTATACCCCCCCCCCCCTTGTGATCGGCCTCATATACACACATACAATCAATTATTCAAGCTTTTGATTGGAGATTAAGGTGCTAGGAAGGTATAAACGACTATACCTTGCATCCTTTATACTTAATTTCGATTTTTAATGGGTTAATTGAAAACCCTAGGGGCCGATTTTTGTATGTATGGTCTTCATATGATTGTTGTTGATTTGATGATGTATTGATGATGATTTGATAACTAGTTTTGATATTATTGCATGTTAATTGTTGTGTCTTTGAGTTTGAGATCAAATAAAACCCTAACTATGTATGTATGGTGTAATTGATATGCATGGATAGTAGTTATGGTATCTAGAATGTTATATGAATGATTTGTGGTCCATAAATAGTTAAATTGTTGAGTTTGGATGCAAACAGTTTCTGGACAGATTGTGTTGTTGATGTTTGATTGACTGTAACAGGGTGTAAAAGTGAAAATTGATTGAGATAATTGATACTACAGTAAACTAGGTTGAGTCTAGTTTCTAAAGAATGTAAATTTGCAATTTTTGGACGTGTAAAAGTTAACCTTTATGATTTTACAAAATGTTGTGCAAAGCTGAGTTGTTAGACCTGCTGTTGGGTTATTTTGTAAATGTTATATCTCATGAACTACGAGACCAATTGGGTTGGTTCCACTTCTGAAAGTTGACTTATTGAGTTAGGAACCTAACCCAAGTGGTCTTGCATTTATTGGATTTTTCGTTTAACGGAAATTTCAAATAACATTCTGTTGCGCATGAATTTGACTGTTATGAGTTTGCTGTAATGATTTGATTATTGTGAGAAACCTATGTGGAATAAAAATATAATAAAATATGTTCTGGAAACCTAAGACATATATGCTTTAGTGATGATTTTTGGTAAATTAATTGAGATGCTATGATTGGTAGAATAGTACAATCTTTCAAGTAGAATTTCTGTCTTGATGTAACTTGTTGCTGAATTTTGTGAAAGTTGCATGAAACAACGTGATTTCTAATTTATTATCGTGTTTTGACCAAATTGCCCTTGCGGGGAATAATTGCTAATTGATTGTCATGATTTGACCAAATGGCCCTCATGGGGAATAATTGCTAGTTAATTGTTATGTGTGATCAAATTGCCCTTTCGGGGAGTAATTGCTAGTGATGTACATTATTAATACATGACACGTAAATAATTGCTCACACACGTATCGTATCACAAATGTACTTGTTAAGGTCACACAAGATTCACAAACGAAACACGAAACATGCTGTGTGCATAGGTATTATGTGCCGGGTCTAGAGACTCAATAATATTCCGACACTTAGAAAAGTCTCTTTGTTGTTTTAGAACGCTAGAGAGAGTTTTTCTGTGACGCGCATCTTGGTGATTTATTTTGGGAATACTTCGCAAACAGTGAGTTCACTTACCCTTTTAAACTGTTTTCAAACGCTTTTCTCTTGGGGGAGATAACATACTTCGAAAACGCATTTAAGATTTTGTTAATATAGATTATATATCACTTGTAAAGACTAAGTGGCAAACGCGTTAACTAAAGTCCTTCATTAACATCGAACCGTTTAATATTGGATAATAGCGAGTCATTGTTGATTAGTACTACTGGGTTTGACAAACCTCACCCAACGCTAAACTCGACTGGAGGTCGAGTGGGTGTAATCTTGGCTAAACACATATCATGGTCGGGATAAACCTGGTGGCAAGGCAAATGATAAACAGTCAGCTTCGGTGTCGAACACTTAGTAATACTTGTTTTATAGGCTAGCTACCTATAGATATATAATTGACATAACACTATCTGGTAACGCAAAACGCTTAACGCAAAACGCTGAACGCAAAACGCTGAACGCAAACGCTAACGCTTTATTTTATTTGAACTCACCAACCCTGTGTTGACACTTTTAGTATGTTATTCTCAGGTAGCCGAGGCGGGCGCGCGGTTTAGGATCATGCATTGCTTGAAACACTTTTAAATATGCAAACTTATTTTAAACTGTTATAATTGGGTTTTAAGTCGTCCTGCGTGACGCAACATTGGTTTCTATGGTTTTACGCTTCCGCGTTTAATTACTCTTAAACGTTTTCATGGTTTTAAAACTTTGTTTTATGGTTTGATTATAACTAATGATTCCGATCCTGTTAGTTCACACCCTCTGACGGTAAAACTCCGTTAGTGGATTTTGAGGGTGTGACACGTTTTTCCGCCACCAGGACCATTCGGCGGAGGAGAACCATTTGGTGAAATTTAGGAACTTTAAGTTTTATGTTTTCATATGTAAAACAAGTGCTAGGCACATCGTGTTAGGACTCTCGGGCTTAACCCGAATATTTTTATGTTTCTAGGAAAATCGGGCTTATCCCATAATTGTTTTAGGACTTTTAATTTTAATGAAAAGTAATTTTTAGGATGGTCAAACTCTTGAAATAACATACTAAACATCATTCTAAAAATTCCGGCTCTCGCGTTTGGCTGAAAAATCAAAGAAACTTTCAGCGACAAAAAGCATGGGGGCGTGCTTCTTAAAGCACGGGGTCGTGGTCACCTTAGAATCTTCAGCTTGATACGATCTGACTCCATACAATTCTCTGAATCAGAAACATTTATTCCTCTAGCAGCACGGGGCCGTGCTCGACTTTACAGTCTCTATATAATGCATGCAAAAACTCACTATTCCATTCACACCAAACACAAGTTTACTAAAATGGAAAGTAAGAAAATGGAATGGAAACCAGTGAGAAGGGGCAAGCAAAGTGATTCTTCCTCAAACCTCGAGGAAGAAATCATGAGACTCCAATGAATTGTGAGAGATCAAGTCAAAAGTAACATCCAAACTGCGGCTCGCTTAATCGAGCTGATCAACAAAGTCGAACTACTTCGGTTTGAGAACTTCCATGTTGTGGATAGCCACAACAAAGATGTGAGCTTTAAGCTCAATTTTCTCAACCGGGAGTTCGGAAAACTTGACAAGAAGCTCTCCGAACTCTGGGAAGCTAAAAGAGCCCCACCACACATTCAAGACTTGTTCGGGAATGGTGGTCGTTGAAGTTACTCTTGCTAGTGTTATGTTTCGTGATTCGGGATTGTTGTTGGACTTTTCTTGGTACTATGTTTAACTATGTTTTATGTTTTAATAAAAATTAGGACTTTTAATTTCAATCTTAATTTTAATCCTAAAAAAAAGTTAAAAAAACAAACCAGCCCGACATATAAACAGCAAAAACAAAATAAACTGAAGGCCTCATGCAGCACGGGGCCGTGCTTTTGTGTCTAGAACAGTTACGAGTTTTATATCAATAAAATAACATCACCATCCACTTAAACCTAAAACAACATCATCCATAACCAAAAACTGCCGAGCATCCACCAATTCACTATTCTTCGCCTCAAATCTTCGATTTTCAACCAAAGGTATGTTAATCAAACTAATCTAATCATCAAATTCAACATTCTTGGTCTAATTCAAGCCCCAAATCTAACAAATTGATAAAATCAAGTTCAAAACCGGAAAATAAATGGGTTAATTGTTTAGATTTAGAACAATGAGATGTTAGATATATTTACACTTGTGTTTTGTTAAGAAAAACAATTCGGGTTCGGATCTTGGTTAATTTGCTTCAAACTTGAATCCGAATAATTAGTCAAAAACCGATTGGAATCATAAGTTCGAGTCTTGATTATGATGGAATTAGGATTAAAAACATGGGTTATGCCATACAAAACACGACCCGTGGTCACCTTTTGGTCAACAAAAAGTCAAAATCTGGAATTAGGTTAAAACTGCTAAGGACCTGCAGCATGGGGCCGTGCTTCTAAAAGCACGATACCGTGCTGATTTAAAACATGGGGTCGTGCTTTTTAAGCACGACACCGTGGTTTTAGTTATGTTCCAGCATTTTCAAAAATTTTGTTAAAATTTAACTAATTTGGGCAAAAATTGCAGAAGGCTAAGTACGGGGAAGATGTACACGCATTCCTAGTCCTCCCAGAACACACCGAAAGGTATAGAAGAGCCCAAGATAGTTAGACCTTCCTTAACCAACGGCTTCCAGAACCGAACCTTTATACTTGCAAGGATACGTTGATGCAAGTTAATCAGCGGAATAGGTACAAGTCCATTGTGAAAGGACCATGGAAACGAGTTTTTAGTCAAAAAGGGAAGGCTATCACAGAATTAACAAAGGAATTATTAGCCTCTTTTTCCTTTAAGACGAAAAACTTGGACATGTTGTATGATGAAGCAGTCGAGTTCAAGCTAGGCTTGTAGCACTGGGATGCCTTCAAGAGGAAGGAATAGACTTTGAGGAAGTCTTTGCACCTGTTGCAGGACTTCAAGCTATCAAGATTTTTCTTGCATATGCTGCCTCAAAGAACATTAAGGTGTTCCAGCTTGATGTCAAGTCTGCATTCTTAAATGGAAAGATTGATGAAGAGGTGTATGTTTCTCAACCTCCAGGTTTTGAGGACCCAATGTATCCAAACAAGGTGTATAAGTTGATTAAAGCCCTATATGGATTGCATCAAGCTCCTAGAGCTTGGTATGATGAGCTGTCAAATCATCTTCTTGAAAATGGCTTTCAAAGGGGAGCCATTGACAAGACACTCTTCTACAAAAGAAAGGGATTAGACTTGATTTTATTACAAGTGTATGTGGATGATATCATCTTTGGATCTACAAATGAATAAATGTGCATGGAGTTTGAAGGGGTAATGAAATCCAAATACAGCATGAGCTCTATGGGAGAAATGAACTTCTTTCTTGGACTGCAAGTTCAACAGAAAGCTGAAGGGATTTTCATTTACCAGACCAAATATGTGCTGGACATTTTGAATAAGTTCAATTGTCATGAGTACAAAACTGCTTTAACTCCAATGGACACAAAAGAACAGATGATTGCTGATGAAAAGGGGGAGCCTGTGGATGAACATGAATATAGAGCCAAAATTGGATCCATGATGTACCTTACCGCAACAAGACCAGATATTATGTTTGCTGTATGTGTGTGTGCAAGATTCCAATCAAACCCAAAAGTCTCCCATATGAATGCTGTGAAGAGAATTTTTAGATATTTGACGGGAAGACCAGACTTGGGAATTTGGTATCCAAAGAATGAATTCTTTGATCTGATTGCCTACACAGACAGTGCTTATGATGGCTGTAACCTGAGTAGAAAGTCAACCTCAGGTGGATGTCAATTTTTGGGTGATAGGCTAGTGTCATAGCAATGCAAGAAGGAGACTACTGTCTCAATCTCCACTGCAGAAGCTGAATAAATTGCTGCATCTGCATGCTGTGCACAAGTTCTATGGATTCAAAGCCAGATGCTGGACTATGGTTTGAATTTTCTGAATACCCCTGTTCTTATTGATAATACTGCTGGATATTTTACTGTTAAGAATCCAGTCCAACATTCTAAGACTAAGCACATTGAAATCAGACATCATTTCATAAGAGATTGTAGTTAAAAAGGTTTGATTGAAATGCAAAGAGTTGATACAAGTGACAATTTGGCAGACCTATTCACCAAACCACTTGATAGAACCAAGTTCAACTTTCTTCTGAAAGCCCTGGGAATGATCAACTCTGATGAAATCTAATTAAGGATGTGTGCCTAGTTGTGTGCCTCTATGTGCTAACTGATTAAATTGTTAGAGGTTGCACAAAATGGATGTTAAGTGAATATAATTGATTATGTTACTTGATATGTTAACTAATATGTGCTTTAACTGATTATGAGTGCAAAGTTTTGATATGATTGATGTTTTTGCATGTTTATCAGTTGATGTGTGTATGTGATGTTAAGAAGAGTTCCTTTGTTTTGAACTGCTTGTTAGTGTGTGCATATCTGACATCACTGCTTAATTGCTTGAATATGTGCTTTATCTGATCATTTGATGTTATTAGGATGGGATAGACCTTGAATGTTAGTACTATCTACTTATCTTGATGATATTATGTTTGATTAAGATTTGATTATGTTACAACTGTTTGTGTCAAAGTAGGTTTTATGTCAAAATTAAATGATAAAAAAAAATTTCTAATGAATTTTGCATAATTACTTTATTTTGATCAAAACATGAGCAAGTTGATTAATGGTGTAGAGATATGATAAGATTATTCAGTTCAAGCTTTAAAGAAACTTAGAAGAAGGATTTTTAAAAGGAAAAGTCTCAAGTAGTTGTTTTTGCTAAAAATTATGTCATTTGCCCAGTTGGAAGGACATACACTTGTGTATGTTTGGTCCTGCAATCTATATAGATTAAAAGGATAGCCATTAACCAGAAAACTGAAAGCATTTGGGGCAATTATAACTTGTTTCATATTCCTTCACTTAAAACTATGTCAATAACTCTAACTTTGAAAGGACATATATTTACATGTGTGTTAGGTCCTGTTGACCATCTGTGGTCAAACAGGATAGCCATTTACCTGCCAATTAAGAGATATTGTGGTGATTAAATACTAAAGTGTATTTAATTTGAGAAATGATAGTACATTGACTACTTAGCCAATCATATGGATTTAATAGGCTAAAAGGACATTAGTATAGTCATTAACATGTATGGTTGCTTTCCCATGATGTGTAAAATCTAAGGTAATATAAACATAATGAATATGCTAATCTTTATGTGGAGATACATAGTTGTCCTTGCATGTCTCAAGATAAATCTCTCCAAATGATAGGCAGAAAAGTGATTACCCAGTCATACACAAGCATATTGTTATTTGGTCAACCAAAAATGAAACATCTTTAAATATAACAAAGAACGTGCTTAAGAAAAATTTGAGAAAATATCAAAAACAAGGGGAAGAATGAATAAATCAACCAAAAGTTGATAAGTGTTTTAAATATTTTATCAAACAAGAGGGTTTAAACAAGAACTACAGGGACCAGGGGATTTAACAAAATACTGTCATGCCCCGAATGAAAGACTTGTTATTTAACAGTAAGTCCAACGTTCAACCTCTATATATGTTTGAATATAAAAAAAAATACAAAAAGATCCAATAAGTTCTGTCATATAAAAACAATTTTTGACCAAATACAGGAGGTTGGAGTCAAATTGGGGTGATCTGGGGAAAGCCAAATAAGCTTTGAGAAGAGATATGAGGCATCATAGCACAGTGTGACAACCGGCAAAAAATCAAGTCAAAATCCGTACAACTCATTAAAAAAATCATTATTACTTATCATAGGCATTTTAACACGCATGCATGATCATTCATCACCTAGATGTCATAAATTCCAAACATGTTCGTTACGTACTTTAGGTAATTATAGGAATTACCACGTCACACGTACAAACACTTGTCACACACACACAAGTTGGTGATACTATATTTAATGTACTAAAATGATACTTATATATTTTATAGAGTATATAAAGACTCTGAACCGTGTCCGGAGTATAACTTTGCTTTATATTTAACAAACAAATTTATGAAACGAATACATATTTTGACGTAAGATAAAAGTAAACAAAAAAAAAATACTAGCCTACTTATAATTGTACCGTACAACTACACTAGTAAACATAATCTTAGTTGACTATAAACATAACTAACCTAAAATGATAGTATAAGAATCCATCTAGACTACATTAATCTAACTTAGACAAAAGCCATATGGAAAAATTTGTTGCACAAGGGTGTCCTATTTTTGTCTCGTGCAGATCAAACACAACACTCCAAAAATTACACAAATAGTGATAAGATGAAAGAAAAAGGTAGTCCATTGAGTATTTCTATGTCTAACCTTGCCCCAATAAAACCTTATACTAAAGTAGATAAAAGAAACATGATAACCAGTTGGAAAGCTTAGTCAAATATCACCATTCTCTTAGCCCATATATACGACACACACACATATCCATAGCATCCTTGTCATCTAGTGGGGTAAAGATCAAAAGCCATGCATGCAAGATGTCATAATACACCAAATACACTTTAAAGAATTCTTACATAAAATTGGAGTGAAAATAGTCAAACCAAATAAAAACACTTTCAACATTATTACATACTCACTTCCTATCCAACCTGTACACGCACTGTAACCCCACCATACTCACATCTCGAACACACCTACACATTTCTTTAAAATTTAGTGTTTGGGTGAGACTTGGTTGCTTATATAAGAAGTCCCAAGGACTATAACACCACACACCACCTTACTACTCACCCTCCCTTATTTTATAATACTCAACACTCCCACTCCTCTGTTCGTTTATTTCTATCCAACATCACCATCATAACCATTAAATAAGCTCCATGGCCTAGTCAAGTTCAAGAAAAGGTGCTTAAGCTCAAGTGGGAAAACCAAGGAGTAGGAAGAATTTACAAGTGCTAGAAGTTAGTTTGGAGTGCTCAAGATTATTTTATTTTATCACTAGAAATCTTCTCCTAGCTTGTCTAGTGGTATGAACACCATTCTAACCCTCTACTTACACTATAAATATAGTTTAGGCTATGTTTAGTTCATCCAAGTAAAAATAATAAAACAAAACTAATAATATAACAAAGTGTCTAAACTTGTCTAACTAGCATTTTAATAAATATGAACATAACATAAAACTATGGAATCTAAAATGTTGTCGCTTAAAATACATTTATAACTCACAAATCTTGTAAGATGCACCTAGTAAACATAGGACATAGAACTTATGATGGCCAAAAACTAAACTTAACATAGACTTAGTGGGCTAAACACACATAAAATGAGTTGGGTTTGAACAAAGAATCATTTTTGAACACACTAAATAAAATGGTGGTTAAACTTAAATTAATAAGTTACTTGAATAGAATAAAATATTATAAATTTATTACTTTTGTGTCTTGAAGATATTATATATATATATACACATTTTTTTTATATATCAAAACTAGTTATGAGAAAATTATTTAAAAAGAGACACTTGAGTGTTACCTTACAAAGTATAAGTTTATTTAATAAAGTAATTTAGTTTTTATGAACTTATTTTAATCATACATAAGAATAAATATATTCAATATTATATATTCTTTTAAACTAGTTAGATGTTTCGTGTAACAACATAGACATAGTTGTACTTATAATAACACACATATAAGTATCTAGTAGCTATTTACTTATTAATTTCTTAAAGTCTATAAAAGTACAAGGTATGGTGATTTATCTAAAATTATTTTTACAATAATATGTATTCTTGGTTGAATAAATACTTATAGTTTCTCAAAATATGTTTATACAAGTAATATATTTATTAACTTAAGTATATCAAATACAATTTCCTTTAAAATAAAGATATAGTGTAATATATATTTTGTTTACTATTACTTATGAGATAAGTAGATGAATATATATTTACGAAACATAATATATTAAACTTAACGTATCACCAACGAGTCCTACTATGCCTAGGTCTAGGTTGTTGGATGAACACATAGCATAAACCGACGTAACTAATATGTCGTGCCGACCCTAACAATAGCCCGTACTTGTCATAGGACATACTTAGGTCGGATAACGTCAAGATTCTTGTCATCACCACTCACCAACACTAAGGTGAGTTTCACAACCCCTCTTTACTGTTTTACTATTTTTGGGGTGGAAACATACTTAATCTTTTAATGTGTAATAAATAATCTTTATATAATCATGAGTAACTCGAGGCCCTTAGATCTACGGATCAATGCATTCTATAATCATCAACTATGGGTTTAGCCGAGGAATATGTGGGTAGTACTATCGGGATTGATCCCCCCTCATGGTTAGTCGCTCTAACCGACGTGTTAATGGGAACATATATTCTATAATTCACACCGTAATGGCACGGTTATCGGGCATACTTAACAGATTTAGGTTTGATTATATGCTCATGTGTTATATATTAATTCGTATTCCTTGCAATTTTACGAAGGATTATGCATTACATTACTTTTCCTTTACACGTTTCAAATTCCTTATTTAACATCGACGTTTTAACTTTTCGAAACAAATGATTTATATTGTGTCATTAAACTTGTGATCTCACAAACATTATGTTGACGTTTTCAAGTATGTTTTGCAGGTCGCTAAACAAGTAAGAAGTATTATGGTTGCCAAGCATTGCATGTCGGATCACCTATTTTGGAGGATTTTTGTCTATAACTTAAATTATTTTGGGTCATAGATTTGGGAATCCTATATTTAAGTCATGTTTTGAAATGCTTTCAAACGTTTTATTTTGTAAAATAATTAAACTATTTGGTGATCTATGAATGTGTTGTTTGCTTTAATCAATAGCTGTGATTATCCATGATTCGTCGCACGCTCGCGATTCCGCCGAGGCAGGGTGTGACATACAGTGTTGACCATTAATGCATTAAGCTACTAAATGAACCTTAATAATATCACCAAAGAGATTAAATTCATGCTAAGTTTATACCTGCTGTTAACCTATCTATGTTGTCATAATAATGCTGACAAATGAAGTATTGAGAAAGCTACTTAGTCAATATGATCCCATTCTTGAGATCTCTTCAGAAAATGGAAGAAACTGTTTTGAAGAGAAATACAACTGAAATTTGATCTCTAAATGCACCATTTGCTCTTAAACTATGATCTTTAAAAGAAAAATATATGATGACAAGTGGTTTAAGTTAAAAAGTGTTGCATTTTGCCTTTAATAGGTTGAATATGTAAGTCCGGGTAAGGTTTGATGTTTTATAACCTTTCCGGGCACAAAACAGTTGAATATGGTTGAATATGTATTTTCGGGTAAGGTTTGATGTTTTATAACCTTTCCGGGAAAACTTAGTCATTGTGGACTAAGTTTATGATTTTCGAGCATGATTTGAAGTGTTTACACTTTTCGGGTAGGGTACACTATTGTACTAATTTCCCGAGCAAGCTTGAAGTCTTAAGTTGAATATGTGTTCTAGCTAGCTTTTAACAAGAAATTCTTGTTCCGGGCAAGCTTTGCATTTTATATGCTGATTGTTATACCAAGAAAACTATGTGAACTTAGGTTAGTACACCGGGTAAGCTTTGTGATTTGTGTGAATATGTTTTCTTTGAAATTACAAGTGTTTCCGGGCAAACCTTGTTTTCCGGACACACTTTATATTTTGGGTACACTTTTGTTCCCTCAATATACTTAGTAATTTCAAAACTTGACTTTCCAAGTACACTGTCTACTAGAAGTCCTTTTCTGGGCACACTTTGTACTCTAGAAAGGTTATTCGGGTATACTTTGCATAAGAAGGTTGTTTGGGCACACTACATCAGGAAGGTTGCTCGGATACACTATGCAACCAAGTATGCTTGATTGAATGTGTTTCTTATTTTGATAGGGTTTATGCTAGATTGAGTTATTTAATTTACATTTGAGAAATTTTTATGGGTATCTTAATTGATTCCTAGCAAGGATGCTTAGTTGAATATTATGTACTTGATTATTTGTCTTGTGATTAAGTTCTCAAGAAATCCTGTATTTCGGGTAAGCTTTCTTCACCATTACTTGACTTTAAGTTACTTAACTTGATCAAGCAAGGTTAGTGAATGGAAAATACCGAGCAAACTTTGTCAAATTTTTAATGACAAAAATTTTACCAAACAAGGTTTGATATTTTTTTAATCGGGTAAGCTTTGTGTAAGTGGAAGTATACCGAGTAGACTTTGCAAAGATTAAACTTTTCGATTAAGGTTTGCTAAACTTAAATGATAAAAAGGTGTATGTTTTTAAAATGTTTTTAAAATATCAAGTGGATAGTGTTACTGTTTGACAGCTAATAACTCACTAAACGACAAAAAGCATTTAAAACCCACTTTCAAAAGGTATATAAGAGGGAGTTAGAAATATTATTCAACATTACTTTTCCCCCTCTCCTTCCACTGCAACTGCTTAATCACAAAGAAATCTAAACCGACTTATCACATTCGTTTCTAATCCAAACCCTAACTTTAATCAGCCCTCTAATTCCGACTCGGTAAGAAATAATAATGTGTTTTCCGATCACGATTAGAATATAATGGGCTTTGATTATGTATTTATATGCTAACACTCTGTTTTTGTGATTAGGTTATAAACTTGTCGAAGAACAGGTTCTTGATGATTTTTCTCTCTTTCTTCTTCATTTTTATAACTCGAAATTACTTAAAGCTGTGAAATTTTCGACTAATTTCATTTTGAATGTGTTTGATTATGTTTTTCAGACATGGCGGATAATAATCAACCGAAGTATCCCTTTGAACAGAAGCATAATATGTGCGCCATGTTGCAGATTACTCCTGATAATGAGGAAGTGGCGATGATGATAACATGGTTGTTGAGATCTAATGTTAGCTTTGCCTTCACAGAGTGCCAACCATTTATAGAAATCACTCACTTGATTTCTGGCGCTCGGCAAAATTGTATGATGATGTTAATGGACGAAGGATAGAAGCCACTGTGGCTAGACAAGAGATTCGCATCACAGAAAGACTAATCAAAAGATGCTTACAACTGCGTGATGACGACCACAATCCGATCAACTTCAATACTGATCACCTGATGAAGATTTTTGAACAGACTATGGGATACCAGGGGACAGTACATGATGGGCAGTTTCAAAAGGGAATGTTCCCTTTGATATTCAAATTTCTGATTCACCATGTGGTTCAAGGATTTTCTCCAAGGAAAAGCTCATGGACTCCGATGAGTCATGATTTAGCAAATGCCATAGTTGCTATCATTTATGACCTACCATTCAATTTTTCTAAGATGATCTTTGAGGGATTGGTAGCAAATCTGAAGAAGGCTGAGAAAGATAGGTTTCTACAATATCCCAGGTTCCTACAGATAATCTTCAACAGAGAATTGCATGATTTACCCACAATTGGCATTACTCATGTTTTACAGAATCCCAACACTTTCAAAAGAATAAAAAATCCGGGTGTTGCCAATAGATTTAATCCAAACATTCTGTTTGAGATTTTTGCCATGGTTGTTGGACCATGACTTGGATGTTATGCCGGTTCCTGAGCTGAGCTTAGAGGAGGATGAGGAGATTGATGAGTTGGATGATGAAGATGATAATGATGATGATGGAGATGAAGGAGGGGCTGGAGTAGCCATGGATGTTGGTGCACTTGATGAAGGGGAGTAACCTGAGGAACCAGAACAACCACCTCAGACACCACCACACCAACCTTTACCCACTAACCAACCCATACCATCACCACCACAAACTCCACCACACCAAACCACTCAATCACCTACCCAAACCCTAACCTTGAGCCAGCCTGAATCATCAACTCATATATCCCCAACACCACCAACCACTACCCCAATTCATTCAGATCCATTTATTCCAAGTCCACCCCATACAAAATCACCACCACAACCAATTATCCAAACCCGAATCCCAAACCAAGAACAACCTGAACATGAACTTTTCTTTACATCACCACCCACAACACCACATACTGATACAGACCTTTCTCAAAGAAATTTGGACTTAATGATAGAGAATGCTGAACTGAAAAGGAGGAATGAGGAGGTTACCAATGAGTATGTAATGTTGTTAGATCAGTTGGTACATGCAAAATTGAGAATTCAAGCCCTGGAGCAGGAGGTCCAGAAGACCTCAGCTTCCCCAAAACAAGGGGAGAATGTTAATATGTCAACTGAATCTATGGTGAATGTTGAAACTGAGAAGGAGAAAGTTACAGGTGATGAGACTGTGGATGGTTTGAAATTAATTTTGAATGCATATGATGATGAGGATGAGGATAGTGAGGAGAGGAGAATTGAGGATGTAGATTATGAAGCTGACATGTCTGATGGTGGAGAACAGGATTATGATGTGAATGATGAGATTGTGAATGTTGTATGGAGTCAGGAGAATGATGAGGAAAGGAATGATGAGGAGACAGGGAATGAGATTGAAGGACAAATCATGAAGAGATTGTGGCTACCACTGATGTGGTCACTAATGTGTTAACAGAAACTCAAACGGATGAAATCATTCTGGGAAATACTGCTACTGAGGATCCTATCACTCAAACTAAACAACCAGAAAGCTCCAAGAGGGTAGAGATTGATCCAGAACTAGAAGCACTTGAGAAAGAAATTAACGATTATCAAAAAACTGATGAAGAGGAAGAAGTGCAGAAAAGAATGGATAAAGGTAAAGAAAAAGTGACTGAAGAAGAGCCAGTTAAGGCTAATCCTGAGAAAGACATTTTGTTTAGAGATGATGTTGAAGCTTCTGCTGCTGCCAGGAGGGAACATGAAAACATTATGAGGGAAACAAGGGACAGAGAAATACTGGCCCAAACCATGGATCCTTTAGAGTTGGCAGAGCAGGAAGCCTTGATCAATCAGGCAAATATTGCTAAAGTGATTAATGAAGTAGAGGCTGATGATCAAGATGTGATTGAGGCTTTGATTAATTTAAGAAAGTTGAGGAAGCAGATAATTCCTTAGCTATGGTGGTTAGCATGTTTCAAACCCAAAGTCAACCAGAAATGAAGTCAAATGAAACTGCTGAACTAATCAATTTGAATACTGAAATGATGGTTGAAGAAGGGATTGGTGAGTCCATTGCTTCAATGGCTGCCAAGAAATTGGCTGAGCAAGTGAGAGAAGATCTAAAGAAAAACCCAACTGACAGCTGGCCAAAAAGGGAAAATGTGACTCAAACTCATGAAACACTACAACAGAAACAAGAAAGACTTTCAAGACTACATGAACATTTTGCAGAGAAAGTTAACAGATTTGCGAAGATCTATATGAGAAGAAAGAGGTCACATGAACAGTCTGAACAAGAAATAACTGCTAAGAAGGGAAAATAGGATGAAAAGAATAAATACTTTGTAGAGACTCTTGATGAAGAGGCAAGTCCAATAAAGGCAATTCTCTTACAAACACTGAGGCCAGAAGAACATGTGTAGGGAGTGCCAAATGTGCCAATCTCTAAGAATCCAACTCCCAATTAACCCAAAATCGATGCACTAAATGAAACAACTGAGGAGGAGGATTCTGATGAGTCTGATGAATCTGATGATAACCATGATGATAATCAAAGAAAAAGTGTTGAACCTGTTAGTGTTGAGTCACCACAGGTTACCATGACTGATGAACAGAGGGATAACACTGAACAGAGTTTACTTGAAGCCAAACTGAGAAATCCCTTAATTATCAAATTAAAAGCTCTTGGTGTGAAATTTGAAAGTATTGCTCAGTTGAATGATGATGAATTAAATAAGAGACTTGAAGAGGAAAATAACAAGATCAAAAGGGCTATGCAACAAAAGAATAGAGATGATCAGAAATACAGAGAATATCTAAGAAGGAATGGATATTCAGAAAAAGATCTAACACACTTCAAATTTGATAAACTTCAAGATCTTTACAACAGTGAAAGAGAAAAAGTGATAGAAAAACGTGTCAAGTAGAATGAAAAGATTGAAAAGATGGAAGCTCTGAAAAAGAAGTTTGGAGGTATGTGTGGATACCTACTAGAAAAAGGATTGAAGTCTAATATTGTTGAAAATCTGACAAGAGAATTAGTGGTGGACCAATACAACAAACTCAAGAGAAAAGAAAAGTTAAAGAGGTTACAACCAAAGATCTCCACTAAGCAGTCTGAACCATCTGATGAATCTCATGCAAAGAAAAGAAGAATTCAAACATTAAGGGAGAAATTGAAAGAATAAGTCAGATCGGTTGAAACCCCAACCCCACAAGAAGTCAAACCTGAAGATGAACCTATTGTTCCTTGGGAAAATGAGGAAATGATTAAGATATTGAGGTGCATAATGATAAATCATAGGGGAATGGATGAAGCTACTATTAATGCCTTGGAAAAGGAAGACTTGAAAGAACTTTTCTACATTCAGAAGGCTGACTGGGAAAAAGCTCCAAGGGAAGGAGAGAATCCTATAAGCTTTGTTGCTGGAAGGTTTGTACCTGCAAGATTGTCAAACAATCCTGGATTAAACAAAATGATGTTGATCCTTAATGAACAAGCAGGACATGACCTTGTTGAGCTTGCCAACCTTCCACCTGAAATGGTAGTCAATCTACATCAAAACTTTTAATTTGGGGCCTAGAAAACCAAAGAAGTCTATCCCAACTAGGCCCTCTGGTTCAAGATTGCATGCCTCATCAAGCAGAGGTGAATCAAGTAGAGCCGAACCCCAAGGAACAGTAAGACCACAATCAGATGTGGATCTTCCAAGAGAACTCTACTATGATTCTGTCTCTGAATCTCTGAAAGTGATTATGGAAAGCAGACAATTGAGAGACATAGTTGTGAGAAGTGACTTTTATGAATACACTCAAGAACAACTAGAAAGAATGGTCACTCTCAATTTGTATGACTATAGAAACAGAAATAAGATGGCTGGAAAACAAATGAATGATCTCTCAAAATTTTTGAAGGATGAAGCTAACAAGGGATTCCCGTTCCTAAAAGAAAAGAAAAGTTGGAGAATGATTCAATTTCACAAATCAAGAAGGACAGAGAAGTTAAAGAAAATGGACAGTGCTGAAATGTACTACAAGATGAATGTCAGAGATAGGAATCCTTTGTCAAACATGAACACATGCATCAGTCTTGAAAGAAGAATGACACGCCCCAACTACACAGTTCAAAGAAATGGCATCATAACTGAGATTGAATACAAAGAAGATGTTGTCCATTATGTGCTAAGAAACTTTGATGGAAAAGTACTGGGGATAATCAAAAAGGATGAAGACTTGACTTACTTACATGATGAAGATCTGATGGATATAAAGGATTTGGTCATTCCAAAAAGTCACACTCACTACCAAATCCTTGATATCTTTAGGCTGAGAGCTGCATCAGTAATAGTCAACAGAAGACAAGCCGCCCACAATGCAAGGAAAAGACAAGATTCTTAGAATAGGCTTTGTCATGTAATGTATTTGGACAGAATTTTGATATCTTTAGGCTGAGAGCTGCATCAGTAATAGTCAACAGAAGACAAGCCGCCCACAATGCAAGGAAAAGACAAGATTCTTAGAATAGGCTTTGTCATGTAATGTATTTGGACAGAATTTTGATTTTGTAATTTGTTTATGTTTTGTTGAACATGTAATTTGACTTTAATTTGATGTGTATTTTGACTAAGTGTAAGTAATCATAGAAATGTTTTGGGTCAGCTGAGGTCTTCCAATCTAGGGGAGATTGTTGAGTCAAGATTTGACCTAAGGGGGAGACTGTTAAGTTAAAGATTTCACCTAAGAGAGCTACATGGAATATTGGAATCTTCTCAACCTCCTCAGAATTCGCTAAGTATGGATCCGGGCACACCTTAAGCTTCCGAGCAAGCATTTACTTAGCCGGGTACGATATTTTGTCTATCGGGCAAGGTTATCTTTTAGAATTCTTCTTAAGTGAATATCGGAGCAGGGTTAATTGATTAGTGTTATGCCGAGCAAGGTTCACTAGTTAGTATAAACCTGGGCAAGGATCACTTTGTCAAGCAAGATTGTTCTTCGCCGAGCATGGTTTACTTCCGAGTAAGCTTTTGGCTAACAAAGATCATGAAGCCAAGTGTATGGAAGACCGGGCAAGGTATTCTTAATAATACAGTGGTCCTAGTAGGCTTGATGTTTAAATGGAATATCTCTAAGTAACATCGGGCAAGGTTCAACTCAAGCAAGGAACAGTGCTGCCGAACACACTTTGCTAATAAGCTATTCTCTAGCAAAGAGTTGAAAGATACCATTGAAGAACAAGGTTGCTCATAAGAGTTTGTCGGGCAAAGTCAAGAAGATTGAAGTCTACCCAGTGAGTATTTTACTTGGTAAAAAGTGAGTATTTTACTTGGTAAAATACTCTTTAAGTAAAGTCTACCCGGAAACTGATTCCGAGCACACATCTATGTTACCAAGTACTGAAGGAAGGCAGAGCACACACTCTACTCAGAAAATTAATAAAACTGCAAAATCCTACCCGGAAGACTTGTTTTACACTTAGAATAATTTTGAATATGTAATTTGAATATGTTTTAGCATTTAGGGTTTCTAGAAGGAATGACAGCTGTAAAGGAGGTGTCAGGCCTATAAAAGGAATAATTTAGGGCACGCCTCCTAAGGCAGACAGACTCATTAATTCAGACAGAATATTTTTGAGTGTGACGGCTGTCTTAGAATCGTACGAATATAACTTTCCTATCAAGAAACCCTAAATCGACTATCATTTGTATGATGAACATTATATGAATGGAAATCTTTTGAGTGAATCTTGTGTGTGTTAGTTACCTTTGAATATTGTTAGCAACTACCCTGTTTATTATTGATTCCGCCTTTAATAAACAGTAATCTTTCTAAATATAGCAACCCGTCATTAACTCTCTTGTCAACATATTTATTTGTGTGAGTTATGACTTGATTTGTGTAAGATCTACCTGAAATCGGGACATGACAAGTGGTATCAGAGGTTGTTGCTGCTAATTTAGTAAGATTCATGTTGCTGATTGAAGATTTGAAGAAAGATCACGTAAGCAGACCATTGTTCTATTGAAAGGTGACGTCAGCAGCTCTGTTCTTCATTTTTCTTCCAGATCTACAATCCTTTGGTGTTTTCTCTTCCTTATTTCAATTAAAGCTTGAATTTTTATTTCTGAATCTTGCTTTAATCGCACCAAATACATCAGATCTGAACAATCGATTTTCAAATCTGATTATTTTTAGAACTCTATTTTTACAAAGAAATTGATTTTGATTTTTCAAAATGTTTGGATACGAAGAACAAGAAGTGTCTACTAACAAGATTCCGATACTGTATGGACAGGAAAATTTCATAAAATGGAAGGTCTTGTTTGAAGCAGTCGTTTGCTATAATGATGTGGATATATGGAAGTCAATCAGGGAAGGTCCACAAGGGACTGAGGAAGATGGTGCAAATCCAGCTGCAACTGCAGCTATGAGAGAAAGAATGAGAAAAGTAGATTAAAAGGCTTTAGCAATGTTGAAATTAGGTATGTCTTGGGAGATACTCACCAAGGTTGCATATCATACCACTGCAAAGGCAATGTATGATGCAATCCTTGAAATGTTTGAAGGAAACACTGAGCTTAAAACATCAAGAAGCAGAGACTGAAACAACAGTTAGAGAGGTTTAAGTATAAAGATGTAGAAAGGTTGAAGTCCATTCTTGAAAGGTTCTTAGCAATAGTGAATGACCTCCGAACCACAGACTATGTCATGACTGACTTTGAGTTGAATACCAAGTTGCTAACCTCTATGCCTAAAGAATGGTACACTGCTTGCAAATTCATCCTCCAAAAGCCAAATTTCAATGATTTGAAATTGGATGATGTAGTGTGCTTCCTTCAGGCTGCAGAAATAGAGATGATTGAAAATGAGATGATCAAAGAGGAAAGACCTTGCTTTAATGTTTCAAATGCATTAATTGCACCAATGAGAAATTTAACCACCAAGAATCAACAGCAAATTCTCATTATTGAAGAACCAGTTGAACATAGTGCTGACACTCTCAAATCTTTTGTTGGTGGTAGCACAAGTAATCATGGAAACCAGCAGAGGTTAAATGTGCAATTGATTGATGATACTGATTCTGCTTCAATGGCAAGTGGGCAGGTACCTCATACTAGTGGAGGAAATGGTCAAGGAAATGAAACTCAGGCTTTGTTCTCCATGTTTACAGAGTCATACAATGCTTTTGTAGCTAAAAATCTTATTCATACCAGTGTCATCCAGGATGACCTTGAACAGATAGATGCTGATGACTTGGAGAACATGGACCTGAAATGGAAAGCAGCCATGTTGGCTCTTAGAAGCAAAAGGCTACACAACAGGACTGGTAGATCACTTCTATCAGGGCCTATTGAAAGAATTGGTTTTGATAAGTCAAAAGCCATTTTCTATAACTGCCAACAGCGTGGTCACTTTGCCAGGGAATGTAACATGCCAAGAAATTTTCAGACTAATCAATTCCAAAACCAGTCAAGAAATCAGCAGAACCAATATCAACAAAACCAGCAAAGAAATTTCAACCCTAACAACAACTACAATCCCAACTTCAACAATCATCAAGCTGTGCCACAGAATCAAGGGTTTCAAAGAAACAACAACCAAAACCTTCAAACTGTTCCAAACAACCCTGTTCCAAACAACCAAAATCATATCAGAAATCAAGGAAATGTTGTTGTAGCTACATAGCATGAGGGTAGTTTTGATTGGAGCAATCATGAAGAAGACATTTCAGATGATATCAAGAAAGCAAATGTGGCATTTATGGCCATAATTGAGAAAGAAGCTGGATCATCATCTCAGGTACACTCTGCCCCTACTGTTGATTTAAATGAAATTATCAATGATCTGAAAACAAATGTAGGAAAGCTGGAAAGTGAGTGTTTCAAGAAACAAAGTATTATAAATGGTTATGAGGCTAGTGAGATGATTAGTGAAGAAAGGATGAAGAGTCTAGAAGATGATTGTGTCAGTAGTTATAGGGCTCAAAAAAGGGTCACAAATGAAATAAATGGGTTGAAGTAAATGATTATAGAAGAGAAGGTGCAGATTGAAAATGAATTCTTGAAAAACTTGGTTTCCACAGGAAATATATGTGGTATTCTAAACCAAGTACAAGAGAAAGAAAAATACAAAGCAGTACCACCACCATTCAACAACAACTTTATGCCAAAAGTTGATAAAGAGAAAAGAAATGCATATCTACAACAATTCAAAGATGGTTTTCAAGACAAAGAAGAGCTTGTAGATTTGTATAAGAATGTTGAGGTGAATGAAGAAGGTGAATTTGTGGTAAAGAGAGATGTGAAAGAAGATAAGTCAATAGGAATACAAGTGTATGAAGATGATTTTGATTCTGAAGATTTGAATATAGATGATTTAAGTGATTTGAGTGATCAAATCACTGAAAAAGAGATTAAGACTGCTGAAAGAGGTAAAAAAATACATAAAACCAGAATCAATTGACAAGCTGCCACTATTGCCACCAATGACATAAAAGATGAAGAAAATGAATGAAAAATTCAGAAGAGAACATGTATCTTTTGATATATGTGAGAGAAAGAAGGTAAGCTACAATACAGTCAGGCCACCAAGCAATGATGTGTTGGAAAGAATAAATAAAAACAAGAAGAAAAGTACAACTGAAGAAGTTAATGTTGGAAAATTTATTCCAGTTTACCCAATTTTCTCTAGTCATGAAGTGTTTGACATTGGGGAGGTGGAAACAATTGAAGAATATGAAAAGAGGCAGTCAAGATATAGAGAAAGTCAAGAAAAAGAACCACTGAATATGCAAAAAATTGTGTTTGTAAAGAGCAAGACTGAAAGACAAGACATCAGGATTGAGGAGTTTGTTCCTTTCTTAATTAACTTTGAAAGTCTAAAAAATCAGAAGACAATTGGTGTCAAAGAACCTAGGCCAAGTGAACGGTTCAGAAAAGGTAGTAATCATGAAAAATACAAAGGAAAGGTTTGGTGCAAAAAATGTGATGAGTATGGTCATCACACAGATACTTGCAATGAAAGACTCAAATTCAAACCCTTTCATGTCCCAAATGAAACAAAGTTTGGACAAAACTTTGTGGCTTACAGACTGAAGTATGAAAAATATATAGGAATGGGAAAGGTGTGTGAGAAGAAAGCATTGAAAGAAGATAGCTTGAAACCATCAATGAAAGGCAAGAAACATGTGACTGAACAAGCTAAAAGGAGTAAGTCTCCTATAAAGAATGAGAAAGTTATTAAGAAAAACTTTCAGCCCTTGAGAATCATTCCTAAAAGGGATACACAATCAGTCCAATCTGATAGCTCTCAAGGATTACCAAGCAGTGAGAAGACAAGAATCAGAGGTGTTTTTTCTAGAAAGAAACCAACTGAACTTACTGGTGATGAGAAGTTTTTGATGAAACATGGTTATGAACCTGAAGGATTCCTTTGGAAACCTAAGATTGAGGCTAAGGTAAATACAGTTACTGATGTAAAAGATTACTCTGAAAAGAAAGATTATGTGGTGAAAGAGTATGACACTGCATCAGGAGAAAGTCTAAGCTCAATCTCATTTGTCAAAACCCCAGAGAGTGCGGTTATGAAACATATAATTCAGACAATATAGAAGTCACTCATGAAGATCCTGAACCAACAACACTCACTTCCCAAGCTACAACTGAAACTGAATCTGATGAGCTGCAAGTTGATCTAGCTTGCACTTCATCACTCAACTGATCAAATTATTTCTTTTGTGCAGGAACAGCCTACTCCTCTGAATGACATATGGTATATGGATAGTGGATGTTATAGGCACATGACTTGTGACAGGGGGTCACTTGTCAATTATGGAGAAAATTTTTAAGGTCCTGTAGCTTTCGGGAGTGATGAAAATGGTGGAAAGATTGTTGGGAAAGGAACTTTGACAAATGGAAAAGTTTCATTTGATAATGTGTTTCATGTTGAAGGTCTACATTATAATTTGTTGAGTATATCACAAATGTGTGATAAGGGTTACAAAGTTGGTTTTGATGACTCACACTGTTTCATTCTAAAACCTGAATTTGTAATACCACCTGAAATGATTATGATTATGGCTCCAAGAAATGGCAATCTATATGAGTTGAACATGAAAGATGCTATTTCAAGGGGTGGAGCATGTTTTGTTTCCAAAGCCACTGAAAATGAGTCAAAATTGTGGCATAGGAAATTGTTTCATGTGAACTTGAAGAACATGAATAGACTTGTCAAAGGTGAGCATGTAATAGGCTTACCTACAAGAGAGTTCAAATTGGAAGATAATTGTAGTTCATGCCAGAAAGGCAAACAGCACAAATCCTCTCATAAGACAAAGCTCATCAATTCAATTGATCAAGTACTTGAATTACTTCACATGGATCTCTTTGGTCCTGTGAGTGTGCCAAGTATAGGAAAGAAAAGGTATTGTCTTGTGATCATTGATGATTATTCAAGATATACTTGGGTTTATTTCTTGAGTACCAAGTATGAGACTGCAGAGTTGATTAAGGGTTGTGTAACAATGATTGAGAACAAGTTTGTTTGATCCTTTAATTAACTTCTAATACGAATCTAGTTCATGATTGCCATTGATCTATAGTTAATACGTAATCTATATCTATATATATATATTGATTGTATGTATGTTAATATTATTAGTATGAAGATTGAGAGAGAGTTTGGGCAGAGTTTCGTTAATTAGATCTCAAAACTTAAATTAAACAGTGACAGAGGTCACTATATATAGAAGATAGACCTAGTTCGTTAACATCCCTAATGAACTAGGGTCTACTTCATTACATACATTAAAACGAAATAATCTTAACGAATCACCCCTGATTCGTTAAACATCCTCAACGAATCAGGAGGGAAATAACTTAGATCTAGTTCGCTAAACATCCTTAGTGAACTAGACTATTACATTAACGAACTACAAGATAACTTAATTGTTTGTTACATTAAACAAAAACGACAAATACGTTAACGATAAATACAAAGACTCGAGACGCAAAACCGTGCACCAACAGACACCCCCTCGTCTTGAGCTCTTTGTCTTTGATCTTCACTTGAAACGCTTGGACTGCCAATCTCTGCAGCTATGAATCCCATTCTCATAACAAACACTCACAACGCGTTGGAATTGAATAGCCAGATCATAGTCTTCATCGCGCTCAATCAGAATCTTGTTCTTGTGCAGCACGTCATTATCGGTCTCGGTTAAATTAACCAACCACATCAGGTCAATAATCTTAATAAGCTCAGTCTTCAGACCTTTACCCAACACAATGACGGCCTCGCCAGTACGATTGTTGTAGTACCAGCGGTCGAACGATAGATGCATGTGTTGGTGCATCGTCTTCACCGGAACACGCTTCATCGTCTTCGGCAGCTTAACCTTAAGAACAAGCTTCCTCCAGCCCGTCCTTGGATCAATTTCATCAATACGTTTACGTGAAGGAACCTGGGGCTTGAAAAACATAAAACCATGATTGACTTCGAACAGCAGGTGTTGATGAAACCATTCAATTGTCCGGTCGCCACCACGATTGATAAACGGACGACATGTGAGGATACGAACATCCCAACGCGGTAAGGTAAGAACGTCCATTATCTTCTCGTAGTACTGAATTCCCTTCTCCCATTTCACAATACATACCTTAAGATCAAACTCATTTAGCCAAGAGACGGTATCACCATGAACCTTTGATTCGGTCTTGAAAGAAGTCACTTGGTTAGCTTTGGCTCTAGCGGCAGCTTCATCTTTTCGCTCTTGATCGACATACCGATATGCCTTGATAATCTTACTCACCTTCTTATAGCTGAACCACTTAGCAATATCATCATCGGTTATGACTGCAAGTGAACCAAATACTGCATCAGCTGCCTGCTTACCCTTAGATACCTTTTTCAAATCATCCTCCGCAAAACGTTTGCTCATCAAATACTGGAGCACCTTGATCAACATTTGTGTGTTGAAACAAGTCAGGATACTCCTCAGAAGTGACGTCTTCTACCTCAACTTCCTCGTCTTCATAAATAAAATCCTTATTCATTTGAATAGACGGATCATTTATTATGTCTTCCTCATTCTCTACCTCAACATCAGGCTCTGTTTCTAACACGGTCAACTGCTCATCATTCAACCCTAGCAGTATGGAAATCTGCTCTCGTGTTAGAGACCTTTCAACAAACTCACCCACCTCAATCTCATCCTTGTTCACCACACTCCTAACCATTCCCGATTCATCCACAAATATGACGGTATTGGCTTCAATCATTTCGATCGGTTTAACAGTAGTTGAATCATGATAAACAACAACCTGCTTACCCGAGTCATCACCGCCACTTGTACCTGCACCAGAAGATGAGCCGTGCGCTTGTTTAGGCTCACCTCCTGCACCAGACTCGTCAGGATCTTGGTCATCATTCTTGAGTTTCTTCAATGCATCGTCTTTGCACGTTAATTGCAAAATCAGATCCTCCTGTTCTTTGAATTTCACCCCCTGAGACTCAACAATCGCACGAATTCCTTCGTCTCCTTTTGACAGAATGAAACATAACTCATCAGCCTTCTTTGATTCTCCATTAGGCGTTCTTGATTTTGACGGTCAGCACACATTTGGTTTTCATACAAATGAAGAAGGTTCAATAGCATGTCTGTCTGACGGTTCTATGGCATAGTATACAAGGATGGATGAACAGGCTGGATTGGTCCCTGAGGCCTTGTAATTCTCATGAATGAGACATCACTAGGTGGAGGAGGCCTCATGGACGGTGTTGGAGAAACAGTGGAAGGTGTAGTAGAAGGCAATGGTATTTCGGCTAACGCCATTTGTGGAATCATACCAAGCCGCTCATGAGAAACCATCGTTATTGTCAAGGTAAGCGCCAGAGTGCTAGTAGTAGGCAGCACTACCGGGCGTTGAGACATGGTTGTTCGAGGTGGTGGAACACCAATAATTACACCAGCTCCAGCTGATACACGTCTTTTGGCTGGAACTTCAGAAGCTGGTGCTTTACCTTTTCTTTTCCGTTCACGTTGAGCTGCAATTGTGGCAGCTAACACGGCATCAACTGCAGCTTGTTGCTCTTAAGAGCTGCATCACCAGCACCACCACGACCACCATCTCCACCATCATCACCATCGTTATCATCATCGTTTCCATCGTTCCCACCTTCTCCTCCCTCACGCTCGGAATTCGAATCATCATGGATCCAGCGTTCATTGGGAGGATATACATAATCAGGATTAATAATGTGACCAATCATACGTTTGTCTCGTGGCCTCTCCTTACGATAGATCTTCATTCTACGTACAGTTTCGGCCTTCATGTGTTCCAAAGGAAGCACATCGTCCACCAATGTTTGATCAATAACCAAGTTTGGTATCAAATCTTGATTATCAATTGCAGAAATCGGGGATACATTAAGAACTTCTTCTTCTGAGCTGTTTACTGAACTTGCTCTTTCAAATGATCGAAAACCATTTATGAGAAGTTGAATTGTGACATCTGTGGCAAAACCGAGTACACCTTAGTACTTACAAACTCGAATAAGAGTTTAACCGCTTATTGCGTAACGAACAAACGAATAACCAAACGGGTCTGGTTATGGTCCGGATATCCCAGGGTGCTATCTATAAGCGATATATGTGACATTTGTGACAAAACAAGGTATACTATATTCATTACGTAACAAGTAAACGATAAATCGGTTAATTCGTAGTGCTTTATCTAGTAACCGACCGATACTAATTATGACCCGTATATATATACTGAGGGGTCATATACGAGTTATATATATATTATAGAGGCTAACATATCGATATTTAGGCCCCAGTACGTTTAAAACTCTTTAAACGAAAAAGGTTTCGTTTATCGATACGCTTTAAGCTTAAACGCAATCGTTAATATCAAAACGAGAATTGTAGCATCCGTTAAGCCGAAAAAGATTTATAAAACACTTATATGACATGTTCTAAGCAATCCGTGAAAATATTTTGGAATTTTACAACGAGTCAGTACGTTTTTCTTATTTTACAAAAAGAAGCTGAAAAACACTCGTTTTCGCGCTGGTTTTCGCACTCGAACTAGTTTTCTTGCGAAAAACCGAACCCGAATTAAATCTTGGACCGATGTTTACATGTTGCACGAAAACCGAGGCACCATTGGGCCAAAAAGAGGCCCAATGGGCCTTATATACTTGCGGTCGCCCCCCTTACATTATTCTACCAAATATATTACCTTGAAAGCTTCTTGAATAAGCCACCTATTTTATACATTAAACATAAAGACCAGACCTTCGTCAGCTATGTTCTTCAAGTTCAGCCAAAGTTTTGAGGTAAACCCTCTAATTTTCATTGATTTCATACTTAATTAACATAGTTTAAACATGAAAAATTAATCCTTGATTAGTTTTAAACATGTTTAACCTTCCAAAAACCATAAAAATCAAGTAAAATCATGTTTTGATGTTAGGAACACATACTTTTTGGTCAAAAACGCGGATTAGAACATGAATATAATGTTTTTACGGTTTGAAAGTTCGGTTTGAACCCAAAACCGAAACCCTAATTATCAAGGCTGTAAAATAGATGATTTATGCTTGGATTGATGTTATATGATATGTAGATACACTGAGATTGCAACCCCAGACCCGGAAAGTCGTTTAAGCTAGCAAAACTCATCGAAAACCGACAAGGTAAACCCGTAACACTCGTTTAAGGGCTGTTTAGTATTAGGTTGTGACATGCTTGTTTTTAGCTTGAGAAAATTTTCAGGGACATTAGGGATCATTTAAATGAGTCCCTGTTCAAATTTGGTAATTTTTCAATTAACGGAGAATATTTGGTGAATTTATTTCCGTTTATGAGCGTTTATTTGGGTAAAATAGCTAAACATATTGAAAAATTATGAAACTTGGTTTTGGAGATTAATATGTGATGGTAAGATCACTGGTAAAGTTTGGGGATCATTGGAAATGCCTAAGTATTGTTTGTGCAATTATGATTTAACCGAATTTTAACAGCCGAAAAACGCACAAAAAGGCATTTTGTAAAAAGATTTAGGTTCTGGAGATTTTGCAGAGGCTATGTAATAACATTGAAGCCATTTGTAAAAATTATCGGATTTTTCGGAGGTCGTTTGATATAAACGGGCCATTTATTATGCGATTATAACCTATTAAATGAATTTTTATAAATAAATAATTAATCATAAAATTTCTGAAAATATTTTTATAAAATTCTCCATATTTTAATGTATTTTAACAAAAATTTACATATTTTATATATAAGCACATATTTAGTTATGATTAATTGAAGATTTAAATTATAATTGTTTTAACGAAACCGGCAGTTTTGTGTTTAACGGACTGACTGGTATGTCAAAATGTCAAAAGTGGTCAAATATCATATTTTGTGAATGAAGTTGATAAAAACGAACTTTTACGAGAATTCCGGACAATTCGGGTGGATTGTACGCGTTTTGTATAATCAAACCCGTGTGAAAACGGAAACGAACTCTGTGATCTATCCAGATACTGAAACCTCAAGATGCTATAAGCGAGGCACCTGACCTATTGAAACATAATTTCTGTGCGAACTACGATAAGGTGAGTTTCATGACCCCACTCTTTAAACTATTTTACGAACTTTTGGGGTGGAAAGCATGTTTATACACGTTATTTATCTAAACACGGATCATGATATAAAATATCTGAACATTTATATATGAAAAGTCCCTACAAACATAATGATTGACTACGTGCTGATGAAAGATGATTATTATCGTTGATTGATATATTGAGTGGAGATAATACGAATTGCAAAACATAATGAAACTACACGTGACAGCATGTTTATACAAACACATTATGTAATGTTAAACATAACTAATTTGGGAGACAACGTGGTATGTAATGGCCATGGGGATAACGTGGTCTGTGATGATTACGGGGCTGTTGTGGGCAGAAGGGGGGCCACAATAGTAACAAACTAAAGTTGAGTATGGCCTATGAGCCAAGTTCTGCTGCAACTTATAAACTAAAGTTGAGTATGGCCTAAGTTCTGCTGCAACTTACCAAACTAAAGTTGAGTATGGCATATGAGCCAAGTTCTGCTGCAACTTATAAACTAAAGTTGAGTATGGCCTATGAGCCAAGTTCTGCTGCAACTTATTAAACGAACTACTTGATTATGACATGAATGTTAAGAAAATAATGTGATTATGCGTATTGTGGGCGGATGGGGAGCCACAGTATTTGGTGATACGTGATAAATACTATATGTGTATATGTGTCTATATACATGCTATGTTATTAGCCGTAGGAAATACTATGTGTAGAATATACTAATTATTTGCGTGTACACTATATAATGTTTGAGTTTACATGGAATCATTGTGGGTGGAAGGGGACCACAGTGGTTGATGTTAACGCGGAACCGTTGTGGGCGGAAGGGGTCCACAGTGGTTGATGTTAACGCGGAACCGTTGTGGGAGAAAGGGGGTCCACAGTGGTTGGTTAAACACGGAAATTGGAAACAGGTAGTACGAACAAACAATCATGATTTTACCGAAATTTCGAATTTATATTATAAACCTACATGTGTGGATATGCACACACAAGGATATGGCTCTACATATATACAACCGTAAATACATATTTTTACATACGCGCGTACATACAAACTATGACTGTATGGTGCGGAGATCTGATTTCGTTAAAACTTATGAAACTCACAAACTATTCCTAGTTGACCTGTTTTGACATGCTTTTCAGGTAATCAGATATGAGAAGTAATTTCCTCTGCGTTACGTGTCTGATTGGTGATTGATGTCGTGGGCATTTTAGTTAGAAGTAAAGGATTGAAGAACAGGTTAAATTGTATCACCTAGTTTGTAAAAGATGTTAAAACGATGTAATAAATTGTAAATTAGTTAGTAATGTTTCTTTATGAACAATGTATTCGATACCAGTTGTATCTGTTGCATTTCCGTTTTACGCTTCCGCAATTCGCTTAACGGGGTGTGACACGAATGGTTTATTAAGAATGAGTGCCACAAATGCCGATTGTAGACTAATACGACATTCATCAAATCCACCTTTACGACCACCCATACAGTGAATCAAGACGTGTAAAAGATACTTGTAAGGAGGGCATAAACCATTCTTGTTGAACATAGAATCCTCAATATTTCCACCATAACGTACACGTCTGAACAAACCCTTGATTAACTCCTTATCAAACTCACTTGGGTTATTGTCATTTTCCCCAAACCGAAGCACCCTTCTAATCACTTCAACATCCACAGTTATAGGAGTTTGATTGATTGTGGCTCTAATGTGATTCTCGGCTTCAACAAACTCAGCAGTATTCCAGAACTGCTAATAATGCTCAGATAGACAATAGGTCGAACAGTTATAGCATAGTGTATCACTAATCGTCGTAAAAATGCCAATACATCCCCATACATAGCAATGTCAGCAACATCTGAATCAACATAAGCACATATGTTGTGCTTCTTATCATATGGTAGCAACTGTACATCAGCTTGTTCTTGAGGTTATTCTTGTTCTTGGGGAGCAACGGGTGGATCTTGATCAATCTGATCAGCCATTAAACTGAATAGATATAGGCAAATATAAGTAATTTGAAGGTTTAATATACTATAAGCACGTATATATATATATATATATATCAATAAACGGTGTATTTAATAGAAGGTTTAGTAATGTGAAGGTTTAGATGTCGTGTGTAATCAATGTATAGACGCGTTTAGACTTTTGGAATAATTTATTAATTTACAATATTTTGTGAAATTAATTCTTACTTAAAACCAATGGTTGAAGATTTAAAGAACCAACAAGGTTACTGTTCTCTCCGTACGCTACTGTCCTCTCCGTACGCCACTGTTCTCCAACGTTCCAACCAGCAAGTCTCTCCGGCGGTGCCGCCTGAAGAGTCTCCGGCACCGGGTAAGTACTCTCCTCTACTCCTTTCTTGTCTTCATTGTAGGTTCTTCACAAGCCACCACTACGTCACCGTTTGAAAAACAAGGTAGCGAGTCACCGGTGAACGTAAGACGGAAGGCGGCAACAGGCGGCAACAGGGAACTTGCAGGCGGCAACAGGGAACCAGGGAACTTGGCCAAGTTTATCCACAGTGATACCACTTGCAGGCGGCAACAGGGTACCAGGGAACTTGGCCGGAAAATCCAACATCTCCGATCAGCGGTGGAAGAATCAACATCAACCAAATCTCAACATCTCATCGACACAATCACACATTCTTCAAACTGAATCACACTATTCATACTCCCTTCGAGGTTTTTCGCATCTGGATTTGGATCTGGGTCTTGCCTCATCTGGGTCTGCTTTAATCTATGAAGTTTAAGCTGACCACCTTTTTTTTCCCGATTTAGAATTGTGAATTTTCATCACACAACGGTCAACTTCCTACCCATTATTATTACTATTATATTATTATAGTTACTATTATATCACTATTATATTATTATAGTTACTGTTATATTACTATTATATCATTATAGTTACTATTATTGTTATTATTATTATTATTATTATTATAATTATTATTATTCTCTGTGCGCAATTATTACCTATTTGTTAAGTGTACATTAGGCGAATTTTTATAAGACTTTTTAATCAACGTCTGCTCGTGGTGTGCTGCGTTGGTTTCTTGGTGTTTTGTTTTTGCTTTAAATAGTTACTAGTTAATTGTAACCATAGACGACATTAGTCATGTCAGTTCGCTGAGATCGTGTCCAAGGACGAGGGGTGCGGGAAAGGGTATGGGGTATGGTTTGCGTGGGCATCATGGAATGTAGGGACTCTAAGTGGTAAATTGTTAGAGGTGATAGATGCTCTTAAGAGGTGTAAGGTTCATATAGCGTGCCTCCAAGAGACTAGGTGGAAGGGGCAGAGAGGAATGGGTACAAGCTATTACATTCGGGTGTGGATGGAGCTAAAAATGGAGTAGGCTTTCTAGTGGCTATAGAATTGCATAAGAATGTGATTGAGGTGAAAAGATATAACGATAGGGTGATGGTATTAAGGTTAGTGTTAGGAGTCGAAGTAGTGGCCGTGGTTTGCGCTTATGCACCACACGTGGGACTAGGAGACCAAAAAAAGAGGGAGTTTTGGGATTGCCTAAATGGGGTAGTGAGGGCTGTATCTAGGGAGGAGACCATTTTCGTAGGAGGTGATTTTAATGGTCATATCGGCAAGGATAGTGATGGATTTCAGATTGTTCATGGAGGTTTTGGTTTTGGGGATAGGAATGAACCTGGTAGGGATCTTTCAGATTTTGCAGTGGCCCATGACCTAGGTATCCTGAACTCTTTCTTTAGGAAAAGGGACTCAAACCTAATCACTTTTACCTGGTAGGGATCTTTCAGATTTTGCAGTGGCCCATGACCTAGGTATCCTGAACTCTATCTTTAGGAAAAGGGACTCAAACCTAATCACCTTTACCAGTGGGGGAAGGAATACACAAATCGACTATCTCTTAATGAGGCAACACGATCGAAGAAGGTGGAGAGACTGCAAGGTGATAACGGGAGAGACCGCAGCAGCTCAGCACCATTTACTGTTGGCAGATGTAGTACTGAGAGGGAAAGTGACTACGATGGAGAGAAAGGGCGGCATAGGATAAGATGGGGAAATTTGAAGGGCACCAACATTACGATGTTCAAGGACAAGGTCATCTCGACGACAGCTATTCATCTTGTTGGGGACGTAAACCAGATGTGGGAGAATATGGCAGCTTCTATCACTCAAGTGACAAAGGAGACGCTAGGGGTCACGACAGACAGGACAACTGGGGACAAGGAATCTTGGTGGTGGAATGAGGATGTGCAGAGCAAGATCAAGGATAAGCAACAGAGTCTTAGGGATCTTTTAAGGTGCACAAACGAGGGGGAGCGTTGGAGGTTGAGGGAGAAATACAAAAACTCTAGGAGAGAGGCGAAGAAGGCAGTGAAAGAGGCAAAAAATACAGCGTATAGACGGATGTATGCACGTCTAGAAACAAAGGAGGGGGAGCATGATATGTTCAAGATTGCTAAAGCCAGGGAGCGTAGAAGACATGACCTAGGAGTAGTGAAATATATAAAGGGAGAGGATGGGCGTGTCTTAATCAAGTAACAAGACATTAAACAGAGATGGCAAAATTATTTTAATAGTCTTTTTAATGGTAGACAGACCTACCAACGAGAAACAGACAACCCTGTTACACAGAGATAACAAAGAAATAACTCCTACTGTAGAGGTATCACACAGGGAGAGGTGAGGATAGCACTTAGGAAGATGGGAAGGGCTAAGGCGGTTGGTCTAGACAACATACCGATTGAGGGTTGGAAGTGTTTAGGGGAATATGGAGTTCAATGGCTCACTACTCTATTCAACCTTATTTTCAAGAATGGAAAAATGCCAGACCAGTGGAGGAGTAGTGTAGTAGTGCCCCTATACAAGAACAAGGGAGACGCACAGTGTTGTGGAAATTACAGAGGAATTAATTTGTTAGCTCATACTATGAAATTATGGGAGAGAGTAATTGAGACACGAATTAGGAGAGAAACGCAGGTTATGGTTAACCAATTTGGTTTCATGCCAGGACGGTCAACAACGGAAGCGATACACATACTGAGAAGATTAATGGAGAAGTATAGGGAGAAAAAGAGGGACCTACATATGATATTCATCTTGAAAAAGCATATGATAGTGTGCCACGTAGACTAATCTGGGATAGTTTAGAAGGTAGAGGGGTACCTGGAAAGTATATAGACTTAATTAAAGATATGTATGACAGGACTACAGCTAGTGTTCGTGTGCCGGTAGGAGATACAAATTTTTTCTCGGTGGAGATGGGACTCCACCAAGGATCGGCGTTAAGCCCGTTTCTTTTCACGATAGTCATGGATGAGCTGTCCAAGTCGATTCAGGAGCCTGTCCCATGGTGCAAGCTCTTTGCAGATGATATTGTGTTAGTGGCCGAGACTAAACAAAGCTTGAACGAAAGGCTAGAGGAGTGGCGTGTAGCTTTAGAGGATAAAGGTTTAAGAATTAGTCGCTCTAAGACAGAGTACCTTTGTTGTGACTTCAGTGGTATTGGCGATAGCGAGGACACCCAGATCACTATTGAGGACCAGGTGGTTCCGCAGATAACAAAGTTTAAATATTTAGGATCGTTTGTCCAAAGCAATGGAGAGATAGACAGTGACATAACCCACCGCATACAAGCTGGCTGGTGTAGGTGGAAAGCGGCCACTGGGGTTTTATGCGACAAGTGGTTCCCCTCTAAATTAAAGGGGAAATTTTATAGAGTCGTAGTTAGACCTGCAATGTTGTATGTAACATACTGTTGGACCATCAAGAAGACCCAGGCACGCAAGATGGAGGTAGCAGAGATGAGGATGCTAAGGTGGATGTGCGGACACACTAGATTAGACAGGATTAGAAATGAGGTCTTTAGGGAAAGGTTAGGAATAGTTAGGATATCAGAGAAAATAAAGGAAGGGAGATTGAGATGGTTTGGGCATGTGAAGAGGAGACCAACAACAGCGCCCGTTAGAGTAGTGGAAACCTTGATTGTTGAAGGAAAGCGGAGTAGAGGCAGGCCTAAATTGACTTGGGATGAGAGAATTAGACATGACTTGACAGTGTTGCACCTCTTTGAGGACATGGTCCAGGATAGAGATTCGTGGAGTCGTAGGATTAAGGTTAGCGACTTTTGAGGGGAAGGTAACTAGTTAGCTTAGCTTTGTATTTAGGGTCTAGTTTGGCTAGCTTGACTCCTTATTGTTTATGTATATTTTTTGTTTGATGCTGTATTATTGATTCTTATGCCCTAATCTTATTGGTTACATATCCCTTGCTATTTTGGTAGTTTACTATTATATGTATTGCTAAGTATCTTTGCTTGTAGGATGTATGTTTACTCTGTTTACCTGTATGTAGCTTTATGAGCCGGGGGTCTCTCTAGAAGCAGCCTCTCTATTCTCACGGATAGAGGAAAGACTTGCCTACATCCCACCCTCCCATGACCCTACCGATAGCGTGCTATGCGTTGGGATATACAGGGCTTGATTGATTGATTGTGAAATTAATTAAAATTAATATTGGAATGTCATTCGTTAACAAAACAACCTGATTCGTTACAAAAATATAACTAATTAACTGATTCGCTATCAAGTAAATAATTTAACGAAAGAAACTTAGCGAATTAACTATGAAGGATAACGAACTAGCTTCTAGTTCGTGTCAAATTGACGAATCCAAATTTGATTCGTTAAATAACTTATTCGCTAATCTAGTTCGTTTGAGTTACTTAACGAATTGGACACGAAGTATTCCAATTCGTTAAGTATAATGAATGGCCACAAGATTGGCTTAATATTTTACTCTCCTGGTCAAAGTCAAAACTAAATAAGAACACAGGAAGTCAACAAGCTGAATCTAGGTTCGATTATTCCATAATTATTGTTGAATAACCAAATAGACATTCGTAACGATCTCGGAAACACGATACAAAGCAAATGATGTTGATTTGCGGTACCAAAAGTATGACATAAGTTAGGTTATTAAGGGTTTTAACAAAGCGTAAACACTCGAAACAATAAACAATCAATTGTCCAGGCAATCTAGAATCAAGCCCTGATTAAAGACCACCAAGGGTCTCGGAATCACATTCCGAACACAATGATATCAAGATAAAATATAACAACACACTATGACATCGATTAAGCAGAGTTTGAGCAACCGTCAAACCCTTATAACAAAATCACATAATAGCCTATTAAAGCTGTAACATTTTTGATGAAAATCACAAAGAAGTGATCATCTACACCTTAGCAATACACTGGTATACTCAAAAGTCCAAATTTCGATGATCGAAAAATTACGAAAAATTTTGGCAGAGTAACGTTAAGTGTAAGGAAGAAGGATGAATAGTAAAGGACGGTTCGTTTCACGCTTGTCCTTTATACACCTTCCTTACACGCTTCCCAATGTACGAATCTGCCTAATTCGTGTGAATTTTCAAATAACCAATCGGCTTACTCATTATCCAAACTGAAAGCGTGGGATAGCGAATTAGGTTTGATTCGTGACTTGATTCGTTAAATATGCATAACGAACTAGAAGTGTTTCGTTACAGAGTGCGGAAGCGAATTAGGTGAACGAACTAGAGTGTAGTTCGTTAAAAACACCTAATTCGTTATCCATAATTAACGAATTAGACATTATTTGATTTTATCTTTTAAATTAAATAAAGTTAAATTAAATTAATAAATCAAATAAATAAATAAGTTAAAATGATTATTTAAATAACTTTAAGTGAATTTTCGAGGATCATTATCTCGATAATCAAATAACTTAATTGTTTCACGTTTTCGAAACATAATTTAAAAACAACTTAAATAATATGTAAAGAGAAATATAAAATATTTTTGGTATTTTGTAAAAATTAAAGAATGTATTTACAAAAATATCCGAACTAGAAAATAGACAATCTTTTTGTGTTTTTATATGATTTAAAAAAAACAGTACATTATCTTTTTGTATTTTTGTATTTTTGTTGAGTTTGAGCAGATAATCATATTGACCAAAATGCCCTCCCATCACAGTTTTATATTTCAGCGATATTGTGACTGGCGTTAAGTCGGTCATTGATATGGTTGTCCACTTAAATCTTATAACAAGCCTTCGAGCATTTTGTGATATTATTTAAGGTTCAATTAGAGCACAGAATATCAGAAACTATCAGCCCCTAATCTCGGTTCAAGCTTAATTTGATTTTTGCCAAATCACCCCAACTTGACTTAAATCGTTATAGTGTTGAACAAAATTTTGAAGATTTAAGAATATTTGAGCAATGCATCAAGTTTCCTTTACTGTGAGTGAGTATGCACGAGTCCATCTGTCGGCTTACGTACATTGTATCCCCTGGGGTCCATTTCTATTGGTATTAAGACGCACGCAAGGGAGTAACAATTGTATGTCTAACAGCGGATTTTGATCAAGTCAGTAATTTGGATTGTACGAAGTACAGCAGTGATCAAGTTTAATGACTTTGGGTTTGCTCTAAAAGCGAATGAAATATTCATGTTTATGAATACCCAGATGATTAAGCCGCATAAAGACTCCCAGTGTCCAGAATCCTAACGCTTGTTATTTGCTTTATTATATTTTTGGGATATCAACAACTATAAGGCTTGAGTATGACCGGTTATTACATTTCTGCCATCCTCACCGAAACTTTTGCTAGAGACTAACACCTCTTTCAATTTGGCTTTTCTTTAGGTTTATATCACTTACTTTACTCTAACAGCTTGTTTAAGACATATCAATGCACCAAAGATTAAGCACTCAGTCTTTTAAGCTTATTTCTTTTTGAATTTGGGGTCAAATAGTCAATGTACTATCATAATCTCTTTTTTCTTCAAAAACTTGAAATTTGAGGAGCGTAAACAAAATTTAATCGCCCCAGTTAATTTAAGTTCATAAATTAATAGCTATCATGTCCATCCACAAGTAGATAACAGGACCAATACATGCAAGCATGCTACACAAACTTAAATAACTGACATAATTTTTAGCTTAAATATAAAATAAAAGTATTCACGAACACCCTAATTACTTTCCATTATCAGGTAAATGGCTATCCCGAAGATTTAAAAGAAACTATCAGGGCCAACCATATACAAGTATATGTCTTTCAAATAGTAGTAAATGACATAATTTTCAGCGAACGTAAGCAAAAATCTTTTTGGTTTTTCTCTTTACAAACTAAAACACAATCTTTTTGTCTTTTCGGATTTTTCTTTATAAACAGAAAATTCACATTCTTTTTGCCTTTTTCAAAAATTTCTGTACAAAATGAAAACACAATTTTTTTGATTTTTCAAATTTTAAGATGTTTTTGGTTTTTCAATTTTAAATTCAAGAAAGATCAAAGTATTTTTGATTTTTCAAAAATTTCTAATGTTTTTGGGTTTTATCTATACAAACGAAACTCACAATATTTTTGTATTTTCTAAGTTTCACCCCCTAAAACCTAAAAACAAAATAAAATGATAAACCAAAATTAACCTAAAAGACAAATAATCATCCTTGTTTCAGGATCTCGGCGAGGGTCTTCAATCCATTTAAACCAAGCAAAAATTGAAAACGCTTATTATCAAAGGCTTTGGTAAATAGATCGGCATTCTGAAAATTAGTATGTACTTTCTCAAGGTCAATTAATTTCTTTTCATAACAATCCCGTATAAAATATATCGAATCTCGATATGTTTCATTTTAGAATGTCGTACGATATTTTTTGTGATACTTATAGCAGCAGAATTATCAATCAAGATGGGAGTAGTAAGAAACTTCAAACCGTAATCGTGAAGATGTTGTTGTATCCACAAAACCTGAGAACAGCAACTCGAGGCTGCAACATACTCAGCTTCGGCGGTTGAAGTGGAGACCGTTGTATGCTTCTTACACTGCCAGGAAACAAGCCGGCTTCCTAAGAATTGGCATCCCGCTGTAGTAGACTTGAAATTGATCTTGCATCCTCCATAGTCTGAGTCGGAATAAGAGGTAAGATCAAAAGTATCGTCTTTGGGGTACCATAACCCGATGTCAGGATTTCCCCTCAGATATTGAAGAATACGCTTGACAGCAGCCAGGTGAGTCACTTGGGGACTAGCTTGGTACCTAGCACATAAACAAACAGCAAACATTATATCGGGTCGAGAAGCAGCTAGATACATTAAAAAACCAATCTTAGCTCGATATAGGGTCGGATCAACGGTATCATCCAATTCATCCGGTGATAACTTGTGACCCACGGGAAGAGGAGTAGAAGGGATTTTTCCGGCAGTAATCTTAAATCGTCTCAGGACATCGTTCACATACTTTGTCTGATGAATGAAAATTTCTTTCGCAGACTGATGAACCTGCAACCCTAAAAAGAAATTCATCTCTCCCATCGAACTCATCTCGAACTTGGTTTGCATTGATTTCTCGAACTCTTTACACAACGTGTCATTTGTTGACCCAAAGATTATGTCATCAACATAAATCTGAACGAGGAGAAGATCATCACCAATATTCTTATAAAACAAGGTGTAGTCAACAGTTCCACGTTTGAAACCATTATCCGTCAGATGGTCGGCGAGCGTGCCATACCAAGCTCTCGGGGCTTGATGTAGACCATACAATGCCTTGTTTAAACGGTAAACACTGTCAGAATAATCAGGATCTTCAAATCCTGGAGGCTGTAAAACGAACACTTCCTCATGAAGTTCACCATTTAGAAAGGCACTTTTCACATCCATTTGATATACTTTAATGTTCTTGTAAGCAGCATATGCCAGAAAGATTCGAATAGACTCTAATCTTGCAACTGGAGCATATACTTCAGTGTAATCAATACCCTCTTGCTGATGAAAACCATGCACCACTAATCGTGCCTTGTTTCTCATAATTACCCCACGATCGTCTTTCTTACACTTGTAAACCCACTGAATCGGAAACGCCTTCTTGACTCTAGCAGGTTTGTCGATAAGATCCCAAACACCCAAACGTGCAAATTGCTGTAATTCTTCTTGCATGGCTTCTACCCAAGAAGGATCTTGAAGTGCAACACGAGGAGTCGTTGGCTCAACTTGAGATAGAAAACAAGTGAATTTAGCAAGATTCACAATCCCAGACGAGTGTAAGTCAGCATAAGCACATAAGACATTATTTTCACTAGATGAAGCAACTTGATGACGTGTTTGAACTCCCACATCAAGTTCTCCAATAATATTTTCTTGTGGAAGGTAATTATGAATCCTAAGAGTAGGATTCTCAGAAATAGCAACATGTTCAAATAAATTAGTGTAATGTTCACCCAATTCATGAGATGAAGCATCACTATCAAGTTCAATAACTTGATCCACAACTGTATTATCATCAGATGAAGTAGAAGCATTATCAAAAGGAACAGGAGACTCATTATCATGTTCTTCTGTTGGAGCATCAATTGGAATTTCAGCATCATTAGAACTTGCAAACCTTGGAATTTCCAAGTGTTCTTCAAAATAAGCACGAACTAAATCTTCATCTGGATGATTGGTTGTTGGAGTAATTAAATAAGCCATCATAGTCAAACATCCAGTCGGGACCTTTCCCTTGAGAAGGAGTAGTGTACTTTTGACAGTCCACATGGTACCATTCTTCGACACAGCCAGGCGTAAAATTAAAAACTCGTTTATTAGGTGACGCATAACCCAAGAAATAACCTTCAATGGATTTTTCATCGAACTTTCCCGCATCCTTTTTCAACATAGTACAAGGACACCCAAACGGTTCCAAGTACTTTAAATTAGGTTTACGATTATTCAATAACTCATAGCTGGTCTTCTTGAGTCTTTTAACAGTTAGAACTCGATTGAGTGTATAACAAGCAGTATTCACCGCCTCATTCCAAATCTGGACAGGAAGCTTTGAATCAGCGAGCATCGTTCTAGCAGCTTCAATCAATGTTCTATTATTTCCTTCAGCAACACCGTTCTGTTGTGGTACATATGGAGCACTGTATTCTCGATGAATTCCCTTTTGTAAACAAAAGAAATCCAATACAGTATTTTTAAATTCAGAACCATTGTCACTTCGAAGTCTCCTCACTTTCTGTTTGTATAGTGATTCGATTTTAGTGATTAAATTTTGAACGAGAACTGGTGTTTGATCTTTTGAAACCATAAACAGGACCCATGAGTATCGTGAATAATCATCAGTAACTACCAGGCAATACCAATCCCCCGAAATACTCGCACGATTCACTGGACCAAACAAATCCATATGAAGTCGCTCAAGAGGAGTATCAATGGAATTTAATAACTTAGAGGGATGTGACTTCTTCTTCTGTTTTCCCTTTTTGCAAGCAACACAGTGATCGGATAACTTAAATTTCTTCAAAGACACGCCATCGAGTAAGTCATTTGCCATTAGATAGTTCATCTTACGAACATGAATGTGACCCATTCTACGATGCCATAGAATAGAGTCTTTCTCTGTAGCTTTCGAGACAAAATATGTTTCGATCGATGTTGATACTTTAGAACTTAAATATCATTTGATCGAGGTGATCGCATGACAACCATGTCCCCGGGAATCAAATAACCCAGTTTTAAAATCAGACACTCTTTATCTATAAATACTGTAGTGTATTGCTTATCACAGATTTGCGACACACTCAATAAATTATGGTCCACTTTATCACAATAATAAACCTTCTCAAATGTAATATGCCCATTCGAAACATCACCTTCTTGTGTAATCATACCCCCAGATTTCCCAGCAAAAGCCACATAACACCCTTGAATATTTCTTACATTTGTTAAGAGGTCGAGATTTCCAGTAATATGACGAGAACATCCACTATCCATGATCCAGTTTTCACCAGAAATGGTCTTGGATGTACCCTACACACAAATGAAAATGATTAGTTCAAAAAGGCAGCCCAGGCCTCAGTCTTGGGCACCTTTTGGTTTTCTTGAGAAAAGTTAAACTTAGTTGCATTCAATTGTTGTTCAGCAACTTGAGAATAAGTTACAGGTTTCTTAGACTTTCGTCTTAGATACGCAGCTTGAACTACATTTGAATTAACATTTTTGCATAATGGTTCAGTTGGAATAAACTTTGGTTTAACGGAACCATGAGTTTCATTCACATGAACAACTTTTCGAGGATTTATATTAGAGAACATAATATGAGTATCATCAGCATACGACACAGGTCATTTCAGAATCTCCTTTACCAACGGAACCGATTTGGAATGGTCCTTGATAAAAGGATGAAGATTCTGATAGTTCTTCTGGCCACAATTTCTCACTACATGACCTTGTTGACCGCAAAGGAAACAGCTTCGCATATCAACATGATGATGTTGAGAATTAATCGGAGCATGTGACACAAAGGATGAATGATGACTCACATTTTTGATCATGCTCCTAGCAAAATCATCAGATAACTCAGATTTCTTTTTCAAATAGAAATCTAAATTAGAACAATTTGAAAAACTTTTCAACGTATCTGTTCCAGTTGACTTCACAAATTGAACTTTCTTAGCCTGTTTTAAAACTTGCTTTGCTTTAGTCAATGGATCAGATGAAGATGATGTTTTCGCTTGAGCATACCGACATTCAAGATCTTGAATCTTGGAAGTTTCATTTTGAAATACACTTTCAATAAGTTCTGGTTTAATGATACTTATTGGAATGTCTTTCTCAGTGAATATCGTGTCTATCCCCTTTAACTTAAATACTCTACCAGTAGATGGCTTGGAAACAGTTGGATTTATGAAACGCAACAAGTCCTCATCAGAAACTTTGGGTTTTTCTGGTTTCTTGGCCCTTACTGGTTTAACATTTATATGAGTATCTTGTTTCACCTTGGTTGTGTGCGAACCATACACAGCCTCCTCAAATTCATGAGGTTCACAAAGTATGTGATTTGAACTTGGAATGTTCTTGTTCTTGTGTATGATTTCAGGTTCGAACACATCTTCAATGATAACGTTGTCAACATTTTCAACAAAAACTTTGTTGCTTTGAACATGAGGTTTCTGAATTGAAGATTGGTATTTAACATTATCATATTTAACTGGTATTGTCTTTTCAAGAATCACAGATTCTTTAACAATCTACATCCTCTTCTTGTTTAGCAAAAGGATTTGGTTTGTAATCATTATGAAAAGGTAGTGGAATCTCAACAAAATCTATACCTTTCTTTGAATCTTTTTGCTTACCAGATACTTTAATTATTTCATTTAGAAAAAATGAAGAGTTTCTAAATTTTCCCAATTTGTTCTTTAACTCAAGAACCTCATTCTAAAGATCGGTTATCTTTGATCTATGTTTCAAGATTTCTTGAAATTTTTAATCATTGATAGTCATTTTAACCGATAACTCAGCCTTAATATCATGATTACTAAAGCTTCAATCTTCTCTCTTGATTTCATTTGAGAGGTTAAAGATTGTCTATAAGTATCTTTCATTGAAGTAATCTCCTTAACTAAACTATCATTATGGGCTTTCAATGCATCTAACTTAGGTTTAAATTCAGCACATGAATGTTTAATACCTATATTAGAAGAATAATTACTAACCTCATTTTGTTTAGCCATGCAAGCATACAAAGCAAAAGTAGTTGGATGCTTTTCACTTGAATCGTCAGACTCAGACTCAGTATCAGCATCAGAAGAAATTTCACTTCCACTCACATCTTGAAAGTACTCAAGAAATCCAAACATTGCAAGATTTGCTTGATTGTTACCACATAATAACCTTTATGACCAGTCATCTCCATCTACGTTGGATAACATTGCTTGAGATCCAGAAGATGAAGTTTTACCTCCAGAAGACTTTCCAGCATCATTACCACTCTTTCCCGATGAGCTTTGATCTTGTTTTCTAGGACCGGTATACTCCTTTTTAGGCTTATCACATTCTTTGGCAAAATGACCAAACTCTTGACAATTGTAACACTTAACCTTTAATTTATTAAATCCCAATTTCTTGTTCAAAGATGGAAGATCTTTACTTGTTCTCTGCATGTACCTTTTCACTTTTCTGACTATCATTGCCATGTTCCACTTTAAGTCCATCAGTTCTATATCATCAGGATCCATCTGATCGTAATCTTCATCGGTTAAATCACTTGTGGCAATTTTACTACTAACCAAATTCTCATATGAAGTCATGAAAGCAGACAAGAAGGCAAATTTTGTTAAGCATCTCTCATGTTTACATTTGGTTGTGATGAGAATTGATTTGATGATGAAGAACTTCCAGATCCTCCAGATGAACCAGTATTTCAGTTGTATAGAAACAAGCACGTGGATCACTATAGATGGTTGTTGCATTTTCACTTGCAGTTTGTGTGAGAAAAGCTGTGATCGGTGAAATGTTGAACTTAATGGCATGCTTCCACCATAAAATGCAGGATCTTGATTATCTTTTAAAGTCTTCTGACATTTAAGATCATATTCTCGAGCCTCGATCTTTTGCAGAAATTCAGATGCAGTTAAATCCTCATTGCTAAAATAATTATTCTCCTTCAACACCATAAGGAAAGTTGAATAAGAACTTGGCAAAGCACTTTTAATAGTATCAATCTTGTCAAATTCAGATATATCCAATCTTATCTTGTCCATTTCGGCTATCAAATAATTAAATCGTGTAGTCATCTCTTCAACAGTTTCACCATTCAGTAGGTTAAAGTTTCTATTGAAACTTAAGCATAACCTTTTTGCTTTCAGCAGTGTTTCCCATACTTCTCATACGGATATGTTGAAATAAGGAAGCACAAATCTTAATACTTCCTACTTGGCGAAAGATGTTTTCAGGTAAGGCCATAGTAAGAGTAGAATAAGCTTTTGTCTCAATTTCTAATGCTTTCTTCTCTTCAACCGAGTATTGAGAGATAGCTTTAGGTGTAAAACCAATAGTCTCATCCCCAATCATTGGAACGGTGTAAACCTCATCCAAACAGTATGAACAATCAGGGTGAACTGATCCAAGATGAGCACGGAAACGGGGTTCCCATTTAGCAACATCACTAAATTTCATTAAACGTGGACATTTTGAATGTGAACCGATCTCGGTATCCAGTTGTAACATTTGTTGCATCAACATGTTTTGAGAAGCTAATGCATACATACCAGCCATTTTTGACAAGTTTTGAAAATTATAAGGGGTAATTTTGAAAAAATAAGATTAACGAATGGGAACAATGAATAGTTGTAGCGAACTGTAAACAGTGAATAACGAATTAAACCTTAACGAAGTTGAGGTTTATCCGTTAACGAATCAGAATTGAAATTAAGTAACGAATTAAACAACGAATCAGATGGTCAACAAGTAAGTCAAACTAACGAATTGGCTAGACAAATCACTAAGTATAAGCTTAGCGAATTAGAAAGTTTTCTGTAACGAATCACTAAGAAATACGTAGCGAATTAGATAACGAACAAACTACAGTTGATAACGAATCAACTTATAGCAAATCAGGTTGTTACAACGGTTTGTAACAAACTCTAACACCAAATGCCACGTGGCAAACATGGTTATAACACGGTTTCCAAGGTATAACACGTGTCACACGAATCAGAAAGATAGCGAACTTAGTAACGAATTAATTAAAATTAACGAAAGGCTTTAACGAAAAAAGTCTTCAACAGGTGATGAAGATCTTCAAATCTTCATCACTATTTTTCCAGAATTCTGGAACACGAAGAACACCAAATCAAAACCCAAATCCATAATAATTGCACAATCTATCACCAAATCACTCAAATAAAGTATCAAATTACTCGTAAACTCACTGCGAAACCAATTCACAACCCTTCGTAACTTAATTCACCCTAATTCGATCTCAATTAGACCAAAAAAAATCCACTTAACTCAAAACAAATAACGATTCCTAATCCACAATACGTCCTAATACCTTACCAATCAGAAATTCAGTCCAATCAATCCATACTTTAATCAAATTCACACAAAAACTCAATTAAAAACAACACCTCTGTTTCAGCCAAATTTAGATCCAGGCCAAAAACAATCCAAAACCAAACTAATGTCCAATTCCAATTCACAGAATCTTCCACATACCTTAACAAACACCAATCGAATCCAATTTAATCCATAACCAGTTCAATTTACACTCAATTGATCTAAATCAAACCGGAAATACAATTATACCACAATAACAATTAAACGTCTATAATAACGAATTAACTATCAAATTCAAGAGCAAAAGAGCACCGAAAGCTCTGATACCACTTGTTTGATCCTTTAATTAACTTCTAATACGGATCTAGTTCATGATTGCCATTGATCTATAGTTAATACGTTATCTATATCTATATATATTGATTGTATGTATGTTAATATTATTAGTATGAAGATTGAGAGAGAGTTTAGGCAGAGTTTCATTAATTAGATCTCAAAACTTAAATTAAACAGTGACAAAGGTCACAATATATAGAAGATAGACCTAGTTCGTTAACATCCCTTAACGAACTAGGGTCTACTTCGTTACATACATTAAAATGAAATAATCTTAACGAATCACCCCCTGATTCGTTAAACATCCTCAACGAATCAGGAGGGAAATAACTTAGATCTAGTTCGCTAAACATCCTTAGCGAACTAGACTATTACATTAATGAACTACAAGATAACTTAATTGTTTATTACATTAAACAAAAACGACAAATATGTTAACGATAAAAACAAAGACTCGAGACGCAAAACTGTGCACTAACAAAGTTGAGTAAGAAAGTTAAAATGATGAGAAGTGACAATGGTACTGAGTTCAAAAATGGAGTTATGGACAAATTCTGTGTAAGTAAAGAAATCATTCAACAATTCTCAGCTCCTAGAACTCCTGAACAAAATGGTGTTGCAGAAAGAAGGAACAGAACATTAACTGAAGCTGCAAGAACCATGTTAGCAGATGCAAATTTACCAGTTACATTTTGGGCTGAAGCCATAAATACAGCCTGCTATGTTTAGAATAGGGTACTTGTCAATAAAAGGCATAACAAGACACCATATGAAATATTCCACAATAGAAAGCCTTATATCAAGTTTTTCAAACCCTTTGGATGAAAATGTTTTTTTCTAAACACTAGAGATTATTTGAACAAGTTTCAAACAAAATCCCTAGACTGTTTCTTTATTGGATATTCTACACATTCAAAAGCATACAGAGTATATGTGAAAGATCATTTGAGTGTGATAGAATCATCTGGCATCATCTTTAATGAAAATCAGTTCAACACAGTTGATGGTGCAGCATGGTTGTTTGATCATGAGAAGTTGATAAGGTCTTTCAAGATTTATCCTGAAGACTTTGATGACTCATTCAACAAGACCAGTGTAATTGAAGAGAAAAAGAAGAAAACAGTAGACTTAGAAGAGTTGTGGAAGAAGGTTGCTAGAAAAGAAAAGGAATACACTTTTGTGAAGAATTCCTCAAGTGAACAAGAAGTACAGAATGATATCAATCAAAATCCTGAACAAGATCATCCTGATATCAATCATGATGATCAAGAAGTACAGAATGATCAAATTCAGAATGAGGGAAACACAAGTAACCAAGCAAATGAAGAAGAAGCTGTATCTACTGCAAGATTTCAAGATCTGTTTGAGAGATTAAACTTGGAAAACAATGGTGCATCGACTTCAAGACAGAATGATGAAGAAGCACCAGAATTTCATGATGCGGAAACTGATTTGATCATTGAAGAACCAGATCTCAATGAATCAAATCATGACACAAATGTGTCTGCATATATGATTGTACAAACTCCTTATTTTGAGAAGAATCATCCCTCTGAAAACATCATTGGAAACATACATGAAAGAGTCACAAGAAGTCATTCTAAGATTGCTAATATCTGTTTATAATCCTGCTTCCTATCCCAAATAGAACCAAAGAACATTGCTCAAGCATTAAAAGATAATAGCTGGGTGGAAGCAATGCAGGAGGAACTTGCACAGTTCAGAGATTTACATGTGTGGGGTCTTGTTGATAGACCAATGAAAAGATATGCAATTGGCATAAAATCGGTTTTTAGAAACAAAAGGGATGAGAGGGGTTTGATGATTAAGAATAAAGCTAGGCTTGTAGCACTAGGATTCCTTCAAGAGGAAGGAATAGATTTTGAGGAAGTCTTTGCACCTGTTGCAAGACTTGAAGCTATCAGGATTTTTCTTGCATATGCTGCCTCAAAGAACATTAAGGTGTTCCAGCTTGATGTCAAGTCTGCATTCTTAAATGGAAAGATTTATGAAGAGGTTTATGTTGCTCAACCTTTAGGTTTTGAGGACCCAATGTATCCAAACATGGTGTATAAGTTGAATAAATCCCTATATGGATTGCATCAAGTTCCTAGAGCTTGGTATGATGAGCTGTCAAATCATCTTCTTGAAAATGGCTTTCAGAGGGGAGCCATTGAGAAGACACTCTAATACAAAAGAAAGGGATCAGACTTGCTTATGTTACAAGTGTATGTAGATGATATCATCTTTGGATCTACAAATGAACAAATGTGTATGGAGTTTGAAAGGGTAATGAAATCCAAATACAGCATGAGCTCTATGGGAGAAATAAACTTCTTTCTTGGACTGCAAGTTCAACAGAAAGCTGAAGGGATTTTCATTTACCAGACCAAATATGTGCAGGACATTTTGAATAAGTTCAATTGTCATGAGTACAAAACTGCTTCAACTCCAATGGACACAAAAGAAAAGATGATTGCTGATGAAAAGGGGGAGCCTGTGGATGAACATGAATATAGAGCCAAAATTGGATCCCTGATGTACCTTACTGTAACAAGACCAGATATTATGTTTGTTGTATGTGTGTGTGCAAGATTCCAATCAAACCCAAAAGTCTCCTATATGAATGTTGTGATGATAATTTTTAGATATTTGAAGGGAAGACCAGACTTGGGAATTTGGTATCCAAAGAATGAATCCTTTGATCTGATTGCCTACACAAACAGTGATTATGATGGCTATAACATGAGCAGAAAGTCAACCATGTGGATGTCAATTTTTGGGTGACAGGCTAGTGTCATGGCAATGCAAGAAGCAGACTACCGTCTCAATCTCCACTGCAGAAGCTGAATACAGTGTTGCATCTGCATGTTGTGCACAAGTTTTATGGATTCAAAACCAGATGCTGGATTATGGTTTGAATTTTCTGAATACCCATATTCTTATTGATAATACTGCTGCATATTTTACTATTAAGAATCCAGTCCAACATTCTAAGACTAAGCACATTGAAATCAGACATCACTTCATAAGATATTGTAGTGAATAAAGGTTTGATTGAAATGCAAAGAGTTGATACAATTGACAATTTGGCAGACTTATTCACCAAACCACTTGATAGAACCAGGTTCAACTTTCTTCTAACAGCCCTGGAATGATCAACTCTGATGAAATATGATTAAGGATGTGTGCCTAGTTGTGTGCCTCTATGTGCTAACTAATTAAATTGTTAGAGCTTGCACAAAATGGATGTTAAGTGAATATGCTTGATTATGTTACTTGATATGTTAACTGATATGTGCTTTAACTAATTATGAGTGCAAAGTTTTGATATGATTGATGTTTTTGCATGTTTATCAGTTGATGTGTGTATGTGATGTTAAGAAGAGTTCCTTTGTTTTGAACTTCTTGTTAGTGTGTGCTTATCTGACATCATTGCTTAATTGCTTGAATATGTGTTTTATCTGATCATTTGATGCTATTAGGATAGGATAGACCTTGAATGTTAGTACTGTCTACTTATCTTGATGATATTATGTTTGATTAAGATTTGATTATGTTACAACTGTTTGTGTCAAAGTAGGTTTTATGTCAAAATTAAATGATAAAAAAAAATTTCTAATGAATTTTGCATAATTACTTTATTTTGATCAAAACATGAGCAAGTTGATTAATGGTGTAGAGATATGATAAGATTATTCAGTTCAAGCTTTAAAGAAGCTTAGAAGAAGGATTTTTAAAAGGAAAAGTCTCAAGTAGTTGTTTTTGCTGAAAATTATGTCATTTGCCCAATTGGAAGGACATACACTTGTGTATGTTTGGTCCTGCAATCTGTATAGATTAAAAGGATATCCATTAACCAGAAAACTGAAAGCATTTGGGGCAATTATAACTTGTTTCTTATTCCTTCACTTAAAACTATGTCAATAACTCTAACTTTGAAAGGACATATATTTACATGTGTATTTGGTCTAGTTGACCATCTGTGGTCAAACAGGATAGCCATTTACCTGCCAATTAAGAGATATTGGGGTGATTGAATATTAAATTGTATTTAATTTGGGAAATGATAGTACATTGACTACTTAGCCAATCATATGGATTTAATAGGCTAAAAGGACATTAGTATAGTCATTAACATGTATGGTTGCTTTCCCATGATGTGTAAAATCTAAGGTAATATAAACATAATGAATATGCTAATCTTTATGTGGAGACACATAGTTGTCCTTGCATGTCTCAAGATAAATCTCTCCAAATGATAGGCAGAAAAGTGATTACCTAGTCATACACAAGTTTGTTGTTATTTGGTCAACCAAAAATGAAACATCTTTAAATATGACAAAGAACATGCTTAAGAAAAATTTGAGAAAATATCACAAACAAGGGGAAGAATAAATAAATCAACCAAAAGTTGATAAGTGTTTTAAATATTTTATCAAACAAGAGGGTTTAAACAAGAACTACAGGGACCAGGGGATTTAACAAAATCCTGTCATGCCCCGAATGAAAGGCTTGTTATTTAACAGTAAGTCCAACGTTCAACCTCTATATATGTTTGAATATAAAAAAATATACAAAAAGATCCAATAAATTCTGTCATATAAAAACAATTTTTGACCAAATACAAGAGGTTGGAGTCGAATTAGGGTGATCTGGGGAAAGCCGAATAAGCTTTGAGAAGAGATATGAGGCATCATAGCACAGTGTTGACCCTTAATGCATTAAGCTACTAAATGAACCTTAATCATATCACCAAAGAGATGAAATTCATGCTAAGTTTATACCTGCTGTTAACCTATCTATGTGTCATAGTAATGCTGACAAATGAAGTATTGAGAAAGCTACTTAGTCAATATGATCCCATTCTTGAGATCTTTTCAGAAAATGGAACAAACTGTTTTGAAGAGAAATACAACTGAAATTTGATCTCTAAATGCACCATTTGCTCTTAAACTATGATCTTTAAAAGAAAAACATATGATGACAAGTGGTTTAAGTCAAAAGGTGTTGCATTTTGCCTTTAAATGGGTGAATATGTAAGTTCGGGTAAGGTTTGATGTTTTATAACCTTTCCGGGCACAAAACAGTTGAATATGGTTAAATATGTATTTTCGGGTAAGGTTTGATGTTTTATAACCTTTCTGGGCAAACTTAGTCATTGTGGACTAAGTTTATGATTTTCGGTCATGCTTTGAAGTGTTTACACTTTCCGGGTAGGGTACATTATTGTATTAATTTCCCGAGCAAGCTTGAAGTCTTAAGTTGAATATGTGTTCTAGCTAGATTTTAACAAGAAATTCTTGTTCCGGGCAAGCTTTGCATTTTATATGCTGATTGTTATACCAAGCAAACTATGTGAACTTAGGTTAGTACACCGAGTAAGCTTTGTGATTTGTGTGAATATGTTTTCTTTAAAATTACAAGTGTTTTCGGACAAACCTTGTTTTCCAGGCACACTTTATATTTCGGGTACACTGTCTGCTAGAAGTCCTTTTCCGGGCACACTTTGTACTCTAGGAAGGTTATTCGGGTATACTTTGCATAAGAAGGTTGTTCGGGCACACTATACATCAGGAAGGTTGCTCGGGCACACTATGCAACCAAGTATGCTTGATTGAATGTTTTTCTTATTCTGATAGGGTTTATGCTAGATTGAGTTATTTAATTTACATTTGAGAAATTTTTATGGGTATCTTAATTGATTCCTAACAAGGATGCTTAGTTGAATATTATGTGCTTGATTATTTGTCTTGTGATTAAGTTCTCAATAATCTGTATTTCGGGTAAGCTTTCTTCACCATTACTTGACTTTAAGTTACTTAACTTGATCAAGCAAAGTTAGTGAATAGAAAATACCGAGCAAACTTTGTCAAATTTTTAATGACAAAAATTTTACCAAGCAAGGTTTGATTTTTTTTTAATCGGGTAGGCTTTGTGTAAGTGGAAGTATACCGAGTAGACTTTGCAAAGATTAAACTTTTCGAGTAAGATTTGCTAAACTTAAATGATAAAAAGGTGTATGTTTTTCAAATGTTTTTAAAATATCAAGAGGATAATGTTACTGTTTGACAGCTAATAACTCACTAAACGACAAAAAGCATTTAAAACTCACTTTCAAAAGGTATATAAGAGGGAGTTAGAAATATTATTCAACATTAATTTTCCCTCTCTCTCCTTCCACTACAACTGCTTAATCACAAAGAAATCTAAACTGACTTATCACATTCGTTTCTAATCCAAACCCTAACTTTAATCAGCCCTCTAATTCCGACTCGGTAAGCAATAATAATGTGTTTTCCGATCACGATTAGAATATAATGGGCTTTGATTATGTATTTATATGCTAACACTCTGTTTTTGCGATTAGGTTATAAACTTGTCGAAGAACAGGTTCTTGATGATTTTTCTATCTTTCTTCTTCATTTTTATAACTTGAAATTACTTAAAGTTGTGAACTTTATGACTAATTTCATTTTGAATGTGTTTGATTATGTTTTTCAGACATGGCGGATAATAATCAACCGAACTATCCCTTTGAACAGAAGCATAATATGTGCGCCATGTTGCAGATTACTCCTGATAATGAGGAAGTGGTGATGATGATAACGTGGTTGATGAGATCCAATGTTAGCTTTGCCTTCACAGAGTGTCCAACCATTTATAGAAATCACTCACTTGATTTCTGGCATTCGGAAAAACTGTATGATGATGTTAATGGACGAAGGATAGAAGCCACTGTGGCTAGACAAGAGATTCGCATCACAGTTACTAATCAGAAGATGCTTACAAATGCGTGATGACGACCACAATCCGATCAACTTCAATACTGATCACCTGATGAAGATTTTTAAACAGACTATGGGATACCAGGGGACAATACATGATGGGCAGTTTCAAAAGGGAATTTTCCCTTTGATATACAGATTTCTGATTCACCATGTGGTTCAAGGATTTGCTCCAAGGAAAGGCTCATGGACTCTGATGAGTCGTGATTTAGCAAATGCCACAGTTGCTATCATTTATGACCTACCATTCAATTTCTAAGATGATCTTTGAGGGATTGGTAGCAAATCTGAAGAAGGCTGAGAAAGATAGGTTTCTGCAATATCCCAGGTTCCTACAGATAATCTTCAACAGGGAATTGCATGATTTACCCACAATTGGCATTACTCATGTTTTACAGAATCCCAACACTTTCAAAAGAATAAAAAATCCGGGTGTTGCCAATAGATTTAATCCAAACATTCCGTTTGAGATTTTTCCATGGTTGTTGGACCATGACTTGGATGTTATGCCGGTTCCTGAGCTGAGCTCATAGGAGGATGAGGAGATTGATGAGTTGGATGATGAAGATGATAATGATGATGATGGAGATGAAGAAGGGGCTGGAGTAGCCATGGATGTTGGTGCACTTGATCAGGGGGAGCAACCTGAGGAACCAGAACAACCACCTTAGACACCACCACACCAACCTTTACCCACTAACAAACCCATACCATCACCACCACAAACTCCACCACACCAAACCACTCAATCACCCACCCAAACCCTAAGCTTGAGCCAGCCTGAAATATCAACTCATAAATCCCCAACACCACAAACACCACCAACCACTACCCCAATTCATTCAGATCCATTTATTCCAAGTCCACCCCATACACAATCACCACCACAACCAATTATCCAAAACCAAATCCCAAACCAAGAACAACCTGAACATGAACCTTTCTTACATCACCACCCACAACACCACATACTGATACAGACCTTTCTCAAAGAAATTTGGACTTAATGATAGAGAATGCTGAACTGAAAAGGAGGAATGAGGAGGTTACCAATGAGTATGTAATATTGTTAGATCAGTTGGTACATGCAAAATTGAGAATTCAAGCCCTGAAGCAGGAGGTTGAGAAGACCTCAGCTTCCCCAAAACAGGGGAAGAATGTTAATATGCCAACTGACTCTATGGTGAATGTTGAAACTGAGAAAGAGAAAGTTACCACTAGAGAGAATGGTCACTCTCAATTTGTATGACTATAGATGTATATCCCAACTAGGCCCTCTGTTTCAAGATTGCATGCCTCATCAAGCAAAGGTGAATCAAGTAGAGCTGAACCCCAAGGAACAGCAAGACCACAATCAGATGTGGATCTTCCAAGAGAACTCTACTATGATTCTGTCTCTGAATCTCTGAAAGTGGTTATGGAAAGCAGACAACTGAGAGACATAGTTGTGAGAGGTGACTTTTACGAATACACTCAAGAACAACTAGAAAGAATGGTCACTCTCAATTTGTATGACTATAGAAACAGAAATAAGATGGCTGGAAGACAAATGAATGATCTCTCAAAATTTTTGAAGGATGAAGCTAACAAGGGATTCCCGTTCCTAAAAGAAAAGAGAAGTTGGAGAATGATTCAATTTCACAAATCAAGAAGGACAGAGAAGTTAAAGAAAATGGACATTACTGAACTGTACTACAAGATGAATGTCAGAGATAGGAATCCTTTGTCAAACATGAACACATGCATCAGTCATAAAAAAAGAATGACACGCCCCAACTACACAGTTCAAAGAAATGGCATCATAACTGAGATTGAATACAAAGAAGATGTTGGCCATTATGTGCTAAGAAACTCTGATGGAAAAGTACTAGGGATAATTAAAAAGGATGAAGACTTGACTTACTTGCATGATGAAGATCTAATGGATATAAGGGATTTGGTCATTCCAGAAAGTCACACTCACTACCAAATCCTTGATATCTTTAGGCTGAGAGCTGCATCCGTAATAGTCAACAGAAGACAAGCCGCCCACAATGCAAGGAAAAGACAAGATTCTTATAATAGGCTTTGTTATGTAATTTCTTCAGACAGAATTTTGATTATGTAATTTGTTTATGTTTTGTTGAATATGTAATTTAACTTTAATTTGATGTGTATTTTGACTAAGTGTAAGTAACCATAGAAATGTTTTGGGTCAGCTGAGGTGTTCCAATCTAGGGGGAGATTGTTGAGTCAAGATTTGACCTAAGGGGGAGACTGTTAAGTCAAAGATTTGACCTAAGAGAGCTATATGAAAGATTGGAATCTTCTCAACCTCCTCAGAATTCGCTATGGGCTTCCGAGCAAGCTTTTACTTAGTCGGGTACGATATTTTGTCTATCGGGCAAGGTTATCTTTTAGAATTCTTCTTAAGTGAATATCCGAGCAAGGTTCATTGATTAGTGTTATGCCGAGCAAGGTTCACTAGTTAGTATAAACCCGGGCAAGGATCACTTTGTCAAGCAAGATTGTTCTTCGCCGAGCATGGTTTACTTCCGAGTAAGCTTTTGGCTAACCAAGCTCATGAAGCCAAGTGTACGGAAGACCTGGCAAGGTATTCTTAATAATACAGTGATCCAAGTAGGCTTGATGTTTTAATGGAATATCGTAACATTGGGCAAGGTTCAACTCAAGCAAGGAACAGTGCTGCCGAGCACACTTTGCTAATAAGCTATTCTCTAGCAAAGAGTTGAAAGAGACCATTGAAGAACATGGTTGCTCGTAAGAGTTTGTCGGGCAAAGTCTGGCAAAGTCAAGAAGATTGAAGTCTACCTGGTGAGTATTTTACTTGGTAAAATACTCTTCAAGTAAAGTCTACCCAGAAACTGATTCCGAGCACACATCTATGTTACCAAGTACTGAAGGAAGGCAGAGCACACAGTCTACTCGAAAAATCAATAAAACTGCAAAAGCCTACCCGGAACACTTGTTTTACACTTAGAATAATTTTGAATATGTAATTTGAATATGTTTTAGCATTTAGGGTTTCTAGAAGGAATGACAACTGTAAAGGAGGTGTCAGAACTATAAAAGGAATAATTTAGGGCACGCCTCCTAAGGCAGACAGACTCATTAATTCAGACAGAATATTTTTGAGTGTGACGGTTGTCTTAGAATCGTACGGATATAACTTTCCTATCAAGAAACCCTAAATCGACTATCATTTGTATGATGAACATTATATGAATGGAAATCTTTTGAGTGAATCTTGTGTGTGTTAGTTACCTTTGATTATTGTTAGCAACTACCCTGTTTATTATTGATTCCGCCTTTAATAAACAGTAATCTTTCTAAATATAGCAACCTGTAACGATTCCGACGAAACCAGGTATATCTTAACCGGTAGACAATAGTTACGTTATATTTAACGTCGGGTATACGAATTACCATAGTAATTATACGAGAATACATGGTTCACTGTATTGATTGTACGTGAATATATAATTCATCGTATTGAATATGCGATTAATCGATCGATAGTTATTGAAACCCGAACGAATCAAGGGTTCAATTATAGACGATATCTATAATATTTAGTGATTTTACTAAGCATTAATGCTTCGGGATAAGTAAAGTACGGCACAGAAAAAGAATTTCGATTTAATGGTACGTCGGTGCGTTAAACGAAACCTTTAATACCAAACCGAGCAAGAGACGTGTCACACCCTCAAAATCCACTAACGGAGTTTTACCGTCAGAGGATGTGAACTAACAGGATCGGAATCATTAGTTATAATCAAAACATAAAACAAAGTTTCAAAACCATGAAAACGTTTACGAGTAATTAAATGCGGAAGCGTAAAACCATAGAAAACAATGTTACGTCACGCAGGACGACTTAAAAACCCAAAGATCATAGTTTAAAATAAGTTTGCATAATTAAAAATGTTTCAAGCAATGCATGTTCCTAAACCGCGTGCCTACCTCGGCTACCTGAGAATAACATACTAAAAGTGTCAACACAAGGTTGGTGAGTTCACAAGTTTAAATAAAAATAAAGAGTTTAGCGTTCAGCGTTTTGCGTTAAGCGTTTTGCGTTACAGCGTTTTGCGTTACAGCGTTTTGAGTTACCAGATAATGTTATGTCAATTATATATCTATAGGTAGCTAGCCTATAAAACAAGTATCACTAAGTGTTCGACACCGAAGCTGACTGTTTATCATTTGCCTTGCCACCAGGTCATCCAGACCATGGTATGTGTTTAGCCAAGATTACACCCACTCGACCTCCAGTCGAGTTTAGCGTTGGGTGGGGTTTGTCAAACCCAGTTGTACTACTCAACAGTGACTCGCTATTATCCAAATATTAACCGGTTCGATGTTATGAAGGACTTTAGTTTACGCGTTTGTCACTTAGTCTTTACAAGTGATATATAATCTATATTAACAAAATCTTAAATGCGTTTTGGAGTATGTTATCTCCCCCAAGTGAAAAGCGTTTAAAAAGTTTAAAAGGGGAAAGTGAAACTCACTGTTTGCGAAGAAATTCCCAAATTAAATCACCAAGATGCGCATCACAGAAAAACTCTCTCTAGCGTTCTAAAACAACAAAGAGATTTTTCTCAGTGTCGGAATATTATCGAGTCTCTAGACCCGGCACATAATACCTATGCACATAACATGTTCCGTGTTTCGTTTGTGAATCGTGTTTGACTTTAACAAGTGTATTTGTGATACAATACATGTGTAAGCAATTATTTACGTGTCATGTATTCATAAAATTCATCACTAGCAATTACTCCCCGTAAGGGCAATTTGGTCAACACATAACAATTAACTATCCATTATTCCCCATGAGGGCAATTTGGTCAAATCATGACAACCAATTAGCAATTATTCCCCGCAAGGGCAATTTGGTCAAAACATAACAATTATATAGCAAGTATCATGTTTCATGCAATTTCACAAAACTCAGCAGCTAGTTCCACCTAGACAGAAATCCTACTTGAAAGATTGTACTATTCCACCGATCATAGCATCTCAATTAATTTACCAAAAATCATCACAAAAGCATATATGTCTTAGGTTTCCAGAACATATTTTATTATATTTTTATTCCACATAGGTTTCTCACAATCATCAAATCGTTACAGCAAACTCATAACAGTCAAATTCATACGCAACAGAATGTTATTTGCAATTCCCGTTAAAAGAAAAATCCAATAAATGCAAGACCACTTGGGTTAGGTTCCTAACTCAATGAGTCAACTTCCAGAAGTGGAACCAACCCAATTGGTGTCGTAGTTCATGAGATATAATATTTACAAAACAACCTAACAGCAGGTCTAACAGCTCAGCTTTGCACAACGTTCTTGTAAAATCATAAAAGTTAACTTTTCCACGTCCAAAAATTACAAGTTTATATTCTTTAGAAACTAGACTCAACCTAGTTTACTGTAGTATCAATAATCTCAACCAATTTTCATATTTACACCTCGTTACAGTCAATTAAACATCAATAACACAATCTGTCCAGAAACTGTTTGCATCCAAACTCAACATATTAACTATCTATGGACCATCATGCATTCATATAACACTCTAGACTCCATAAACACTACCCATGCACATCAATTACACATTACATACATGATTAGGGTTTTTGTTTTGAACTCACATCAAAGACACAACAATTAACGTGTAACAATATCCAATCTAGTTATCAAATCATCATCCAATTAACAACAATCATATTAACTTCATACACACAAAATCGGCCAATCTAGGGTTTTCAATTAACCCATTAAACATCAAAATCAAGTATAAAGGATGCATAGGATAATCGATTATACCTTCCTAGCACCTTAATCTTCGATCAAAAGTTGAAATTGATGGTTGTATGTGTGTGTATAGGTGACGGCAGCCGTGAGGGGGAGAAAGGGAGGTCCGATCGGGATTGTGGGGAGAGAAGAAAATAAGTTAGGGTTTATTATTACATAGTATTTATAATAATCTATGTTACACTTTGGCCCCTCCACTTCTAAGTATTACTTAACTAGCTTAAACTAACTTGTTTACATCTTGAGTTAACGTTTATAACCATGTCATCACATAACACATAAGTCTAACACATAATTGTCACATAATTATTGTTTTGACGTTTTTTGTTTATTAATCAATCGTTTGCGTCAACTCGTTTGCGTTTCGGTGCAATTCCCGAAAGACTACACATGTAGTAAGTGTTAAGCGTCATTTAAACCCTAGTTTAAATGTAATGAAGTGTGCGTTATAGATTCAATGATCTTAAGTTTGAATTGACGGAGTTGAGTTAACGGAGTTAACCTGAAATTGACGATTGTCACATCATTCCCACGTTAAAAGAATTTTCGTCCCGAAAATTTGATTCAAGTCGTGATGAGGGTCTGAAAAAGTAAGAAAAATTTAAGTTTGTCATATCATCCCCTAGTAGAAAGAAATTTCGTCCCGAAATTTAATTTATACCTCCGGTGATTTCTGACGGTTTGCCGGGTTTCGCGGTTTTCTGTGTTTGGTTAGCCCTTCAAAAAGGTGAGGATACTTTTTCATCATTTGATCCTCGCGTTCCCACGTGAACTCCGGTCCACTTCTCGAGTTCCAACGAACCTTAACGATTGGAATTTTGCTGTGCTTGAGCGTTTTGGTTTCCCAATCCAAAACTTCGACTGGTTCTTCAATGAAACGTAACTGTTCATCAACTTGCAGTTCCTCCAAAGGGACTACTTGGGTTTCATCAGATAGGCATTTCTTCAAATTTGACACGTGGAATACATTGTGTACGCCACTGAATTCCGTTGGTAGGTCCAGTCGGTACGCCACAGGACCAATGCGCTCAGTTATTCGATAGGGACCAACATATCGTGGGTTGAGTTTGTTTCGCTTACCGAAGCGAACCACACCTTTCCAAGGTGAGACTTTGAGTAACACTCGATCGTTCACTTGAAATTCGAGAGGTTTTCGGCACTTGTCGGCGTAACTCTTTTGGTGGTCTCGTGCTGTGACATTCATGGCAAAACGAGGTATACTATATTCTTTACGTATCAAGTAAACGATAAATCGGTTAATTCGTAGTGCTTAAACGAGTAACCGACCGATACTAATTATGACCCGTATACATACTGAGGGGTCATATACGAGTTATATATATGTTATAGAGGCTAACATATTGATATTTAGGCTCCTGTACGCTTAAAACTCTTTAAACGAAAAAGGTTTCGTTTATCGATACGCTATACGCTTAAACGCAATCGTTAATATCAAAACAAGCATTGTAGCATCCGTTAAGCCGAAAAAGATTTATAAAACACTTATATGACATGTTCTAAGCAATCTGTGAAAATATTTTGGAATTTTACAACGAGTCAGTACGTTTTTCTTATTTTACAAAAATAAGCTGAAAAACACTCGTTTTTGCGTTATTTCTCATACCCGTATTAATTTTCTTGCGAAAAACCGAACCCGAACTAAACTTAAAGTGGGCTTTTCATGTTTGGGCTTGTATAATTAGCTTAATGGGCCAAAACAGCCCATTATGGGCCTATACACAATGCCGATCGGAACTTTTTCCCACCAAACATCACATTACTTTTTTTATATATACCAAACTTACACCTCAAGACTTTGTTATACATTTTAACTCATAAATTTTGAAGTCCAAGCAGCTTAAAGCCCTGTTCTATCAGCTCCTCTTCAAAACCTAAGGTAAGGTTCAATTTTAACAAGTTTTAGCAAAGTTTGATCCATATGATTATCATATAAACATGTTTTGATTAGTGTTAAACATGTTTAACCATCCAAAAACCCTAAAAATCAACTAAAATTATGTTTTGATGTTAAACATGTTTACAAACCAGAAACATATACTTTTTTGGTCAAAAACACGGATTAGAACATGAATACAACGTTTTTACGGTTAGAAAGTTCGGTTTGAACCCAAAACCGAAACCCTAATTATCAAGGCTGTTACATGGATGATTTATGCTTGGTTTGATGTTATATGATATGTAGATATACTGAGTTTGCAACCCGAGACCCGGAAAGTCGTTTAAGCTAGCAAAATTCATCGAAAACCGACAAGGTAAACCCGTAATACTCGTTTAGGGGCTGTTTAGTATTAGGTTGTGACGTGCTTGTTTTTAGCTTGTGAAAATTTTCAGGGACATTAGGGATCATATAAATGAGTCCCTGTTCAAATTTGGTAATTTTTTGATAAACGGAGAATATTTGGTGAATTTATTCCCGTTTATGGGAGTTTATTTGGGAAAAATAGCAAAACATATTGAAAAATTATGAAACTTGGTTTTGGAGTTTGATATGGGATGGTAAGATCACGGGTAAAGTTTGGGAATCATTGGAAATGTCTAAGTATGGTTTGTGCAGCCATGGTTGAACCGAGTTTTAACAGCCGAAAAACGCACAAAAAGGCATTTGGTCAAAAGAGTTAGGTTCTGGAAATTTTGCAGGGGCTATGTAGTCACATTGAGACCATTGGTAAAAATTATGGGATTTTTCGGAGGTCGTTTGATATAAACGGGCAATTTATTACATGATTATAACCTATTAAATGAATTTTTATAAATAAATAAATAATCACAAAATTTCTGGAAATATTTTTATAAAATTCTCCATGTCTTAATGTATTTTTACAAAAATTTACATAATTTATATATAAGTACATATTTAGTTATGATTAATCAAAGATTTAAATTATAATTGTTTTAACGAAACCGGCAGTTTTGTGTTTAACGGACTGACTGGTATGTCAAAATGTCAAAAGTGGCCAAATATTATATTTTTGAATGATATTAATAAAAACGAACTTTTTACGAGAATTCCGGACAATTCGGGTGGATTGTGCGCGTTTTGTATAATCAAACCCGTGTGAAAACGGAAACGAACCCTGCGGTCAAACCAGACACCGAAACCTTAAAATTCTTTTATAAATCAAATTATTTTATCAATCAATAAATTTACTTAAGTTTTATATGATCTTACCTAATCCCGAAACGTATAAACGATCAACTGAGCTAGGCTCGGAAAACGGTGAAACTGAGCCAAATCCAGTTTTAAACTTTTCATAGTATACAACGTCACAATCTAAGACTATGGTCATGTTCTGGGCCTAACAGCTATACCCAGATTATCTATACAGCCCGACTTAGCTTGAACACTGTACTAGTATTAACGATACGATACCGTTTATAGGAATCAGGCTATAAACGAGACATCTGACTATTTGATACGTGATTTCTGTGCAAACTACGATAAGGTGAGTTTCACGACCCCCACTTTCTAAACTGTTTTACGAACTTTTGGGGTGAAAAGCATGTTTACATATACTGATATACTTGAAAACGTGTGATGAAGTGGATTATCTAAGTACAAACACTTGACAAGTCCCCACAAACACAAGTGATTAACTTCGTGCCGGTGGCGTGTGGATAGTACTATCGGTTTGACAAACCCAACTGTGACAGAGCCGGTGGGGTAAGCCGGAACATATGTAAAACCAGTTGCACATTGTCATTATATTTACATACTGCTATGTGGTGTTAGACATAGTACATACATGGGGCAAATTGGCTGTTAAATGCCAACGAGAGTGCATGGGCAGTGGAGGCCATGTGTTTTAGCTCGTTTCGGTTTCACTTGTGGCTTAGTATAATACATCATACACAGACATATATACATACACACTGTAAACTTTACGAACTCGTATACTGATTTCATTGATACTCGTGAAACTTGAAACTCACCAACTAGACGTAGTTGACCCGTTTTAACATGCTTTTCAGGTAAAGCAAAAGTGGAATGATTTGCTTACATGCTTGATGTTAGGAAGAAAGTTGAATAGCTGTGAATAGACGCTGATATAATACTGTATAAGAAGCTCGTAAACCGGTTATGTGTTTTTCTCATCTAGTTTGTAAACTTAGTACCAACCCATGTAATATGATGTAATTTAGTGGTTGAATTTTCTTTATAAACAATGTGGTTGATACCAGTGTTATCTGTTACATTCCCGTATTACGCTTCCGCAACTACCTAGTCGGGGTGTGACACGTGCTGCTGCCATGCGATTTCGGATTTGAACGATCTTTTCCGAAGTTTCGAGTACCAGTTCTGGACCAGTGATTTGGCTGTCACCCACCTCTGCCCAGCAAAGTGGTGATCAACACTTCCGTCCGTACAGCGCTTCAAACGGCGCTGCTTTAATACTTGCGTGGTAGCTGTTATTATATGAAAACTCTACCAAAGGTAAGTGAGGTTCCCAACTTTTTCCGAAATCCAACAATCATGCACGCAACATATCCTCCAGGGTCTGAATAGTTCGTTCACTTTGCCCATCCGTCTGAGGATGGTATGCTGTGCTCATATCAAGACGGGTGCCTAGTGCGCTTTGCAGCGACTTCCAAAAGTGCGAAGTGAAACGAGAATCTCGATCAGAAATGATTGAGACAGGCACTCCGTGCCTAGACACCACTTCTTTCATGTAAACACGACTCAGTCTTTCCATTTTGTCCGATTCCTTAATCGCTAAGAAGTGTGCAGACTTAGTCAACCGGTCAACGATCACCCAGATGGTATCGCATCCCGTCGGTGTCTTAGGTAAACCCGTAATAAAATCCATTGAGATGTGTTCCCATTTCCACATTGGGAGTTCCGGTTGTTGCAGTAGACCAGATGGTTTCTGGTATTCTATTTTTACTCTGGCACAAGTCAAGCATTTTCTCACGTAGGTCGCAATGTCGGCTTTCATGTTCGGCCACCAGTAAAGTGCCTTTAAATCATGATACACTTTATCTGAGCCAGGGTGGATAGAATATCGGGACTTGTGTGCTTCGTCCATCACCAGAGTTCTCAACTCTCCGTACCGTGGAACCCAAATCCGGTTCTCAAAATATCGGACCCCGTCCGATCTGGTTGCAAGTTGCTTGTTCATGCCCCGCATGAGTTCCGATGGAAGATTATCATCATTCAAAGCTTCTAGTTGGGCATCGCGAATCTGGTCGGGTAAGTTTGCATGAATCGTGAGTTGCAATGCTCGCACTCGTCTGGGTTTATCTGTTTCTTTTCTGCTGAGAGCGTCGGCCACTACATTGGCCTTGCCAGGGTGGTACTTGATGGCACAATCGTAATCTTTAAGCAGCTCGACCCAACGACGCTGTCGCATGTTCAGCTCCTTCAGATCGTAGATATGCTGGAGACTCTTGTGGTCGGTGTAAATGGTAAACTTGGTACCGTACAAGTAATGCCTCCATATCTTAAGGGCAAACACCACGGCTCCGAGTTCCAAACCATGGGTCGTGTAGTTCTTCTCGTGAACCCGTAGTTGTCGAGAGGCATAAGCTATAACCTTCTCGAGTTGCATCAGCACACAACCGAGACCTTGTATCGATGCGTCACAGTGTACCTCAAAATTTTATGTTCCCTCGGGGAGGGATAGAATAGGGGCGCTACAGAGTTTGGTTTTCAACAGTTGAAAAGCGGATTCTTTGCGCGTCACCCCAATTGTACTTAGTGCCTTTGTGAGTCAAAGCGGTGAGGGGTTGAGCAATCTTTGAAAATCCCTCGATGAAACGTCGGTAGTAGCCGGCCAGTCCTAGGAATTGCCGCACCTCGGTCGGAGTCTTAGGTGCTTCCTAGTTTTTGATGGCCTCTACCTTACCGGGATCGACATGGATACCACTCTCGTTGATCACATGGCCTAAAAAGTGAACCTCGCGAAGCCAAAACTCACATTTCGAGAGTTTAGCATACAGTTGTTCCTTCTTCAATAACTCCAGAATTACCCTTAAGTGTTCTTCATGGTCAGCTTCGTTCTTGGAGTAGACGAGAATATCATCAATGAAAACAATCACAAACTTGTCGAGGTACGCCTTGCATACTCGATTCATGAGATCCATAAATACAGCTGGTGCGTTGGTTAGTCCAAAAGGCATAACCGAAAACTCGTAGTGACCATACCGTGTTCTGAAAGCCGTTTTTGAGATATCTTCTTTGCGCACTCTTAGTTGGTAATAACCGGATCGCAGATCGATCTTCGAGTAATAACTCGATCCTTGAAGCTGGTCAAACAAATCATCAATTCGGGGTAAAGGATAACGGTTCTTGACCGTCACCTTGTTCAACTCCCGGTAGTCGATACACATGCGGAAAGTCCCATCCTTCTTTCGGACAAACAAGACAGGGGCTCCCCATGGAGATGAGCTAGGTCGGATAAAACCCTTATCCAACAAATCTTGCAACTGAGTGGACAACTCCTGAAGCTCCCCCGGTGCGAGCCGATACGGGGCTAGTGCTATGGGTGCTGCACCGGGGGTCAACTCGATTTGGAATTCGACTTGTCGTACAGGAGGGAGTCCGGGCAAATCCTCTGGGAAAACTTCCGGAAATTCTCGCACAACAGGTATATCTTCAATTCGCTTCTCCTCCGCGGGTTTCTCAACAATCTGCGCCAAAACTGCCGGATGACCCTTTCGTAGGTACTTCTGCGCCTTCATGAGGGTAATGACGATGGTGGTCATGCCGCTTCTCTCACCTCGGACCGAAATGATCTCGCCGGAATGGGTAGTAATGTGGACTATCTTGTCTTGACATATAATCTCTGCTCGGTTCTCGGATAACCAATCCATGCCGACCACGACATCGAAACTACTAAGCGTAAAAGGAATAAGGTCGATATCAAAGACATGACCTGACAGTTTTAACTTACATTCCGCAAGTACATGAGTCGTTACTATAGTCTTACCGTCAGCCAATTCAACAGGAAACTTAGCATCTAACGGAGTTGGAGTTAAGTCTAAGAGTTGGCTAAAGGCTTTCGATACAAAACTCCTATCAGCTCCAGTGTCAAACAATACAGAAGCAAAACAATCGTTCACAGGGAACTTACCAGTCACCACGTGCGGATCATTGCGGGCTTGACCCGACCCAATTACAAAAGCTCTTCCTTTGCCATTGCTTCCACCACTACTGCCACTTCCATTACTTCCATTGTTTTCGTTCTGTTTCAGCTTGTGACAATCTTTCCTGAAATGACCTTCCTGCCCACAATCGAAACATCCCTTCGTCGTCATAGGTGGCTTAGGAGCACCCTTTGCCGCAAGGTCTCCTCTACATTCTTTCGCCTGGTGACCCATCTTTCCGCATCTCTGGCACTTGACACGGTCACACAGGCCAACATGATGATAGTTGCACCTATTGCACTTCGGATATTTCCCAGCATATCCACTCGAACCCTGCCCGCTACCGTTGTTATTGTTGTTGTGACTCTGATTGTTAAAGCTCCGAGTGAATTCGGGCTTACGGTAGTGTTGCTGCGGTGGGAGGTTCGAGGACGAGGATCTGGTGTTGTCAAACTTTCTCTTTCCACTGCTCGGGTTGCTGTTGCTGTTGTTGTCATTACTCGGGTTGTCACGGGCTTTAGCGGTTGAACCCCTAGGTGGTAACGCACCTTGGTTCACAGCTTGATCCGTCAGTTTGTGAGCTAAACGGATCGCTTGTTGAATCGTGGCTGGTCTGGAAGACGTCACCATGCCCTGAATCTGCGGTGCTAACCCATCAATATACATTTCAATCCTCTTACTCGGCGGATCTACCATACGCGGACACATCACCGCTAACTCATCAGTACGGGTAGTGTAGGCTTCAATTTCTGAGCCCACCATCTTCAGCGACCAAAATTCTGACTCCAACTTTGAAATCTCCTCTCTCGGACAGTACTCCTCTCGCATCATGTTTTTGAACTCCTCCCAGTTCATCGCGTTAGCCAGTTCCAATCCAAGAATCTGCACGTTCGAATTCCACCAAGTGAGGGCAGAATCCTCAAGTGTTCCAGCAGCGAATTTGACCCTACTGGCAGGGGGACAATTACACATCTCAAATGCCGACTCCGTCTTCTCAGCCCAATGCAGGAAGCCTATAGCTCCCTCGGTGCCCTTTAACATACTGGGCTTGCAGTCATGGTAGTTCTTGAAGGTACACGTTCCACTTGGACCTCCAGCTTGATTCTGAACGAGTGCGGCAAAAGCGGCCGCCGCATGGTCGTTCAGCAGAGTTTGGAGTTTAGCTGCAGTCAAGTTGATGTTACCACGTCCGTGTCCAGCGTTTCTTCCAGCCATTTCCTAGAATCACAGTATAAAATGTTAAACATGAATTTTTCTTTCATATACAACACACCATACATGTAATAAAAAGATAGGTAAGAAAGAAATAAGAAACAACATCACATCACAACCATATATGAATCTAATTAATAATTCATGATTAAAACCATTGTGTTCGCTACAAAGTATTTCCAATCAATCCTTAAAATCATAGAAAATAATAGTTCGGATGGAGACAACCCCTCCATCTATGTGTCATCATCACTAGATGTCATCATCTGAGGACACCTCTGAGTGTGCCTCCTCCTCAGCCGGTTCTTCCTCCGGTTCTTCTTCGGGTTCTTCCTCGGGATCTTCCTCAGGCTCCTCTTCGGGATCTTCTTCAGGTTCCTCTTCAGGCTCTGCCTTAGGCTCAGCCTCAGGCTCTGCTTCAGGTTCAGCTGCGTTCTGAGCAAGTTGCATTTGTAAGATATCGCAACGCTCTAAAGCTATCTCAGTTCGGGTCCTTGCTACTTGGAGTTGCTCTTGCAAGTCTATCATCTCGGCTTGTATCTTTCTCATAATCTTCATATGTTGATCACTAGCCTCTTGCATTTCCTTCATTGCCGCTGCCATGCGGGCAATCTCCTCCTTAGTCTCGGTTCCGTCTTTTAACAGTCCGGAAAAATTAGCCCTCGTATAGCGCATGTAACCCACGTCACGCTCCAAGCAAGAAACGACAGCTGCGAGAACTCGCTCTACAGGTTCGGTTATGGGTGGTAGGGTGTTGGGATAAGCAGGGAGGTTTGGGTGAGGTAATGGGGGAACTTGTTCGCGATAGACCATACGTCTGATCATGTTAGGGTACCAATCCCAGCTAACTTCGTTTTCGTACATGCCTCCGGATAAGCGGTACCTCTTCGGTGCGGGAGCTTCGAGTTTCGGGACTACTCGGGGTGGCGATGCGGTAGGTAACTGCGGTTCCTTCCCGTGAGCATGAGTCATCGGATCAGATGATGATGAGGGTGGCGTCGACATTCCTACAGGTAAGCCGTGTATGCACGCGCGTATGAGTGAAAGAGGTAAAGAGATAAGATAACAAAGACTACACAAATCTATGCAGTGTGTATCATTATAACTAATGGGTCGTCGCGGTTATAGTCTAGTATGCATGCAGCTTCTAGTTCGCTATAACCAATGGCTCTGATACCAATCTGTCACACCCTCAAAATCCACTAACGGAGTTTTACCGTCAGAGGGTGTGAACTAACAGGATTGGAATCATTAGTTATAATCAAACCATAAAACAAAGTTTCAAAACCATGAAAACGTTTACGAGTAATTAAATGCGGAAGCGTAAAACCATAGAAAACAATGTTAAGTCACGCAGGACGACTTAAAAACCCAAAGATCATAGTTTAAAATAAGTTTGCATAATTAAAAATGTTTCAAGCAATGCATGTTCCTAAACCGCGCGCCCGCCTCTGCTACCTGAGAATAACATACTAAAAGTGTCAACACAAGGTTGGTGAGTTCACAAGTTTAAATAAAAATAAAGCGTTTAGCGTTCAGCGTTTTGCGTTAAGCGTTTTGCGTTACAGCGTTTTGCGTTACAGCGTTTTGAGTTACCAGATAATGTTATGTCAATTATATATCTATAGTTAGCCAGCCTATAAAACAAGTATCACTAAGTGTTCGACACCGAAGCTGACTGTTTATCATTTGCCTTGCCACCAGGTCATCCAGACCATGGTATGTGTTTAGCCAAGATTACACCCACTCGACCTCCAGTCGAGTTTAGCGTTGGGTGGGGTTTGTCAAACCCAGTAGTACTACTCAACAGTGACTCGCTATTATCCAAATATTAACCGGTTCGATGTTATGAAGGACTTTAGTTAACGCGTTTGCCACTTAGTCTTTACAAGTGATATATAATCTATATTAACAAAATCTTAAATGCGTTTCGGAGTATGTTATCTCCCCCAAGTGAAAAGCGTTTAAAAAGTTAAAAGGGGAAAGTGAAACTCACTGTTTGCGAAGAAATTCCCAAATTAAATCACCAAGATGCGCGTCACAGAAAAACTCTCTCTAGCGTTCTAAAACAACAAAGAGATTTTTCTCAGTGTCGGAATATTATCGAGTCTCTAGACCCGGCACATAATACCTATGCACATAACATGTTCCGTGTTTCGTTTGTGAATCGTGTTTGACTTTAATAAGTGTATTTGTGATACAATACATGTGTAAGCAATTATTTACGTGTCATGTATTCATAAAATTCATCACTAGCAATTACTCCCCGTAAGGGCAATTTGGTCAACACATAACAATTAACTAGCCATTATTCCCCATGAGGTCAATTTGGTCAAATCATGACAACCAATTAGCAATTATTCCCCGCAAGGGCAATTTGGTCAAAACATAACAATTATATAGCAAGTATCATGTTTCATGCAATTTCACAAAACTCAGCAGCTAGTTCCACCGAGACAGAAATCCTACTTGAACGATTGTACTATTCCACCGATCATAGCATCTCAATTAATTAACAAAAAATCATCACAAAAGCAAATATGTCTTAGGTTTCCAGAACATATTTTATTATATTTTTATTCCTCATAGGTTTCTCACAATCATCAAATCATTACAGCAAACTCATAACAGTCAAATTCATGCGCAACAGAATGTTATTTGCAATTCCCGTTATACGAAAAATTCAATAAATGCAAGACCACTTGGGTTAGGTTCCTAACTCAATGAGTCAACTTTCAGAAGTGGAACCAACCCAATTGGTCTCGTAGTTCATGAGATATAATATTTACAAAACAACCTAACAGCAGGTCTAACAGCTCAGCTTTGCACAACGTTCTTGTAAAATCATAAAAGTTAACTTTTCCACGTCCAAAAATTACAAGTTTATATTCTTTAGAAACTAGACTCAACCTAGTTTACTGTAGTATCAATAATCTCAACCAATTTTCATATTTACACCTCGTTACAGTCAATTAAACATCAATAACACAATCTGTCCAGAAACTGTTTGCATCCAAACTCAACATATTAACTATCTATAGACCATCATGCATTCATATAACACTCTAGACTCCATAAACACTACCCATGCACATCAATTACACATTACATACATGATTAGGGTTTTTGTTTTGAACTCACATCAAAGACACAACAATTAACGTGTAACAATATCCAATCTAGTTATCAAATCATCATCCAATTAACAACAATCATATTAACTTCATACACACAAAATCGGCCAATCTAGGGTTTTCAATTAACCCATTAAACGTCAAAATCAAGTATAAAGGATGCATAAGATAATTGATTATACCTTCCTAGCACCTTAATCTTTGATCAAAAGTTGAAATTGATGGTTGTATGTGTGTGTATAGGTGACGGCAGCCGTGAGGGGGAGAAAGGGAGGTCCGATCTGGATTGTGGGGAGAGAAGAAAATAAGTTAGGTTTATTATAACATAGTACTTATAATAATCTATGTTACACTTTGGCCCCTCCACTTCTAAGTATTACTTAACTAGCTTAAACTAACTTGTTTACATCTTGAGTTAACGTTTATAACCATGTCATCACATAACACATAAGTCTAACACATAATTGTCACATAATTATTGTTTTGACGTTTTTTGTTTATTCATCAATCGTTTGCGTCAACTCGTTTGCGTTTCGGTGCAATTCCCGAAAGACTACACAGGTAGTAAGTGTTAAGCGTCATTTAAACCCTAGTTTAAATGTAATGAAGTGTGCGTTATAGATTCAATGATCTTAAGTTCGAATTGACGGAGTTGAGTTAACGGAGTTAACCTGAAATTGACGATTGTCACAAGACGATCGATCACGCCGAAAAAGATGCGCAATTATTAATAATAGTATGTTTTTAAGTTAATGAAAGTCATGGTTTAAGTTTTTAAAGTTTTTAAAGTGGTTTTTATATAAATTTCATTTTTAAGTCGAAAACGACCGTTTTAGCCTCGTTTTAAGCCGAATTAGACATTTAACCGAAAAACGAACTGAACCAGATTATCCAAAACATTATCCGGATTTCGAGAATCCAAACATGTGGCTAGAAATGGAGAGGTGGGTCCCACCCCACCCCCTCACACTTCCGATCGGCCTAAGGGGGATAAACCCCATGCCTTTCATTTTTTTGTCATCAAACCATTGCAAAATCTTTGTGTTCTCTCCACTTCATGATCCAAAAACCCGAGATTGTAGCAAGAAAAGTAAGGTAAAAATCGAGTTATTTACGTTTCCATCTTCGTTTCTTGAGTTTATTTGCAAGAAAATGAGGTTTCAAATATGAAAACCGATTCTTGCATGACCAAGTGATGTATACGGGTTATACAAGGGATCTTGGTCCAAGAAAGGAGTTAAACGAACCAAAAACGAATTTTTACGGTTTAAACTTTAGTTTTGAAACAATAACCGAAACTATAGTGTAAGAGGCTTGATTGTGAGTGTAACTTGCTTGGTATTGTGGTATGTTGGTTGTAGGCTCTGTATGTAGTGGTAGATAAGGCGGAAAGACGAGTTTGTAGCTTGTAGTGGCGGAAAACGAAAGGTATATTCGGTTTTTGTTCGGTTATGGATTTTTGGACAGATTGTGGATGGTTTAGAGTTAGGTCATGAAATTTTACAGAGGTGTTAAATACATGAAAATATGAGTTCTGTAAAGTTTTGGTAATTTTTGGACAAATGATGAATATTTGGTGAATTTAATGCTCGCTTTTGGCTAAAAATGGTGAAAAATAGTTAAATATCATGAAAAATTCTGGAAAATTTCAGATAAGCTTTTTATATCATGTAAAAGTCACACACAAAATTTTAGATCAGTTGGAGAAGTCTAAGTAGGCTTTTCGGTTAAACGAGTTCTAGGGTTTTCTAGCTCGGTTTTAGTGAAAATGGCATGTAAAAAGAGATTTTGGTTCTGGAAAAATTACAGGAAACTATGGAGATGACAGGGGTCATCCAGGAAAAATTTGGGATTTTTCTAAGTTCGTTTGGTATTTACGACATATTTAGTGTTTAAATGGTGTTTAAAAATAGATAAATAAATTTTAAATATAAAAATTAATTCTGGAAATATTTTTATTAATTTCCCCACTGTCAAAATGTTATTTGTGCAAAATCTCAAGATCCGAGAATGAACGGATATTTATTTGGAATAAAAGTGAACTTTTATAATATAAAACGCGTAAACCAGTAAAGTTCGGGTAGACGAACTGACTGGTGTATAAAAACCCTAAAAATGAACTATTTTCATATAACTGAGTTAAACAAGTAAAAATAAATCATCCGAAAATAATTCGTATGATTTGGGTAATTTTAAACGATTTAACAGTTTCCGGTGCACTAAAGACGGAAACGGGTCCCGCGGCCAATCGGGGCGTCTAAACCGAGCTCTAATTTCACAACTTCAATTAAATTATCAGTCAACAACTATTTTCGGGTCGTGTGTGACCAAACTCATTTTTGAAACGTAAAAACGGATAACCGTGCTAGCACGCAAAACGGGAAAAACGACTAATAGAAATTTGACTAGTGAACTCTAAACGATATCAAAATCTGAGTCCGGAGAAGTGTTTCTGGGTTAACATTGCCCCCGGAATGGGTACAGTACTGGGTTAACAGTGTCCCCAGATGCCCCTAGAAGTGTTTCTAGGTTAACATTGCCCCCGGAATGGGTACAGTACTAGGTTAACAGTGTCCCCAGATGTACCGGTTGATACGGTTAAAGATTATATAAACAATAATTGTATAATAACGATCGTAGGGATCATATTACAGATTGGACGTGTTAACTGATAATGATTGTTGTTACCTGCTTGCATGTGCTAAGGTGAGTTTCACGAGCCCCTTTTTCTGAATTGTTTTTAAATATTTTCCCGGGGCGGAAGCATGTTACTACTGAAATGTTTAAGTACATACTGAACGCATGGACTTGCGTGGATTTATATATTTTTTATTATACGGGAATCGTACGGAAATGTACTAAGATGGTAATTGTCTGAGTTGCTAACATTCTAAGGCCCCGGAACACGAGTGATTAACTGAAAGCCGGTAGAGTGTGGATAGTACTATTGGTCTGACAAACCCAACTGGTCCTGCATGGATTTCCTGATGTTTCCCAGCCAGTTCCACATGTCTATTTTGTTGTTATATATATTTTGCTATGTAATGTTAGACATAGCGGTTTGGGGCAGGTTCGTGGGCGGAGTATGCCACGGGGTTGTGTGTGGATAGTCAGAGGTTTCACTTGTGGGCTCAGCATAATTACATCGATAATATTATATTTTGATAATGATTTATCATGGTTTACACGAATTGTGAAACTCACCAACTATTCGTAGTTGACCCGTTTTCTCACATGCTTTTCAGGTACGATTAAGATGAGGTGATTGCTTACGTGCTAAGTGCTTGATGTGTGTAAGATTTGCGTGCGGGATGTTAGGATACATTATATTAAATAGAATTATGTATCATATTGTATGATGTGTGTATCACCTAGACGGTAATGAAATATGAGATAATGTAATTTGAAGTATATTAATGTATTCAGTTTTCTTTATAAACAATGTGGTTGATATCAGAGGTGTCTGTTGCGCCCCGTTTACGTTTCCACTGCGGTTACGGGGTGTTACAGAAGTTGGTATCAGAGCCATTGGTTATATAGAATTAGGATGTCTTTAAAAGATACCTAAAATATAACCAGTAGCTCAAGTATTATAGGATCTGAATATCAACTAATAATATATGGTGACGAGTATCGGGATGAACTCGGTCGGACAAGTGAGTTATTATGGTCCGGAACATAATAACAGACCAGTCCGCACAAGGGAATTCAGGGGAAGTCACGGGGAACGTTAATAGGTAAAAATGGCAACATATGTGTAAAGTATATAATATTATTTATGCGTGCCAATGTGTATACATCTATATATGTACATATCTTGTGGGTACATGTATTGAGAAATAGGACCCGGATAAGGAACCGGGGGATGAAATAAAAAAAGTACCGAGGATGCTGAAATTTCTAGAGCATCGGTTGATGATAAGTCTGACTTATCGGGCCATAGTTATGATAGTACCAGATTAGATCTCCCGTTTGACATTAACCAGATATATCTAGTAACCTTCACACCCAACCAAAAAAATTGATAAATCCCTTACCCTACCAACACCGGTACCGTATATCTTAATAACTCCCTATGTTCACCCGAACCGCCGACCCTCACGTACGGACGGACCTGTACCTGAACCCATTCTTATTCCATTAAGGTAAAAATAAAATAACAATAATAATAATAAATTTGATAATAAATGAGAAGATAAAAATAATATATAGAAATATATATGTGTATTTCTCACTCTCAAACATATGAGACACACCACCTCTAGATCGAGAATTACCGATTTTAGCGAACCTAGAACGCCTGAGGACAATGACTGAGCAAGTAATAGAGTTTCCCATAATAGTAATTGATAATATTTGAGGGCAACATGGGTTGCACGATTACCTTGAACCTTGCAGCTCCCTATGTTATCCTTACATCCGTTAGATGCCTATACCCATGTATACTCGAATAGAATGATTACCCATACACAAAGAGGTGTTGGAATCATTATAGCATAGTTGGTTGTTCGTTCGTAGGTGGTATACCGTGTATGCCGGAGATACAAATAGACACGGATATTATAACTCCGTGGTACGTAACCGTTTGGTGCTCACGGTAAGCATGTATCGGTGATGCTGACATGCAGAAGGATATTGAAATCAAGCATATTAAACATTAATCTTTGTTAAGAAAGATCTATATGTCAGTTGGTGACAAGGGTTATGAAACATATTTAAACGTTAACCGATGTCAGGTTAAGTCCATATGTTATTATATTTGTGGGACATATATACTAGATACTGGTATGTGTAATATGTGTGATAATATTTGGTGTGTATGTGTTCCTGCTGTTATGATTGAGCTGGTAACGAGTTATACGGTGAGATTAGTATTGATTACTGCGTACGGGATGGGCACGGCACAATGACATAAAAAGAGTAACTCCAATGATGGAGATTGATATGATTCAGTTAATTGCTCAAAGATAGCAGATGATGGTACCGAACGTCGTATCACAGATCACTGCTAGTGTTGATGCAAATATGAGCGCAGAATTATAGATCGAGCAATCACATGAATATGAATATTTCAATTCTTAGAGTTATTACTAAGAGTGATAATGTCCCACCGAATACTATTATGACTACAAGTATTAGTTATAACTAAACATGAATAGTAGTCGTATTGAATTAGATCCGGTATAAGGATATGTTTGTTGGTTGTGTTAAGGAAATTATTAATAGTTTACTGATGGTAAAGGGAGGAATAGATTAGCGAGTGGATAGAAAAGATCGAAATGGTTATGGATATTGGCAAGAGTCTAGAACATTGTGTAGTGAAATACGCTACAGATATGTTGGTAGATTATGTTGTATCGTGATGGAACACGATGGTACAAAATTATAGTTAGAAAATTTTTACTCAGATGATATGGTCAGAATTTAAAATTCTTGTGCTAGAGCACTTTATTTCGAGTAATTAAGTTCAGAGATTGGAAACTGAGCTGTGGAAGATATGGTTATCGGCAGGAAGAAGAATGTCGAGTGATAGTAGGCCACAGGTGTGGTAAAGATGGAAGTAATGCCCCAATTGTAGAACCGATTGAAGCCATGTGAACCGGCAACCCCAACCCATTCGTGTACAACCACTCCGAACCCAACAACTTCAATAACAATCCACCCAAAGAAATCAAATTATGCCAAACAGTTGTACTTGCTATGAATGTGGCAGTACAGAACGTTTCAAGAGAAGTTGCCCAAAGTTGAACCAAGGTGTCGTTGGAAGACGAACCTCATGACAAGCATCAACCTCTGGTCAAGCAAGGAGCCGTGCTTTCGTGAGTAATTCGAATAAAGCACGTCATGATCCAAAGGTGGTATTGAGTATGTTGTAGTTTTAAATCAATAGGCTTCAGTGATATTTTACGGTCGTCGATAGAAGTTAGTTCCTGTTAACCTCCTACCCTTTGGAAAGATACCGATTAGTGAAACTATAGAACCCTATACTGTAGAATCGCTAACGGTAAATCCCTAATGGTTAACTAAATTGTTCGGAATTGTCCTATTATTCTGAACGATTAACCTTTCCTTATTGACCTACGACCAGTAAAGTTAAGAAGTTTTGACGTAATAGTTAACATGGATTGGCTAATTCAACTTGAAGCTGAAATCAAATATGAGAAGAAGATGATTAGAAACTCTCTTTCGGACGATGAAGCAACGAGATACAGAGAAAAGTATTTAAAAGGAAACATATAGAAGATATTCCGGTGGTACGCGAAGTTCCACAAGTTTTCCCAGAAGAATTCCTGGATTACCGCCAACCCGACAGGTCGAATTCAGAATCGATTTAATACCTCAAGCTGGCCCTGTTGCTAAAGCACCCTACCGACTTGCACCGTCCGAAATGCAAGAATTATTGGATAAGGTTTTATATGACCTAGTTAGTCACCATGGGGTGCACCAGGGTTATTTGGGAAATGTAGGACGGAAGTGTTAGGATATGTATTGATTAGGGAGAATTGAACAAAGTGACGATCAAGAATAGGTATTCACTTCTTCGAAGTAAATGATCTGTTTGACCAGCTACAAGGTGCGAGCTATTTCTCAAAAAAAAATCGATCTTAGATCGGGATACCATCAGGTTAGAATTCAGGAAGAAGATATCCCAACAACAGCGTTTCGGACTCGTTACGGCCATTATGAATTCTTATTTATGCCTTTCGGGTTAACAAATGCGCCGGCAGTGTTCATGGACCTCATGAATCGAGTCTGAAAACCCTACCTCGACAAATTCATCATCATGTTTATTGACGATATTTTGATCTACTCGAAAAGTAAAGAAGAGCACGAGCAACACTTAAGAATAATTTTAGAACTTCTGAATCAGGAGAAGTTGTATGCAAAATTCCCCAAGTGTAACTTCTGGTTACAAGAAGTGCAATTCCTCGGTCACGCTGTAAACCATCAAGGAATACACGTTGATCCGAGTAAGGTAGAAACCATTAAAATTGGCAGTCACCCAAGGCGCCAAAGGAAATGCGCCAATTTTTAGGACTAGCCGGAGACTATCAGCGGTTTATTGAAGAATTTTTAGCATTACCCAACTCATAATCCTTTGTACGACGCAAATGTACAAATTTTATAGATGATAAGAGACCGCAGTCTCATATTCATCGAAGATGGGTCGAGTTGTTAAGCGATTATGACTGTGACATCCGTTATCACCCCGGCAAGGCTAACGTCGTAGCCGATGCCTTGAGTAGGAAAGATCGGGTTAAGCCATTGCGAGTGCGAGCGCTGGGGATGATAGTCCAGTCGAACTTTTCGGACCTGATTCGAGTCGCTCAACGTGAGGCGTTGAAAGAGGAACAATTGGAAAATGAGGGACTTTACGGCAATGAGAAGAATTTCGAACAGCGCGTGGACGTAATTTCTTATTTCAAAAATCGGATTTGGATCCCGACCCTCCATGACCTTCGTGAATTAATCATGGACGAAGCGCATAGATCGAAATATTCCATACATCCGGGATCGGAATAGACTATTGATAATACGAATATCTGAAAGAATTTTATTAATGGCCGAGTTTGGAGAAAGATATGGTTACGTATGTTGATGAATATTTAAGTTATGCAAGAGATAAGGCTGCACACCGAAAACCCTAGGGAACGCCACAACGACAGAAAATTCGCCAATGATAGTGGGAATAAATTACAATGGATTTCGGGACGCAAATTCCCAAGATATATCAAAGGCATGATGTAAATTGGGTAATCGCGGATCGATTAACCAATCCTCGCATTTCATCCCAATCCATGACGATTACCACAATGAATCCTCGCCCAAATTCATGATGGTGAAATGGTATCTCGTCGTGGAGTACCATTTTCAATTATCTCAGATCAAAATAGTCATTCTACTTACATTATTGGAAGGCGGGGAAGGAAGCATCGAGAGCTTGAAGCTTTCTATGGGTGAAGTAATTATCACCAATTTGTTAAATTGAAAATGGGTGTCAATCAAGCCATAAGATTTGAATTGATTCGAGAAACAACCAATCGGATTTATAATATTTAAGATAAGTTGAAAGCAGCGCGAGATTGGCAACGGATTTATGCCAACATTCAGGGGAAACCATTGTCACTGGAAAGAGGTGACAAGGCATTTTTTAAGGCATCACCTTCGAGAGGTGATATAAGGTTTGGCAAAACCGAAAATAGCTCCTTAATATATTGGACCTCATGAGACTATCTCCATGATTGGTCATTTAGTTTATCGATTAAAGTAAACCAGGGGCTAAGTACTATACATGATGTTTTGCCATGTATACGGATTGAAAAGTACCCAGGCAATGAGGCAACGAAATGACCAGTAATGGAGGTACTCATAGAAGACATGCCTGATATCATAAATAATTCCGTAGAGATAGTAGACGGGAAAACTAAACAGTTTGGACACACCAAGCTTTATTGATTAAGTTTAAGTTGAATTCACAGCGAGGACCAGGTTATACCTGGTAACGCGAGGGTGAATTCTGAAGGAAAAACCCCCACCTTTCTCTCGGAAGGGGATAGTGGGCGTGTAAAATTTCGAGGACGAAATTTCTTAACGGGGGGAGAATGTAACGATTCCGACGAAACCAGGTATACCTTAACCGGTAGACACTAGTTACGTTATATTTAATGTCGGGTACACGAATTACCATAGTAATTATACGAGAATACATGGTTCACTGTATTGATTGTACGTGAATATATAATTCATCGTATTGAATATGCGATTAATCGATCGATAGTTATTGAAACCCGAACGAATCGAGGGTTCAATTATAGACGATATCTATAATATTTAGTGATTTTACGAAGCATTAATGCTTCGGGATAAGTAAAGTACGGCACAGAAAAAGAATTTCGATTTAATGTTACGTCGGTGCGTTAAACGAAACCTTTAATACCAAACCGAGCAAGAGACGATCGATCAAGCCGAAAAAGATGCGCAATTATTAATAATATGATGTTTTTAAGTTAATGAAAGTAATGGTTTAAGTTTTTAAAGTTTTTAAAGTGGTTTTATATAAATTTCATTTTTAAGCCGAAAATGACCGTTTTAGCCTCGTTTTAAGCCGAATTAGACATTTAACCGAAAAACGAACTGAACCAGATTATCCAAAACATTATCCGGATTTCGAGAATCCAAACATGTGGCTAGAAATGGAGAGGTGTGTCCCACCCCACCCCCTCACACTTCCGATCGGCCTAAGGGGGATAAACCCCATGCCTTTCATTTTTTTTCATCAAACCATTGCAAAATCTTTGTGTTCTCTCCACTTCATGATCCAAAAACCCGAGATTGTAGCAAGAAAAGTAAGGTAAAAATCGAGTTATTTACGTTTCCATCTTCGTTTCTTGAGTTTATTTGCAAGAAAATGAGGTTTCAAATATGAAAACCGATTCTTGCATGATCAAGTGATGTATACGGGTTATACAAGGGATCTTGGTCCAAGAAAGGAGTTAAACGAACCAAAAACGAATTTTTACGGTTTAAACTTTAGTTTTGGAACAATAACCGAAACTATAGTGTAAGAGGCTTGATCGTGAGTGTAACTTGCTTGGTATTGTGGTATGTTTGTTGTAGGCTCTGTATGTAGTGGTAGATAAGGCGGAAAGACTAGTTTGTAGCTTGTAGTGGCGGAAAACGAAAGGTATATTCGGTTTATGTTCGGTTATGGATTTTTGGACAGATTGTGGATGGTTTAGAGTTAGGTCATGAAATTTTACAGAGGTGTTAAATACATGAAAATATGAGTTCTGTAAAGTTTTGGTAATTTTTGGACAAAGGATGAATATTTGGTGAATTTAATGCTCGGTTTTGGCTAAAAATGGTGAAAAATAGTTAAATATCATGAAAAATTCTGGCAAATTTCAGATAAGCTTTTTATATCATGTAAAAGTCACACACAAAATTTTAGGTCAGTTGGAGAAGTCTAAGTAGGCTTTTCGGTTAAACGAGTTCTAGGGTTTTCTAGCTCGGTTTTAGTGAAAATGGCATGTAAAAAGAGATTTTGGTTCTGGAAAAATTACAGGAAACTATGGAGATGACAGGGGTCATCCAGGAAAAATTTGGGATTTTTCTAAGTTCGTTTGGTATTTACAACATATTTAGTGTTTAAATGGTGTTTAAAAATAGATAAATAAATTTTAAATATAAAAATTAATTCTGGAAATATTTTTATTAATTTCCCCACTGTCAAAATGTTATTTGTGCAAAATCTCAAGATCCGAGAATGAACGGATATTTATTTGGAATAAAAGTGAACTTTTATAATATAAAACGCGTAAACCAACAAAGTTCGGGTAGACGAACTGACTGGTGTATAAAAACCTTAAAAATGAACTATTTTCATATAACTGAGTTAAACAAGTAAAAAATAAATCATCCGAAAATAATTCGGATGATTTGGGTAATTTTAAACGATTTAACAGTTTCCGGTGCACTAAAGACGGAAACGGGTCCCGCGGCTAGTCGGGGCGGCTAAACCGAGCTCTAATTTCACAACTTCAATTAAATTATCAGTAAACAACTTTTTTCGGGTCGTGTGTGACCAAACTCATTTTTGAAACGTAAAAACGGATAACCGTGCTAGGCACGCAAAACGGGAAAAACGACTAATAGAAATTTGACTAGTGAACTCTAAACGATATCACAATCTGAGTCCGGAGAAGTGTTTCTGGGTTAACATTGCCCCCGGAATGGGTACAGTACTGGGTTAACAGTGTCCCCAGATGCCCCTAGAAGTGTTTCTAGGTTAACATTGCCCCCGGAATGGGTACAGTACTGGGTTAACAGTGTCCCCAGATGTACCGGTTGATACGGTTAAAGATTATATAAACAATCGATCGTAGGGATCATATTACAGATTGGACGTGTTAACTGATAATGATTGTTGTTACCTGCTTGCATGTGCTAAGGTGAGTTTCACGAGCCCCTTTTTCTGAATTGTTTTCAAATATTTTCCCGGGGCGGAAGCATGTTACTACTGAAATGTTTAAGTACATACTGAACGCATGGACTTGCGTGGATTTATATATTTTTTATTGTACGGGAATCGTACGGAAATTTACTAAGATGGTAATTGTCTGAGTTGCTAACATTCTAAGGCCCCGGAACACGAGTGATTAACTGAAAGCCGGTAGAGTGTGGATAGTACTATTGGTCTGACAAACCCAACTGGTCCGGCATGGATTTCCTGATGTTTCCCAGCCAGTTGCACATGTCTATTTTGTTGTTATATATATTTTGCTATGTAATGTTAGACATAGCGGTTTGGGGCAGGTTCGTGGGCGGAGTATGCCACGGGGTTGTGTGTGGATAGTCAGAGGTTTCACTTGTGGGCTCAGCATAATTACATCGATAATATTATATTTTGATAATGATTTATCATGGTTTACACGAATTGTGAAACTCACCAACTATTCGTAGTTGACCCGTTTTCTCACATGCTTTTCAGGTACGATTAAGATGAGGTGATTTCTTACGTGCTAAGTGCTTGATGTGTGTAAGATTTGCGTGCGGGATGTTAGGATACATTATATTAAATAGAATTATGTATCGTATTGTATGATGTGTGTATCACCTAGACGGTAATGAAATATGAGATAATGTAATTTGAAGTATATTAATGTATTCAGTTTTCTTTATAAACAATGTGGTTGATATCAGAGGTGTCTGTTGCGCCCCGTTTACGTTTCCGCTGCGGTTACGGGGTGTTACACAACCCGTCATTAACTCCCTTGTCAACACATTTATTTTTGTAAGTTATGACTTGATTTGTGTAAGATCTACCTAAAATTGGGGACCTGACAGGTACACAACATCGGTTAGCCAACTGGGGATAGATTTGGTAATTTACACAAGTGATGAAACAGACAGCGCAATCTGGTACACAGCTGCAACAACGTTCGCAGATGAAGATGGTGATGAAGACGCAGAGGCTGGAATACACGGGTACAAGCATGGCAACAGTTAAGTTATGGGGATGAAACCTACGTTGCAAGCAGCTCAAAAAGAACGGCACTACGCGACCCACTTTTGAGATACATTCACCGCTTGTTTAGCCACACTGTCACTGCTCGACGTTAGTGAGGGGGTGGTAAACCTGAGAGATTCATGGGCTCTGTACTGCATGAAGATGACATACCATGCAACATCACTTATCTGTTTTGCAAACTGTTCACAACAAATGCAAATGCAAATGCAAAAAGCCGAAACGCCCCGATTTTTGGTGGACCGTGGATCTATAAGTTGTATAGAGCTTACGAAGCGGACAGAGAAGGAACCCGTAGCCCAGACCCGATTTCTTTTAACCTTGGTTTTTGTATCAGTCTGCAGATGGCCCAACAGATCAGCAGGGATCCAGAGGTGTGGAGACTACATGATGCCTATAACCAGGTTTGGGATCCCGAGGACCCGACTGACATGATGATCCAGGACGATCCCGGAAGGAGAGGAGGATCACCACCTGCACAGACCCGCCACCACACTTACCACCAGCAGGGAGGTCCATCTTCATCAGGGGTTGGCCCTAGCTCGTCACACGATAGCCGATACTCATTTAAGGGCTTATACTGGCTCATTGACCAGTTCGTAGCTGACACTACCGCCTCGTTTGACAGGATGTCAGGACAGATTGCTGCCTCTAACGCACAGCGAGCAGCTGAATATGCATAAACAAGGCGAGAAATCGACCGTCTAGGATATCGCATGGACAGTAGTGGGAACCATTGACCCGGACATGGGTAACTGACGAGCAGCGGAACTGGGAGGTCTGATATGGGCATGGGATGGGCCGGTAGTATTTTTATGACATTATTATCATGTTTATTTGAACAATTTACTTTCTGTCACTTGTCTGTTTGTCTGTTTGGTTGGATACTTTTATGGTCGTGGGTGCCAAGACATTTTATTAGGTATTTATTTAGCCCGTGTGGGCAGGATGTGGAGGATTATACACCTGATTTTTAGTAGTATTATGCTTGGTTGTTTGTGGTTATATGTAGTTTTATATTATACAGGTACAAAACAGGAAAACAGATGAAAAAACAGGGGACGCTCTGTCAAAATTTCGTTAACCCGTAGGGAAGTACCTCTCCATTTTAACCCACCATACTTAATAAGAATTTTTATCTTATTATGAATTTTCACATTGAGGACAATGTGAGATTCAAGTGTGGGGAGGGAAATTACTTGACCAATCGTTGCTCAACTAATTATAAAATTCCCTAAAACAACAAATTTTGTAGCAAATAATGACTATTTTTATAACAAAACCAAAAGAAAAATCCAATAAATTTTTTTGCAAATAACCAAATACAAATCTATTCTAACCAAAAAGTGAAAAAGTAAAAAGAAGTTTTGTAATATTTAGAACAAATTTATGCAAAATATGGCATTTATACCCAAACTCCTCTATTACTGTGAGATAAACCTCATTCCATATAAATATTTTTGGAAGATTTGACTGAGTCATATGTTTCGTGTGATTTAGAATTTGCCGCAATTATTCATTTCAAGATCGCACGAAGCGTTGTATAAGGAAGAAGGTAATATTATTACAAATACCTCAAACCATTCTCCAAATTACAAAATCCAAAAACCTTAAACCAAGACCTTACCGCTTTATCCCTCTCACCGGTAAAATACAATACTGATCTTTTACCGGCAGACCCTAAAGAACTGGAAATGCATTCCTTCGATTTCAATTTCCTTTGCTGCATACATTTTGCAAAACCTAGGATGCCTCCAGAACTTAAGGAGAGAATCTTTCTCTTAAGCAATGAGGTGAGAAAAAAGTGGCGTCAACACGAACAAAGGCCACCAATCAGTGGAGTTTCCAAAAGCGCAATGAAAAGAAGAGCAAAAAGATATGAACGTTGCTTAGGATGCGGGAACTTGTCATACGAAGGACGATGTAGAAAAAGTCAAACTCAGTCTCAACATGAATATACCGAACTAATGAGAATGGGGGCTATTAGGCTCAAAGTCAAACGATCCATTAGAATTGGGAGTTATGTTCAGAACAGGATTGAGGAATAACTGATTCACATCCTCGACAAAACTGGTCTTGATGATCTGGCCTTAAAAGAGTCACTTAATTTGTTTTTAAAAAAAACGAAAGAAAAGAAGCTGGCTATTGAAGACATCCTAATATTCCCGACAATCAGCAAAAGTTGTATTTACCATCCTCATTAACCTAGACCCCTTGAACCACCACAAAATACCCAATCTCGGTTAAGACAAAACCAACCCCAATTACCTTCTGATATATGCAACCCTTCACAAAGGTGGAGATTTGAACGTGCTACAAGCTTATTTATCACAGGTTACATCTTGACAAAGAGTGTTGACATACGTACTTCACAGGTGCGACCATATATATATAAACCGACCGTGAGTGAAAATTGTGAGAACGTGACGTTATGCATAAAGAGAAGCTCATAAAAACAAAATTTCTTTTTATTTTTCACTACATATATTCCTATGATTTAAGGTTGGTTATTTTGTTCCCATTTTCTTGTAACTCTTTTGGGAATGTTTTAAGCTATGTTCCTAACTTGCTATTGTTAGAGAATATTTATAAGTAGATTGCTTGAGGACAAGCAATGTTCAAGTGTGGGGATGTTTGATGTACATAGAATTATGCATCTTTTTAACATCAAATAATCTCTAAAAATTGCAATTTTTATATAATAAAATAGCTCAGGAGGCTACTTATCGTAATAAAATGCAGATTCAGGAAAAACCAAGTCTCAAACGAAGAAACAAGAGAAAAGACAAAGAAAAATGGAAGAAAACACAAGAAAAACAAGAAACACGCCCCCATGCTTCTGAACATAAGAAAAGACAAAAATCTACAAGAAAAGACAAACACTGAAAACAAAAGCACGGGGTCGTGCCCCCTTGACCACGGGGCCGTGATCCAAAAAAAAGCACGGGGGCGTGCCTAAGAAGCACATCCCCGTGGTGAGTCATCATGTACGATCTGACAACGTGAAACTGGGACACATGGACACGGGGACGTGCCTCATAAAGCACGGGGTCGTGATCCTCCCTCTAGACAGCCTATATATAGTTAAGCATGTTGCACTCATTCGGTGTGCTTGAAGAAGGTTTCTAAACGGGTTTCTCGTATAAAAACACCCACATTACACTCATATTGAAGATCTTGTGAGTAGTTTGAAGGCTTGGAGGTTAGCATCATCATCCATCATCATCAACATCATCATAATCAATCATCATCATTAAGAAGGGAGATTCATCCATATTTGGTTTGATTTTTTTAGTTTAATCATGCGTTTGTTATTATCATCTCTTTTAATGTTTACAACAATGCTCATCTAAAATTTATGAAAAAGCTTTGTTTTACTTGATGATTATGTAAAACATGTGGTTTAGTTTGGTAAAGTACATGATTATTTTGCAATTATCCATTGATGAAGAAATGTTTTATCACTTTAATCTAATACATCAAGGTTGATGATTTATAATCATTCATGGTAATTCATGTTCGTGAAAACTAGAAATGGTAAAAAGAATACTTTGATACTTTACTTAAGATAAAACATGGATCTTTATGTTTTACTTAGAAATGATTAGATATAAGTTATTATCTATTTCTCTAGTTTTGATAATTCTGAAATAACATTGTTAACACGATTGCTTAGGTTATCATGCTAGTTAAAGAAATCATATGTTAATGGAATGTGTAATTATAACCTAATCTAATCAACCTAGGGGAGGTTGTGTGAGTTAACTACAACCACTCGAAGTCGTTAGGATTGGTATTTGAGAAATCAAAGTTAATCCTAATCATTCTACTTTACCAACTGCTTGTCCATTTAAATTGACATTCTCAGGGTAGTATGCTATTAAGCATAGGATGGACTTGAAAATATGCATACTATTTACCATTATGTCATGGAATATGTTCACTCAAAAATGAGGAACATAGTCTATCATATATTATTAGGGCAAGTTTATCACATGTTTAACTAATAATCATCAAGGAATAATGGAGTGGATTCTTGATCTTAGATGGTAACTTTCATATAATTAAACTACTCGTTTAGAATTTCTCTTCTTGTCACCTATATATTATATATAAGTATTTATATTTTATAAAAAGAAAATCAAACCAAAGATGATTAAAACTCTCCGATTGCATTAAAACAAGGATTCACCATTGGAAACATTTGTGTCCACGGATGAGACTTGGTTCTTACCAATACTATTCTACATATACGATAGGTACACTTGCCTATTTTGTGTGTGTTTAGTCTTAGTAGAAATCACTTTTATAAATTTAAAACACAATCTTATGCAAAAGCTATATCCAATCTTTTATATTTAAAGCACACGCACGCACGCATCAATCCTCTTATAGCAAGGTGTCGTTAATGTATTCTTATTAACGATTTCATTATCTAAATTGTTGCTATTATTTATTGGATTGTATACAAGATTGCGGAATTTCCTATTATATACTTATTGTTCAAAACTATGAAATTGCTCACCAACCTTTGTGTTGATAAATTCTATTTTATGCAATGTTACAGGTTTGAATTTATGTTGACTCGAGAACTTGAAGAAAACGTTATCAAGACTATTAGGATATTAGCAAAATGAACAATATATTATTTGCAATGATTTGAATTCGGTTGTTGTACGAACAAGTTATGTGACTTTTACGATTTTATGAATTTAAATGAGTTGCCTAAATATTGTCACTTAAATAGTGTCTTGTGTTTTGGGCAATCCGTTGCACCCCGGCACGTTCTGCCACCTTTGGTCGGGGTGTGACAGATTGGTATCAGAGCCACAAGACTATAGGATAGGTGGTTAGACGTAACGACCTAGTATAGTTTTTGCTTTAGGGTCCTTATACGTTTTAAGTATACGTGTTTACCTTACTTGATTGTTCATTACATTTATTTATTTATAAATTTATTTATTTCAACAAAATGATAAATGTTACACGCACTTTCATAGTACTTCAAGGTATCATTACCTTAAAGCGCAAAAAACATAGATTTTTATTGTGTTTTATGGATTACAAGCTTAACTTGAATCCCGTTATTTAATATCCCTTAAAGGTTGCATTTATATCGGGTTTATAGCCATCATAGAGAGCGAAACACTATGAAATGACCATTTGACAAAAAGATTCCAAGAATCGAAGATGATTTACTTACCTGGGATGGTTGAATTGTAGTGTTCGTTTTCTAGGCCAACAAACCGTGTTATACATGTCAATACTTTAAGTTGTCGAATGCGAGCGTTCAGGTCGCCATCCAAATTTTTGGTGTTGAAACAATAGAGCCACGGTGATACGTGGATTAGTATTTTGACATGACATTGTATCCCGATTTATTATTTTATTATCGCTATTTGAGTCGAAAACATGAAAAAGACGCGGTAATAAATGCACATGTTTATACTCAACATAATGTTTTATAAAAATTTTTAGTGTCGGAATAACAAATCATGGTGGTTCATGTACGACTTTCCGTCTCTACAAATCTCAAAATTTTCAAGCTTCAACCTCTCAAAATCATTTACGTTTTGATTACGAATTGTTATTTATATACAAAGTTTTATATATTTTTTAACATTAACATCCCCTCCTCACTAACTCTAGGAATTCACAATCAAACTAAAAATTTTATTTTTGTACACCCTCATATTCATTTCTATTTACCTCAAACTTATTTCATTTCTTTATAATTTATAGAATGCCCCCACTAAGATACCAATCGCGCAAGAACTCCAACCGACGCATGGCTGCTTTCGTAGTCAAACAAATGGCAGCGGTAATTCCCGAACTTTTAACCCAAATACAAGCTACTCAACCCGTTGTTGCACCCGTTGAACCCAAACCCGCATCCTATTGCTATAAACAATTTAATAGTGCAAACCCAACCGAGTTCCTTGGTACAAACTGTGCGACTACCTTGTTGCAATGGTTTGAAAATATGGAGATTGTGTTTCGACACAACGAGTGATCCGATACGAAAAAGACAAATTTCGCTTCGAGCATGTTTAAGAAAACTGCTCTTACATGGTGGGGTAGTGTTATGCACCTCCAAAGGACGGAAACGGCTATGGCACTTCCATGGTCCCAACTTAAAGAACTCATGATGAAAAGGTTTTGTCCCAAACACGAGCTCTAAAAGCTCGAGGAGGAATTTTGGAACTTGAAACAACAAAGTGGTGATAACTCCGCCTACTCACTCCATTTTCATTAGTTGAGCATCCTCGTCCCTCGTTTGGTTACCCTGTCGGAAGGGGAACTTGACAAATACATCGAGGCTTTACCTATCCAAATCTGGGACTCAGTAATGAGTAGCAAACCCACGAACCTTGAGGACGCTATTACTCTAGCCGATGCGCTATCTGAGAACCATGTCAAGGCGGGTACCCTAACCCTCAAGAAGAAAAGTGATACAAGCAAAACCGAACCCACACCACAAGCCAAAGTTGACCCACCACCTCAAGCTATCAACTACTCAAACTCTTCCCGCCACAACAACAAAAAGAAACCCAAACCAATTACCGAAACTATGCCGTTACCCAACCGCAACCTCAACAACAACCCCAAGCTCCCCCACAAAATTGAAAACCCTATACCGGTACCTTCCCACTATGCAACAATTGTCAGCTTCACCACCCGTCACACTTGCCTTGTTGCCATTGCACTCTTTGCAACCGTTTTGGTCATCTAAACACCACATGTTGATCCGCACAACGTAGTCAACCCAATCAACCAATAACCTCTCCCCAAAATTCCCAAAACCGTTTTGCACCATACCTACAAAACCCTCCACAACAACCCCGATCTTGCTTTAACTGTGGAGATACCAACCATTTCCGCAACAATTGCCCTCGCCTTGCTTATGCTAACCATACCATGTTCAAACCTACCAACCTCAACTTCCCCAACTAAATGTACCACTCATCCAACCCATACAAGCCACCAAAACACCACCTCCTCCTCCCCTTCAAGTACCTCAAGGAAACTCCGGTAATCAAGGACGAGTCTTTATGATGAATGCTAATCAAGCTCAAGTGGCAAACGATGTTGTGAACGGTATGTTATTAGTGAACCAACATTTGGCTTCTATTTTATTTGATACGGGTGGCGATACAAGTTTTATTTCTTTGAAATTTGAGTCTAAACTTGCCGTGTCTCGAACCAAGCTTTCTCGACCGTTTTCTGTCGAATTCGCCAATGGAAATTCCATCACCATCAACTCCGTCATCCGCGATTGTACTCTCATTCTCTCAATTCATAAATTCTCCATCGATCTCATCCCGATGCAAATAGGAAGCTTCGATGTCATAGTAGGCATGGATTGGTTATCTTTGCACCGTGCCGAAGTCGTTTGCTTCGATAAATTCATTCGAATTCCGCTCGTCAATGGTAAAGTTCTCAAAGTCTTCGGCAAAACAACTTCTAAAAGGCTAAATCACATGTCGTGCTCTCAATCGCAAAAATACTTACGCCAAAAGTATGTCCCGTTCCTAACTCATGCGGTGGTAAAAGATAAAAAGGAAAGAAAAATACAAGATATCTCCATTGTTTGTGAATTCCTCGATGTCTTTCCCGATGATGTCACCGGTCTCCCACCCGTTCGTCCGGTTGAATATAGAATCGATCTTGTGCCCGACGCAATGCCCGTGGCCAAGGCTCCTTATCATTTAGCCCCATCGGAAATGCAAGAATTGTCAAACCAACTCGAAGAACTTTCCGATAAAGGTTTCATTCGTCCAAGCTCTTCTCCTTGGGGTGCTCCCATCCTCTTCGTGAAAAATAAATATGGTTCGTTTCGCATGTGCATCGATTATCGAGAACTTAACAAACTCACTATTAAAAATCGTTATCCCTTGCCACAAATCGACGATCTCTTAAACCAACTCCAAGGCGCAACTTGTTTCTCAAAAATTGATCTTCGATCGGGTTATCATCAGTTGTGTGTTCGCGAAGAAGACATTCCAAAACCGCTTTCCGTACTCGATATGGACATTTCAAATTTTTGTTCATGCCCTTCGGGTTAACCAATGCACCCGCGGTGTTTATGGATCTCATGAATTGCGTTTGCAAACCATTCCTTGATAAATTCGTTATTGTCTTTATTGATGACATCCTTATCTTTTCAAAGACCAAAGCCAAACATGAGCATCACTTGCGCTCCATTCTCGAGCTCCTTAGAAACGAACGACTCTATGCCAAATTCTCCAAGTGTGAATGTTGGCTAAAGGAAGTTATATTCTTGGGACATATCGTAAACAACAAAGGTATTCATATTGATCCCGCTAAAATTGAGGCCGTTAAGGATTGGAAATCTCCAACAACTCCCACGGAAATTCGATCCTTCCTCGGTTTGACCGGATATTATCGGTGATTCATTTGAAACTTTTCCAAAATCTCTTTACCCCTCACCTCCCTCACTCATAAAGGAAAACCATTCGATTGGGGATCAAAATAAGAAGAAGCCTTTCTTACTCTCAAGAACGTGCTTTGCAATGCTCCTGTCCTAACCCTTCCCGATGGAAACGACGATTTTGTTGTATTTTGCGATGCATCTTATCAAGGTCTTGGTTGTGTTCTCATGCAACGAGGTCAAGTGGCTTACGCATCAAGACAACTTAAGGTCAATGAGAATAATTATACGACTCACGATCTCGAACTTGGTGGCGTCGTTTTTGCTCTCAAAATCTAGAAACATTACCTTTACGGTATAAAATGTGTTGTGTTTACCGACCATAAAAGCCTTCAAAATATTTTTGACCAAAAAGATCTCAACATGAGGCAACGAAGATGGGCCGAATTACTTAGTGAATACGATTGCGGAATTCGCTACCATCCCGGTAAATCGAATGTTGTCGTCGACGCCCTAAGTCGAAAGGTAAATGTTAAATCAGTTCTGCTTTTAAGCATTGTTGTTCAAACCGATCTTCAAATCCGTATCTTTCAAGCTTAGCGTACCTCCGTTGAAGAAGGTAACATGTCCGACGAAATGTCATGTGGAGACGAACTTCAACTCGAAACTAGACCCGATGGTCTTTTGTATTTTCTCAATTGTTTGTGGATTCCCGATCGTGATAACCTTCGTACTTGTATACTCGAAGAAGCTCACAAGTCGCGGTATTCTGTTCATCCTGGTGCAGATAAAATGTATTTCGATCTTCGTGCTACCTTTTGGTGGTCGGCTATGAAAATGACGTAGCATTGTATGTATCTAAATGTCTTACTTGCTCAAAAGTCAAAGCCGAACATCAAAGACCTTTTGGTCTACTCGAGCAACCACCGATTCCCGTTTGAAAAAGGGAAGACATTGCTATAGACTTTATCACTAAACTACCCAACACCCAAAAAGGAAACGATAGTATTTGGGTGATCATCGATCGTTTAACCAAGTCCGCTCATTTCATTCCGATTCGCGAGAAGTATTCTGTCGAGAAACTTGCTCAAATCTATGTTAGGGAAATTGTGTGCCGACACGGTTTACCTTTGACTCCCATTGCGATGCTCGTTTAGTTCTCATTTTTGGCGATCACTCCAAGAAACCTTGGGAACACGTCTCGATCGTAGCACCGCTTATCATCCTCAAACGGTGTCACACCCGACATGGGGGGGCTAGTCGTGACCGACGGGTATCAACCATGAGCAGCGGAAAATAAATAAACTTAAAAGGAAATTCATAACATGCTAAGAGTTTGCAAATTCAAAGATACAACTACAGCAAACGGGTCAACCATGACCCATAAATTGTCGTAGATGCATAGCACCATTAATTAGTCTAGGATGTCATCTAACGATTACATCTTTATTTATCAAGTAGTCTTCCATGACTACATTACTTTATTCTTGAAAACCATGGCTTCTACGGTTCACTAAGGCGACTAAGGCGTAACCTCATTCCCTTCCCCTAATTACCTGAAAAGTACATACTAAAATACGTCAACATAATGTTGGTGAGCTCGTGAGTTTAAGACACATAATAATAAAGTTGACACATCATGGTATATCACATATCAAGTCCACAATCAAACCTGCAACTAGCATAAGTATCCCCCAACTCATACTAGAAGTTATACCGTCCCAGACTATAGCCCTGCTAAAAGCAATAATCAAACACGTAGGTTATATGCCGCAACGATCCGCAGATCTCAGTGTGGTTTACCCAACATAGGGTCACTGTGCGTGGGGGTCTCCCAAATAGTACTACCCATACAAGCCTCCGGCCCATCACCTCAGGCTAATGATTGCGTAAAAGTTGGGACAAAATTTAGCAGTAAACACCCCGATAGTTCCATACCATATAAAAAGTTTAGGAGTATGTACTAGTTCCCAAATATTTAAGTAAAAAGGGATTACACGCGAGACTCACCGAATGCTCCTAGTAAATCAACGACTGACTTCCCGAAAGTGGTGGTGTAACGATTCCGACTAAACCAGGTATACCCTAACCGGTAGACAGTAGTTACGTTATGTTTAATGTCGGGTACATGAATTACCATAGTAATTATACGAGAATACATGGTTCACTGTATTGATTGTACGTGAATATATAATTCATCGTATTGATTATGCGATTAATCGATCGATAGTTATTGAAACCCGAACGAATCGAGGGTTCAATTATAGATGATATCTATAATAATTAGTGATGTTACGAAGCATTAATGCTTCGGGATAAGTAAAGTACGGCACAGAAAAAGAATTTTCGATTTAATGGTACATCGGTACATTAAACGAAACCTTTAATACCAAACCGAGCAAGAGACGATCGATCAAGCCGAAAAAGATGCGCAATTATTAATAATATGATGTTTTAAGTTAATGAAAGTCATGGTTTAAGTTTTTAAAGTTTTTAAAGTGGTTTTATATAAATTTCATTTTTAAGCCGAAAACGACCGTTTTAGCCTCGTTTTAAGCCGAATTAAACATTTAACCGAAAAACGAACTGAACCAGATTATTCAAAACATTATCCGGATATCCGAAATCCAAACATGTGGCTAGGAATGGAGAGGTGGGTCCCACCCCACCCCCCTCATATCCCAATCGGAACAAGGGAACCCCCTAGCCCTTCATTTTCTTTTTTTCATCTAACATATCAACAATCTCCCTCTCCTCTTCACTTCATGATCTAAAAACCCGAGTGTGTTGCAAGAAAACCGAGGTAAAAATCGAGTTATTTACGTTTCCATCTTCGTTTCTTTAGTTTATTTGCAAAAAAATGAGGTTTCAAAGATGAAAACCGATTCTTGCATGATCAAGTGATGTATACGGGTTATACAAGGGATCTTGGTCCAAGAAAGGAGTTAAACGAACCAAAAACGAATTTTTACAGTTTAAACTTTAGTTTTGGAACAATAACCGAAACTATAGTGTAAGAGGCTTGATCGTGAGTGTAACTTGCTTGGTATTGTGGTATGTTGGTTGTAGGCTCTGTATGTAGCGGTAGATAAGGCTGAAAGACGAGTTTGTAGCTTGTAGTGGCGGAAAACGAAAGGTATATTCGGTTTATGTTCGGTTATGGATTTTTGGACAGATTGTGGATGGTTTAGATTTAGGTCATGAAATTTTACAGAGGTGTTAAATACATGAAAATATGAGTTCTGTGAAGTTTTGGTAATTTTTGGATAAAGGATGAATATTTGGTGAATTTAATGCTCGGTTTTGGCTAAAAATGGTGAAAAATAGTTAAATATCATGAAAAATTCTGGAAAATTGCAGATAAGCTTTTTATATCATGTAAAAGTTACACACAAAATTTTAGGTCAGTTGGAGAAGTATAAGTAGGCTTTTCGGTTAAACGAGTTCTAGGGTTTTCTAGCTCGGTTTTAGTGAAAATGGCATGTAAAAGAAGATTTTGGTTTTGGAAACATTACAGGGGACTATGTGGATGGCAGGGGTCATCCAGGAAAAATTTGGGATTTTCTAAGGTCGTTTGGTATTTACGACATTTTTAGTGTTTAAATGGTGTTTAAAAATAGATAAATAAATTTTAAATATAAAAATTAATTCTGGAAATATTTTTATAAATTTCCCCACTGTCAAAATGTTATTTGTGCAAAATCTCAAGAACCGAGGATGAACGGATATTTATTTGGAATAAAAGTGAACTTTTATAATATAAAACGCGTAAACCAGCAAAGTTCGCCTAAACGAACTGACTGGTGTATAAAAACCCTAAAAATGAACTATTTTCATATAATTGAGTTAAACAAGTAAAAATGAATCATCCAAAAATAATTCGGATGATTTAGGTAATTTTACCCGATTTAACAGTTTCCGGTGCGCTAAAGACGGAAACGGGTCCCGCGGCCAAACGGGGCGTCAAAACCGAGCTCTAATTTCACAACTTTAATTAGATTATCAGTCAACCACTCTTTTCGGGTCGTGTGTGACCAAACTAATTTTTGAAACGTAAAAACGAATAACCGTACTAGGCACGCAAAACGGGAAAAACAACTAATAGAAATTTGACTAGTGAACTCTAAACGATATCACAATCTGAGTCCGTAGAAGTGTTTCTGGGTTAACATTGTCTCCGGAACGGGTACAGTACTGGGTTAACAGGGTCCCCAGATGTCCCTAGAAGTGTTTCTGGGTTAACATTGCCCCCGGAATGGGTACAGTACTGGGTTAACAGTGTCCCCAGATGTCCCTAGAAGTGTTTCTGGGTTAACATTGTCCCCGGAATGGGTACAGTACTGGGTTAACAATGTCCCCAGATGTACCGGTTGATACGGTTAAAGATTATATAAACTATAATTGTATAATAACGATCGTAGGAATCATATTACAGATTGGACGTGTTAACTAATAATGACTGTTGTACCTGCTTGCATGTGCTAAGGTGAGTTTCACGAGCCCCTTTTTTCTGAATTGTTTTTTAAATATTTTCTCGGGGCGGAAGCATGTTACTCCTGAAATGTTTAAGTACATACTGAACGCATGGATTTGCGTGGATTTATATATATATATTTGTACGGGAATCGTACGGAAATGTACTAAGATGGTAATTGTCTGAGTTGCTATCATTCTAAGGCCCCGGAACACGAGTGATTAACTGAAAGCCGGTATAGTGTGGATAGTACTATTGGTCTGACAAACCCAACTGGTCCGGCATGGATTTGCTGATGTTTCCCAGCTAGTTGCACATGTCTATTTTGTTGTTATTATTTTGCTATGTAATGTTAGACATAGCGGTTTGGGGCAGGTCCGTGGGCGGGGGATATGCCACGGGGGTTGTGTGTGATAGTCAGAGGTTTCACTTGTGGGCTCAGCATAATTACATCGATAATATTATATTTTGATAATGATTTATCATGGTTTACCCGAATTGTGAAACTCACCAACTATTCGTAGTTGACCCGTTTTCTCACATGCTTTTCAGGTATAATTAAGATGAAGTGATTGCTTACGTGCTAAGTGCTTGATGTGTGTAAGATTTGCGTGCGGGATGTTAGGATACATTATAATAAATAGAATTATGTATCGTATTGTATGATGTGTGTATCACCTAGACGGTAATGAAATATGAGATAATGTAATTTGAAGTATATTAATGTATTCAGTTTTCTTTATAAACAATGTGGTTGATATCAGAGGTGTCTGTTGCATCCCGTTTACGTTTCCGCTGCGGTTACGAGGTGTTACAGAAGTTGGTATCAGAGCCATTGGTTATAAAGATTAGGATGTCTTTAAAAGATACCTAAAATATAACCAGTAGCTCAAGTATTATAGGATCTGAATATCAACTAATAATATATAGTGACGAGATCTGGATGAACTTGGATGGACAAGTGAGTTATTATGGTCCGGAACATAATAACAGACTTGTCCGCACGAGGGAATTCAGGGGAAGTCACGGGGTACATTAATAGGTAAAAATGGCAACATATGTGTAAAGTATATAATATTATTTATACGTACTAATGTGTATATATATATGTGTACATATCTTGTGGGTACACGTATTGAGAAATCGGACCCGGATAGGGAACCGGGGGATGAAATAATAAAAGTACCGAGGATGCTGAAATTTCGAGAGCATCGGTTGATGATAAGTCTGACTTATCGGGCCATAGTTATGATAGTACCAAGTTAGATCTCCCGTTTGATATTAACCAGAAATATCTAGTAACCGTCACTCCCAACCAAAATTGATGAATCCCTTACCCTACCAACACCGGTACCGTATATTCTAATAACCCCCTATGTTCACCCGAACCGCCGACCCTCACGTACGGATGGACTTGTACCTGAACCCATTCTTATTCCATTAAGGTAAAAAAAAATAACAATAATAATAAATTTGATAATAAATGAGCAGATAAAAATAATATATAGAAATATATATGTGTATTTCTCACTCTCAAACATATGAGTCATACCACCTCCAGATCGAGAATTACCGATTTTAGCGAACCTAGAACGCCGGAGGACATTGACTGAGCAAGCGATAGAGTTTCCCATAATAGTAATTGATAATATTTGAAAGTAACCCATGTTGCACGATTACCTTGAACCTTGCAGCTCCCTATGTTATCCTTACATCCGTTAGATGCCGATACCCATGTATGCTCGAATAGAATGATTACCCGTACACAAAGAGGTGTTGGAATCATTATAGCATAGTTGGTTGTTCGTTCGTAGGTGGTATACCGTGTATGCCGGATATACGAATAGACACGGATATTATAACTCCGTGGTACGTAATCTTTTGGTGCTCACGGTGAGCATGTATCGGTTATGCTGACATGAAGAAGGATATTGAAATCAAGCATATTAAACATTAATCTTTGTCGAGAAAGATCTATATGTCAGTTGGTGACAAGGGTTTGAAACATATTTAAACGTTAACCGACGTCAGGTTAAGTCCATATGTTATTATATTTGTGGGACATATATACTAGATACTGGTATGTGTAATACGTATGATAATATTTGGTGTGTATGTGTACCTGCTGTTATGATTGAGCTGGTAGCGAGTTATACGGTGAGATTAGTATTGATTACTGAGTGCGGGATGGGTACGGCAGAATGACATAAAGAGAGTAACTCTAATGATGGAGATTCATATGATTCAGTTGATTGCTCAAAGATAGCAGATGATGATACCGAATGTTGTATCACAGATCACTGCTAGTGTTGATGCAAATGTGATCGCAGAATTATAGATCGAGCAATCACATGAATATGAATATTTCAATTCTTAGTGTTATTACTAAGAGTGATAATGTCCCACCGAATACAATTATGACTACAAATATTAATTATAAACTAAACATGAATAGTAGTCATAATGAATTAGATCCGGTATGAAGGATGTGCTTGTTGATTGTGTTAAGGAAATCATTAATGGGTTACTGATGGTAAAGGGAGGAATAGATTAGCGAGTGGATAGGAAAGATCGAAATGGTTAAGGATATTGATAAGAGTCTAGAACATTGTGTAGTGAAATATGCTACAGATATGTTGGTAGATTATGTTGTATCGTGATGGAACACGATGGTACAAAATTATAGTTAGAAAATTATTACTCAGATGATATGGTCAGAATTTAAAATTCTTGTGCTAGAGCACTTTTATTCGAGTAATTAAGTTCAGAGTTTGGAAACTGAGCCATGAAAGATAGAAATGTTGTGTGCTGGTCACTTAGAACGCGCTAATCGTTTAAAGGAATTGTCATGTCTGGTAACATGGCTAATTACTCCTGAAACTAAGCGAAGTGAGCGCTATATTGGGAACTAACTCCATCGATAAGGAGTATAGTCAACCCTGTAAAATATACAACCTTTGGAAGGGTTGTGTCACAAGCCAGCATTGATATATTTGACTCTATGGGAAGCGGACTGGAAGGACGTTCGGTGAGACGTCGAGTGTTAAAAAAAAGATAAATGATAAAGGTATAGTGCAAGATAGGCTTTTGAATAAGTAGGTATGTCCTACAACCTAGAATTATACTAAGACTAGTTCTGGTGTGAAAACATGAGCCACATGAAGGGTCCTTCCCTAAATGTGGAAAATATGGTTATCGGCGGGAAGAAGAATGTCGAGTGATAGTAGGCCACAGGTGTGGTAAAGATGGACGTAATGCCCCAATTGTAGAACCAATTGAAGCCATGTGAACCGGCAACCCCAACCTATTCGTGTACAACCACTCCGAACCCAACAACTTCAATAACAATCCACCCAAAGAAATCAAATTATGCCAAACAGATGTACTTGCTATGAATGTGGCAGTACAGAACGTTTCAAGAGAAATTGCCCAAAGTTGAACCAAGATGTCGTTGGAAGACGAACATCATGACAAGCATCAACCTCTGATCAAGCAAGGAGCCGTATATTTGTGAGAAATTCGAATAAAGCACGTCATGATCCAAAGCTGGTATCAAGTATGCTGTAGTTTTAAATCAATAGGCTTCAGTGATATTTTTACGGTCGCCGATAGAAGTTAGTTCCTGTTAACCTTCTACCATTTGGAAGGATACCGATTAGTGAAACTATAGAACCCTATACTATAGAATCGCTAACGGTAAATCCCTAATGGTTAACTAAATTGTTCGGAATTGTCCTATTATTCTGAACGATTAACCTTTCCTTATTGACCTACGACCAGTAAAGTTAAGAAGTTTTGATGTAATAGTTAACATGGATTGGTTAACTGAACATGAAGCTGAAATCAAATATGAAAAGAAGATGATTAGAAGCTCTCTTTCGGACGATGAAGCGATTAGATACAGATAAAAGTATACGATTTAAAAGAAAACATATAGAAGATATCCCGGTGGTACGCGAATTTCCACAAGTTTCCCAGAAGAACTTCCTGGATTACCGCCAACCCGACGGGTCGAATTCAGAATCGATTTAATGCCTCAAGCTGGCCCTGTTGCTAAAGCACCCTACCGACTTGTACCAACTGAAATGCAAGAATTAATGGATAAGGTTTTATACGACCTAGTTAGTCACCATGGGGTGCACCAGTGTTATTTGGGAAATGAAGGACGGAAGTGTTAGGATATGTATTGATTAGGGAGAATTGAATAAAGTGACGATCAAGAATAGGTATTCACTTCTTCGAAGTAAATGATCTGTTTAACCAACTGCAAGGGGCGATTTATTTTTAGAAAATTGAACTTAGATATAGTTATCACCAAATGAAAAATCCATGAGGAAGACGTTGCAACAACAGCGTTTCGGACTCGCTACGGCCATTACGAGTTCTTAGTTATGCCTTTCAGGCTAACAAATGCGCCGGCAGTGTTCATGGACCTCATGAATCGAGTCTGTAAACTTTATTTTGACAAATTTGTCATAGCATTCATTGATGATGTTTTGATATATTTGCAACGTAAAGAAGAGCACGAACGACGTTTATGGAAAATTGTGGAAGTGTTAAAGCAAGAGGAGTTGTATGCGAAGTTTTCAAACTGTGATTTTGAATACCGAAAGTATAATCCCTTGGTCGTGTTGTAAAGCAACAAGGATTTCACATAGATCCAAACAAGATAGAAACCATTAAAATTGGCAGTCACCCAAGACGCCGAAGGAAATGCGCCAATTTTTAGGACTAGCTGGAGACTATCAGCGGTTTATTGAAGAATTTTTAGCATTACCCAACTCATAATCCTTTGTACGACGCAAACGTACAAATTTTATAGATGATAAGAGACCGCAGTCTCATATTCAACAAAGATGGGTCGAGTTGTTAAGCGATTATGACTGTGACATCCGTTATCACCCCGGCAAGGCTAACGTCGTAGCCGATGCCTTGAGTAGGAAAGATCGGGTTAAGCCATTGCGAGTGCGAGCGCTGGGGATGATAGTCCAGTCGAACTTTTCGGATCTGATTCGAGTCGCTCAACGTGAGGCGTTAAAAGAGGAACAATTGGAAAAGGATGAACTTTACGGCAATGAGAAGAATTTCGAACAGCGCATGTACGAGATTCTCTATATCAAAAATCGGGTTTGGATCCCGACCCTCCATGACCTTCGTGAATTAATCATGGACGAAGCGCATAGATCGAACTATTCCATACATCCGGGATCGGAATGGGCGATTGATGATACGAATATCTGAAAGGATTTTATTAATGGCCGAGTTTGGAGAAAGATATGGTTACGTATGTTGGTGAATATTTAAGTTATGCAAGAGATAAGGCTGCACACCGAAAACCCTAGGGAATGCCACAACGACAGAAAATTCGCCAATGATAGTGGGAATAAAATTACAATGGATTTCGGGCGCAAATTCCCAAGATATATCCAAGGCATGAGGTAAATTGGGTAATCGCGGATCGATTAACCAATCCTCGCATTTCATCCCAATCCATGACGATTACCACAATGAATTCTCGCCCAAATTCATAATGGTGAAATGGTATCTCGTCGTGGAGTACCATTTTCAATTATCTCAGATCGAAATAGTCATCCTACTTCCATTATTGGAAGGCGGGGAAGGAAGCATCGAGAGCTTGAAGCTTTCTATGGGTGAAGTAATTATCACCAAATTGTTAAATTGAAAATGGGCGTCAATCAAGCCATAAGATTTGAATCGATTCGAGAAACAACCAATCGGATTTATAATATTTAAGATAAGTTGAAAGCAGCGCGAGATTGGCAAAGGATTTATGCCAACATTCAAAGGAAACCATTGTCACTGGAAAGAGGTGACAAGGCATTTTTAAGGCATCACCTTAGAGAGGTGATATGAAGTTTGGCAAAACCGAAAATAGCTCCTTAATATATTGGACCTCATGAGACTATCTCCATGATTGGTCATTTAGTTTATCGATTAAGTACTCCAGGGGCTAAGTACTATACATGATGTTTTGCCATGTATACGGATTGAAAAGTACCTAAGTGTTGAGGCAACGAAAGTACTAGTAATGGAGGTACTCATAGAAGACATACTTGTTATCATAAATAATTCCGTAGAGATAGTAGACGGGAAAACTAAACAGTTTGGACATACCAAACTATATTGATTAAGATTAAGTTGAATTCACAGCGAGGACCCGATTATACCTGGTAACGCGAGGGTGAATTCTGAAGGAAAAACCCCCACCTTTCTCTCGGAAGGGGATAGTGGGCGTGTAAGACTTCGAGGACGAAATTTCTTAACGGGGGGAGAATGTAACGATTCCGACTAAACCAGGTATACCCTAACCGGTAGACAGTAGTTACGTTATGTTTAATGTCGGGTACATGAATTACCATAGTAATTATACGAGAATACATGGTTCACTGTATTGATTGTACGTGAATATATAATTCATCGTATTGATTATGCGATTAATCGATCGATAGTTATTGAAACCCGAACGAATCGATGGTTCAATTATAGACGATATCTATAATAATTAGTGATGTTACGAAGCATTAATGCTTCGGGATAAGTAAAGTACGGCACAGAAAAAGAATTTTCGATTTAATGGTACATCGGTACATTAAACGAAACCTTTAATACCAAACCGAGCAAGAGACGATCGATCAAGCCGAAAAAGATGCGCAATTATTAATAATATGATGTTTTAAGTTAATGAAAGTCATGGTTTAAGTTTTTAAAGTTTTTAAAGTGGTTTTATATAAATTTCATTTTTTAAGCCGAAAACGACCGTTTTAGCCTCGTTTTAAGCCGAATTAAACATTTAACCGAAAAACGAACTGAACCAGATTATTCAAAACATTATCCGGATATCCGAAATCCAAACATGTGGCTAGGAATGGAGAGGTGGGTCCCACCCCACCCCCCTCATATCCCAATCGGAACAAGGGAACCCCCTAGCCCTTCATTTTCTTTTTTTCATCTAACATGTCAACAATCTCCCTCTCCTCTTCACTTCATGGTCTAAAAACCCGAGTGTGTTGCAAGAAAACCGAGGTAAAAATCGAGTTATTTACGTTTCCATCTTCGTTTCTTTAGTTTATTTGCAAGAAAATGAGGTTTCAAAGATGAAAACCGATTCTTGCATGATCAAGTGATGTATACGGGTTATACAAGGGATCTTGGTCCAAGAAAGGAGTTAAACGAACCAAAAACGAATTTTTACGGTTTAAACTTTAGTTTTGGAACAATAACCGAAACTATAGTGTAAGAGGATTGATCGTGAGTGTAACTTGCTTGGTATTGTGGTATGTTGGTTGTAGGCTCTGTATGTAGTGGTAGATAAGGCGGAAATACTAGTTTGTAGCTTGTAGTGGCGGAAAACGAAAGGTATATTCGGTTTATGTTCGGTTATGGATTTTTGGACAGATTGTGGATGGTTTAGATTTAGGTCATGAAATTTTACAGAAGTTTTAAATACATGAAAATATGAGTTCTGTGAAGTTTTGGTAATTTTTGGATAAAGGATGAATATTTGGTGAATTTAATGCTCGGTTTTGGCTAAAAATGGTGAAAAATAGTTAAATATCATGAAAAATTCTGGAAAATTGCAGATAAGCTTTTTATATCATGTAAAAGTCACACACAAAATTTTAGGTCAGTTGGAGAAGTATAAGTAGGCTTTTCGGTTAAACGAGTTCTAGGGTTTTCTAGCTCGGTTTTAGTGAAAATGGCATGTAAAAGAAGATTTTGGTTTTGGAAACATTACAGGGGACTATGTGGATGGCAGGGGTCATCCAGGAAAAATTTGGGATTTTTCTAAGGTCGTTTGGTATTTACGACATATTTAGTGTTTAAATGGTGTTTAAAAATAGATAAATAAATTTTAAATATATAAATTAATTCTGTAAATATTTTTATAAATTTCCCCACTGTCAAAATGTTATTTGTGCAAAATCTCAAGATCCGAGGATGAACGGATATTTATTTGGAATAAAAGTGAACTTTTATAATATAAAACGCGGTAAACCAGCAAAGTTCGCCTAAACGAACTGACTGGTGTATAAAAACCCTAAAAATGAACTATTTTCATATAATTGAGTTAAACAAGTAAAAATGAATCATCCGAAAATAATTCGGATGATTTAGGTAATTTTACCCGATTTAACAGTTTCCGGTGCGCTAAAGACGGAAACGGGTCCCGCGGCCAAACGGGGCGTCAAAACCGAGCTCTAATTTCACAACTTTAATTAAATTATCAGTCAACCACTCTTTTCGGGTCGTGTGTGACCAAACTAATTTTTGAAACGTAAAAACGGATAACCGTGCTAGGCACGCAAAACGGGAAAAACAACTAATAGAAATTTAACTAGTGAACTCTAAACGATATCACAATCTGAGTCCGTAGAAGTGTTTCTGGGTTAACATTGTCTCCGGAACGGGTACAGTACTGGGTTAACAGTGTCCCCAGATGTCCCTAGAAGTGTTTCTGGGTTAACATTGCCCCCGGAATGGGTACAGTACTGGGTTAACAGTGTCCCCAGATGTCCCTAGAAGTGTTTCTGGGTTAACATTGCCCCCGGAATGGGTACAGTACTGGGTTAACAATGTCCCCAGATGTACCGGTTGATACGGTTAAAGATTATATAAACTATAATTGTATAATAACGATCGTAGGAATCATATTACAGATTGGACTTGTTAACTAATATTGACTGTTGTACCTGCTTGCATGTGCTAAGGTGAGTTTCACGAGCCCCTTTTTTCTGAATTGTTTTTTAAATATTTTCTCGGGGCGGAAGCATGTTACTCCTGAAATGTTTAAGTACATACTGAACGCATGGATTTGCGTGGATTTATATATATATTTTATTGTACGGGAATCGTACGGAAATGTACTAAGATGGTAATTGTCTGAGTTGCTAACATTCTAAGGCCCCGGAACACGAGTGATTAACTGAAAGCCGGTATAGTGTGGATAGTACTATTGGTCTGACAAACCCAACTGGTCCGGCATGGATTTGCTGATGTTTCCCAGCTAGTTGCACATGTCTATTTGTTGTTATTATTTTGCTATGTAATGTTAGACATAGCGGTTTGGGGCAGGTCCGTGGGCGGGGGATATGCCACGGGGGTTGTGTGTGATAGTCAGAGGTTTCACTTGTGGGCTCAGCATAATTACATCGATAATATTATATTTTGATAATGATTTATCATGGTTTACCCGAATTGTGAAACTCACCAACTATTCGTAGTTGACCCGTTTTCTCACATGCTTTTCAGGTACAATTAAGATGAAGTGATTGCTTACGTGCTAAGTGCTTGATGTGTGTAAGATTTGCGTGTGGGATGTTAGGATACATTATAATAAATAGAATTATGTATCGTATTGTATGATGTGTGTATCACCTAGACGGTAATGAAATATGAGATAATGTAATTTGAAGTATATTAATGTATTCAGTTTTCTTTATAAACAATGTGGTTGATATCAGAGGTGTCTGTTGCATCCCGTTTACGTTTCCGCTGCGGTTACGGGGTGTTACAGGTGGTTCCTATGGTAAATAACGAATTATAAATACTTAACTCAACTAGTTTTAACCTCAATAACGATTGAATAGTGAAACGGGTATTTATCTCTAAGCGTTGGCCCAAGTGTTAAGTTCCCGGTGGATAAAGTTTCCTTCTATGGAAAGTTTACTCTTATACAATTTATAATATTGATGATGTGTGTTCAAGTATTTAGTTTAACATCTAAATGTGTTAGATATCTCGTTTTACTTGGCCGAGTTTTAATAAAGTTTCTATATTTAGAAAGTTCGGCCTTATGTTCAGTTGCGGTTAACCGTATGACCATAAAAACAATATAATTTATTCACATCAGTAGCATGATCATTTCTGGTTGGAAATGTCAGGCCTCAGTTTTCAAAAGTTAACAATACAGGTAGTTATTAGTGTTGTCGGTTTTTATCGACAACCCTTTAAAGTATGGTTTTCGTAAACAAATTCCCTTGTAATTAAAATTCCAAATTTTCCAGAATATTAAGGTATACGAAAACATATTATTTTCAGATATGAGATTTCAGAAAGTTTGGTTATGTAAGGACTTTGTTCCCGTATTTTCGTTTAGCATTCGTTTTGGTGAAAACCGGGTTTAAGACTTGTTTGATTTTTAGAAAATAAGTAAGTACTAAAATTATAACTTTATTAAAATATAATTACTGTAAAAAAAATCAGAATGTTCATATTATTGTATTTTTGAAACGGCCCGTTCGGTTTATGTCGGTTCACCGCAACTAGCGGTTAAATGTCGAATATTGACCAAAGAGGTGTTGTTTTTCCATAAAATGTTTTATACATTTATATTAAATATTTTAAACAAAAATTTCTGGAAAAATATGAATCTTACCTTTCTGTAGCGTTTTAGTCTTAAAAACTGGCCCGTTCGGTTTTAAACGAAACAACACTTTAAAGTTTGTAAACGGACCCGTTTAGTAAATCCGATTTTCCTTATCATATCTTAGCTTATATTTACCTTTTTAAAATTATAAGCTTCTGTTTTAAGGGTTCGGTTTCATAATATTCGGAAGTTACGGGTTTGACTTGATTCTTTGTTCCAAAAATACCCTTTTAAACAAAAACCCACTTTTGGTCATTAAACCACTTAAGACCAGTTATGATACATAAAAATAAGTTGTTTTTACATTCCATGGGTTTTAAAAACATACCCTTGGCTGTATTAATGCTAACGAACTCGGTTTCGGCCCGTTTGGCTTCTAGTTCGATTTATAATGCGAGGTTTCGCGAAAACAGTTTCGGGTCAGCTTATTATCTTTCAAAATATCATTTTTAGAGTTGTAAAGTAATGTTGTATTTTTATTTAGGTTTACGGGTTAATTTCTTAGTTAAACGAGTTACAAAATACGGGTTTTAGAATGTTTTTAACAAACGGTTGATGTTACTTTTCGGGGCTGAACTTGTGCAGGTTTCTGGGATTATTTTTACGGTTTTACACTTCTGGAAATTATGTTAAAATCCAGAAGTTAAAGTGGTCGCTTGTCGGTGCGGTTTTTAAACTAGTTTATCTATTAAACGAGTTATCGGACGGCTTTATTGTTAGCTTTTGGGTTTGGTTATTTTCCGGGTTTAAGAACAAAAATAAAAGGCTTTTAACTTCTGCAACCTATGTCAACAGTTCAGAAGTTAAAAAGTCGCATATTTATCCGGTTTTCGAACTAGTTTGCCTTTAAACGAATAACCGAATGACCATTATTTTGGCCACGGTTTTGGTACTGCATGACACGTGATTTTTATGGTTCCAGGCCCGTATTATGTTCTGTGGATTCTGGTTATTTAAACGAGGTCTTACTGTTCAGTTTTTAGCCCGATTTGTTAGTTTGAAACCATAGTTTTTTGTTTACAAATTCTAACTTATTCAGAAAGTTAATTTACTGATGCTCTAAATCAGATTTATTATTATGTTTGTTAACAATGTTTAGATAGATTTTAAGCAAAGTTATTTACTTGTTTGTTCACGGTTTAACATGCGGGTTTAACACGGAGCCGAAGCTTAGTAATATGCAGACAGAAACGAATGTTGGCTATAGTGGTACCTGGTGCAGGTTAGGGTTTCACGAGCAATCTGATTCCTTGCTTCTGGACTGATTCCACGAGCAAGCCAGAGACAAACACGAAGATGAAGGCTGTTGTAAGTGACAAGAATATTAGAACAATCGAGTAGGGTTCGAATCAGAATATAACAATAATAATAGAACACTGGATTACCAGATTATGTATGCACCTTGGCTGGTTCAGAATCTTCAGCAGAGAGACAGAAAGATAAGCAGATAACTGATAGTTTATTTTGAAGATGTTGTAAGAATAAAGATGATAACATTGATTTAAATTGAGAAGAGGGAAATATTTGATCAGAGAATTTCTTGGATACTGAAGGCATGCACAGGCTCTGATTGAGGAAGAGAATTGGTGGAACGTGAATGGGGGCAGAGATGGTTAGCAAATTTAATTGGGCTGCAGGAGATTTGTTTTGATTTTTGGTATATAATATCTTTTGTTATTATTATTATTATTATTATTATTATTATACATAAAATGTTCTAGATAATTAACAATGGGGCTAGTCTTTGTATAAAAATCATGGGTAATATATTGTAGGTGATTGTATTACAAATCACGATTCTCGTTTATCGGTTTTTGTTTCATTTTATTTGGTCACCGGACATAACATAGAATGTCGTTTGGTGTTTGAGTTATATGTTTTAGATAACCGGTATGATTAAATAATTCTTGGAATGTTTCTTAAAACTTTCGAGTTATCGGGCTCGGGTTCGTTTCGTTTAAACTAGTGCTTGTTCGTTTTGTTTTTATTTGGCCAAGCCTATCGACATACGGTTCGGTTCGACCAACACTATGTTCGGTATTTATATTAAAAAAAATTAGCCCTATATTTGGGGTTGTCACAAACGGACGGACAATTCGAACGTACAATTCAAACACTCGAGGATATGCTACGAGCGTGTGCTCTTGATTTCGGTGGAAATTGGGATTCCCACATCCCTTTCATTGAGTTTTCTTATAATAATAGGTTCCATTCTAGCATTGGTATGGCTCCTTTCGAAGCTCTTTATGGTCGTAAATGTCGTTCTCCGATTAGTTGGAAGGAAATCGGTGAAGCTCAAATCACGGGACCCGAAATGGTCCAAGAAGCCACCGACATTATCGATCAAATCCGTAAGAACCTCTTAGCCGCTAGAAGTCGTCAAAAGAGTTACGCCGACAAACGGCGATAACCGATCGAATTTAATGTTGACGATCTTGTCCTTCTAAAATCATCTCCTTGGAAGGGGGTAGTCCGTTTTGGAAAGAAGGGAAAACTAGCTCATCTTTTCGTAGGACCTTTCAAGATCCTCGAAGGTTTGGGAAAGTAGCTTATCGACTCGAACTACCGGCGGATCTTACCGGTGTTCATCCGACCTTTCATGTTTCAAATCTTAAAAAGTGTTTAGCCGAGGGTAATCTCCATATACCTCTCGACGAAGTGCATGTCGATGAGTTAATGATCATGATTGAACAACCCCTTGAGATCATGGATCGCAACGAGAAGAAAACCAAGCGTAGTCGTATTTGGTTACTCAAAGTTCGATGGGAATCACGGTGTGGCGCAGAGTTCACTTGGGAACGAGAAGACACAATGAAGGATAAGTATCCACACTTGTTTGCATCATCATCTTCATCTTAATTTCGGGACGAAATTTCTTAAAGTAGGGGATACTATTACATTCGTCAATTTCGGGTCCTATTGTTTTGGTTTTCTATTCGTTTATCATGTAAAGCGACCCGTTTTGTAAACCGAAACCTTCGATATAATCAAAATGATGGATTTATGTTACAATATTGTTTTATACTTGTTGGGTCTCAAAAACATCCTTTTCGGTCCATAAAACGCCTTAAAAACGTTTTAAAACAACTCCTGGGGCCAAATCTGCCAATTTTGAAAAGTTTGAATGTCTGGCCGCCCACCCCATTGCGATACGCGATGGGTGAGGACCATAGGTGGTGGCGTATCGCGATCTCCTTCAGGTCAGCAGCATATTTGGTTTGTTGTTTGTGCTTTACACTCTATTATCCAATCTGATTTTTATACATTAGATCTCATGCATAACCCCTTCAATCTTATCATTTATATGCAAGACCCTCTTCCTCATTAATCCCTACTCATATTTCATTTTCTCTTTCAAATTAAAGGTTTTTAAAGGTGTTTTCTTTGTTATTGGCAGTTTGACTTTCAAAAGTCAAACTGACCATAATACTTGATTCTAAATATCATATTACTACTTATAAATTATGGCACAACATATATATAATATACACCCCTTGTTACCTTTGGTGGTCATTTCCCCGGTCTCGGTCGGTGGAGTGTCGAGCCTTGTAAGGCAAGGCTTCATGGAGGACTTACGTAGTCCTTGATATTATATATATATAACTTGTTTATACTTACTAACCATGCTTAACTTCTATTCATTTTAGTTTGTATGTCATATTTATGAAGTTCTATGGTTATGGGTTTGTAGAGACTAGCCTCGGTTTAACCGTAAATAACTCTAAACCGTAAACCGAACTTTATTTACTAGTTTTGTTAAATAATTGTATAAACAAGTTTTATGTTAGATTTAAGTTTCTAAAATCATTTTTATGAGTTCCACGATTATGGGTTTGAAGAATCTAACATCGGTCTAAACCCGAAACAAGATCCGAACCGAAAACGGAACATTTGTTTAAAGACTTTATTGTTGACTTTTGAATGTAAAACTTATGTATCATCATTTATAAATTATTATACAAGTTCTTTGATGTTTGGGCATGTAGTAACCATTCTTGGTCTTATTTTGAGGTGGGAACCGAACCAAAACGAACTAAACCGATTTCACTCGCTTAAGACACACAAGTGTGTTTTTTAGCTATCAAGACTTGAAGATTTCTTTAAAAATACTTTATAAACTGATTTTAATTATTTTCTAAAGTACTTGGAATGTTGAATCCAACTTGATCTTATAACAATGTTTGGACCGACAAAACCGAACACCCGCTTAACGGACGTTGTTAGTTCTAAAATAATAGAACTACATACTTGGTTAAGTCTTCTTAAATTTTATTGAGTTATCTCATAACATTCATTATTTTGGAAAGTTGACTTTGGGTTTGACCAATTATCAAGACCTGAACCAACATCCCAAACACTCGTTAAACCCCGTTTTAGTAACTATTATAAAGGGACTTGCATTCTTGCATTTTTACCCACCTTATTACTTAACATAGGTTGAGTAAATATTAAGGGCTAGATACTTTAACCCGGTTTCGAGCAAACTTATATTTTTAAAAAACTATTATTATAACTTCTTAATTATTTACATTTTAAACCTTTAACTCTAAATTGTTTGCATTTCTTATCATTTATTTATTTAAGACTTCCTAGACAACCTTCCTAATATAAGAATTCCTTTCATCTAGGATTTGCTCGTTAACCCGCATCCTTCCGATTACTCGTCATTTTATCAATCAAGTTTATTACTTGAACGTGAGTACTTTCATCCCACATTTTCCATCTTTCGTTTTAGGGGTGATATTGCATACTTATTCAAACTAAATGTTTTATATTTGAGTCTTAAACCACAAACTTTATTGTATACTTTACTTAAATAAATGCTCGATTTAGTGTTATATGCTTACATGCTTAATTGCTAATGTGTTTATCGCTTTTGGTTGGTTGATCCATAAATCCGAGTATATTTGGCATCCCCTTTTAAAAAGTTGGCATTAATGTATTCTAATTAACGATTTCATATAAATCCTAGACTATTTGGCATCCCTTTATAGCAAGGTGTCGTTAATGTATTCTTATTAACGATTTCATTATCTAAATTGTTATTATTTATTGTTTTGTATACAAGATTGTGGAATTTTCAATTATATACTTATTGTTCAAAACTATGAAATTGCTCACCAACCTTTGTGTTGACAAATTCTATTTTATGCAATGTTACAGGTTTGAATTTAGGTTGACTCGAGAACTTGAAGAAAACGTTATCAGGACTATTAGGATATTAGCAAAGTGAACGATATATTATTTGCTATGATTTGAATTCGGTTGTTGCATGAACAAGTTATGTGACTTTTATGATTTTATGAATTTAAATGAGTTGCTTAAATATTGTCACTTAAATAGTGTCTTATGATTTGGGCAATCCATTGCACCCCGGCATGTTCCTCCGCCTTCGGTCTGGGTGTGACATTTAGGGTTTGCAATTATATATAGAGCATAATATGACGTCTTTGAAGGCTAATCATATTAATTTGTTTCAGTTTGAATTGGAAGGAACTAAGGTATACATGCGTAGAATGGGAGGCTGGTTTTCTACATATGCTTGAAAGGTTTCGATTTTCAGCAAGACAAGGAAATTTTCTCATGTGAGTTTTCTTTTTTAAAATCTCAGTTACATTAACAAGTATTATTTATTATTTACTAGAATCGATTGTTGTTATTCGTTTGGTTTTATATGTTGTTACGCCCTTTCTCCCTTCATCTTTTTGTTTTCTAATATTTTAGTATAAAAATGCAAGTTCTCTAAGCTATCAACTTTCTAAACAAGTAACAAGCGTTTTGAAATTGTTGTACAGTTTTTTATTTGTCAACGTTAGATACATGAAGGAATTGTTTGGCTTCAAGTGTGTCAAATGCTAAGTTAAGCACATTTAACCCTTTTTCGTAACGAGTTCATCTATCGAAACTTTAAATATCATATTTTGACATCTTGGTTGTGATATGTGATCATCTTGGTTGTGATATGTGATCGTTTTAAAAATGGGTTATGTATTACGGATTAAAGATCTAATTTTAAAGTACCCTTTTGAATTTCTTGATTAAAATTACATATTACTTGGCCACATAGATGAAAAAAGCTTTGTGTCCTCATCTACACATATTTAATGCACCAAAGTTAATTTAAATTCCTTTTAGATCCTTATTATTTAACAAAAGTTAATACAATCACAATTGCTTAATGGTTTTGCAATCTCATTTTACAAATTCCTAGGGCTATTTATAACCAAAATTCTTGTGCTAATCTCAACAGCTAGTAAGTTTGTACATGATAACCAGATCTGATTATTATAATGATGCCTCAAGCACTCTTTTCTCAATTGCATTACCAGTTTTGCCCCATGAGAAATGTAAGATTTTACCCCCATTTCAAATAAAATTTTCCTGACCTAATCATTGCCAAAAAATTTAATTTCTATTTATTTAAAATGTAGTGATATCGAATGATGCTGAAAACAAATTTCAATTCATGGATGGCATATCGAGTTCTTAGTTATAAAAACCCAAATAATCTTTAAAGATTTCAGGCAAGTGTTTTTGACTTTTGAGTAATGTTTGCGTTATTTGATGGTTTTAAAAATCATGATGTATTAAATATAATTATGCTTATTGTTTATAAGTAGGTGCTTGGTCAAGCTTATCAAGTTTTGAGTAAGCATGATCATCAAAAAATTTGTGGTAAGCTACAGATTTGGCTTTTGTTTTTATATAGATCTTGGTTTCCTCTTAGTGGTATTGAATACATTATTCTTTTTATTAATAAAGTTTATCGGGTTTTCCGGAAACAAATCAGTTAATATCTATCTATGGGAACCTTTCTTAGTACATTACTTTAGATGTTTTATGTATTAGATTGTGAAAATGTACATGTGATTTATTCTTTTGTAATTTAGATGGCATCGAATCATGGATTACCCAAAGGTTCATCTTAGGTACTGTATCATGAGGTAACTAATAATATTGTTTTTAATTTGGTTCGAGTAAAAAAACTTAACTTTTAATTAAAGTAAGCTCGGGTCAAAAGGAAAATGTTTAAATGTGATTCAGGTCCAAATGATTAGTTTAAAAAAATATTGACGTCCTTCATTTCATTTTAAAAATGTTTTAGAACAATGCGAGTCATTTTAGAAATGTATCAACTTGCTTCAGGCTAAAACGACTTGCAGTTAATATAGCTATAAAGCCAAATGAATTAGGATCAAAATGAGTCATTTATCTATCTATTTTAGACAGTTCAAAACGGTTTTTGAAAAAAATGAAAAACTAACGCGGTGACATCATCTATGCTAAAAAATCAAAATCTTTTGAGTCAAAACAAGTTCAGATTATCGCAATTTTTAGCTTGATATCGGTTCAGGTTGTTCTATGAACATCAAAATTTGATTCACATTAAAATGTCTTTTTAAAAAAATATATATATTAAATAAAACTTAGGTTAAATCTGTTTGTTTTGCAAATCATTAATGAATGTTTGTTATGCATTCAGTTTTTGGTTGCCAGTGTTTGTATCTACCGTTTTTTTTGTATTTAACGAGCATTGGTTAGAGTTGGTAAAATGGGTGGGAACATGTATTTTTTTATACCGGTCTAATTAAACGGGTTAGGATGATACAAACCTATTTTTGTTCTAAATTTATACTTATTTAGTTTTTTAAATAATTAGGGTGCCAAGTATGGTTAAGAAAGTTTCACAAACACTGTTTATTAAACTGATCATGCATTAAAGTGCACTTTGAGCAACTTTTAACATGTTTGGTTTTAGGTATTCGTTATTTGACTATGGGACTTTGTGCTTAAAAGAAGAAATAGTCTCATGTCCGCAGGCAAGGTGTTGCAATTATGTGTGTATATATACATGTGTCTTGTGCGTTGAATATAACGGTTAAAAATTTTACTATAGCTGATCTTCTTGATTAAGGTAATTTGATGTTTGAACATTGATTTTATTTCGTTTATATCTAGAGTTTTTTTAGCAAGTATTGGGTGATTTGAAGATTTATGCTTTCATACGACTTCCGGTTAATATTTATATGTCATGAGTTCTATCTAAATCAAGTTACATTAAGTTTTCATCCCTTCCATCTTTCTTATGTTATAAGACATTTTCGCGCAGCCGGTTGTTACTATGTTTGGATTCAATAAAGACTTTGAGCTGATAAACAACAAATTAAGTTGGAGTCAACTCAACTTAAGTACTTGAGAGTTGAGACATCAGTGATGTGCCCACAAGCTCTAAAACTATGTAAAAGCCCTTTTGGTGTTTTTATTGGTAATAAATAACGTTGGTTGTAGTTATACTAATGGCAGCATCTAACTCTTTTGTAGTTTTTTTAGTGTACATTTCAAATTCTCTAAATAGGTATAATTGATATATGGGTTGGAATCAATCCTAATTTCTTATGTTGTTACTACTTATATTAATATATGTAAGAACAGTATGCTATTCGTAATTGTGTTCAATTTGTTATTTTTTTGCTAATGTTATTTAACTTTCTTAATTTTTTAGTACGAAATCGTTACCAAACGAATCCCCATTGTGTACCCGCTGCAACGTGCGGACACTTCTAATAGTTAATAATAATAACATATGTGTATAACCTAAACGGTATATGTGTAACATCTCAATGCACAAAATCTCCAATCGTAGCATAGATGTGCCTCCACGCACCTCCACTTTTTTTTAAACTAATTCGTTCACAGAATTAATATCGGATAGTAGGTTGTTGTTTGGATTCTTAAAATCAAAATTGCTTGAGGATATACCCGCCAAATTATATATATACTAAAAGGCAAATATGTCTATACTCACAAAATGGCAATATTCATAGCATGAGCCAATTATATGTTGACAATTGACACATTAGAGCATTCTCAACCTGTTCTTCATCCTCATCTTTATAATTATACTAAAAAACACTACATTTATCTCTCTTGTTTAATTAAATAATATTTTTATACATTTATAATTACAGTTTTCTCTCTCCTCTACTCACAACCAATCCAACAAATATTAAAAAATAAATAAGGTAAACAATGTTTCCCCAAATTAAAATAAATCACTACATTTATCTTTTCACCCTATAATTTACACTTACAATCACTCACAACATCACCCTATAACTTACAAAACTTTCCACATATAATTATAAAGGATGAGACGAGAATGCTTTTACAATTACAACCTTTATTTTTTATACAAAACTCTTGTTAAAGCTAAAAAGTAAAAACTTTATAATTGTTAGTTAAAGGGATATGTGTATATCCTAAACGGTATATGTGTAACATCTCAATGCACAAAATCTCCGAGCGTAGCATAGATGTGCCTCCATGTAGAGATGTTCAACGAAACCGGTTCCTGGAACCGAACCGGTGGACCCGAACCAGACCCGAACCGGTTCCTACCCGTTTTTTGTAGGAATCGGACCCTATCTGATTCAACCCGATGATCCGTGACCGGTTCTTGCATTTCTGAGTGGGGGCGGGTAGGAACCGGAACCGAACCGGAACCGGTTCTGGAACCGAACCATCCGGAACCGGTTCCTAACCGGTTCTAGCAGTTGGATCGAATATAGCCGTTGGAAATCGTTTTTTTTGGCCGTTTTTTGACCGTTGGGGTCAAAAATAGCCGTTTTTTGGCTCCGCCAAGCACCCCACTACTAGTATAAATAGGTATTTGGTGTCATGGGTTCATCACAACACTCAAAACGCAAACCCGAACGCAAAAAAATACAAAAAAACGCTATTACAACTTTTTGAGTTCTCTAATCTCTTGTTTTCTCTTCTTCTATATTCATATTTGTTGTTATGGTTGCCTCACAATCATCAGTTGGTCAAGGTTCCAACGCCGAACCAAGTTTCGTTCGTATTGTACCTCATAATCGTAATCAAGAGATTTGGTGCAATTGGGATTTGGTTGAATTGAGTGACCATTCATTGAAGGCTCGGTGCAAGTTTTGTGGGATTTATTTAAACCCACTTTCGAATTCAAATTTGAAGAAACACATCGAAAAACTGTATTGCAAGGCGTTGAAAAAGAACGTTGATTCGCAACAAACGCAAATGAATAGTGAAGGCGGAATATTTACATACCAAATTGATCGAGTTCAAGATCGTATGGCGAAGTTTGTGATTCAAGAAGCTTTGCTGTTTAGCCACTTCGACAACCCTCGCTTAACCGCCATGATTCGAGATACGCTTCAACCACAATACACTCACGTAAGTCGTCATACTCTTAAACGTTATTGTTTAAAATTGTGGAAGAAGGCCAAAGAGGTACTAATTGCATATTTTGAAAATATAAATACGGGAATAAACTTAACTAGTGATGTTTGGTCGGCTCCACATGGTCTACCCGAATCTTATCTTTGTGTCACCGCTCATTGGGTAGACCCGTCATCGTGAGAAATGATGAAACGCACCATTGCTTTCGAACTCTTTGAGTATCCACATACGGGAGATAATTTGTTTGAAATTTTAGATTATGTTATAAAAACTTATAAACTAGAAAATAAAATATTTTCAATGGCATTTGATAACGCGTCGAATAATACATCGGCGGTTGATAAATTAAAATTAAAATATACGCCGATTTGCAATGGTGTATTTTTTCACTCAAGGTGTGTTGCACATATCATTAATTTAATCGTGCAAGACGGACTTGCTTCGGATGAGGTTACATCGGTTATAAACGATTTTAGACTAATGATACATGAAGTTTTTAAGAAAAGTAAAAAAAGACAAATGGAATATAGAAAATTTTGTAAAGATACGGGAAGAAAAGCTTTGGGAGCTAATTGGGATGTACCTCATCGATGGAATTCCACTTGCATAATGTTTCAAAGTGCTTTGAAACAAAGAGAAACTTTACAAATGTTTCATTCTAGTCTTGCCGAGAATGATTTGGCAATCCCCTTTTCAAATGAGAAATGAGAAATTATCAATGACTTATCGACTTTTCTTGAAGTTTTTAAAACATCAACTACGAAACTATCGGGAACGTATTATCCGACAAGTCCCTTGGTTCTTTCGGAGTTATTTTTAATCGTTAACAATCTTAAAGAATTTGAAAAAAAAAGTCCAATGTTTTCAAACATCATATTACCAATGAAGTTTAAATTAAAAAAATACTTTCTTGAATTGCCACCGGTTTTTACTTGCGCCGCCGCTTTAAACCCAATGTTAAATGTTACGGGGGTTGAATGTGTGATAGACGAAATTTTTTCAGCCTTAGATATGCATGAAGTTGACCCAAACTTTTCAACAGAGGCAAAAAATGATTTTAACTTGAATTTTAAATTTATGTATGACTTTTATTTAAATAAATATGGGTCAAACATACACATGCCTATGCCGGGGGGGTCTTCATCAAGTTCAAGTGCTACTAGAGTACGAGATCCCATGATTAGCTGTAAGGCCCCGTTACCGGTAACCCTACTTTCGTGTTGGATTTACTCATAAACACAATTCTAAATATCAGAGTTAATTAAAACATTTACGCGGAATATAAAACTTTCATAAAACATTACAATATTTCATAACTTGTCTCAAAACATCCTTCGTCTTTCACATTAAAACATTAAAATTAAAACATCGTAAGTCTTCAGATGCCAGGCTCTTATTCTTCTGCCATGTGTCCCCGCTCAAGCCAGCTGTCTCATCCTACTCACCTGCGTGCATACTAAAAGTCAGCTACGCTGAGTGAGTTCTAGTTAATCACATAATCATACAATACATTCTTTACATTTCATACTTAACCTCCTAACTTTCTTTCATACACACTTAAGTGCTTTTACTTTCATTTTTACCTTCATACTTTCTTTACATACATAATCATACGTTTTAAAGAGCCTTTCGCCCTATAACCTCACAGATATTATAAGGGTCTGGTCCCTAGTTTTCGAATATTAGAAGGGTTCGATTCCCTAACATCACAGATATTATAAGGGTCTGGTCCCTAGTTTCGAATATTAGAAGGGTTCGATTCCCTAACATCACAGATATTATAAGGGTCTGGTCCCTAACATCACAGATATTATAAGGGTCTGGTCCCTAGTTTTCGAATATTAGTAGGGTTCGATACCCTCTTCGTTACCATACATTATCCCCGAGTAATTTTAGGGATCGGTACCCTTTTCGTAACCATACAATCATACATCATACCTCGAGTATTATTAGGGCTCGGTACCCTTTTCGTAACCATACAACCATACATCATACCTCGAGTATTATTAGGGCTCGGTACCCTTTTCGTAACCATACAACCATACATCATTATTTCCTTCTTTTATTATCTCTATCACGTTCATACGCATAAGCATTCATATTATACTTACCTTATACATAGCATTACAACCTGACAGTACGTGCAATATCCGAAGATCGTTCACGTACCATCAAGCAATCATTCTTACAAAACACATATATCACATAGGGCATACACTTATCACTTAGGATAAATGTATTAACAACACATCAAGTATGCACACAGCCCCGAAAACATAACAAGGAATGGGGCTAGAAACTCACCTGAACACGGTTACGTTCACCGTTAATCGTAATTCCTTTCTTCAGTTGTGCACGGCTGACTGTATAACAAGTATACGTATCAATTAACTATCACTTCTCATAATGTATGTCTATCTTTATATGACCCACAACGAACGGGGGTCCGGGGGCAATGCCCCTGGCAGCGGGGTCTAGGGGCGGCAGCCCCTAGCAGGGTCCAAGGGGCAGAGCCCCTGGCTGGAGTCGAGCTGGCAGGTCAGCTTGGAAAAATTTTATTTCCATTAACTGTCTTAACACATTTTTCATTAGATTTTTAGTTTACTTCCTAATCGAACTTGGCTTTAGGCGAAGTTAAACCTTAGGCGAACTTAGCTTTAGGCGAAGTTAAACCTTAGACGAACTTAGCTTTAGGCGAAGTTAAACCTTAGGCGAACTTAGCTTTAGGCGAAGTTGTCATCAGGCGAACTTGGCTTTAGGCGAAGTTGTCATCAGGCGAACTTAGCTTGCAGGCGAAGTTCATCAGGCGAACTTAGCTTGCAGGCGAAGTTCATCGCTTTGAAGGCGAAGTTGCCCAGATGCAGGCGAAGTTGCCCAGACAGCCGCTGTTCGGTTTCTTTCCAGCATTTTGAGCAATTTTAACACCCTTGCTATGGTTCAATATCACCCACTACTCTTCCCGACCATTTTCGGTCGCTTATACACTAAAAAAGCTTGGATCTTTAAACTTCAAAGATCAAGAATCATACCTTTTTGGGCTTGTTTGGATCTCGTTTACTTGCTAGTACACTAATCGCTCTCTCTCGGACCTGCCCGACTCTTCCCTTGGCTCGGCCGGCCGGCGGCGGTATGCGTGTGGTGTGTGTGTGTGTTTTGGGGTGTTAGGGAGTTTGGTGAAAATGAAGATATTTTGGGATTTTGGGGGTATTTATATCCCTGAAATCCCATTCTCTTTTAACCCATCTCAATTAATCCACGTCCAAGACCCGCTCCCTACCCGATATTAATTAATTACGCGAAATCACTAAACATAACTTACTTTATTCATCATTAAAATTTTTAGGATGTTACATTAGCCTTATAAACACCGTTCGCAACGTAACGGCTAAAAAACAAAGGGGTAACACCCCTTCAAGCGAACTAGGAAGGTATAGTGCAAATGATTACTCTACCGGTTTATCCGAAGAGGAATATGGCACTTTTGATGTTTTGGCTTGGTGGAAAGTAAAGGAAACCAAGTTTCCGATTCTTGCCACCATGGCCCGTGATTTACTAACCGTCCAAGCTTCTACGGTAGCTTCGGAATCCGCTTTTTCTCTTAGTGGCAGGGTAATATCGGTGAGAAGAACAAGACTAAATTCGGAGTCGGTGGAGATGTGCATTTGCTTAAAGGATCACTTGGACTCAATCGATCGTATTCAACACGTAACCACTCTCGAAGATGAAACACCACTTGATGTTCGAGTGCACGACGAACAAGAAGGCATTTCTACAAGTAATTCCGAGGAAGAAGTCGCAACTGATGAATGTTCCCACTGATGAGTATTCCTAATCAGTGGCAACCTTCAGTAGTTGTCATCAGTGGCAGCTTTCACACTGATTCAACTGATGACTGTTCCCACTGATGAGTATTCCTCATCAGTGGCAGCTTTCCCACTGATGAGTATTCCTCATCAGTGGCAGTCTTCAGTAGTTGTGATCAGTGGCAACCTTCAGTAGTTGTCATCAGTGGCAACCTTCAGTAGTTATCATCAGTGGCAACCTTCAGTAGTTGTCAACTTGTCATCAGTGGCAACATTCAGTAGTTGTCTTCAGTGGCAACCGTCAGTAGTTGTCTTCAGTGGCAAACATCTTCGGTAGTTGTCTTTTCTTCATCAGTTAATTGTTTATTTTTATGTTAATTGTTTTTTTTATTTTTCATGTTATACAAATACGAATCGTAGTTTAGAATCCAAATCGCAAACGAAAAACGAAAAAAAAAAAATTTTTTTACACTGTAACCGGTTGGAACCGGTTACGGTACAGGAACCGGGTTAGGAACCGGTAAGAACCGGTTAGATAGGTTAGGGGTCCGAGGGTGGGAGAACCGGTTCGGTTCCCTAACCGGTTCGAGCCTGGAACCGGTTTAAAAGGGGGTTTTGAATATAGGAACCGGTTAGGAACCGGTTCCGGTTCCTAGTCCCAAACCGTTTTGAACATGCCTACCTCCATGCACCTCCACTTTTTTTTAAACTAATTCGTTCACAAAATTATTATCGGATAGTAGGTTGTTGTTTGGATTCTTAAAATCAAAATTGCTTGAGGATATACCCGCCAAATTATATATATACTAAAAGGCAAATATGTCTATATTCACAAAATGGCATCTCTTCACCCTATAATTTACACTCACACTCACTCACAACATCACCCTATAATTTACAAAACTTTTCACATATAATTATTGAGGATGAGACGAGAATGCTTTTACAATTACAACCTTTATTTTTTATACCAAACTCTTGTTAAAGCTAAAAAGTAAAAACTTTCTAATTGTTAGTTAAAGGGACATTTTTGTAAATTACATACGTACACATACAAAAATTATGCATTAACGTCCAAAACGAGAAAAACGCTCAAAACGTTCGTTGCAGTCAGTCGGAACTCTTCACCGGAAACAAAACCTAGAGAAAAATGGGGACGAGAGACAGAGACAGAGACAGAGACAGAGATCTAGAACGACTGATTCCGGCAACTGGATACTCCGATATTAGCAGTTCCCCATCAGATACCCCTCCCGGGGCTTCTTCCTCTCATAATTCCGGCAGAGAGGTCTTCAATTACAAAATCAATTCAAATCACTCTTCTTCTTTTTTTGCTTTGAATTTGCAATCAATTGTGCACACAATGTGCTACTACATGTCTGATTCATAATATTAGATTACCACATTTTTCACTTTTTTTTTTTGAATTACATTCGTTATCTTTGAAAGAGTATTTGTTTTTTTATCCTTTTACTTGTGCAGGCATTTATTAAAGTGCTTCGCAGCTGGGCTTCAAAAAAATTTATTACTGGATGGTACTGTTGTTAATATTCTTGTTTCATATATAAGTCAATTATGGTTACAAATAGAACAAAATGATACAACATATTGTCATATGTAGATGAACTAATTAACTTTGACAACCGTTTTGTGTGTCTTTTCCTGTTATTTATAATTTAGATATCAGGCAGTAAGTATGCATGCTGACGGTAGGTTCACAGAAATGAGAATATATACTAGGATTAATATGTCTTTTTTTTCAAATTGTTTACTAATGATTTAATTGTTTGTAGTGTCATTTTATCTCCCATAGCCATAACATTTTAAGTGACTTGGTGGTTCATTCAACTCGGTGATTGGATCTTCTCCCCGATCTACATTCTTTTGGGAGTTAATATATTCGGTCAGTGAATCACCTTATTGTTTTCACATAAGCAGCAAGATAGCATCCTTAATTGTTCACATAATGATAAAATGACAACAGATATTTAGCAACGTTTGAATCCAAAATCACATATTTATTTCATTGGTAGCCCTTTTAAATATCGTTAACGTTGATTTGGTCCACAGTACTCCTATGTTCTTATATTTATAGGATTATTAGACATTTGACCAAATAAATATTTCAGGTCTTGGATTCATTACTACTATAACATTCATATTTTTTGTGGGTGTGTTCATGTCATCATGGTTGGGCTCTTCTCTTCTAAGTTTGGGAGAGTTTATAATTAAAAAAATGCCTCTCATGAGTTATATTTACACTGCATCTAAACAAATCAGTGCAGCCATCTCACCAGGTAATTTAAATAATTTGGCTTTCAAAAGTTTCATTTTTAACCTTATGGCCAGTTGATGATATATTATATGTTCCAGGACAAGGTTCACATGCATTTAAGGAAGTTGCAATCATAAAACATCCAAGCGTAGGGGAATACGCGATTGGGTTCATAACATTAACCATTATCCTTTGGAAAAACACCGGTACCGAAGAGCTATGTTGCGTGTATGTCCCGACCAACCACCTTTACCTAGGTGATATTGTACTTGTGAATTCTAAAGATGTCATGAAGCCAAATATCTCAGTTCGGGAAGGTATAGGTATGATTATTCACTATTTAGTTATTGTTTTTATCATTGTTTAAGTTGAATGTGTACCTATGTATGTTTGTTGATAAATGGGAACTTTTATGTTTATGTGTTATGCAGAGATTATAATCTCGGGAGGCATGTCGATGCCAACGAAGTTAACGTCTTGAAAAGTTTGCTGTTCCACATGTATGATATGAGTGTAAACTTTGAAAGTTTTATAATTTAGAGATGGCTAAAGTGTTGAAGGGATAATGAATATAGAAATGTAAAACATTCAGTTTAAGTGTTGGTTTACAATATTTTAATCCAAAGTTTAAAAGCTTCATAAATCATAATCAAAATGATTGATGCATGGTTGTGATACACATTGCAGTTCAAACTTTTCTTTATGGACCTAAAGCCTTAGAAAATATAAGGTAGGAGTATTCATTTTCCACAACTATCATCCTTTGTGTGTTATGAATCAACGGGCCGGCCCAATCCAAGTAGCACAACAAGTGAACAAGCCCATGGGATTGATGAAAGAACCCTCGCCTCGCCTTGTATAATGCGAAAGAGAAGGGCAAAGGTCTATGAAAATTGTTAGGAATTGGTGGTTGTTTGATAGAGATCATTATATAGTTTAGCCTCTAAGTGTCATTTGTCTATTCTAAAAGGGTATTAAGTGTAATTTCCTTTTCTATAAATAGGTTAATAACTTCTTAGGGAATTAAGGATGATATTAGTAAGTTTTTAGGCTCGTTGCTTTGCAATTGAGTAGGGCTACGCCCTGGGACCACTTGTGGTTGTTATGAGTTTGTAGATCCGTTGAGGTCATCTTCTTCGTTGCAATTTAATTCCGTTTTTAGTTCTTATTATCATTTTGAATTCAGTTGTCATAAATCATATTCGAGTTCCCATCATTGGTCCGACCTGCCGCACCTCCGCTCTCCTTTTGATTTCAATTTCCATATCTGAGCTTACGTTTAGATCTTAGATCCAATTCGATTTCAGTTCTGCTTTTAGGATCTGAGTCTGATTTCTAATTCTGGTTCAGTTATGGTGAATCAAAATTCTCGTTTGGACATTCACGAACAACAGATTCAACAGCTTCAATCTGATGTTACTGAAATTAGGGTTTCTCTCTCCGCGCTAGAAGCGGATCGAGTAGAACGGCTGAATTCCGCAAGGTGATGCTCACTTGGATGAAATCTCAAGAGAAGAAACCTGTGACCGACTCTTCTGGATCTGGATCTTCTAGTATGATTTTCACCTCACCGGAGCCGAAATTAGATTCAATTGATGCTTCTTCTGGATTACCATGGGCTGTGAAAAGGATTAAACTCCCAGAATTCTCGGGATTTGATCCTCGAGGATGGATCTAGAAGGCGAATCTGTATTTTGATCTCAACAAAACTCCTGACGACTCTCGCATTCGGATGGCTCAAGTGAGTATGATTGGTGTTGCGCTACATTGGTATACAATTATCACTCAGGTGCGTACGTCTCTTACTTGGTTAGAGTTTCAATCGGAACTGTTGCAACGTTTTAGCGGCTTAGATTCAAAATCCGTATGAGCAATTGGCTACCATTCAGCAGGGTGATTCGATTTACGATTATATAGATGATTTTGAGTATTTGTTATTGTTGGTTCCTCGCTTGCCGGAACCTCAATCGTTGGGTTATTTTGTGGTCGGGTTGAAATCCGATGTGAAACGGTGGGTACGTTTGCATCGACCACAGTCGCGGTTGGATGCAATGTATTTGTCCAAGGACGTCGAATTGATGCTCCGACCAACTTCCGGTACTTCATCGTTGTCCCGCTTCAGATATCTCAATCCGGGTGGGTCGCAAATATTTGAGTACCTGCTGGGCTTAATACTTTGGGTCACTATGAGCCCAAAACTTCACTCAACATTAACACATCGGATAAGGGGTCTACATTTGCTCCACTAGTTTCCACTCCCAAATCTGTTTTGGCTTCTTCTTCTTCTGATTATGGGCAGGTGTTTCACCGTGATCGAGGGGTTCGTTCTCTGTCTCATACGGAGTGGGAGGAACTTAGGAAGAAAGGGCTATGTTACAAATGTGGTCAACAATATAGTCTAGCCCATAAATGCCTAGAGGGTAAACTTCGCTTGATGTTGCTAAGAGATGATGAATCGGATGATTCCGACGGGTTACATTTTCAAATGGAGTCAATGGATGTTTTTCAGTCGGACGGGGTCATTAACACTGCTGTGGGCTCTTCTACCAAGCCTTGAGGACAAGACTTGTGTTAAGGATGAAGTATTGATAGAGATCATTATATAGTTTAGCCTCTAAGTGCCATTTGTCTATTCTAAAAGGGTATTAAGTGTAATTTCCTTTTCTATAAATAGGTTAATAACTTCTTAGGGAAGTAAGAATGATATTAGTAAGTTTTTAGGCTCGTTGCTTTGCAATTGAGTAGGGCGTAGCCCTGGGACCACTTGTGGTTGTTATGAGTTTGTAGATCTGTTGACGTCATCTTCTTCGTTGCAATTTAATTTCATTTTTAGTTCTTATTATCATTTTGAATTCAATTGTCATAAATCAGACTCGAGTTCCAATCATTGTTCTTCCCATCTCTCTTATTAAAATTTGTTTCCCATCTCCTTCTACTATGTGTTCTTGTTTCTTGTAGTCATCTGAGATCAATTAGTGAATTGAATAACAAATCTAGCTGGTTATCACATGAGTTCTTATCAATTCACTTCACTCTGAAAGTTCATCAATATTGTTTTGTACTATTATTTGCGATTGTAACATATTTTAGTGATAACCCTTTTTTAATTATTATCTTTGTATGCATATCTTTTGGTCCCGTGAGTTTGGCCAGGCTCATACTCAAGCCCATTTATAAATAAGAGACATTTAGGTTATAGCTGTCACACCCCGACCAAAGGCGGCGGAACATGCCGGAGTGCAACGATTGCTCATAAGCGCATGACACTATTTAAAGCGACTATATTTAACAAACTCATTTCATTTCACAACATCGAAAATGTCACATAACCAAATATTCATAAGTCAAATACAACAAAATATGGCAAAATATAGCAAATCAAATATTGTTCATTTTTGCTAATATCCTAACGGTATTTGTGTCATTTTCTTCACCGAACTCCATAATCAACCTAGCAAACCTGTAACATTTCATAAAATAAAGTTGTCAACACAAAGGTTGGTGAGCAATTCATAAGTTTGAACAATAGATATATAGTATGAAAAGCCACAAAACTAGTATACAAAACCATAAATAATAGCTATAAACTTGGATAAATTGACAATCGCTAATAGAATTACGTTAGCGCCACCTAGCTACAAGGGATTGCCAAGTAGTCTAGGATTTAATAGAATATCGTTAATTGCATTATGTTAACGACACCTTGCTACAAGGGGATTCCAAGTAGTCTAGGATTTATAGATTCCACCAACCGAAAGCGATAAACACATAGGCATATAAGCATAGAACACCAAATCGAGCAATTATTCAAGTAAAGTATACAACAACGTTTGTGGTTTAAGACTCAAGTATAAAGCATTTGATTTGAATAAGTATGAAATGTCACCCCAAAACAAAAGATAGAAAACGGGGTATGAAGTTACTCACGTTCAAGTATAAAACTTGATCGGTAAAAGATGAATAACCGGATGGATGAAGTTTAACGATCAAGGCCTAAATGACAATAAAATCTTGGATTTAGAATGGTTGTCTTGAAGATCTTTAAATAAAATAATTGTTGCAAAAAGTAAACAATTAAAGTTCAAGGTTTAAAATGTAACTATTTAAGAATTTATAATAACAATCCTTTAAAAATGTAAGTTTGCTCGAAACCGGGTTAAAGTATCTAACCTTAATATTTACTTAACCAATGTTAAGTAATAAAGTGGGAAAAATGCTAAAATGCAAGTTCCTTTGGGACAAAGATACTAAAACGGATTTTTAACGAGTGTTCGGGTTGTCGATTCGGGTCTTGACAAATGGTCAAACCCAAAGTCAACTTTCCAACATATTAATTGTTATGAGATAACTCATTAAAATATACTAACACTTAACCAAGTATGTAGATCTATTGTTTAGAACTAACAACGCACGTTAAGCGAGTGTTCGGTTTTGTCGGTCCAAACTATGTGATGAGATCAATTTGGATCCAACAATTCCAAGTACTTAAGAAAATAATTAAAATCAGTTTGTAAACTATTTTTATAGAAATATACAAGTCTTGATAGCTAAAAACACACTTGTGTGTCTTAAGCGAGTAAAAGTCGGTATAGTTCGGTTTGGTTCGGTCTCCATCTCACAAATAGTTCATAGATGGTTTCTACATGCCCAAATATCATAGAACTTGTATATTGGTTTATAAATGAAGTAAACTTAAATTTTACAACTAAAAGGTTAACTACAAATCTTTTAAGCAAAAGTTTCGGTTTAGTTTGGTTTCCATCTCCCAACGAGTTTATAGATGGATTCCATATGCTTAATATCAAAGAACTTGTAAAAATGATTTTTGAAACTCAAATCTAGCAATAAACATGTTTAAACAACTATTTTAACAAAATTAGTAAACAAAAGTTCGGTTTCCGGTTTGGACTAGTTTCGGTTAAACCGAGGTTAGTCTTATACAAACCCACACCATGGAACTTGTAAATAAGATGAACAAACTAAAAGGGTTGGAAGTTAGTCATAAGTGATATGTATAATAAGTTATGTGTGTGTATATATATATCAAGAACACGAAGTCCTCCATGAAGCCTTGCCTTATGACATTCGAAACTTAACCAACCGGAGTCGGTGAAGTAACAAATAAAGGAAACAAGGGGTGTGTATTATATATATGTTGTACCACCATATTCAAGTGTTAGTAATATTAGATGAACAAGTTAAAATGAAAGACTATAGTTAGTTGACCTTAAGAAATCAAAATAACAAAATGTTGAAGATGAATACTTGGATTTGAGAGAGATTTTGGAGAAGATGAACAACCAAAATGGTGTATGGAGCCTTGCTTTTATAATGGTAAGAGTATGGTTCATACAAATAGGGTAAAGATGCATGTGATGGTTGAAATGGTCAAACAAGTTTTTGGTAAATGGCAATAATAGTCCCCAAAGTTTTGTTTAAGTCATTTTAAGGAGTTTTAAGGACCAAAAAGAATGTTTTCAAGACCCAACAAGTGTAAAACAATATTGTAACATAAAATCCATCATTTTGATTATATCATAAGCTTTGGTTTACAAAATGGGTCGGTTTACATGATAAACGAATACAAACGAGACCCGAAATTGACGAATGTCACAATAGCTTTTAGTCGGTAGTTCTTCAGCAGCTCGGCTCGTATATACCCTTATTGTGTTATACTCTATCCTAACATTCTAGCAAGTGGAACATGAGCATATGTAAATAACAAAAGTGCAAATAAATTAGGCGTGATTCATTTCTTGACGCCTTGGTTTTTTCTTTAAGCAAATTGGAACAGCTTGATCATATCCAACCATTGTTGAATCATGACTCATTTTCTCACTTAAAGAAAGGTTGATTGCCTCGTATCTTGAATGTAAAGATTAAGGGTAAAATGGTGTATAAAATGAATATGTTAAACCAGAGATCGCTTTAAAATTGTAAATCTGTTCAAACTTGTTATCGGTTTGGTTTAACAGTCAGGTATTTTAATAGTTTAAAACAAATAGTAATAATTAATTAAAATGGATTGTAACTTAGTCATGATATAGTAACTGAAGCAAAAGATAATCATGTGGTATTAACTTCAATACAAATCTTACAATACTAATAAACAAAAATAATGATGCCTAGGTTTCTTAACCCATTCATTCCTAGATTAAAATTTCATACTAATCTTCTAATCTCTTTTCTCTTTAATCCATGCTATCCATGGGTCATTGGTGAAAATGGTTTGACCCATGAGTTACATCTCAAGATATAATGCATATATTAATAATTATTTACAATAATATAAAACCTAAAACATAATTTTTCTCAATGTATACATTACTTTTTACTAAAGATTTAAACACATGTTTTAACAATAAGGACACATGAATTCAGTTTGAATTATGCGAGACTTCTCACTTCATATATATAAAATTTTAATTATGCTATTTAATTTAAATTTCCAATTAATGTGATATTAATTTTGTATCTTTAATTTAAAATTATAAATGTAGTCATTCTAAAAAAAACTTTTAAGCATTGAAACAAAGATTAGTTATACCTAAAGAAATTTGGAGTCATGTAATTTAGATTTTCTAATTCTTTTTTTTTGAAACTGTAAAATTTCGTTTTTTTAATTTCATAAACATTTATTACATAATCAATTTCAACAAAACAAATTTACGTTACTCTACTAATAAACAAAGTGTTGATGCTTAGGTGTCAAGCCTACACTCACTCATAGCCTAATTTTTCATCATAATTCCTAATATCTCATCTCATTCATCCTAACTATCCATTAGTCAAAACCATTTTATCAGTTGGGTTATAGCATCGTTAGATGGATTTTATTAACTATTTAAAGGTGTATAAATGTCACGTTTATAATCACCATTCAAGAAGAATTGATGCTAAATATAATCAATTATTGGGTTGGTTGTGGTTTTATAACATTGCATAAAGTATATATTTAGGTGTGCATATATGTAATTTGATGACATTATACTATAGATAATTGTCTATATGCACATTGATCATCATCTTTTAAACATTGTTACACAAAAAATTACGTTAAGTTCATATTATTCACCATGTGTAGTACACATAGTGAAACATGAAGAAGATACATTTTATAAGTCGTGAGACGTGAAAAATTTATAATTCATAAATCGTTTATTTTGTCTAATACATTAATTTACATGGTAAATGAGACCTTAAAATGATGTTTACAAATTTGAAAATACTCCTTTGTATACAAAATTTGTATCACATGTTGCGCTTAATGTGAAGACACCTTTTGGACATGCAATCCTGTTACCAAATTGTGTATGTCGCATGTCGGACTACAATTGTATCACATGTTTCGTTTTGATTTGACATGAGGCAATCATCGAATACGTATGGATCATTTTAAAAAATGGTGACTTTGGTTCATTTCAAAAAAATTCAATAAAAACTAATATAGCCTCAAAGGCTTGTGTATGCACTTGCATTTATAGCCACTCGATCGGTTTATCATCATCAATGAATCTTTTAGATTTATTATGTGGTATGTTAAGCTACACGCATTTTCAATAATGAAAAGTATTTTAAGAATCACAATTAAAATATCATACCTGATTTTTTAATTTATTTTTACCTTCCATTTTGTTTATTTTTTTGAAATAACAGAACTTATTTATTTTTATCATTTGACAAATCTCGTGTAATACACGGGTGCAAAAGCTAGTAACTAATAAAATTGCATAGAGTGAACAAACAATCAATCAATAAACATCTCAACCAAAGCACTGTCTCCGGGAAGCGGCACCGGACCAGGAATAAAGCCCTGCTGATAAAACTGCAACCCAAAGACCACCAAGATCCCGACCAACGCCAAGTACGACAACCCTTCCACCGCACCCAACAACCCAAACGGCCCATTCGGCAAACCCGACCCGGTTTTGGACTTTGTGTACAAAGACCAGCCCACAATCCCGAGCACCACCAGGTAACTAACCCCTTCCAATGCTCCAATGGATCCACCGGGCACTGGCGGCAGGCCGCAGCCGGTGGTCTTGAGGGTGTAAAGAGACCATCCAATTACCGGTGTGGAGATTAAGCCGCCGGCTACGGCGAGTGTTTCAGGAAGTCCGGCGGTGTCATCAGATTGCTTTGCCATGGATATGACGTCGACACGGCGGCGGGAGTAGTTGTGAGGAAGGCATTGGGAGATGTAGGGTGTGGATCGGAGTAACATGTTTGTGGAAAGGAAAGAGATTAGGTGCTTGGTTTGTGGCTTTCGGAGGAACTTACAAGGATATGTGATCAACGGTTAGAATGTGAAATTCAGTTTTTGCTTATCCAAAATAAATATTTCCATGATAAATAAATTTACCAATTTTTATATCAACAAACTATTTCTTCTTTTGAAACTCAAGTGAAAGTTGTGTTTCGATGCTAAAATAGCAACTTTCTTTTTATGATAACAAAAGTAAAAAATAATGTTATCCGGAGAAGTGTTTAAAAATTCCAAATTTGTATTTATACTATAAAAAAACCTTGATAGACCTCTGATTTTATGGATTCAAATTCGGAAAGTGATTTTGAAAATTTACGAATATCCGAATTGCTTTTTTAAATATTATTATATAATGAATATTTATTAGAAATTTTGGGTTTTTTTTATTTTTTTGGTTAAAATTTTAGATAATAATATTTTGAATAATTTTTGGATAATTTTAATAATTAGGATACTTGAAACTATTTTTTTAAATATATTTCTAAAACTTATTAAATAGTAAAAATATTATTTAGAATACAGATATTCATTTGGATTTTCGAATCCGAGATTTTGAATATGCATACGGATTTTAATATTGAAATTCATTATCCAAAATTTTCTTCAATCCGAAATTCAAATATTCAAATTTTAACACCTCTGGTTATCAGTCACATTCTTAGTATGGTTCATTGTAGGTCATATAATGTATGTGTTTTGAGGTTATGGCTAAGGTTTTTTATTTCACATCATGTGTAACTAATATTAGTCTATTAGTAACATTATGGAATTATTATTATTTTTTTTTTTTTGTAATTGTGAATATAATTAGTTTGGTTTATTCGAAACGCAAATTCGAATGGGTTTTTGAAAATCTTATTCGAACTAGAATTGAGTGTGAATTTAGCTTTGAAACTTTCAATTCGAACAAGCAGAAACCTATCGGTGACCATCTCCAATCTCAAAACAAAACCAATAACTGATTTAGATGTCCTCCCAAATATCCCAACGTTACATCTACCACACCCTCTTTGGTCTTCACTGATTGGAAGCTCTAGTTACTTAAGGTTGGAGCTCTAGACATCCAAGGTTTAGGAGGTGGAATGTGGTCGAACATAGGGGGGAGTGTTCAAAGGATGATAGTGGTTCAGGGATAAGTGTGTTGCCAGTGGTGACAAAGGGTGTCTTTATTGGTCGGCTTTAAACTCGTTTTAAAGATATTGTGGAGGCGGCATCGCTTCCCTAAGGTAGGGGGAAGGACTGGGGAGCGTGTTAGAAAGGGGTGTCCATAAAACAGATTTGAAAATGAAAAACCCAAATAAACCGAACTGGAAAAACCAAACCGAATTAGAAACCAGCGGTTCGGTTTTGAACTTTAGCAACAACCGAAATATTGGTTTTAGTTCGGTTTTGTATATTGTTAAGAACCGAAAATATCTTAACCGTAACCATTAAAACAAAATCTACTGATGACTATTTGTTTAGTTTAACATATGGTTGATAACAAATATATTTGGTTTCTACATATAATTAATAACTAATAAACTTGTATTTTTGGTTTTGATTTTAAATTTTGAATTTTGATTTTAAATGTATCTTTTATTATCTTTTAATATTTGAAGTCCAAATATTCAACATTCTATTAATTATTAGTTTAAAAAAAATATCATGCCCAATTTCAATATCTTTGGTCATTTTTTTTCCCAAAAAGTTGAATCGAGTAGCAAAATCGAACCAAAACCCAAAAACCTATAACCGAATCGAAAAAACCGAAACTGAACAGTTCTAAAAAATCATAAAACCGAAAGTTTGGTTTTCGGTTAGGTTTCTTTTTAGTCAAAAAACGTACCAAACCGCACCACAAACACTCTTAGTGTTAGAGATGAAATACTAGGATCAATTCATAGGTTTAAATTATTATTATTTTTGTTTTTTTAATTACAAAAGCATTTTGATTATTTAAGAAAAGAATTTAATAAAACAACCACAATTTGAAAATCACAAAGTACTTTTATTAAAACAAATAAAAATAAAAAAATGAACTGAAACGGCAATCAGCCCAAACTATGGGTGTTCAAAATTTGATTCGAATTCGAAACATTCGAAATTCGACTCGATTCGAATTCGAATATGAAGATTCGAATTTGATTTCAAAATATTCGAATTCTATTTGATTCGTATTCGAGAATAATAACTGAATACGAATTCATGATTTTTTATTCGATTCGATTCGAAATTCGAATTCATATTATATAATATATGTTTAATTTATTAATTTTGGTCAAATCCGTAAATAATAAATGTCCAAAACATATTATTAATTCCAATAACGCATACTGATATTTCTTAATTTTGTCAATATTTAATTTTGAAATTATTATCATGTGGTACTGTAGTTACTTGAAACTTATATTTATGTGTTTTACATTGATGATTATGGTTTTTGAAGTTTTTGACATAGGTGAACTTGAATCAATTCGAATTTATTCGAATTCGAGTTTCAAATACGAATATAATCGAATTTCGAATATGGGATATAATATGAATAAGAGTACGAATCGAATAATCCAACTTTTAAATGAATACGCATACCAGCAAAAAAATAAATTATTCGAATAATTCGATTCGATTAACTTGAAAATTCGTTAGTCGATTCGATGAACACCACTAGCCTAAACCATAGGAAAAAAAAAACCATCCACCACTAGATGTAAAAGGGAAATTTTAGAGGTACCATTGGTTTTTAAAAAAAAAACCCTTAATAAGCCGCCAACAGCACTATAGGGCGCCTATTAAGGGGTGTGTTTTTAGAAAAATCCATCATTTTGTCTTGTTATGTTTTTTATTTAAAATTTTTATGTTTTTTCCTTTTCTTTTATGTTTTATGATTTAATTTGATTTTTTTCCTTTTTTTATTGTTTTTATATAATATAATAATTTTTTAAAAAGTTATGTTTTTTATAACAATTTTTTTTCAAAACAAAACAATATACTCGTATACACCAAACCAATAACATTATTATATACAAAACATTGAGTTTGTACAAAATAAAACAAAATATATACAAACTATAAAAACATGGTATCGTCGATGTCTGGGGGCGTAAACGTCGCATCGTGAACATCAACGTGGTCGTCGCCGCTGCGTCTGTCGGCCGATCCCTGACCGGGGTCGTCACCTCGTCCGCGTGCAACGTCTGGCGTGCTCTCCTTGTGGTCAAAAGTATGTGGCGGTGGTAAGGGGTACCGCTTCTATCCGGGCAGGCTCGACTAAAGGCACATGGATGTAAGGGGCGCGTGCCGATCTCCATCTTCACCTCGTCCTCCATCTTTAATAAATAAATATTAATAATAATAATAATAATAGTAATTAATAATAATAATAATTAAAAAAAAAGAAGAAGAAGTAATAGACGGCGCTAAGTGTGTTTGTTTGAATGTTTATTTGTTTGTGTGTAGGTGGGATCCCTTTTGATGAAAGTGAGTTAAAATGGACCCTATAGGTAGCCAATAGGGTCCCTTTTAACCCTCCATTACATCAAAAGGGGGCTGACCTATTGTTATTATTATTATTTACAATATATATTAATATTATTTTTATTTATAATATTTGTTATCATTATTTAATATTATTTTTATTTTTTTATAATTATTTAATAATATGTGTTTTATTGCATTTTTTTTCAAAACAAAACAATAAACACGTATATACACAAAACCAAAACATTATTATATACAAAACATCGAGTTTTTACAAAACAAAACAAAATATATAAAATCTATAAAAACGGTGTGTTGTCGATGTCAGGTTCCGTAAACGTCGCATCTTGAACATCGACGTTGTCGTCGACCCTATGTCTGACGACCGATCCCTGACCGGCGTTGTCCGCGTCTAACGCCCGACGTAAGGGACGCGTGCCGATCTCCATCTCCACCCCGTCCTCCATCTTTAATAAATAAATAATAACAAATATTATTATTAAATAGTAATAATAATAGTAATTAATATATAACGATGAGTGTGTTTGAGTGTGTGTTTATTTGAATGTTTGTTTGTGTGTGGATGAGATCCCTTTTGGTGAAAGGGAGGGTTAAAATGGACCATTTAGGCCGTCTATAACACTATAGGCCGCCTATAGTGCTATAGGCGACCAATAGGGTCCCTTTTAACCCTCTCTTTCAACAAAAGGGTAGGGATGGCAACGAGCCGGGTTCGGGCCGGGTATCGGTAATCTCATGCACATACCCGTTTATAAAACCGTGTCCCATACCCGGCCCATTATCCGCCGGGTATCAGGCATACCCGTGGGTATCGAGTATTGGGACTTTCAAGTACATTTTTAATTCATTATTATTATTTTATGCATCTTACTCATACAACAATTATTACAAATATAAATATAATGCACTTCATATATATAAGAATGACAATAAATAAATAATATTATTATAATTTGTATATAATTTTTAATATATATGCTTCACAACCTATGAAATATAAAGAATTTTGCGGATATATGGTTCGGTAAATGGGTATCTGTTTTCGGGTAATCGGGTCGGGTATCATCTAATCTCATACCCGGCCCGTACCCGTGGAAAATTTTAAATCCCAATCCCATACCCGGCCAATACCCATCGGGTTTCGGGTATACCCGTCCCATTTATTTCGGGTTTCAGGTATACCCGTCGGGTATGGACTTTTTTGCCATCCCTACAAAAGGGGGCCTACCTATTGTTATTGTTATTATTATTATTTATAATATCTATTAATATTATTATTATTATTTATAATATTTGTTATTATTTATTATTATTATTTAGTATTATTATTTTTATATAATAAACATCAAGTTTGTACCGAATAATTATATAAATAATAATAATTAAAACTGCCTGAGTTATAATAAGAAGATTAGTTTTTGTAGGAAGGGTATGAAATAATCTTTTTCATTCATTTTAGACTTTAATGGTTGAGATTAGATTAGAGATAAAATCAAGTATAAAACAAGGGTAAGAGGCATAATAGGGATAACACATTTGTTAACATTCTCTTTTCAAATGCAAGGCACATGTAAAATTCCATCATCATTTTTAAAACGTCAATAACTTTTTTATACGACATTTTTTTAAAACAATTTCACCTTATTAGCGAGTGTTTTTTTATCTTTTATATGAGTACCATATTGCTATATAAAAATAAAATAAAAATTCGTGGGTTTTTACAAATTGTGTTTTACCAAAATTGTGTTATACAATTGTGTTTTATTTTTTCATAGTGTTTTTTGCATTGTGTTATTTAATTGTTTTTTTCATTGTGTTTTTGTTATTGTGTTTTTATTTTCATAGTGTTTTTTCCATTGTGTTTTATACGTTGTGTTTTTTCATTGCGTTTTTCCGGTGGCCATTTTCGGCAAGGTGGTGGCGGTAGGCGGCGGTGGGCGATGGTGGTTGTAGGAGATGAGTGAGAATTTAAGTGCGTTTTTAAGATTAATTAAGTGAGTTTTTAAAATTAAATTAAGTGATTTTCAATATTAAGATTGTAGACTAAAATACTCTTCTTCTTAGCCTTTTTAAAAAAAATTAACTCATTTGAACATTTCTCTTAAAACTGAACAAATTAAATAAAAATAATAATAATTTATAACAAAAATATTATTATTTAATTATTATTATTATTCAAATTGGACCAATAGACAACATATAGTACTATATGCGGCCTATAAGGTAAGATATGACAACCTAAGACTGCTTTTAACAGTCATAGGTTGTCAATTATACCCTATAGGCCGCGTATAATGCTTCCTATCATGTACCCTATATGAGATAAACACCCCTTAATAGACCGCTTATAATACTATAGGCCGCCTATTAAGATGTTTCCCTAACACAACCCGTATAAAACTAACTAAAAGTGTTACGTGAGTAAAGTCGCGACATATATTAAAATACAATAATACAATTTGACAAATAAAATATTAAAAACAAAAAATACATAAAAGGCCGAGCTGAGCCAAATGAGCATGACTTCAACAACCCCTTCATTCAATTCAATTAGCCACTTAGATGGGCTGAGCCCTTTAGTGCAAGCGAGCCGAGTCCCGTGAATCTCTCTACTTTCCTTCCTATTAGATCTCAACACCTGTCCCTCCACTCACACTTGCAACTTCACAATTGAGAAGCACAAGCAAGTACTCTTTGGTTTACAAGTTGCTTCTTTTAACAATACGACGTCGATTCGACTTCCATTCTCCGAATTCTCACTTTGAATATTTTCTATATTATTTTATTATTGGACGGACATAAAATACTCGTATTGATATGTTATTTAAGGGTTTTAAGGTGGTTTTTTAAAACTTTCGTTTCCCTCCAAATAGAAGATCATCAACTGTCATTCAAAAACATCAACTGCCATTCGAATCTATCTGCCTGATTGTTTGTTCAACGGATATATCTTACTTAACTTAACCAAACGAACCTTATAACTTTCTTTCATCCAAACCAGTTTACAACCAACCTTGTTTCTCCATCCTTGAAAGTTCAAACTATCATTCATCATCTCCTCCATTAAAAAACACAAAAACACCATTCATGGATCACCTTCACCAAACCAAACTTCTAAATCATTCAACTTGCTAGTTGTGCTTTGGTGATTTGGCATCATCAGCGTCATCATCATCATCTACTTCATCTCTTTTTCTCTTGCTTGAAGAAGCTGGAACATCCACCTCATCATCGTCATCATCTTCCTCCTCGTCTTCATCATCTTCCTCCTCATCCACTTCGGGATCATCATCTTCATCCCCAGCACCCTCTGCAACTGGTTGTACCAGGTACCCTGTACCAACATCCTCTTCTTCCTGCCACCATTAAACCACCCTTTGAGTAAACACATCACTTACATAAATAACAACAGAGCACACAAAAAAACTGAGATTTCCATGTCAACAACTTAACAATACAGCAAAATTCACTTCACTTAAAGATAGAAACCTTTTAATTTCAAAAAACAATCCTAAAACATCAGCAATTTAATCGGAGCCAATTTAACAAGTTTAGCAATCATTTGGGAGAAATTAGTCCCCCACAACGAATGATGCAATCAATATTAACATGGCATGAGATACAAATTAGAACTCGTAACAAAAAAGCAAATTGAGACACAGAAAACAAAAGAGAGTGACGGAAATTAACTCCAATAACGTAAGGTTACATAATTAATAAAAGCATATATCCAACTCATTAGATAAACGTGGCATGATAAGCTTATCTGGAGCACATTTCAATCAATTACAGCCTAAGCAGAAGACAAACATCATGTTAAAGAACAAGATAATTCAATTATGGACTCTCTAATCAGTTATACTTGTATAAAAACAATAACAGATCTAACATTCATTGTAACAAATAGTTCAATTACGAGCTCTTTTTAACAATAATCTGGCAATATAAAAGAGAGAGATAAAGCTATCATTACAGATTCATTAAACAATCAGCCACAAGCACAAATATCATTACAATATACACAAGATGAAAATATACCAAAAGTTAAAACAGATGTGGTCTTGTTCTTTCACAAAACCTAATAAACATGCAGACAATAAATCGAGCTATGTCTCGTCAGAAACTCTACATGATGACTACAAGGCAGAATCTTCACTTGTATGTGTATATGTGTGTGTATGTGTATATATATATATAAATATATATATATATATAGAGAGAGAGAGAGAGAATTCACATACAACATAACCTAAAATAGAATTCACGTACTAGATAACCTCAAAAATGGTTCATCTAAGCACAAATTTTGCTCCCTACTCTTATGATGGAATATTTGGAATTCATATATAAGAAAACCTTAAAATTGATTCATATAAGCTCAAATTTTGCTCACAAACAACAAAATGTCATTAATTGCAAACGAAAAATGTGTTAGAGATCAAAAACAGAAAGAGTAACACAATCAAGCAACCTAATTTATGCATGTATGTCAAGAGTAAAAATTAACAAAACATATTAAGAATTATAAGTGAACAAGTATATGTAATAAAATCTTTTATTAAAGGCAAAGAAAGAAGATACTACCTCATCCTAAGGGTCATCATCGTCTTCAAATTCCGCTTCTTCAACACCAACTTCCTCTTCACCAGTTTCTCCATCATCATCTTCATCTACATCATCTTCATCTCCAACATATTAAGAATTATAAGTGAACAAGTATATGTAATAAAATCTTTTATTAAAGGCAAAGAAAGAAGATACTACCTCATCCTCAGGGTCATCATCGTCTTCAAATTCCGCTTCTTCAACACCAACTTCCTCTTCACCAGTTTCTCCATCATCATCTTCATCTACATCATCTTCACCCTGCTCATGCCCATCAATCTCACCTTCTGTGCTATTCAGCCACCCAGAACTCCCAGGCTCGTCTACATCACCATTGCCGTCATCATTATCAACCTCCTCATCGTCATCCTCGTCATCGTCTTCGACGCCGTCTTCTTCATCGTCACTATCCTCAATCTCGTGAACCTCAATCACGTCCTCCTCATCCTCAACTTCCTCTTCATCAATCTCATCCGAATCATTATCATCATCACCATCCTCATCATCATCCTCCCCATCACCATGAAATCCATTAGCCTGGCCCGCCACACCATTAGACCCGTTGTTCTCGTTCAACCCTCGCACAATCTCCGACTCCTCCTCATCCGCATCGCTCTCATCATCTTCATCCACATCAACCACACCGTCGTGCCCAATAGCTTGCCCGTTTGTCAACCGATTCGGCCCGTTCTCCTCACCGTCAATCTCTCCGCTTCCCGGATCATCCTCATCCCCCTCCTCCGGCTCTTCGTCCTCCTCCTCATCCTCATCGTCATCCGACTCGGGCCGCTCGTTCTCATCAACGTCCATCTTATCCAAATACTTTAGGGACTTGATCAATCCAAACACTCTAGATCTATAATCCTTAACCCTAGTAACCGGACACTCGTACAAATCAAGCGACACGAGCCGCAGCTCCGCCAACGGCCTCAAGTCATCAATCTCCTGAATCCAGTTATTCGACAAATCCAAATCACGCAACGACTCCAAACCAGCCTGAACCAGAAACTCCAAACCACCAGCAATCCGGTTATCAGACAATATCAACTTCTGCAGGTTCTGTAACCGCGGGAACTGTTCTAACGACGAAACGCCGATATTCGCAATCGATAGGTGCTGCAGGTGTGGAAACTTCTGGAACAACGACGGATGCGGAAGACGGCCTTGAACGCACTTAACGGCGCCGTCAAGCGTTAACGTCCGTACAGACGCCGTGTCTCGTTGGCCGTCTAACGCCGTCTCCACCGCCCGTTCCCGGATCTCGTCCATCGGCGGCGAATAACTTAACGCAATCGATATCTCGAATTACAATCTCAAGTGAATTGCTTAAACCCTAATGTTTCAGTCTGGGAAAAGGAAACGAAAATGGAGCCCCGAGTAGAGTAATCACACAATCGTATTCGTATTGCCTGGGTTAAACAAACCTAACCCTAGAGTTTAGATATTTTGTCCGGTTACGGATTGGGGCCGTTGGATTGTGTTGGTGCGGATTCATGACGTGGTAGGAATCAACGGTGGAGATTGGATAATGGTGTGTTTGTTGGCTTCACGAAAAATAGATATATTATTGGGAGGGGCGCGGTGACTGACGGGTTAATAAGTATATGCCTTGGATATACCGTCATTTTACGATACTGCCATTTTGTTTTTATTTTCTTGATGGTGGAAGTATAAATGGAGCATTCTCATCTAATTTTCTATTTCTAAATCTAAAATTACATTACACATTATATTTTTCTCTTTTCTTTTCAATTAAATAATACATTTTTATACATTTATCATTTTCATTTCTCTTTCATTCACTCACAATGATTTTTAAATATATTAAAAAATTATATAGGTGAACAGTAACTTTCCAAATATATAAAAAAATCACTATGTTTTTTAAAATATAAAAATATTCACTCACAACACTCTAAACCACTCTCTAAATTATAAAAACAATCCCTCACATAATATGGAGGATTGGATGAGAATGCTACAAGTAATTTTAAAGAATAATACATTTATCATTGGGTTAAAAATTAATTACTAAATATATCATTGGGTATTTGTATTGGATATGTGTCAATCGTGTCGGGTTGGCGGGTTTGCGTGTTGAGATTTTTCAACCCTAACCCAACTCATATTTTTATTTGTGTCGGGTCAACCCATTTAAATTCGTCTCGTGTTCGAGTTGTGTTTCGAGTCAACCCATTTTAAGTTAATATACAAATATGAGGAATACCTATGACTTGTCAATAAATTAAATAATTAATTACTTTTATTCAATAAAACTTGTTAATAATTTGTGATAAATATAATTGTTTTTGTGTATCTACCTCTCATTCCCAATAATTAACTTGAGTTCACATATTTGGCTTAAGGTAACACAAATGAATGAAATACCGGAGAATATATGGTTAGAACTAATAAATGAAATTATTAGAAGTAACAAATAGATAATAGTGTAAAAAGAAATTAGTTTTACTTTCAAAAGTTAATTGATAAATAAAAATTTAACAAATTAGGTATTTAACTTAAAAATTTATAACATCATATCTCTAAATTAAAACTATTAACTTCTCTAAAATTGTTAAACGGTTAACTAGTCAACTCACTTTTTTACGGCTCGGGTTGACTTGTATTTTAAACATGTCGGGTCCGTGTTGGCCTATTTAAGAAAACGGAGTTGTTTCTGCCAACCCAAAACCTATATTTTTCCGTTGCGGGTTTCGGGTCGTGTCAAGTTTGACACCCCTAGTATTGGATTTAGGTTTGAAGTACTTAATATGGTGTTCTACATGTATATAATTTTTTCTAAAATAAAGACCTGTCCTTGTCTTAAATACCAACACTACTAAGGAAAGTAAAAGAAAAGAGGTAGAATTGTTGTTTAAACGTCTTTCTAATATGGTCCTTGAGGTAGATGTACTTAGCGATGTGAATGAAGTTAGGAATTTGTAGTATCAAAACGCTTAGAAGATAACTATTTTGAGTCTTTGGTCAAATTTACAATATGAACGGCGGTAGAAACATAGCAAACTCTGTCTTTAAGGCCGTATATAGTAGGTGGCATTTTTTGACGATTTCCGACGACAAAGGGCGTAAACACCCCCCCCCCCCGGCTGATTTGAGGGGCGATAAAGGGGGTGGGGGCGGGGTTATTGTCGCCGTGTAATATTATTACTATATTAAAAACTAACCGTTGGGCCCAAACAGTTAAATTTTAAAAACAAAATTTAATCTAACTATCTATATGTAAGGTCCCGGTCCCGGTAGCCCTACTTTAAAGTCGGATTTACTTATAAACACAGTTCTACAAATCAGAGTTAATTAAAACATTTGCAGAAACGTTAACTTCAATCATTCGATACAAAACATTCGATCTTTTATTTAATACATAACATACAACATCATATTTAAAACATCATTTCTTCCATCTTCAGATGCCAGCCGTTCAATCCATGCCATGTGCCATCCTCATGCTAGCTCAATAAACATATTTTCCTGCGTGCATACTAAAAGTCAGCTACGCTGAGTGAGTTCTTGTTAATCAGGCCACATACAATACATTCTCATACATTCACATATACGTATCCGGAGATACATATCATACTTAACCGAACTTCATTCCTGACACTTTATAATTATCCGTAAGAGGACCATTGCATAATATCTATTAGAAGAGCAATTACTATCACTCATAGAAGTAACAACTTGAATCACCCATAGAAGGGTCTATATAAATTATTCATAAAAGGATCCCTATATATTATCCATAGAAGGATCCTTAACATTACCCATAGAAGGGACCCTATATACTTTCCATAAAAGGACCACTATACTTTATCCATAGAAGGAATTCTATACCTGATCCATAGAAGGAACCATATACATTGTTCATAGAAGGTACTCCATAGAAGGAACGCATGCTCAATTATATAACATCCGTATAAGGAACGCTAATAAGGTTCATAGTCCTTATTTACGCTATCACATATCGAGTCTAGGTCCCATAGTAGTTTAGAGGGATTTGCCATCCTAACTTACTATGTCGGACGTAGATCTCACATACCAATTCATGTAACTGCTTACACATACCTCACATATACTATAATACATCGTAGCATACGAACACTCTAGGCATTCTTCACATCATTCATCTAACAACCATACTCCCTAACGATATGTGCAATATCCGAATATCGTTCACGCGCCGACAAACATTCATTCATAACATTCATACATACTATCACATAATTCATCTTAGCATACACTTACCATTTAAGGTAAGTGTATTAACGTTCACATTGAGTAAACGCACAACCCCGAAAACATAACAAGGAAGTGGGGCTAGAAACTCACCTGGATCCTTTTTCGTTCTCTGTTAACGGTTATTCCTCTCTTTAGCTGGGCTCGGCTGACTGTACATTAATACGTGTATCAATACTGGTCCTAATCACATTATTTGGGTTTTAATAGAAACGGTTAAGTCTTGCCTATTCGTTAGATTAGATTGTATTCAAACACATCGCATTCGAACCCTCTGGTATTCGAATACTTTTGTATTCGAACCCTTTGTATTCAAATACAATGGTCCCATATTAGTTTAGAGGGATTTGCCATCCTAACTTACTATGCCGGTCGTAGATCTCACATACCATTCATGTACCTGCTTACACATACCTCACATATACGATAATACATCGTAGCATACGAACACTCTAGGCATTCTTCGGATCATTCATCTAACAACCATACTCCCTGACGATACGTGCAATATCCGAAGATCGTTCATGCACCGACAAACATTCATTCATAACATTCATACATACTATCACATAATTCATCATAGCATACGCTTACCATTTAATGTAAGTGTATTAAAGTTCACATTGAGTATGCGCACAACCCCGAAAACATAACAAGGAAGTGGGGCTAGAAACTCACCTGGATCCTGTTTCGTTCTCTGTTAACGGTTATTCCTCTCTTTAACTGGGCTCGGCTGACTAAACATTAATACGTGTATCAATACTGGTCCTAATCACATTATTTGGGTTTTAATAGAAACGGTTAAGTCTTGCATATTCGTTAGATTACATTGTATTCAAACACATCGCATTCGAACCCTCTAGTATTCGACTACCTGTATTAAAATACATTGTATTCTAATACTTTTGTATTCGAACCCTTTGTATTCTTTTTTCTTTCTTTTCTTTCTTTTCTTCCCTTGTTCGATTAGACCTATAACTTGTATTCAAGAAGGTGTTGAATCTTGGTCATGAACCTTGGCCGATTTCAAGAAGGTGTTTGTGTGTGTTTTTCAAGGTGTATGCTATGGTGTAGAGATTGATAAGAATGGAAAGGATTAGGGTTTAAGGATAATTATACTCCCTTAAGCCCATGGACCTTAGACCCATCTCTCCTTTTTGGTCAATAATTAATTCCATCTAATTAGCCTATTCCACATATCCTTAAGATTTTATTATTTCTTTACTACTTCAAGTAACTTTTCTGTCATAAATAATAATATATAAAATATTATTCTTGGAAAATTCCGGGATGTTACAAGTCTACCCCCCCCTTAAAAAAGGTTTCGTCTTCGAAACCTAGCTTATTCCTTGTAAAATGAACACTTCCTATATTCACACACCTTATTGATCGTCTTTGCTTTCTGGGTTAACCTTCTTACTCCTGACTTTGCAGTCACCGAGTGGTGTTCATGTGTTTTAGCTATTAAAGTAGCTTGTCCATGATGCCCTCTATGTACCAAGTCTCGTCTCGTCCTTCCAAGGGGCTTTGTTTCATATTATGCTAACGCCTATGACGACGCTTTATCACAACACAACTATATATCACAACCAACATGCATTCAAGACAATTCATATCATAATTAATAAACACCAGTATAAACTTCAATATAAAACAACACGCATAGAGTCATTAATAAGTTACACATACATTTAAAACTTATGACTAGTAACTAGCCTTTTTGAGTGGTCTTTTCTAAGCATACGGAGAAAACTGTTAATCCTCAAGCATTCTTTTCTGCTTCATGTCCTTCCTTCGGCTTCCTGAAGTCCCTTGATTCTAACTAAATCCATACAATATTTAATTATATGGAGTTAGTTAGAATCAAAGAATGGTTATTGTTTGACTCTTAGAAGTCAAACAAGAAGGAACTTGAAGGTTAAAGCTTAGAACTTTGTTTGAGAGAGTTTGATGTGAAAGAGTGGGTTGGAATGAGTGGTGTGTCTTTGATTTATGAAGGATAAGGTGTTAGGGTTATCCATAAGGTTGTTTTAGAGATTTCCAAGCTTTCTCATTGGTTAACAATGGTCAAACATGTGATAAATAACAACAAAAACGAGTTGGTGACTGTAGCTATGGCTAGGCGCCGCACGACCCCCTGCCCCTTGTTGGCCGCGCGGTGTGGCGCCCCTAGGGGTGGGGTTGGTCTCCAACTTTGATTGTTTGGCAGATTTGGTCCCTGTAGTTCGTTTTGAGGTGTTTTGAGCGTTACAGGAGCATTTTAAGAGCTGTAAAAGGTGTTTTCGCGATCCGAAAAGTGTGAGATTATTATGAAACATAAAATCTATCGTTTTAATAACATCGAAGGGTTCGGGATACGAATCGGGTCAATTTTCAATACGAAGGCAAAAAATGAATCGAACCGGAAAATGATGAATGCCACGGAGCCGATCGTGCAACGTGATCCATACAAGCAATAGACCGAGGAGGAGGAAGTAGCCCTCGCAAGGGCTTGGATCGTCGTTTCAGAGGATCCCGAAGTTGGTAAGTTTTTAATATTAACTATTTATATAACTTTATTTAGTGTTTATTAAAAATATATATTAACTGTGACAAATAATTTTTATTTGTAGCTAACTTTCATGTCGTCAGGATATTTTGGAGGAAAGTATTTGAAGCTTGGCTCGCGCTAACGGGTAAACACGAAGACTAGCGGGGTAAAGAAGCGGTTCAAGCCCACTGGAAGGGCCTTAAATCCGATTCTAAAAAATTTGTCAGGATATACAACCGCTTGCGCGAGACCGGTTGGCGTAGCTGGAAAAACGACGCCGACATCCAATCTACAGCGTTAAGCGACTTTCGAGCTCAAGGGCAACCCGAAGGGCGGATCGGGAAAGCGTTCAAGCATTTAAAATGTTGGGAAAAACTAAGGCTATGCGCGAAATGGAATTGGGCACCCACCGTTCCGGTCGCTTGACGAGTCGGAGCATCATCCCTGCCTTCAAAAAAGTCGAGGACATCGTCGTCGACAAATCCGAGCACACCAAACACACTCTCCGATGCTCGTAACTTCAACCTTGTTGACGAAAAATACGCGATTAATTTAGACGACGACGACGACGAAGTACATGAGTTGGCTCGACCCCGTGGGAGAGCAAGAAAAAATAATACCAATAAAGAGGAGGGTTCGTCGTCGTCACGATTCAAGACGATGGCTAGTGAAGAAGTCGAACATCTAAACGAGGTGTTCGGTCATTTCGAAACACATGTCGTGGAAATGAGAAACGACATGAAATCATCCAACAAACACCACGAAAAGCTAGCCCAGACGTTTGAACTACGAAAAAATGGCAAATGAAAGAAGACTACGAATTCCTCAAAGCGAACATGTTACACGAAGATGCCGTATAAAAATATGAGTTTACCTAGTATAATTTGGGTTATGCAAAAACTTTTGTATAAAAATATGATTAAATATGTCTCAAGTAAAACTAGAACTTATAACCTTTTGGTTGGAGCAATACCCCTTTGCCACTAGACCAAACAAGTTGTTATGTAATTGAGTTTAAACTTTAAATATACATATTGTATTTAATGAATATACATATAATTTATTTTTGTTTTTTATAAATTTCGGGCCTAACGGGGTGTCGGACATGTGGCCGTCGACTAGCCTGCCACCCCTAAGGGCCAGCCCTGATAATTACAAGTAAATCTATATTTATTAAGATTTTACCCCTCAGTATATATTACTTAACATTTTTTAAAAATGTTACAAACTCAAGATCTCCTTTATTCAACCGAAATCAATCAGAATACAAACCAAATCTTTAGTTTAACATAAAAGAAGAACAACAAAATCAAAGTAATTGATCTAGACAACCAGATGTAACATTCAATCATCATTGTGATGACTAAAACTGATCACTCAAGAACATATTGAATAACGGCTTTCTCAAACATCAAAATCTAGATCGTAAACTAAGGTGAAACATCACACAATCTGCACCAAAACTTTCCCTTATGTTCAGCCAAAGAATTTCCTTTCTTGAATCTCTCACTTGGTATTGGGGGATCGACATCAATGGTTTTTTGAAGAGTAATTGGTTTTCCAAAATTGATTGAGATTGGTTGGATCACATCAATTTTATCATTGCTTCAATCATCATACCCCTTTACAAAAATGACCTTCTCTAGTTTCACACATCTATCATTTACTTCTCTCTCCTTCTTTGGACTGACATATCTTCTTGCAAAGTACTCCACATCCCCATTATCAAAAATTTCATGATTAGAGAATACTGGGTAAATTGGTTGATACTTATTACTATTACTGAATGTTTCTTCATGCTTCTTGTTCATTGTGACACTTGTTTTTTTGTGAGGACTTCTATGTGTATGAGTGTCTGAACTACATTTCTTTCCTTGAGATCCTCCACAAATGTCAGAAGGCTTGTGGTCACTTCTCATTTGTTCATGATGTTTCTTCATTTTGGGTGTTATTTGAGGTAATCTCTGAACTTGTTCTTTGATTTTTTCTTTTTTTGATCTTTATCATTCAAAAATATGATATTTGACCACTTTTGACATTTTGACACACAGTCAGTCCGTTAAACACAAAACTGCCGGTTTCGTTAAAACAATTATAATTTAAATCTTTGATTAATAATAACTAAATATGTACTTATATATAAATTATGTAAATTTTTGTAAAGATACATTAAGACATGGAGAATTTTATAAAAATATTTTCAGAAATTTTATGATTAATTATTTACTTATAAAAATTCATTTAATAGGTTATAATCGTGTAATAAATGGCCTGTTTATATCAAACGACCTCCGAAAAATCCGATAATTTTTACAAATGGCCTCAATGGTATTACATAGCCCCTGCAAAATCTTTAGAACCTAACTCTTTTGACAAAATGCCTTTTTGTGCGTTTTTCGGCTATTAAGATTCGGTTAAATCATAATTGCACAAACCATACTTAGGCATTTCCAATGATCCCCAAACTTTACCAGTGATCTTACCATCACATATTAGTCACCAAAACCAGATTTCAGAATTTTTCAATATGTTTAGCTATTTTTCCCAAATAAACCCTCATAAACGGAAATAAATTCACCAAATATTCTCCGTTTATCGAAAAATTACCAAATTTGAACAGGGACTCATTTATATGATCCCTAATGTCCCAGAAAATTTTCACAAGCTAAAAACAAGCACGTCACAACCTAATACTAAACAGCCCTTAAACGAGTGTTACGGGTTTACCTTGTCGGTTTTCGATGAGTTTTGCTAGCTTAAACGACTCTCCGGGTCTCGGGTTGCAAACTCAGTATATCTACATATCATATAACATCAAACCAAGCATAAATCATCCATGTGACAGCCTTGATAATTAGGGTTTCGGTTTTGGGTTCAAACCGAACTTTCTAACCGTAAAAACGTTGTATTCATGTTCTAATCCGCGTTTTTGACCAAAAAAGTATATGTTCCTGGTTTGTAAACATGTTTAACATCAAAACATGGTTTTACTTGATTTTTATGGTTTTTGGATGGTTAAACATGTTTAAAACCAATCAAGGATTAATTTTTCATGGTTAAACTATGTTAATCATGGTTAAAAATCAAGGAAAAATCACTAATTACCTTAGGGTTTTGATAAAACTTGATGAAGATGAGAGTGTCTGCTGATTTCTGGAAATTTTCCTTTATAAATATCTTCTTAATATTTATTTATATAAAAGATACTAGAAGGGGGTGGGCTGTCCCCCTTGGCGGACGCAAGGTTATAAGGGCCCATTGGGCCTCCTTTTGGCCCAATGGTGCCTCGGTTTTCGTGCCACGCGTAAAAGTCGGTCCAAAATTTAATTCGGGTTCGGTTTTTCGCAAGAAAACTAGTTCGAGTGCGAAAACCAGCGCGAAAACGATTGTTTTTCAGCCTAGTTTGTAAAATAAGAAAAACGTACTGAATCGTTGTAAAATTCCAAAATATTTTCACGGATTGCTTAGAACATGTCATATAAGTGTTTTATAAATCTTTTTCGGCTTAACGGATGCTACAATGCTCGTTTTGATATTAACGATTGCGTTTAAGCTTATAGCGTGTCGATAAACGAAACCTTTTTCGTTTAAAATGTTTTAAACGTACTGGGGCCTAAATATCGATATGTTAGCCTCTATAACATATATATAACTCGTATATGACCCCTCAGTATGTATACGGGTCATAATTAGTATCGGTCGGTTACTCGTTTAAGCACTACGAATTAACCGATTTATCGTTTACTTGCTACGTAGTAAATATAGTATACCTCGTTTTGTCACGAATGTCACATTCTCCCCCGTTAAGAAATTTCGTCCTCGAAATTTAATGTGTCATCGGTTTTCTTTTTAGGGAACAGGTGTGGGTATTTCTTTCGGAATTCATCCTTTCGTTCCCAAGTATTTTCGGGTCCTTGTTTTGAATTCCACCGAACTTTTACCAATGATATTTTGTTGTGCCGTAACTGTTTGGTTTTCCCGTCTACAATTTCTACTGGTTCCTCTACGAAGTTGAGTTTTTCGTTGATCTGAACATCTTCTAGTGGTACTATTGTTGTTTCATCAGTCAAACACTTTTTCAGATTCGATACATGAAACACGTCGTGAATAGTACTCAGTTCTAAGGGTAGTTTTAATCGGTAAGCTACGGGACCAATTTTTGCAATAATCTCAAAAGGTCCGATGTATCTCGAGGCTAGTTTACCTGTCTTTTCAAATCTTATAACACCCTTCCATGGCGATACTTTTAAGAACACCTTATCACCTATTTCAAAAGATAACGGTTTTATGCGAACATCAGCATAACTCTTTTGTCGGTCGCGGGCAGCTTTCAGTTTTTGTTTAATCTGATGAATCTTATCGGTGGTTTCCTCAATTAAATCTGATCTTGAAATTTGGGTATCACCCACTTCCGTCCAACATAGTGGTGATCTACATTTTCGCCCGTATAGAGCTTCATAAGGTGCTGCTTGTATACTACTGTGATAACTGTTATTGTAAGAGAATTCAATGAGCGGGAGGTGTTGATCCCAATTACCTTTGAAGTCCAGTACACAAGCACGAAGTAAATCTTCTAAGGTTTGGATGGTTCGTTCGGATTGACCATCGGTTTGGGGATGGTAAGCCGTACTTAGGTCGATTCGGGTTCCTAAGGTTTCTTGTACTGCTTGCCAGAAATGTGAAGTAAAGTGACTGTCTCGATCTGAAATAATCAAAAGAGGTACTCCGTGTCGGGATACAATTTCATCGATGTAAATTTGAGCGAGTTTTTCGGTGGTGTAGTTGTTACGGATGGGGATAAAGTGTGCGGATTTGGTTAATCGGTCAACAATTACCCAGATAGCATTGTGTCCTCGGGAGGTTTTAGGAAGGTGCGTCACAAAGTCCATGGTAATTTTTTCGCATTTCCATTGTGGTATTTCGGGTTGTTGTAACATTCCCGAAGGTTTTTGATATTCCGCCTTCACCCTTGCACATGTTGCACATTTACTTACATACACAGCTATATCCTTTTTCATGCCAGGCCACCAGTAAAATTCTTTAACATCTTTATACATCTTATCAGTTGCTGGATGAATAGAATATTTGGACTTATGTGCTTCATCAAGAATCAACTTTCGGAGTTTATGAAGTGTTGGAATTCAGACCCGGTTTTTGTAATAATATACTTCATCAATTTTCTTCTCAAAATTTCTTTCATTCCCATGTAGTTCTTCTTTTTCTAACTGATCTGCCTTCAAAGCCTCATCTTGTGCAACGCGAACTTGTTCGGTTAGGCTACTTTGAACAATCATTCCGAGTCGTACCCTTAATGGTTTGACTCTGTCTTTTCGGCTTAAAGCATCAGCTACTACGTTGGCCTTACCCGGATGGTATTTAATCTCACAATCATAATCATTTAACAGTTCTACCCATCTCCTTTGTCTCATGTTTAGCTCTTTCTGATCAAATATGTGTTGTAGGCTTTTGTGATCAGTATAGATGGTACATTTGGTGCCATACAGGTAATGTCTCCAAATCTTCAATGCAAAGATAACTGCCCCCAATTCCAAATCATGGGTCGTATAATTCTTTTCATGTACTTTTAATTGTCGGGAAGCATATGCTATTACTTTCTTTCTTTGCATCATACGCATCCTAAACCTTTACGAGATGCGTCACAATATACCACCAATTCATCAGTTCCATCTGGAAGGCTTAATATTGGAGCCTCACATAACTTCTGTTTAACGTTTGGAAGGCCATTTCTTGTTCTTCTCCCCATTCATACGCTCGATCTTTTTGAGTTAGGAGGGTTAGAGGTTGGGCAATACTTGAAAAGTTTTCAATGAATCTTCTATAATACCCGGCTAGTCCTAAGAATTGACGAATTTCTCTTGGTGACTTAGGCACTTGCCAATTTTTAATGGCCTCAATTTTACTTGGGTCTACTTGGATCCCTTGATGGTTCACAATGTGCCCCAAAAACTGTATTTCTTGTAACCAAAACTCACATTTGGACAACTTTGCGTATAACTTCTCTTGCCTCAATAATTTTAAGATTTCCCGCAAATGTTGTTCGTGTTCCTCCTTACTTTCGAATATATCAAAATGTCATCGATAAACACTATCACAAACTTGTCAATGTAAGGTTTGCAAACTCGGTTCATGAGGTCCATAAACACTGCAGGTGCATTTGTCAACCCAAACGGCATAACCAAAAATTCATAGTGACCATACCGAGTTCGGAAAGCTGTTTTTGGTACGTCTTCTTCCTGAATTCTTACTTGATGATAACCAGATCTAAGATCAATTTTTGAAAAATACTTCGCACCTTGGAGCTGATCAAACAAGTCATCAATTCGAGGTAAGGGGTATCTATTCTTTATAGTCACTTTATTCAATTCCCGGTAATCAATACACATTCGAAAACTCCCATCTTTCTTCTTTACAAATAACACTGGTGCTCCCCACGGTGAGTAACTAGGTCGGATAAAACCCCTGTCCAGTAATTCTTGTAACTGGTTGGACAGTTCTTGCATTTCAGAAGGTGCAAGTCGATAAGGTGCCTTAGCAATGGGTGCTGCTCCCGGTATCAAGTCAATACGGAATTCAACTTGTCAGGTCGGTGGTAAACCAGGCAACTCATCGGGGAATACATCTGAATACTCGTGTACCACTGGGATGTCTTCCATTCGTTTTTCCTCGGGTTCCTTAACTGTTACACTCGCCAAGTATAATGTACAACCTTGGCGCAAATACTTTAATGCCTTAAGTTGGGATACTAGAGGCAATACCGTACCAGATTTCTCACCTTGAACAATCATCGCCTCATCATTCGGAAGAGGTATCCTAACAGTCTTATCCTTACAGACAAATTCAGCTTTATACTTAGATAGCCAGTCCATACCGACTATAACATCGAAACTTCCCAATTCCACTGGAAGTAAATCAATAAGGAATGGGTGGTCGTTTAGGATGAGGGAACAGTTTTGGACTATTCGGTTAACGAGTATAGACTTACCGTTAGCGAGTTCTATAGTATATGGTTTTGTTAGTTCACTAACCGGCATATTTTCTAAGGTAAGAAGTTAATAGATACGAAACTTCTATCGGCGCCCGTATCAAACAAAACTGAAGCATACTGACCCGAAACTAAGAATGTACCTGTCACCACATTCGGATCATGACGCGCTTCACCCAGTCCTAATACAAACACGCGTCCCCTAGCTGCGTTTGAGGTTGATGCTTGTGCTTGGTTTTGCCTTCTCGCTACACCCTGGTTCAGATTGGGGCAGTATCTCCGAAAATGTTCCGTACTGCCACATTCATAGCAGGCACGGAGGTTCGTGGTAGGTGGGGTTTGTTGGTTGAGTTGTGGACGGGTTGGTTGAGGTCGAGGTAGTTGAGTTGATTGCGGTGGACGGTTAACAGTGTTGGTGGGGGTTCTACAGTTGGGGGCATAGTGTCCCGTTCTTCCACATTTCTGACAAATGATCGGTTTGCAATCACCCACATGATGAAATTTACATCTTCTGCACTTCGGTAACGTCCCTTTATAGGTCTCTTGTTTTACATTAGAACTGGTCATGACATAATTTCGGGTATTCGGACGGGCCCGTTTGTTTTGAGGGTTTCCTTGCATTCTTGTCCCATAATCAGTTCGTTTTAAACTTGTTGTTTCACCTGGCATCCTTATCACTCCACTTCTCATCAGATCAAAAGTAACGACACCCGTTTGAGATACGGCACTTTCTAATGTCGGGTGGGCTACTGAATTCACTATACTTCTCACAGCAGGGGTCAGTCCCCAGATATAACGTTCAATTCGCTTCGCTTCCGGTGTAACTAACCACGGAACTAAGCGGGACAGTTCGTTAAAATGATTCGTGTATCCCACATGGTCCGCTCCTTTCATTTCCAGATTCCATAACTCATGTTCTAACATCTGAATCTCACTTTTAGGACAAAAATGCTCTAGCATGAGGGTTTTTAATTCCGTCCATAACATACGATTAATAGCATCTTGTCCCCTTATTTGGACTACCGTATTCCACCACATCAGCGCTTGGTCTAGAAACATACTGGTAGAAAATTTGACCACGCGGTTCGGTGGACACTCACTGATATTAATTACTGATTCGGTCTTTTCTATCCATTTGACCAGCCCACTAGGTCCTTCAATACCCTTAAACTCAATCGGTTTACATGATGTAAATTGTTTATATGAGTACTCCTGACGTGGGGGTTCTCGGTTATTATTATTGTTATTATCGGTATTGTCCGAGTATTATCATTATTAGTTGTGTTAACAACCGGTACAGGGTTTGGGTTCGGGATATTATCAGGGTGCACAATAGGTTCTGGGTTCCCAGTGACATTCATAGTTGGGCGAGTGTTATTATTATTTATGACATTATCAGTATTCACCGGGGTAGTAACACCCGGGGCTACATTAGTGTCCGGCGGAGGTGTATTAACAGTGGTCGTGGTGGTGCTCGTAGGTTGATTAACAGTATTGTTAGCACGTATGCCTGCAGTGACTTGTGCTACAATTGTTGGTATCACTGCTTGTAGTTGACGCGCAATCATTGCGGCTACTTCCGCCTCAGACAAAGGGTATATAATAATCAATATCGTTTCACTATGACCAACACAACTTTACGATATTACAATTTCACAACACACAACTATGCCAAAGAAAACACATTTGTATTAATTATAATCATTACTGTACATATGCATCCAAAATTAGCGCATAGGCTTAACCTGGTATAGGCCAGCGCTTGTATTTGCGTATCAAAATTTGTCACTAAGTGACATGTAGACTTAACCCGATAAGGGCCAGTGCTTGAAATAGTACTAAACCACAAACAACTCCCAAGTCAGCCCAACACGCTGTAACAAAATGCTGCTTGGGATATCAAAAGACTATATACATAAGGCTGTACTACTATATCCTATCCATTCTTTGTAAAACCAAACAACAGCAGCCACTAGGGCCGCATTAACCGCTAAGCATACTCCTAGTAGTATCATTGCCCGATCCTGACGCCCGTGGCTGTGAGCACTGGATCTTTGCACAATTCTGATTTCTTGCTGCATGTACCACATGTGATCTTGCATATCATGTCTATGCTGGTTTAGGTTATTTATCAAATGTGATTGTTCTAAAAGCTGATCAGTCGCTAAACCCAACCATGCTGAATCAGAATGACGAGGTGGCTCGGAGAAGACAAATATCACAAAGTCTACCCGGAAGACCTGTTTTTACACTTAGCATAGTTTTGAATATGTAATTTAATTATGTACCAATCATTAGGGTTTCTAGAAGAAATGACAGCTGTCAGGAGGTGGCAGGCCTATAAATAGAATATTTTAGGGCACGCCTCCTACGGACGATTTGCCACTTTACACTTTTCAGACCTAATCGAATATTCCTGATTGAGTGTGACGGCTGTCCTAGGTTATTACAGAAAATACATTCCTTACAAGAAACCCTAATAGATTAACATTTGTATGAATCATTTATATAAATGGAAATCTTTTGAGTGCTTGTTTGTGTCTGTTACATTTATTAACCTCTTTAGCAACAAATTTGTTTATTTCTGATTCCGCCGTTAACGAACAAATATCTTACCCAAACTAGCAACCCGTCATTAACTCTCTGTCGACACATTGATTGTGTGAGTTATGACTTGATTGTGAGTGTGAGCGATCCAAATCCGGGACTGACAAGTGGTATCAGAGCTGGTTACTGCTATTCGGGTAAAGAAATTGTTGCTGATTGAAGATCTGAAGAAGAAATGAGAGAACCGAGCTGTCACACCCCGACTAGGTAGTTGCGGAAGCGTAATACGGGAATGTAATAGATTACATTGGTATCAACAACATTGTTTATAAAGAAATTCACAAACTAATTTACATCATATTACATGGGTTGGTACTATGTTTACAAACTAGATGAGAATCACATAACCGGTTTACGAGCTTCTTATTCAATATTATATATCTGCGTCTATTCACAGCTATTCAACTTCATTCCTAACACCAAGAACGTAAGCTATCATTCCACATTTTCTTTACCTGAAAAGCATGTTAAAACGGGTCAACTACGTCTAGTTGGTGAGTTTCAAGTTTCACGAGTATCAACGAAATCAGTATACGAGTTCGTAAAGTTTACAGTGTGTATGTATACATGTATGTGTATGATGTATTATACTAAGCCACAAGTGAAACCGAAACGAGCTAAAACACATGGCCACCCCTGCCCATGCACTCCCGTTGGCATTTAACAGCCACTTTGCCCCAAGTATGTACTATGTCTAACACCACATAGCCGTATGTAATAAGTTTAAATGACAAAGTGCAACTGGGTTACATGTTCCGGCATACCCCACCGGCTCTGTCAGTTGGGTTTGTCAAACCGATTGTACTATCCACACGTCACCGGCACGAAGTTAATCACTTGTGTTTGTGGGGACTTGTCAAGTGTTAGTACTTAGATAATCCACATCATCACACGTTTTCAAGTATATAAGTATATGTAAACACGCTTTTCACCCCAAAAGTTCGTAAAACAGTTTAGAAAGTGGGGGTCATGAAACTCACCTTATCGTAGTTCGCACGGAAATTATGTATCAATAAGTCAGGTGCCTCGCTTATAGCCTGATTCCTATAAACGGTATCGTATCGTTAATACTAGTACAGTGTTCAAGCTAAGTCGGGCTGTATAGATAATCTGGGTATAGCTGTTAGGCCCAGAGCATGACCATAGTCTTAGATTGTGACGTTGTATACTATGAAATGTTAAAAACTGGATTTGGCTCAGTTTCACCGTTTCCCGAGCCTTGCCAAGTTGGTTGTTTATGCGTTTCGGGATTAGGTAAGATCACATAAACTTAAGTAACTATATTGACTGATAAAATGATTTGATTTATTAAAGAATTTTAAGGTTTCGGTATCTGGTTTGATCGCAGGGTTCGTTTTCGTTTTCACACGGGTTTGATTATACAAAACATGTACAATCCACCCGAATTGTCCGGAATTCTCGTATAAAGTTCGTTTTTATCAATATCATTCAAAAATATGATATTTGACCACTTTTGACATTTTAACACACCAGTCAGTCCGTTAAACACAAAACTGCCGGTTTCGTTAAAACAATTATAATTTAAATCTTTGATTAATCATAACTAAATATGTACTTATATATAAATTATGTAAATTTTTTTAAAAATACATTAAGACATGGAGAATTTTATAAAAATATTTTAAGAAATTTTATGATTAATTATTTACTTATAAAAATTCATTTAATAGGTTATAATCGTGTAATAAATGGCCTGTTTATATCAAACGACCTCCGAAAAATCCGATAATTTTTACAAATGGCCTCAATGGTATTACATAGCCCCTGCAAAATCTTCAGAACCTAACTCTTTTGACAAAATGCCTTTTTGTGCGTTTTTCGGCTATTAAAATTCTGTTAAATCATAATTGCACAAACCATACTTAGGCATTTCCAATGATCCCCAAACTTTACCAGTGATCTTACCATCACATATTAGTCTCCAAAACCAGATTTCAGAATTTTTCAATATGTTTAGCTATTTTTCCCAAATAAACGCTCATAAACAGAAATAAATTCACAAAATATTCTCCGTTTATCGAAATGTTACCAAATTTGAACAGGGACTCATTTATATGATCCCTAATGTCCCAGATAATTTTCACAAGCTAACAACAAGCACGTCATAACCTAATACTAAACTGCCCTCAAACGAGTGTTACGGGTTTACCTTGTCGGTTTTCGATGAGTTTTGCTAGCTTAAACGACTCTCCGGGTCTCGGGTTGCAAACTCAGTATATCTACATATCATATAACATCAAACCAAGCATAAATCATCCATGTGACAGCCTTGATAATTAGGGTTTCGGTTTTGGGTTCAAACCTAACTTTCTAACCGTAAAAACGTTGTATTCATGTTCTAATCCGCGTTTTTGACCAAAAAAGTATATGTTCCTGGTTTGTAAACATGTTTAACATCAAAACATGGTTTTACTTGATTTTTATGGTTTTTGGATGGTTAAACATGTTTAAAACTAATCAAGGATTATTTTTTCATGGTTAAACTATGTTAATCATGGTTAAAAATCAAGGAAAAATCACTAATTACCTTAGGGTTTTGATGAAACATGATGAAGAAGAGAGTGTCTGCTGATTTCTGGAAATTTTCCTTTATAAATATCTTCTTAATATTTATTTATATAAAAGATACTAGAAGGGGGTGGGCTGTCCCCCTTGGCGGCCGCAAGGTTATAAGGGCCCATTGGGCCTCCTTTTGGCCCAATGGTGCCTCGGTTTTCATGCCACGCGTAAAAGTCGGTCCAAAATTTAGTTCTTGTTCGGTTTTTTCGCAAGAAAACTAGTTCGAGTGCGAAAACCAACGCGAAAACGAGTGTTTTTCAGCCTAGTTTTGTAAAATAAGAAAAACGTACTGACTCGTTGTAAAATTCCAAAATATTTTCACGGATTGCTTAGAACATGTCATATAAGTGTTTTATAAATCTTTTTCGGCTTAACGGATGCTACAATGCTCGTTTTGATATTAACGATTGCGTTTAAGCTTATAGCGTGTCGATAAACGAAACCTTTTTCGTTTAAAAAGTTTTAAACGTACTGGGGCCTAAATATCGATATGTTAGCCTCTATAACATATATATAACTCGTATATGACCCCTCAGTATGTATACGGGTCATAATTAGTATTGGTCGGTTACTCGTTTAAGCACTACGAATTAACCGATTTATCGTTTACTTGCTACGTAGTGAATATAGTATACCTCGTTTTGTCTCGAATGTCACACGAGCCCCGATGTGGAAGCGTGAATAATCGATATTATTAACGGTGGAGCTCGGATCTAGGGATAGGATCGAATCGTATTAGCTATTCACTCTTGAAAGATGTTTGGACGGATGAGGTGTATTGGGAGAGAGCCTGATTTGATTAACAATCAATAATAGGATGATCAATTGTAATCAAAACACAAAAGATAGAAATGGTAATATGATATTATAATCCGAATGATTGTCATGAATAACACTCATACATATATTCATACATATAATCGATTAAGAAATATCAGCCGCCACCAATAGAGCTCATCCTGGAGGCGGAGTCTCTCTCAAAGGGATAAAACCCTAAATCTCACACATACACAATACACTCACTTATACTAGACAAATGAATAAAAACATCTATTTATACTAGTCTAGCATGACTTGGTCTTCAAGCCATCCACCCTTGGTTGAGACCAAACAATATATTTTTCACCCACAAATTAATTCGATGCGTCGGTCTAAAATATAAGTTCCAACAATCTCCCCCTTAGACCGATGCCATCGAATTTCTTCCATGATCACCTCATAACTCGTTGTCTTTCGTTGAAATTCTCCCCCTCACGTTAAGCTTCTCCCATTGTTAATTTCGAATTATCACTCTTATACCACTTTTGGATATAGTTGTATGGGCATATGAACGAGGCTTTGAACTTTAAAGATCAACTTCAAGTAACAAGGTTACCACAAAAAGAAATAAACTCAATGTGATCATCCAATAATCTTCAATTCTTCAAATTTGTGTCTTCCCTTGTAAATCATCTTCAAACCATTCCTTGAATCAAGATAGCATTCAAGTCAACCATAACCCGTTCTTGACTGTTCAAGTGACTATTTCATAGGAGGTTAAACTCTACTAATCATCCTTTCAACATTGTTACTTGTGATGACTCTATCTTCTCATCCGTACTAGGAAATCTGAAAACTTTCAAACGATGAAACATCTTTGAAAAACCTTGGATTATTGATCTTGATCAACTTTTCATTAACTTGAGTCTTTTACTTGATTTGAAGAATGCCATTTGCAATGAAATTCAAAGATTTTTACTCCCCCAATTTCGTTGCAATTGTCTTTAATAAATGTGTCTTCAAATCAAGTGTGGGTGAAGCAATCTTGACCATCCTTATCAAGATTGTAAAAATTTGAAAATAAACATATTCATATGTTGGTTGACACTAAAAGTGATTAAATCCTTAAGCTTGGTCAACACTTGTTCTTGTAAAGCTTTTGATGAAGTCGTGAAATTGGATGAGGTTTGAATTCCATAAGCTTATTGATGATTGGAGAAAATTACCAAAATACCCCTGAGTATATGTCTTCCATAGAGAACAGCTTGGTCAAGCGGTCAATGGCACCAAAAATCTCAAAAGTTTCTTCAAAACCTTGAAATGTTTCACAAACTCTGTTTTCTAGCACAAAGTGTGCTTGGAAGCACTTTCCTAGCACAAAGTGTGCCCGGAAAGCAAAACACTTGTGATTTTTTTCATTTTTTGAGTAGCACAAAGTGTGCTCGGAAGCACTTTCCTTGCACAAAGTGTGCCCAGAAAGCAAAAACACTTGTGATTTTTTTTTTATTTTTTCACTAGCACAAAGTGTGCTCGGAAGCACTTTCCTAGCACAAAGTGTACCCGAAAAGCAAAACACTTGTGATTTTTTTCATTTTTTCACTAGCACAAAGTGTGCCTGGAAGCACTCCACTAGAACAAAGTGTGCTTGGGACTTAAAGATAGTTTTCTTGAGAAGACCAAAGATATGCAAGGGGTTACTCGACACTGGACTTGATATGCCCTAGATAAGATGTGCCCGAGATAAAGTGTGCCCGAACCAAAATTTGTGCTTGGGCAAAACACAAACTGTGCCCGAAGCAACACTTAACCATTATCATTACTCGAGAACAATCTTATATGTTCATTGTATGCCCGGTACATCAAAAATTCATTTCTGCATCATCAATCACTGATTTGCCCTTGCAGAACCTGCTTGAATATTCACTTTGCATTTGCTACAACAAACAATGATAATATTGCCTTTAGTACCTGTTCATTCTTGACTTGTACCTTCTTCATACCAATTTGTACCAACGGCAACGTTTTCCAACATACCATATCCTGTTTGTGCAGCACACTTATCAAAATCAATATCGAGCAAACAAAACCCTAATTCTTTCAGATCGAAAAAGTAATTCCGAAATCTGAAAAGAATCGATGAGCAATATCCAGGTCATCTTGAACTAAATAAAAGAAATCTATCTTCAATCTTATCCACAGCCTTTTCAGATATGGAAATCATCAAATGAAAAAAGTTGCCCCAAAACGAGCCAAATAACACTGTTACATCAGATCTGGACCATTCCGACCAAATAAACATGCAATTGATGTTGGATCTCCAAACAAGTCATCAACCCAAACATTAATCCATAAAATTTTCTCCGAATCATCAAATAATTTCAAAACCCCTAAAAATAATTTCAACGAACATCATCTTTTAACGTCCATGGTGGATTCAAGAGAGAAATGAATAAGTTCAGCCGTCAGTCTGAACGATTCGGTAACCCCGCTCTGATACCAATTGGGAGAACCGAGCCCCGATGCGGAAGCGTGAATAATCGGTATTATTAACGATGGAGCTCTGATCTAGGGTTAGGATCGAATCGTATTCGCTATTCACTCTTGAAAGATGTTTGGACGAATGAGGTGTATTGGGAGAAAGCCTGATTTGATTAACAATCAATAATAGGATGAACAATTGTAATCAAAACACAAAACATAGAAATGGTAGTATGATATTATAATCCGAATGATTGTCATGAAAAACACTCATACATACATACATATAATCGATTAAGAAATATCAGCCGCCACCAGGAGAGCTCATCCTGGAGGCAGAGTCTCTCTCAAAGGGATAAAACCCTAAATCTCAACATACACAATACACTCTCTCATACTAGACAAAAGAATAAAAACATCTATTTATACTAGTCTAGCATGACTTGGTCTTCAAGCCATCCACCCTTGGTTGAGACCAAATAATATATTTTTTACCCACAAATTAATTTGATGCATCGGTCTAAAACATAAGTTCCAACAAGAAAGATGACCTAAGCAGAACACTGTTTCATTGAAGAATGACGTCAGCTGCTCTGTTCTTCATTTTCTTCTAGATCTACAACTTACCGGTGTTTTATTTTCCTTATTCTGATTAAAGTTTGCCTGATTAATCTTGCTCCAATCGAACCAGATACATCAGATTTTATTATCTTTCAAAATCTGATTTTTACTCTATTTTTTCACTGATTTACTGATTTTGCTTTTCAAAGTACCAAAATGTCTGGTTTAGAAGAGCAAGAAGTTTCCACTAATAAGATTCCTAGACTGTATGGACAGGAAACTTCACCAAATGGAAAGTATTATTTGAAGCGGCTGTGTGCTACAACGATGTAGACATGTGGAACTCTATCAAAAATGGTCCACAAGCAGCTGATGGTGCAAGTGCTACTGCTGATGTGCGATATAGGATGAGGAAAGTGGACGACAGGGCCTTAGCCATGATTAAGCTAGGGCTGTCTTGGGAAATACTTACCAATGTTGCTCATCACACTACAGCCAAGGCTATGTATGATGCAATTCTTGAGATGTTCGAGGGGAACAATGAGCTAAAGAACATAAAGAAACAAAGGCTCAAGCAACAGCTTGAGAGATTCAAATACAAGGATGGAGAAAGATTGAAGACAATCCTTGACAGATTTTTGGCTATAGTGAATGACCTAAGAACTGTTGGAATACCGTATGCCCGAGACACATAATTAGGTTAATGTGGCTAGCCGTGTTTGATCCAAGTCGGGTCATACCCAATAACGAGTTAGACACACACCAATTATGTATTTGTTGAGATATAATCTATAAAACAAATACAGAACACGACACATTCAGAAATCGGGTTTCTGAATAATTACTTGAAAGTGTTAAATAAATTAATTGGTTAATTTATTTATTCAAATAATTATTATTGGAATGATTATTTAGACATGTGTTCTTTTATAAAATGGTTTATAAAAGATGGGGTGTTTATATATTTTATAAAGTATAAAATATATCATTTAAACATGAGTCACACACACACTCCATACACTTGGTCAAAGTTGGTAAAGTTTTGTTGGAGATTGAGTAAAGTTTACTTGACCAAAAATGAACCTAACCATAGATTTGATTGAGATATGATCTCATATATATAAGAATGGTTCAACACACTTTCAAATATATACCACTCTCTTTCCTTCTTGTTTTTGGTTCGGCCGAAGTCAAGAAAAGAAAAGGTTCGGGTCTCGGTTTCTCGTGTTCAAGCTCCCTAACATAGCTTGGTGTGTATTGGAGGCTCGGGGTACGAACCATTTGAGGTTTTCTCCTTGAAAGCTAGCCAAGAAACATCATCATCTTCTTCAACTTCAACTACACTCTTAAAGGGTTAAGAATGTAAGTGTTTATAGCTTTGATAGTTTAGTTTTTCCGTATTATTTGATCCATGCCTCGGGTTTCTAATATATAGATTATTGGTAATCTTATGACATGAATAAACTAGGTTGTTCATGAACACATATCATATAAACTTGTAATATATATATATATATACATATGGATACATATGTTTAAGTTTGTGATTTTCACGCTTCCGCCTTAATTAATGACTAGTTAAATGGTTAACTAAGTTTAAAATATCCATAGAAACCCAACAAATGGCATCAAGAGCCGGGATACGGGAAACTAAGCTTCGGGTTTTCGGTTTTATATTTTCCCTTTGAAAGATTTTATACAAAAAATTAACATGCATGATTTTTTTGTATTTAATCTTGTTATATTTTTGGCTTTGTTCAAAAAAAAAATAAATAAATAAAACCGAGCAAATGGGCCGAAGCCCAATTCGGGAGTTATTGGGCCGAAGCCCACCTCATTTGGTTAATGGGTTAAACGGTAAAGGGGAAGAAAGTTAAGTGGGCCGAAGCCCATGAGACTTTCTTATGGGCCGAAGCCCAAGAACAAGTTATTGGGTTAAGCCCAAATGGGTTGGGCTAGGCCTGATAAGGTCAAAGGGTTTTGGAACGGGATCCTAAAACATAACGGGTTATGTTTGTTATTTATTAAAACTAGACCGAGCCGTAGACCAAAATGGATGTTTGTTTGTGGTTGATGATTGTAATTGTAATTAATTATTCAAGTTTTGGTTTGTAATAATTAATTAGGGGCAGTTTTGTAATTTTGTAATTATTTATTCATATGGGTATGTAATAAATAGATTATTTGTAATATCTTTATTTTATAGAATAAAAAATGTATTAGGATATTTGGTTTTGTAAAATTAAAGAAGATTGCAAAATTGGAAGTTTGGGCCTTATTGGGCCGGGTATGGTGATAATGGGCCTCACAAGCCCATTAAGGGGATTCAAGCCCAAAAGGACCTAAGCCCACTAATTGAGCCCAAATGGAAGCTTATGGAAGCTAAGGCCCAAGTTCAAGCCCAATGGATTACAACCGGGTTGAAGAAGATGCTTGACGCATTTCGATGCGGGATCAAGTGGGAGCTACAACATCCATGTGTCGTGTGTCCCTTAGGATCGGACCTAAGACACACACTTGTTTCGGCTAACAAGTGTGGTCTAACTTAGTGGCTCGTGTCTAGTATAATTGTGTATGCTTGTTAATTGATTGTTTGATTATGTGGTTGTTAGATATTAGGATATCAACTTCGTCACATAGAATTAATTAACAAAGCATAAAACGGGTTCTAACAATTATCGGTAATCACGTGACACGTAGTTTAATAAAATGGATTTATTAACTAGCTGTCTCACGCCCATAATAAAATGGTTTTATTATAAATTAGAATTTTGAAAATGGTTTCAAAATAATCATGTTACTAAATGCATGTTAGAACATGATTTAAAGTTTTACAACTAGAATTATTAAAACTAAAAATCCCTTTTAAAATTAAGGATAACAAGTTAAACACCATCCTTTTGTATAACGCTTAACATATTAGTAAGCTCTTAGTGGGAAAAAGGTCACCTAACCGCGTAGAGTAAATTAATATGTTGAGGTAATATTGGCATATAAATGGGAAAAAGGTCACCTAACCATTTGTATGTTGATATTACAAGTTGATACAAGTAGGACGACTTAAATTAGAACCATGTGAAGAGGGTCACCCAAGCATGGGGTATAATAGGTGTTGATGGGATAAACATGCCGACACGAAATATGATTTCGAACCGGTCCCATAAACTCTAGAAGTTGCAAAAGGGTTTGCAATTGTTATGAATAACTACCTTGATAAACCGACAATGGGAAAAAGGTCACCTAACCGGAGTCGGGTTTATCGTTGGATTCTAGATTTTAATTATTAATTATATTTGGTATATATAAAAGGGTATTAATAATTAAAATAAGTAAAACACTAAAATGAACTTAATTAAAATTCTGCAGATGGCCGCACACGTCGACGACAACATAATCCCTAACGTCCAAAATGTATCTCTCCGATCTATTCTCGCTAAAGACCGTCTTAGCCACAATAACTTTTCGGATTGGTTCCGAAATTTAAGGATTGTTCTAAAACAAGAAAAATTATATCATGTTTTGGAAACACCTATCCCCAACGAACCGGAAGAGGGAAGTGAGGTCGAATACATGTGTCACACCCCGACTAGGTAGTTGCGGAAGCGTAATACGGGAATGTAACAGATAACACTGGTATCAACAACATTGTTTATAAAGAAATTCATAAACTAATTTACATTATATTACATTGGTAGGTACTATGTTTACAAACTAGGTGAAAAACACATAACCGGTTTACGAGCTTCTTATACAGTATTATATCAGCGTCTATTCACAGCTATTCAACTTTCTTCCTAACACCAAGCATGTAAGCAAATCATTCCACTTTTGCTTTACCTGAAAAGCATGTTAAAACGGGTCAACTACGTCTAGTTGGTGAGTTTCAAGTTTCACGAGTATCAATGAAATCAGTACACGAGTTCGTAAAGTTTACAGTGTGTATGTATATATGTCTGTGTATGATGTATTATACTAAGCCACAAGTGAAACCGAAACGAGCTACACTGCATGGCCTCTCCTGCCCATGCACTCCTGTTGGCATTTAACAGCCAATTTGCCCCATGTATGTACTATGTCTAACACCACATAGCAGTATGTAAATATAATGACAATGTGCAACTGGTTTTACATATGTTCCGGCTTACCCCACCGGCTCTGTCACAGTTGGGTTTGTCAAACCGATAGTACTATCCACACGCCACCGGCACGAAGTTAATCACTTGTGTTTGTGGGGACTTGTCAAGTGTTAGTACTTAGATGATCCACATCATCACACGTTTTCAAGTATATCAGTATATGTAAACATGCTTTTCACCCCAAAAGTTCGTAAAACAGTTTAGAAAGTGGGGGTCGTGAAACTCACCTTAGCGTAGTTCGCACAGAAATCACGTATCAAATAGTCAGATGTCTCGTTTATAGCCTGATTCCTATAAACGGTATCGTATTGTTATTACTAGTACAGTGTTTAAGCTAAGTCGGGCTGTATAGATAATCTGGGTATAGCTGTTAGGCCCAGAACATGACCATAGTCTTAGATTGTGACGTTGTGTACTATGAAATGTTTAAAACTGGATTTGGCTCAGTTTCACCGTTTTCCGAGCCTAGCTCAGTTGATCGTTTATACGTTTCGGGATTAGGTAAGATCACATAAAACTTAAGTAAATATATTGATTGATAAAATGATTTGATTTATGAAAGAATTTTAAAGTTTCGGTGTCTGGTTTGATTGCAGGGTTCGTTTCCGTTTTTACACGGTTTTGATTATACAAAACGCGCACAATTCACCCGAATTGTCCGGAATTCTCGTAAAAAGTTCGTTTTTATTAATATCATTCAAAAATATGATATTTGGCCACTTTTGAGATTTTGACTTACCAGTCAGTCCGTTAAACACAAAACTGCCGGTTTCGTTAAAACAATTATAATTTAAATCTTTGATTAATCATAACTAAATATGTACTTATATATAAATTATGTAAATTTTTGTAAAAATACATTAAGACATGGAGAATTTTATAAAAATATTTCCAGAAATTTTATGATTAATTATTTATTTATAAAAATTCATTTAATAGGTTACAATCGTGTAATAAATGGCCCGTTTATATCAAACGACCTCTGAAAAATCTGATAATTTTTACCAATGACCTCAATGTTATTACATAGCCCCTGCAAAATTTCCAGAACCTAACTCTTTTGAAAAAATGTCTTTTTGTGCGTTTTTCGGCTGTTAAAATTCGGTTACGCCATGATTACACAAACCATACTTACACATTTCCAATGATTCCCAAACTTTACCAGTGATCTTACCATCACATATTAAACTCCAAAACCAAGTTTCATAATTTTGCAATATGTTTAGCTATTTTTCCCAAATAAACGCTCATAAACGGGAATAAATTCACCAAATATTCTCCGTTTATCGAAAAATTACCAAATTTGAACAGGGACTCATTTATATGATCCCTAATGTCCCTGAAAATATTCACAAGCTAACAACAAGCACGTCACAACCTAATACTAAACAGCCCCTAAACTAGTATTACGGGTTTACCTTGTCGGTTTTCGATGAATTTTGCTAGCTTAAACGACTTTCCGGGTCTCGGGTTGCAAACTCAGTATATCTACATATCATGTAACATCAAACCAAGCATAAATCATCCATGTAACAGCCTTGATAATTAGGGTTTCGGTTTTGGGTTCAAACCGAACTTTCTAACCGTAAAAACGTTGTATTCATGTTCTAATCCGCGTTTTTGACCAAAAAAGTATATGTTCCAGGTTTGTAAACATGTTTAACATCAACACATAATTTTACTTGATTTTTAGGGTTTTTGGATGGTTAAACATGTTTAAAACTAATTAAAACATGTTTATATATTAATCATATACTTCAAACTTTGTTAAAACTTTATGGAATTTGATCTCACCTTAGGGTTTGAAAGGAATTTGAGAGCACAGGGGTTTAGAGCTGCTGGACTTGAAATTTTGTTGTATGTTAAAATGAATAACAAAGCTTGTTGAATAAGCTTTATAAAAGAAAACATGTGGGGGGTTTAAGGGCTGCCGATCGGAATATTTTATGGGGCCTTAATGGGCTGTTTTGGCCCATTACACTATACATACAAGCCCAAACATGAAAAGCCCACTTCAAATTTAGTTCGGGTCCGGTTTTTCGCAAGAAAATTAATTCGGGTGTGAGAAATAGCGCAAAAACGTGTGTTTTTCAGCTTATTTTTGTAAAATAAGAAAAACGTACTGACTCGTTGTAAAATTCCAAAATATTTTCACGGATGGCTTAGAACATGTCATATAAGTGTTTTATAATTCTTTTTTCGGCTTAACGGATGCTACAATGCTTGTTTTGATATTAACGATTGCGTTTAAGCTTATAGCGTATCGATAAACGAAACCTTTTTCGTTTAAAGAGTTTTAAACGTACCGAGGCCTAAATATCAATATGTTAGCCTCTATAACATATATATAACTCGTATATGACCCCTCAGTATGTATACGGGTCATAGTTAGTATCAGTCGGTTACTCGTTTAAGCACTACGAATTAACCGATTTATCGTTTACTTGTTACATAATGAATATAGTGTACTTCGTTTTGTCATGAATGTCACAACATGAATTGGGTCCAACACACGGAAGATTCCATTCAAGTGTCATGCCTCATATTGGCGACTATGGTTCCCGAAATCCAAAAGGATTTCGAAAACCATAATGCGTACGACATGATTACTCAATTTAAGGAAATGTTCCTTAAGCAATCGAGGGTTGAAAGGTTCGAAACGGTTCGAGCCTTGCATGCATGTAGAATGGATGATAATCAACCAGTTTCAACTTATGTACTTAAGATGAAAAGTTACATTGATCGCCTCGCCAAGCTCAATTGTCCCATCTCAAAAAAGTTAGCAACGGATTTGATCCTTAACTCTTTGTCGAAAAGGTTCGACACTTTCGTGTTAAATTATAACATGAACGGGTGGGACAAAAACATTGGAGAACTTCACTCAATGCTTAAAACAGCCGAGGCGAGCATGGGTAAAAGGGTTTTACCCGTGTTTGCGATCAATGAAGGTGGATCCAAGAATCGATCTCAGCCCAATCCTAAGGCTAAGGTAGCAAAAAGAAAGGGTCCTCCTGTGCATCTTAAGGGTAAGGGCAAGGCACCGGTTATGGCAAAGAAACAAAAGGTTGTGGAACCGAGGGGTCATAAGGATGATCCTTGTTTTGGTTGTGGGGAGACCGGACATTGGAAACGCAATTGCCCGGTCTACCTAAAGGAGCTAAGAGACAAGAGGGATGCGGGGCATGCCTCGGGTAATGTCTTTATGATTAATATTGAGCTAAATCTTATTTCTTCTAACACATGGGTATTGGATACCGGATGTGGAACTCACATTTGCAATTGGTTGCAGGGGTTCAAAAGGAATGAAGACTTAAAGAAGGGCGAAGTGAGTCTTTTCATGGGCAACGGTGCAAGGGTGCACGTGGTCGCTAGAGGAGACTTCACTTTATCGCTTCCAAGTGGTTTGGAAGTTGTTTTGAGGAATGTTTTGTATGCTCCTAGTTTGACTAGGAACATTATTTCCGTGCACCTTCTTAGACAATGTAATTTTGACTTTAAATTTGTAAAATCAGAAATGCATGTATCATCTAATGGTATCTTTTATTTTAAAGCTGTACCAAACAACGGTATTTATGAATTGGTTCATGATAATACCTCAAATAGCTCATTATATCAAACTTCCACCAAAAGACTCAAAAAGGATTTGAGTGATTCCTACATTTGGCATTGTCGCCTTGGACACATAAACAAGAATCGTGTAAATACTCTCCAAAAGAATGGTCTTTTGAAAACAAACGAGTTAGGTTCGTTTGATGAGTGTGAATCTTGTATTCAAGGCAAGATGACCAAAGAGCCTTTCAAAGGTACAAATGAAAGGGCTAAGGACTTGTTAGGTATCATACATACGGATGTATGCGGACCTCTCAAGCCCACTAGTAGGAATAGTGAAAGGTACTTCATCACCTTTACTGACGATTTTAGTCGATATGGGTATGTGTATCTAATGAAACACAAACATGAAGCCTTTGAAATGTTCAAGGAATTTCAAAATGAAGTACAAAATCAGCTCGACCGAACAATCAAGGTACTCCGCTCCGATAGAGGAGGCGAATACCTAAGTGATGCTTTTCAAAGTCATTTTAGAGATTGTGGAATTGTTTCACAGCTCACTCCTCCTGGTACTCCTCAACATAACGGAGTATCCGAGAGGAGGAATCGAACACTGTTGGACATGGTTCGATCAATGATGGCACGAAGCTCACTACCACCATCATTTTGGGGATATGCACTACTTACAGCAGCTCGTATTTTGAATATGGCCCCGACCAAAAAGGTGGATCGAACACCCTATGAAGTGTGGCATGGAAAGGTTCCATCCCTTTCATATTTAAGGGTATGGGGATGCAAAGTTTATGTTAAACGTGACACCCCAAATAAGCTTGAGGCTCGATCCATCAAGTGTATCTTCATAGGATACCCAAAGGATGATATAGGATATATATTCTATGATCCTAGTGAACAAAGAGTGTTTGTTTCACGCAAAGGATACTTCTTAGAAACTAAGTTCCTTATGGAAGGACCTAGTGAAAAGAGAGTGGAACTTGAAGAGGTTCAAGAATCACTGGATGATACACAGTTGGTCGATACTAGCTTTCAACACGAGGATGTTGAAGGTGATCAAATGGTTGATCATACACACGTTGCTCGCAGATCTAGTAGGGTTAGTCAACCTCCCGAGAGATATGGATTTCTCGTGGATGATTGCTACTTGGTCGATTCGGATGAACCGATCTCCTACAAAGATGCTATGTCACAACCTGATTGTGAAAAATGGCTTGAAGCCATGAGCGCCGAGATGCAATCCATGCACGATAACCAAGTTTGGGAATTGGTTGATCGTCCACTTAACTCCAAACTGGTTGGATGTAAGTGGGTCTTCAAGAAGAAGACCGATATGCATGGAAATCTAGATACTTACAAAGCACGACTTGTAGCAAAAGGTTTCACACAAACTCAAGGGATTGATTATGATAAAACCTTCTCGCCGGTCGCGATGCTTAAGTCGATCAGGATATTATTTGCCATTGCAGCTCATTTTGATTATGAAATATGGCAGATGGATGTCAAGACCGCTTTTCTTAATGGATATCTTGAGGAAGATGTCCATATGGTTCAGCCTGAAGGTTTTGTCGATCCATCTAATCCTGACAAAGTATGTAAGTTAAGGAAATCAATCTACGGGTTGAAACAAGCATCACGGATGTGGAATCATCGTTTTAATGAAGAAATCAAAGCGTTTGGTTTCGTCCAAAACGGTGATGAGGCGTGTGTGTATAAATGGGCTAGTGGGAGTATAGTCATGTTCCTTATTTTGTATGTCGATGATATACTTTTATTTGGAAATGATATACCAAGTATGGAAAACGTTAAAGCGTGGTTAAGTAGTCGTTTCTCAATTAAGGATCTTGGAGAAGCGACATATATCTTGGGAATAAAAGTCTATAGGGATAGATAAAGGAAATTGATCGGACTCAATCAAAGTGCGTACATTGATAAAATCCTGAAAATGTTCAGGATGGAAAACTCTAAGAAAGGTTTGGTACCTATTCCTAGAGGAACCGTGTTAAGCTCATCCCAAAGTCCTAGCTCTAAGGAAGAGCAGGATAGGATGAAGCATGTTCCTTATGCTTCGGCAATAGGATCTATTATGTATGCAATGATGTGCACTAGACCGGACGTCTCGTATGCTTTAAGCATAACGAGTAGATACCAGCACAACCCAGGTGACAGTCATTGGATGGCTGTCAAGAATATATTAAAATACCTTAGAAGGACTAAGGATATGTTTTTAATATATGGGTCTGGTGAGGAGGAACTCGTCGTAAAGGGTTACGTGGATGCGAGTTTCCAAACTGACCGAGATGATTCTCGGTCACAGTCGGGATATGTCTTCATTTTGAATGGAGGCGCTGTCTCTTGGAAGAGTTCGAAGCAGGATGTTGTCGCGTTATCCACTACAGAATCTGAGTACATCGCCGCTTCAATGGCAGCCCAAGAGGCTGCATGGATGAAAAAGTTCATAATGGATCTAGGGATTATCTCTACCATTCAGGAGCCCCTAGAGATATTCTGTGACAATGAGGGTGCTATTGCACAGATCAAGGAGCCTCGTGCTCATCAGAAAACGAGGCACATTGAGCGCAGATTCAACTACATAAGGGATGAAGTTGAAAAGGGAAAGATATGTATTCATAAAGTTCATACCGATCAAAATATTGCGGACCCACTCACGAAGCTCCTCGATAGGCCAAAGCATGAGGGTCATGTTTGTGCATTAGGACTTCGGTATTCTAGTGAGTGGATTTAATCTGTGTTTAGTGTTTGTATAAGAACGAATGTAATGGGTATCTCATGAAAATTAATTATGTTTTAATTATTCAATGAGTTATGTTCTATATTTGCATGTTTAATCCATGAATGACTTGTGTTGTTCTAAACGTCCGTAGTCGATCATACTTGTGGGAACAAGTATGAAGGTAAGACTATTATGAACCCGGATTGGTTGATATTCATGTGATGAATATAGGGCATAGGTTTGCCACCAAAGTTCATAGATATTTGTGGGATACAAATATTGGACTGACCCGCTCTCAAGGATCACTGCATGGAGTTAGTGTAACTGATCATAAGTAATCCTTGAGTAAAGGCGAGTATCATTGTGTCCTTTGACCTGAGATGCATATTGGATCTGGTTTTTCATCAAGTCTGATAACTTGACTCTCTTCTTTGTTATTTCGGTAACACGATAACGTGTAAGAAAGAGCTCAGATATCATACGAGATGTCAACAAGGGTGTATGCAGTCAAGATGGGATTTGTTCCTCTTATGTGTTGAGAGTTTAGATGTCTAAGGCCTGTCAAGTTAAATCATTGAGAGAATGATCACTCTGTGTCTCTTCGATTTGACAGGACATCTAGTAACAAAGGGATGTAATGATAAGACTTACCTATATCATATCAAGTATGGACTTGAAGGGGATGATGTTATTGAATGGCACTTAGTCAAACACACTAGGGATGGTGACCTGTTGTTAGGCGGTATTCACCATTAGCATTAACTTCCCATGAGTCTCGTGCAAGTGGGAGATTGTTGGAATACCGTATGCCCGAGACACATAATTAGGTTAATGTGGCTAGCCGTGTTTGATCCAAGTCGGGTCATACCCAATAACGAGTTAGACACACACCAATTATGTATTTGTTGAGATATAATCTATAAAACAAATACAGAACACGACACATTCAGAAATCGGGTTTCTGAATAATTACTTGAAAGTGTTAAATAAATTAATTGGTTAATTTATTTATTCAAATAATTATTATTGGAATGATTATTTAGACATGTGTTCTTTTATAAAATGGTTTATAAAAGATGGGGTGTTTATATATTTTATAAAGTATAAAATATATCATTTAAACATGAGTCACACACACACTCCATACACTTGGTCAAAGTTGGTAAAGTTTTGTTGGAGATTGAGTAAAGTTTACTTGACCAAAAATGAACCTAACCATAGATTTGATTGAGATATGATCTCATATATATAAGAATGGTTCAACACACTTTCAAATATATACCACTCTCTTTCCTTCTTGTTTTTGGTTCGGCCGAAGTCAAGAAAAGAAAAGGTTCGGGTCTCGGTTTCTCGTGTTCAAGCTCCCTAACATAGCTTGGTGTGTATTGGAGGCTCGGGGTACGAACCATTTGAGGTTTTCTCCTTGAAAGCTAGCCAAGAAACATCATCATCTTCTTCAACTTCAACTACACTCTTAAAGGGTTAAGAATGTAAGTGTTTATAGCTTTGATAGTTTAGTTTTTCCGTATTATTTGATCCATGCCTCGGGTTTCTAATATATAGATTATTGGTAATCTTATGACATGAATAAACTAGGTTGTTCATGAACACATATCATATAAACTAGTAATATATATATTTATATATATATATATATACATATGGATACATATGTTTAAGTTTGTGATTTTCACGCTTCCGCCTTAATTAATGACTAGTTAAATGGTTAACTAAGTTTAAAATATCCATAGAAACCCAACAAGAACAACTAACTATGTGATGACCGATTTTGACTTGAACACCAAGTTGCTGAATTTGATGCCGAAGGAGTGGTACACTGTGTTGAGTCAAAGATTTGACCTGGAGTCAAAGATTTGACCTAAGAGAAGTATATGGAAGATTGGAATCTTCTCAACCTCCTTGGAAATTGCTAAGTATGGAACCAGGCACACCTGAGACATCCGAGCAGGGTTTTACTTAGCCGGGCACGATATTTTGTCCACCGGGCAAGGTTATCTTCTAGAATTCTTCTTAAGTGCATATCCGAGCAGGGTTCACCAATTAGTGTATATCCGAGCAAGGTTCACTAGTTAGTATGTACCCGGGCAGGGATCACTTTATCTAGCAAGTTTGTTCTTCATGGCCGAGTAAGGTTTACTTCAGAGTAAGCTCTTGGCTAACCAAGCTCATGAAGCCAAGTGATTGGAAGATCGGACAAGGTATTCATTAATAATACTAGTGGTCTGAGTAAGCTTGATGTGTAATGAAATATCTTAAGTAACATCAGGCAGGGTTCAACTCAAGCAAGGTACAATGCTACCGAGCACACTTTGCTAAAAAGCTATTTCCAAGTAAGGAGTTGAAGGGACCATTGAAGAACAAGGTTGCTCGTAAGATCTTGTCAGGCAAAGTCTGATATAATCAAGAGGATTGAAGTCTGCTAGGTGAGTATTTTCCTTTGTAAAATACTCCAAGTAAAGCCTACCCGGAAAACTGTTCCCGAGCATACTTCAAGGTTACCAAGTCTAATGGAAGGCAGAGCACACAGTCTACTCGAAAAAGTTAATACTGCTACAAGGCCTACCCGGAAGACTTGTTTTACACTTAGTATAGTTTTGAATATGTAATTTGAATATGTTTTAATCATTAGGGTTTCTAGAAGGAATGACAGCTGTCATGAGGTGGCATGCCAATAAATAGAATAATTTAGGGCACGCCTCCTATGGATTTTAGCCTTTCCACTTTTCAGATAAGAAAGAATATTTGTGAAAGTGACGGCTGTCCTAGAATCGTACGGATATATCTTTCCCATCAAGAAACCCTAAATCGATTATCGTTTGTATGATTTATATTACATAAATGGAAATCTTTTGATTGCATCTCGTGTGCTAGTTACCTTTGATTAATTGTTCAGAAACTGCATCGTTTGTTATTGATTCCTCCTTTAACAAATGGTTTTCTTTCCAAAAATAGCAACCCGTCATTAACTCTCTTGTCAACACATTAATTGGTGTGAGTTATGACTTGATTTGTTTACGATCTACCAACAACCGGGGACCTGACAAGTTGTAACACCCCGTAACCGCAGCGGAAACGTAAACGGGATGCAACAGACGCATCTGATATCAACAACATTGCTTATAAAGAAAACACCACTACATTAATTTACATCGCAATACATTGTTCCGAGTTTCGTTATCATCTAGGCGTTAACACATAAGTTTTACCGATAATACGTTAACATATTCAATACAAAATAAAGATCACTAAGCCTCCACAAAAGCACGCATCATCAAGCACGTATCAATTATTCCAGTTTGGGAGTACCTAGAAAGCATGTAAAGAAAACGGGTCAACTACGAATAGTTGGTGAGTTTCACTAATTTAAATAAACCATGACAAATCATTATAGTAATCATATATTAGCGATGAAATTATGCTGAGCCCACAAGTGAAACCTCTGTTAACCCAGAGACACATCCAATAACCTCTGGGGACACTGTTAACCCAGAAACACATTTAATAACCTCTGGGGACACTGTTAACCCAGAAACACATCTAATAACCTCTGGGGACACTGTTAACCCAGAAACACATTTAATACCCTCTGGGGACACTGTTAACCCAGAAACCCATTTAATAACCTCTGGGGACACTGTTAACCCAGAACATTGTTTCGGGCCTTACAATGTTAACAACTCAGACAATTACCATCTTAATACATTACCGTACGATTCCCGTACAATAAACATTATATAAATACATTCATTTCCATGCGATCAGCATGTACTTAAACATTTTGATAGAAACATGCTTTCCGCCCCGGGAAAATATTTAAAACAGTTCAGTAAAAAGGGGCTCGTGAAACTCACCTTCTCGTGAGTCAGTATGTAGTACAGTGAACAGCTATGAGCCTGAATCTGTAATATGATACCTAAGTCGTTACTATACAATTTCCATAAATTAAATCCGTGTCAACCGGTACATCTGGGGACACTGTTAACCCAGTACTGTACTCGATCCGGGGACAATGTTAACCCAGGGACACTTCTCAGGACTCAGATTATGATATCTCTTAGAGTTTATCCGTCAAAATTTATTATTATTATGTTTTCCCCGATTTGCGTGCCTAGCACGGTTATCCGTTTTTATGTTTCAAAAATGAGTTTGGTCACACACGACCCGAAAATAGTGTTTGACTGATATTTTAGTTAAAACCGTGAATTTAGAGCTCGGTTTAGACGCCCCGTTTGGCCGCGGGACCCGTTTCCATCTTTAGGGTGCCGGAAACTGTTATTTCGGATAAAAATACCCAAATCTGCCGAATTATTTTCGGATGATTTATTTTTACTTGATTAACTTAGTTTCATGAAAATGGTTCATTTTTAAGGTTTTATACACCAGTCAGCTCGCTTAGGCGAACTTTACCGGTTTACGCGTTTTAAGCTTTAAAAGTTTGTTTTTATGTTCTTTTTAGCACAAATAATTATCCGTTTAGTCTCGGATCTTGAAATTTTGCACAAATCACTTTTTGACAGTAAGGAATTTTATAAAAATATTTCCAGAATTAATTTTTATATTTAACATTTATTTATCTATTTTTAAACGTCATTTAAACACCAAATATATCGAAAATACCAAACGACCTTAGAAAAATCCCAAATTTTTCTGGGATGACCCCTGCCATCCACATAGTTCCCTGTAATTTTTCCAGAACCAAAATCTCATTTTTCATGTCATTTTCACCAAAACAGAGCTAGAAAACCCTAGAACTCGTTTTACCGAAAAGCCTACTTAGACTTCTCCAACGGATCTGAAATTTTGTGTGTGACTTTTATATGTTATAAAAAGCTTATCTGGAATTTTACAGAATTTTTCATGATGTTTAACTATTTTTCATCATTTTTAGCCAAAACCGAGCATTAAATTCACCAAATATTCATCCTTTATCCAAAAATTACCAAATTTTCACAGATCTCATATTTTCATTGTAGATCATCTCTGTGAAATTTCATGACCCAAATCTAAGTTTATCACAATCTGTCCAAATCATAAAAATCATATGAAAAACCGAACTACCTTGTGTTTCTAGCTTTTGATCGCAAAGATCTTGCTTTCTAGCTTTTGCTAGCAACTAGATACAACACCTACAAGCACAATAACACCACACCAAGCAAGTTACACCCACAATCAAGCCATTTCTTTCATGGTTTCGGTTAAGACATCAAAACCAAGATTTTAACCGTAAAAATTCGTTTTTGACTCTTTTAACTCCTTTTTTGGACCAAGATCCCTTGTATAACTTGTATACATCACTTGATCATGCAAGAATCGGTTTCATCTCGGGTTTTCACCCATTTCTTACTTGAAACCTCATTTTCTCAAGATTATGGAATTAAAAACAAGATTCAACCCTTATATCATGTTTTTACCTTGTGACTTCGGGTTAAAGATCAAGGATTTAGGATGAATGTATGAAGGGTTGAGAGAATTGTGGAGTTGGGATGTTAGAAAAAGAAAAATGAATGGGATGAGGATGTTACCTCATCCGATCGGAAGCATAAAGGTGTGGGGTGGGGCCCACACCTTCAATCTTGGCCACACATTCGGATTGTGTAATCCGGATAACGTTGTGGATAATCTGGTTCATCTCGTTTTTCGGTTAAACGTTTAATTCGGCTTAAAACGAGGCTAAAACGGTCGTATTTCAGCTTAAAAATGAAATTTATATAAAACCGATTTAAAAACTTTAAAAACTTAAACCATGACATTTATTGACTTAAAACATCATATTATTAATAACTGCACATCTTTTTCGGCTTGATTGATCATCTCTTGCTTGGTTTGGTATTAAAGGTTTCGTTTAACGTACCGACGTACCATTAAATCGAAATTCTTTTTCCGTGCTATAATTCACTTATCCCAAAGCTTTAATGCTTCGTAAACATTACTAAACATCATATATTTCGTCTATAACGTAATCTCTTATTCATTCGGGTTTCAATAACCGTCAATCGGTTAACCGTACTTCCAATACAATTAACGGTATAATCGAGTATAATTCGTACCGTGAATCATACATACTCGTATATACACATTACAATTCATATATTCAGTATTAAATATCACGTAAATAGTATATACCGGCTAGGGTAAACCTGAATTTGCCGGAATCGTTACATTCTCCCCCCGTTACAAAAATTTCGTCCTCGAAATTTTACGCGTCAACCACTTCCTTTTGAGGAAATAGGTGGGGGTATTTCTTCCGAAATTCGTCCTTTCGTTCCCATGTATATTCTGGACCTCGTTGCGAGTTCCATCTAACTTTGACCAACGAGATCTTATTGTGTCTAAGTTGCTTGATTTTCCCGTCCACTATTTCTATGGGTTCCTCTACGAAATTAAGCTTATCACTTATTTGAACACCCTCTAAGGGTAACACCGATGTCTCATCCGACAGACACCTTTTCAAGTTCGACACGTGAAACATATTGTGAACTGCACTCAGTTCATCAGGCAGTTCTAATCGGTATGCTACAGGACCGATTTTTGCAGTAATGTCGAATGGTCCAATGTATCTAGGGGCTAACTTCCCCGCCTTGCCAAATCTAACCACACCCTTCCACGGTGATACTTTCAAATACACCTTATCACCTTTCTCAAATGACAACGGTTTTCTACGGGTATCGGCATAACTCTTCTGCCGATCCCGCGCGGCCTTCAGATTGTTCCTAATTTCAAGGATTTTGCTGGTCGTTTCCTGGACCAGGTCTGATCTAATAACCTGTGTGTCACCCACTTCAGTCCAACAGAGTGGTGATCGGCACTTCCGCCCATACAATGCTTCGTAAGGTGCTGCCTTTATGCTGCTATGGTAACTGTTATTATAGGAAAATTCAACGAGTGGGAGATGTTGATCCCAATTTCCCTTAAAATCCAGTACACATGCACGAAGCAAGTCCTCTAGGGTTTGGATGGTCCTCTTAGACTGACCATCGGTCTGAGGGTGGTAAGCTGTGCTTAGATCAATACGCGTTCCCAACGCTTCTTGGACAGCTTGCCAAAGATTGGAGGTGAAATGGCTATCTCGATCGGAGATGATTGAAATGGGTATCCCATGTCGCGACACAATCTCATTTATATAAATTTGCGCAAGTCTCTCGGTGTTATAATTATTTCTAATCGGAATAAAATGTGCCAACTTGGTTAATCGATCCACGATTACCCAGATTGCATCGTGTCCACGGGACGTCTTAGGGAGATGTGTCACAAAATCCATCGTGATTTGTTCCCATTTCCATTCGGGAATTTCCGGTTGTTGTAACATCCCCGAGGGTTTCTGGTGCTCCGCCTTAACCCTCGCACACGTCGTACACTTGCCAACGTATGTGGCTACATCCTTTTTCATACCCGGCCACCAGTAGAACTCCTTCACATCCTTGTACATCTTATCCGATCCCGGATGTATGGAATATTTCGATTTATGCGCTTCGTCCATGATTAATTCACGAAGGTCATGGAGGGTCGGGATCCAAATCCGATTTTTGAAATAGAGAATTTCGTCCTCGCGCTGTTCGAAATTCTTCTCATTGCCGTAAAGTCCCTCGTTTTCCATTTGTTCCTCTTTCAACGCCTCACGTTGAGCGACTCGAATCAAATCCGAAAGGTTCGACTGGACTATCATCCCCAGCGCTCGCACACGCAATGGTTTAACTCGATCTTTCCTACTCAAGGCATCGGCTACGACGTTAGCCTTGCCGGGGTGATAACGGATGTCACAGTCATAGTCGCTTAACAACTCGACCCATCTTCGTTGCCTCATATTCAGTTCTTTCTGATCGAATATGTGTTGCAAACTTTTATGATCGGTGAAGATGGTGCACTTTGTACCGTAGAGATAATGTCTCCAGATTTTAAGTGCGAAGATAACTGCTCCCAGTTCTAAGTCATGAGTAGTGTAATTTTTCTCGTGTACTTTTAACTGTCGAGAAGCATAGGCTATAACCTTATTATTCTGCATCAACACGCATCCTAACCCTCTACGGGATGCGTCACAATACACGACAAAACCATCGTCTCCATCGGGGAGACTTAAGATCGGCGCTTGGCACAATCTTTGTTTTAGCGTTTGAAATGCCGTTTCCTGCTCTTCACCCCATTCATACTTTCGATCCTTTTGGGTCAGGAGGGTTAAAGGTTGGGCGATGCTGGAAAAGTTCTCTATAAATCGACGATAGTATCCAGCTAAGCCTAAGAATTGGCGGATTTCCTTTGGAGATTTAGGTGCTTGCCAATTCTTAATTGCTTCCACCTTACTCGGATCAACGTGTATTCCTTGATGGTTTATAACGTGACCAAGGAATTGCACTTCTTGTAACCAGAAGTTACACTTGGAGAATTTTGCATACAACTTCTCCTGATTAAGAAGCTCTAAAATTAATCTTAAGTGTTGCTCGTGCTCTTCTTTACTCTTCGAGTATATCAAAATATCGTCAATAAACTCTGGTGCTTCTTCATTGTTCTATCTTGAAGTGGATGCACCATTGTTGTCCATATTCAATCTTTCAAACAGATCTTGAAATCTTGCAGTTGCTACACCTTCTTCTTCATTTGTTTGGTTGCTTGTGTTTCCCTCAGTCTGAACTTGATCATTCTGCATCTCTTGATTTTCTTGATTGAAATCTACATGATCTTGTTCTGTACTGTGATGGTTCTCTTCATTATTGTCTTGAACTTGTTCAGCAATCTCACTTGAGGAAACCTTTACAAATGTACACTCATTTTCTTTACTAGCAACCTTCTTCCACAATTCTTCCAAGTCCAATGTTTTCTTCTTTTTCTCTTCAATTACACTGGTCTTGTAGAATGAGTCATCAAAGTCTTCAGGATAAATCTTGAAAGACCTTATCAATTTCTCATGATCAAACAGCCATGCTGCACCATCAACTGTGTTGAACTGATTCTCATTAAAGATGATGTCAGATGATTCAATAACACTCAAGTGGTCTTTCACATATACTCTGTATGCTTTTGAGTGTGTAGAATATCCAACAAAGAAACAGTCTAAGGATTTTGTTTGAAACTTGTTCAAATAATCCCTTGTGTTCAGAAGAAAACATTTGCATCCAAAGGGCTTGAAAAACTTGATATAAGGCTTTCTATTAAAGAATATTTCATATGGTGTCTTGTTATGCCTTTTGTTGACAAGTACCCTATTCTGAACATAGCATGCAGTATTTATGGCTTCAGCCCAAAATGTAACTGGTAGATTAGCATATGCTAACATGGTTCTTGCAACTTTAATAAGTGTTCTATTTCTTCTTTTTGCAACACCATTTTGTTCAGGAGTTCTAGGAGCTGAGAATTGTTGAAGTATTCCCTTTCCTGCACAAAATTCTTCCATAACTCCATATTTGAACTCTGTACCATTGTCACTTCTCATCATTTTAACCTTCTTACTCAATTTGTTCTCAATCATTGTTACACAGCCTTTAATCAACTCTGCTGTCTCATCCTTTGTACTTTGGAAATAAACCTAAGTATATCTTGAATAATCAACAATAATCACTAGAAAATATCTTTTCTTTCCTATACTTGGCACACTCACAGGACCAAAGAGATCCATGTGAAGTAATTTAAGTACTTGATCAATTGAATTGATGAGTTTTGTTTTATGAGAGGATTTGTGCTACTTGCCTTTCTGGCATGAACTACAATGATCTTGCAATTTGAACTCTCTTGTAGGTAAGCCAATTACATGCTCACCTTTGACAAGTCTGTTCTTGTTCTTTAGATTCACATGACACAATTTCCTATGCCACAATTTTGACTCATTTTCAGTGGCTTTGGAAACAAAACATGCACCTCCCCTTGAAACAGCTTCTTTCATATTCAACTCAAATAGATTGCCATTTCTTGGGGCCATCATCATAATCATTTCAGGTGGGATCACAAATTCAGGTTTTAGAATGAAACAGTGTGAGTCATCAAAACCAACTTTGTACCCCTTATCACACATTTGTGATATGCTTAGCAGATTATACTGTAGACCTTCAACATGAAACACATTATCAAATGAAACCTTTCCATTCGTTAAAATTCCTTTCCCAACTATCTTTCCACCATTTTCATCACTCCCAAAAGCCACAGGACCTTCAAACTTTTCTTTATAATTGACAAGTGACCTCCTGTCACAAGTCATGTGCCTAGAACATCCACTATCCATGTTCCCTATGTCATTAAGTGTAGTGGACTGTTCCTGCACAAAAGAAAAGGTTTGATTAGTTAAGTGATGAAGTGCAAGCTATCTCAGCTTGCAACTCATCAATTTGAATTTCAGTGGCAGCATGGGAAGTGAGTGTTGTTGGTTCAGGATCTTCATGAGTGACCTCAATATTGTCTGAATTATCAGTTTCATATCCACACTCTCTTGGAGTTTTAACAAATGAGATTGAGCTATGGCTTTCTTCTGGTGTAGTGTCATACTCTTGTACCACATAGTCTTTCTTTTCTGAGTAATCTCTTACATCAACAACTTTGTCCACCTTAGTCTCAACCTTAGGTTTCCAAAGGAATCCTTCTGGTTCATAACCATGTTTCATTAGAAACTTCTCATCACCAGTAAGTTCAGTTGGTTTCTTTCTAGGTAAGATACCTCTGATTCTTGTCTTCTCACTGTTTGGTGATCCTTGAGAGCTATCAGATTTGACTGATTATGTATCCTTTTTTGGAATGATTCTCAAGGGCTGAAAGTTCTTCTTGACAGCTTTCTCATACTTTTTAGGAGATATGCTCCTTCAAGCTTGTTCAACCACATGTTTCTTCGTTTTTACTGATGGTTTCAAGCTAACATCATTCAATGCTTCCTTCTCACACACCTTTCCCATTCCCAAGTATTCATCATACTTTTGCTTGTACAGAACAAAGTCTTGTCCATACTTTGTTTCATCCGGGACATGAAAAGGCTTGAATTTGAGTCTCTCATTGCAAGAATCTGTGTGATGGCCATCCTCATCACATTTCTTGCACCAAACTTTTCCCTTGTATTTTTCATGATCACTTCCTTTTCTGAACCTTTCACTTGGTCTAGGTTCTTTGACTCCAATAGTCTTCTGATTTTTTAGACTATCAAAATTAATTGAGAAAGGAACAAATTCCTCAATTTTGATGTCTTGTCTTTCAATCTTGCTCTTTACAAACACAATTTTCTGCATATTGAATGGTTCTTCATCTTGACTTTCTATATGTCTTGACTGCCTCTTCTCATATTCTTCCATTGTTTCCACTTCTCCAATGTCGAACACCTCATGACTAGAGATAACAGGGTAAACTAGAATAAAGTTCTCAATATTGACTTCTTCATTGTCTCTTTTCTTTTTGTTTTTACTTATCCTCTCCAATACATCATTGCTTGGTGGCTTGACTACATTGTAGCTTACCTTATTTCTCTCATATATATCAAATGATACATGTTCTCTTCTAAGTCTTTCATTCATTTTCTTCATCTTGGGTGTCACTGGTGGAAGTTGTGGCAGTTTTTCAATTGAATCTGGTTTCTTGTATCTTCTTCCTCTTTCAGAAGCTTTAATTTCTTCATCAGTGATTTGATCACTCAAATCACTTAAATCATCTTGATTCAGATCAATAGAATTAAAGTCATCTTCAGAGACTTGAACTCCAATAGACTTGTCTTCTTTCACTTCTTATTTTACCACAAATTATCCTTTTTCATTCACCTCAACATTCTTGTACAAATCAACAAACTCTTCTTTGTCTCGAAAGACATCTCTGAATTGTTGTAGATATGCATCTCTTTTCTCTTTATCAACTTTTGTCATAAAGTTGTTATTGAATGGTGGTGGTACTGCTTTGTATTTGTCTTCTTCTTTTACTTGGTTTAGAATACCACAGATGTTTCATGTGGAGACCAAGTTCTTCAGTAATTCATTTTCAACTTGCAGTTTTGTGTTCTGCACCTTTTCTTCAACAATCATTTTCTTCAATCCATCTATCTCAGTGGTATACCTTTTCTGAGCTCTATAACTGCTTACACAGTTATCTTCTAAACTTTTCATTTTTTCTTCACTGATCAGCTCACTAGCCTCATACCCATTGACTATACTTTGTTTCCTAAAACACTCACTTTCCAGCTTGCCTACTTTTGCTTTTAATACATTGATAATTTCCTTTAAATCAACAGTAGGAGCAGAGTGTACCTGAGATGATGATCCAGCTTCTTTCTCAATCAAGGCCATAAATGCCACATTTGCTCTCTTGATATCATCTGCAATATCTTCTTCATGATTGCTCCAGTCAAAACCACCCTCATGCTGTGTAGTTACAGCAACATTTCCTTGATTTATGGGTTGGTTTTGGTTGGTTGGGGCTGAGTTATTATTTGGAACAGTTTGATGGTTTTGGTTGTTGTTTCTTTGAAAACCTTGGTTCTGTGGCACACCTTGATGATGATTGTTCATTTGAGGCTGGAAGTTGTTGAAGTTGGGATTATAGTTGTTGAAGTTGTTCTTGTTGGGATTGTTGATTCTCTGCTGGTTCTGTTGATAGATTGATGCTGCTGATTTCTTGGCTGGTTTTGAAATTGGTTCATCTAAAAGTTTCTTGGCATGTTGCATTCTCTGGAAAAATGACCAGGCTGTTAGCAGTTATAGCAAATGGCTTTTGACTTATTAAATCCAATTCTTTCATTAGGCCCTGATAGAAGTGATCTACCAGTCCTGTTGTATAGCCTCTTGCTTCTAAGAGCCAACATGGCTGCTTGCCATTTCAAATCCATGTCCTCCAAATCATCAGCATCTATCTGCTCAAGGTCATCCTGGATGACATTGGTATGAATCAGATTATTTTCTACAAATGCATTGTATGATTCTGTAAACATGGAGAACAAAGCCTGTGTTTCACTTCCTTGGCCACTTCCACCACCAGTGTAAGGTTTGCCATAGAGGCAGAATCAGTATCTTCAATCAATTGGACATTGAACCTTTGCTGGTTACCATGGTGACTTGTGCTACCATCAACAAAAGATTTTGGTGTGTCAACACCATGCTCAACTGGTTCTTTAATTATGGGTATATGTTGTTGGTTTTTGGTTGACAAGTTGCCCATAGGTGCAATGATAGTATTAGTGACCTGGAAACATGGCTTCTCTTCTTTGATCATCTCATTTTCAATCAGTTCTATTTCTGCAGCCTGAAGGAAGCACACTACATCATCCACTTTCAAGTCATTGAAATTGGGCTTTTGAAGGATGAATTTGCAGGCAGTGTACCATTCCTTATGCATTGAGTTGAGCAACTTGGTATTCAAGTGATAATCAGTCATGACATAGTCAGTGGTTCTTAACTCATTCACAATTGCTAGAAATCTTTCTAGAATTGACTTCAATCTCACTCCATCCTTATACTTAAATCTTTCCAACTGTTGTTTGAGCCTTTGCTTTTTGATGTTCTTCAATTCAGTGTTTCCCTCAAACATTTCAAGGATTGCATCATACGTAGCCTTTGCGATGGCATGACGTGCAACCTTGGTCAATATTTCCCAAGACAGTCCCAGCTTTATCATAGCTAAGGCCTTGTCAACCACCTTCTTCAATCTTTCACGCACAGCTGCAGTTGCACATGTATTTGCACCCTCAGTTGTGTCTTGTGGTCCAAACTTAATTGAGTTAGATCTTTTTCAGAATACCCATGCTCTCTTAAATATTCTCTGTATTTTTGGGCATCTATATTCTTTTGTTCCATTCTTTTCTTGATTTCATCTCTTTCCTTATCCAATCTCTTTTGCAGTTGATCATCATCCAACTCAGCCAAAGTCTCAAATCTTATACCAAAGCTTCTTAGTTTCACAACCAATGGATTTTTCTTTTTAGCCTCCAACATACTCAACTCAATGTTTGTTCTTTGGTCATCAGTCATTGTGACTTGTGGGGAGCCAACATTAGCAGCTTCAACACCTTTTCCATCATTATCATCATTATAATCAGATTCATCAGACTCATCCTCATCCTCTGTTGATTCATTTATTGCATCAATTTTGGGTTCATCAGGAGTTGGACTTTATGGTGTTGAATCATCAACACTTGGAACATCTGGAACACCAGGCAACTTTTCACCTGGTTTCAGAGTTTGCAATGGAACTGCTCTGATTGGACTTGCTTCATCATCAGGAGTTTCCACATAACATTTGTTCTTTTCATCCCATTTTCCTTTCTTGGTTTTCAGATCCTTCTTCATACCTTGATCATTGGCTTTCCTTTTTCTTGAATAGGTCTTTTCAAATCTGCCAATATTATCATGTATTCTTGAAGCTTTAGCCAACTTTTCTTCAATTGATTCTTCAGTATTGTTTTTCAGGTTCCTTTTCAGGTTCTTGTTGAGATTCTTTTTCAATTTCAGGTTCCTTTTGTGCAAACATACTCACAACCATGGCTAGGGAATTATCAACCTCCTCAGCCCTTTTTAAATTTATCAGTGCTTCAATAACAATTTGATCATCAGCCTCTTCTTCATTTATTACTTTAGCTACATTGGCCTGATCAAGCAATGCTTCCTGCTCTGCTAACTCTTCAGGAGTCAAGGTTTGGGCCAGTATTTCCCTCTCCCTTGTTTCTCTTATAACATCATCAAGTTTTCTCCTTGCAGCAGCAGAAGCTTCTTCCTCTTCAGTAAATAAAATTTCTTTCACAGGATTTGCCTTAACAGGCTCTTCTTCAGTAACTTTTGCCTTTCTTTTGTCCATTCTCTTTTCCAGTTCTTCTTCAATTTCAGGAGGGATTTCATCAATATCCCTATCTAAATCATCCATTTCCTTATCATGCTCTACACTCTTGGAGCCTGTTTGATCAATTTCTGTTTTAGGGATTATTGGCTCCTCAGTAGCAGCATCATTGATTTCTTCATTTTGTGTTTTAGTGAGAATGTCAGTTAAGACATTGGTGGCAACATTAGTGTTAACTATATTTTCTTCAACATTTACAGATGTTTCAATTTCAGTCTCAAACTCCTTTTCTCCTCTCTCCACATCCTCCTTATAATCCTCCTCTCTCCATACCACATTCATCACTTCATCATTGACATCATAATTTTGTTCTCTTTTATAAGAAGAATCTGCTTCATAATCAACATCTTCCATCCTCCTTTCTTCACTTTCCTCATCTTCATCATAAGCATTTAAAATGCATGTCAACCCATAAACAGTTAAATCATTATCATTTTCAGGCTCCACATTCACCATAGCATCAGTTGGCACATTAATATTTTCCCCCTGTTTTGGGGCAGCTGAGGTCTTCTCAACCTCCTGCTCCAGGGTTTGAATTCTCAACCTTGCTCGGACCAACTGATCTAGCAACATTACATTCTCCATTGTTACCTCCTCATTTCTTTTCTTTAACATTGCATTCTCCAACATCAAATCCAAGTTCCTCTAAAATAGATCTGTTTCAACATGTGGGGTTATAGGTGGTGAAGTAGAGAAAGGTTCAGGTTCAGATTGTTCTTGGTTTGAGGTTTGAGTTTGGATGTGGGTAATTGTAAAGGTTGGTTCATTTAAAAGTTGGGATGTGATTTCAGGTGAATATGTGGTTTGGGATGGTGTTTGAGTATGGGTTGGGCTTGGAATGAATGTGTCAATTTGGATTGGGCTGTTGGTTGGTGGTGTTTGTGGTGTTGGGGATATATGAGTTGATGTTTCAGGATGGTTTAAGGTTAAGGTATGGGTTGGGGATTGTGTGGTTTGGTCTTGTGATTGTGGTGACAGAGGTGGTGTTGGTATAGGTTGGTCAATGGGTAAAGGTTGGTGTGGTGGTGTTTGGGGTTGCTGTTCTTGGATAGCATTTTGCTCCCCCTGAGGTTGTGTAATGACCTCAGGATTAACATTTCCTCCTTCCAAATTTGCAATCACATCAACATCATTCCCATCATCATCATTACCTCCATCATCAGAACTGTCATCATTACATTCTCCTCCATCAACCCCTTCGTCCTCCTCTGAGCTCAGCTCAGGTACTGGCATAATATCCAAGTCATGGTTCAATAACCATGGAAAAATCTCACACGGAATGTTTGGATTAAATCTGTTGGCTTTTCCCGGATTTACAATTCGTTTAAATGCGTTGGGATTCTGCAGCACATGAGTAATGCCAATGGTGGGTAAATCTTGTAACTCCCTATTGAAAATTATCTGCAGAAACCTGAGATACTGCAGAAATCAGTCCACTTCAGCCTTCTTCAGATTTCCTACCATTCCTTCAAAAGTCATCTTGGAGAAATTGAATGGTAGATCATAAATGATAGCAACAATGGCGTTTGCCACATCACGACTCATTAGAGTCCATGATCCTTTCCTTGGGGCAAATCCTTGAATCACATGATGGATCAGAGATCTGTATAGCATAGGGAACATGCCCTTTTGAAATTGCCCATCGTGCACTGTCCCCTGATATCCCATTGTTTGTTCAAAAATTCTCAGCAGGTGATCAATATTGAAGTTGATAGGATTGTGGTCGTCATCGTGTAACTGCAAGCATCTTCTGATCAATCGTTCAGTTATCTAAATTTCTTGTCTTGCCACTGTAGCTTCAATCCTTCGACCATTAATATCATCATGCAATCTAGCTGAACGCCAGAAATCAAGTGAATGATTTCTATAAATGTCTGGGCACTCGGTGAAGGCAAAGCTGACATTTGATCTTGACAACCACGTTATCATCCTAGCCACCTCCTGATTGTCAGGAGTAATTTGCAACATGGCACACATGTTGTGCTTCTGTTCAAAGGGATATTTCGGTTGATCTTCTTCGTTTGCCATATATGAAACATACAATAAAACATATTCAAAGTGAAATTAGCCCTAAAGTTCATTACTTCAATCAATTTCAAGTTATAAATTTGAAGAGGAAAGAGAGAAATATCATTAAGAACCTGATCTTCGACAAATTAATAACCTATACACAAAACAGAGTGTTAGCAAAACAAATACATAATCAAAGCCATAATCATCTAATCGTGGTCGGAAAACAAGTTATTATTGCTTACCGAGTCGGAATTAGTGGGTGGTAAAGTTAGGGTTTGGATTTAATCGAATGCGATGAGTCGGTTAAAATTATTGTGCCAACTGATGCTATGGTGAATGTGGAGCCTGAAAATGATAATGATTTAACTGTTTATGGGTTGACTTGCATTTTAAATGCTTATGATGAAGATGAGGAAAGTGAAGAAAGGAGGATGGAAGATGTTGATTATGAAGCAGATTCTTCTTATAAAAGAGAACAAAATTATGATGTCAATGATGAAGTGATGAATGTGGTATGGAGAGAGGAGGATTATAAGGAGGATGTGGAGAGAGGAGAAAAGGAGTTTGAGACTGAAATTGAAACATCTGTAAATGTTGAAGAAAATATAGTTAACACTGATGTTGCCACCAATATCTTAACTGACATTCTCACTGAAACACAAAATGAAGAAATCAATGATGCTGCTACTGAGGAGCCAATAATCCCTAAAACAGAAATTGATCAAACAGGCTCCAAGAGTGTAGAGCATGATAAGGAAATGGATGATTTAGATAGGGATATTGATGAAATCCCTCCTGAAACTGAAGAAGAACTGAAAAAGAGAATGGACAAAGGAAAGGCAAAAGTTACTGAAGAAGAGCCTGTTAAGGCAAATCCTGTGAAAGAAATTTTATTTACTGAAGAGGAAGAAGCTTGATGAGTCAAAGATTTGACCAAAATGAAGTATATGGAAGATTGGAATCTTCTCAACCTCCTCAGAATTCGCTAAGTATGGATCCGGGCACACCTTAGACCTCCGAGCAAGCTTTTACTTAGCCGGGTACGATATTTTGTCTATCGGGCAAGGTTATCATCAAGAAGTCTTCTTTAGTGGATATCCCAGCAGGGTTTGCAAATTAGTGCATTGCCGGGCAAGGTTCATTAGTTTATGTAAATCCGGGCAAGGTTCACTTTATCAAGCAAGTCTGTTCTTCATAGCCAAGTAAAGTTCACTTCCGAGTAAGCTTTTGGCTAACCAAGTCCATGAAGCCAAGTGATTGGAAGACCGGGCAAGGTATTCATTAATAATAGTGGTTCGAACAAGCTTGATGTATAAATGGAATATCTCTAAGTAACATCGGGCAAGGTTCAACTCAAGCAAGGAACAGTACCCCCGAGTACACTTTGCTAATAAGTTATTTTATAACAAGAGTTGAAATGGACCATTGAAGAACAAGGTTGTTCGTAAGGGTTTGTCTGGCAAAGTCAAGAAGACTGAAGTCTACCCGGTGAGTATTTTACTTGGTAAAATACTCTTCAAGTAAAGTCTACCCGGAAACTGGTCCCGAGCACACTTCTATGTTACCAAGTCCTGAAGAATGGCAGAGTACACATCGTACTCGGAAAATGATGATTGATGCAAAGCCTACCCGGAAGACTTGTTTTACACTTAGACTATTTTCTGATTATGTAATTTGAATATGTATTTATGTTTGGGGTTTCTAGAAGGAATGACAGCTGTCCTAGGATGGCATGCCTATAAATAGAATGTTTTAGGGCACGCCGCCTAAGGATAAGGATACGGACAAAGGAAGACAGACACATTAATTAAGAAAGAATACTGTGTGTGACGGCGGTCTTTGTACGGATAAATCCTCCTTCAAGAAACCCTAAATCGATTATCCAATTTGTATGATGAATGGAAATCTTTTGAGTGAATCTTGTTTGTGTTGGTTACCTTGAATACTGATTAAGCAACCGTATGTTTGTTATTGATTCCGCCTTTAACAAACGGTCATCTTTCTAAATATAGCAACCCGTCATTAACTCCCTTGTCGACACATCTATTTGTGTGAGTTATGACATGATTAAGTAAGATCCAGCTGAAATCAGGGACCCGACAAGTGGTATCAGAGCTGATTACTGCTATTTTTGGAAAGATCGTAGCTGATTGAAGATTTGAAGAAGAATGACGTAAGCAGACCACTGTTACATTGAAAAGTGACGTCAGCAGCTCTGTTCTTCATTTTTCTTCAAAATCTACAATCTTTTAGTGTTTTCTCTTCCTTGTTCTATTTAAAGTTTTAATTTTTATATATAAATCTTGTTCTTATCGCATCGGACACATCAGATCTGAACAATCGATCTTCAGATCTGATTATTTTTAAAACTCTGTTTTTACAAAGAAATTACTTTTGATTTCACAAAATGTCCGGTTACGAGGAACAAGAGTTGTCTACTAACAAGATTCCTAGACTGTATGGACAGGAAAATTTCACTAAATGGAAGGTCTTGTTTGAAGCAGCCGTTTGCTACAATGATGTTGATATGTGGAACTCCATCAAGAATGGTCCACAAGGGAAAGCTGAAGAAGGTGCAAATCCAGCAGCAACTGCTGCTGTGAGAGAAAGGATGAGAAAGTTGGATGACAAGGATTTAGCTATGTTGAAGCTAGGTCTGTCTTGGGAAATACTTAACAAGGTTGCACATCATCCCAATGCCAAGACAATGTATGATGCAATACTTGAAATGTTTGAGGGAAATGTTGAACTCAAAAACATCAAGAAGCAGAGATTGAAGCAGCAGCTAGAAAGATTCAAGTATAAAGAAGGAGAAAGGTTGAAATCAATTCTGGAGAGGTTCTTAGCAATTGTGAATGATCTCAGAACCACAGACTATGTTATGACTGACTTTGACCTCAATACCAAGCTGCTCAACTCTATGCCAAAGGAATGGTATACTGCCTGCAAGTTCATCCTTACAAAGCACAACTTCAATGAGCTAAAAGTGGATGATGTAGTGTGCTTTCTTCAAGCTGTTGGGATAGAGATGGTAGAGAATGAGATGATAAAGGAGGAAAGACCCTGCTTCAATGTTTCAAATGCATTGATTGCACCTATGGGTAATCTGACTACCAAGAATCAGCAGCAGATTCCTATCATTGAAGAACCTGTTAAACTAAATTCTGATACTCCAAAATCATTTGTTGGTGGTAGCACAATAATCATGGAAACCGGCAAAGATTCAATGTGCAATTGATTGATGACTCTGATTCTGCCTCTATGGCAAGTGGGAATGTTCCTCACACTAGTGGTGGAAATGGTCAAAGCAGTGATACACATGCATTACTTTCAATGTTCACTGAGTCATATAATGCATTTGTTGCAAAGAATTTAATTCACACAAGTGTAGTACAAGATGATATTGAGCAGATAGATGCTGATGGCTTGGAGGATATGGATTTGAAGTGGCAAGCAGCTATGTTGGCTCTTAGAAGCAAGAGGCTTTACAACAGGACTGGTAGGTCATCATGACCAAATGAAAGAATTGGTTTTGACAAGTCAAAAGCCATTTGCTACAATTGCCAACAACCTGGTCATTTTGCAAGAGAATGTAACATGCCAAGAAATTTCCAAGTAAACCAATTTCAGAACCAACCAAGAAATCTGCAGCCTCAGTATCAACAACAGCCTCAATATCAGCAGAGACCAAACACCAACAACTTCAACATCAACTTTAATAACAATCCCAACAACAACTATAATCCCAACTTCAACAACTTCTAACCTCAAATGAACAATCACGATCAAGGAGTGCCTCAAAATCAAGGTTTTCAAAGAAACAACCAAAACCTTCAAAATGTTCCAAACAACACTGTTCTAGCCAACCAAAACCAGATCAGAAATCAAGGAAATGTTGCTGTAACAACACAGCATGAAGGTAACTTTGATTGGAGCAATAATGAAGAAGAAATTGAAGATGATATCAAGAGGGCAAATGTGGCATTCATGGCTATAATTGAGAAAGAAGCTGGAAAGTGAGTGTTTTAAGAAACAAAGTATCATCAATGCATATGAGGCAAGTGAACTAGTGAGTGAAGAAAGAATGAAAAGTTTGGAAGAAGACTGTGTAAACAGTTACAGAGCTCAAAAAAGATTCACCACTGAAATTGATGGGTTGAAGAAAATGATTATAGAAGAGAAGGTGTTGAACACAAAACTGCAAGCTGACAATGAATTCTTGAAGAACTTGGCCTCAACTGGAAACATCTGTGGAATTCTAAACCAAGTTAAGGAAGAAGACAAATACAAAGCAATACCACCACCTTTCAACAACAACTTTATGCCAAAAGTGGATAAAGAGAAAAGAAATGCATATCTACAACAATTCAAAGATGTCTTTCATGACAAAGAAGAACTTGTGGATTTGTACAAGAATGTTGAGGTGAGTGAAGAAGGAGAGTTTGTTGTGAAGAAAGAGTTGAAAGAAGAAAAGTCAATTGGAGTTCAAGTCTCTGAAGATGACCTTGAGTCAATTGATTTGAATCAAGATGACTTGAGTGATTTGAGTGATCAAATTACTGAAGAGGAAATTAAAGCTGCTGAAAGAGGAAGAAGATTCAAGAAGCCAGAATTCATTGACAAACTTCCAAAGTATCCACCTGTCACATCAAGAATGAAGAAACAGAATGAAAGAACAAAGAGAGAACATGTGTCCTTTGATATATGTGAGAAGAAGAAGGTAAATTACAATGCAGTGAGACCTCCAAGCAAAGAATTATTGGAAAAATTAAAGCAAAACAGCAAGAAAAGGGTAAAAGAAGATGTGAATGTTGAAAACTTTATTCCAGTTTACCCTATTTTCTCAAGCATTGAAGACTTTGACATTGGAGAAGTAGAAACAATGGAGGAGTTTGAAAAGAGGAAATCAAGACAAAGGGAAAACATAGAGGAGGAACTTTTGAGTTTAAGGGAAATTGTCTTTGTTAAAGGGAAAGTAGAAAGAAGTGACATAAGGATAGCTGAATTTGTTCCCTTCTCAATTGATTTTGACAGTTTAAAATCTAAAAAGACAATTGGAGTTGAGTCACCTAGACCTAGTGAAAGGTTCAAGAAACCAAAAGAACATGAAATATTCAAAGGAAAGGTTTGGTGCAAGAAGTGTGATGAGTATGGTCATCATACAGACTCCTGTAATGAGAGACTCAAGTTCAAGCCTTTTCTTGTCCCAGATGAAATAAAGTATGGACAAGACTTTGTGGCCTACAAAATGAAGTATGAAAAATACTTAGGTATGGGAAAGGTTTGTGAAGAGGAAGTTCTGGAAAATGAGAGCCAAAGGCATTCAATGAAAGCCATGAAACATGTGGACAAACCTGTTAAAAGGGGAAAATCTCCAGTGAAGCTTGTGAAAAATGTTAAAAAGAGCTCTCAACTCTTGAAAAAAATCCCTAAAAGGGATACTTAATCTGTCAAATCTGATAGTTCTCCAGGATCATCAAGCAGTGAGAAGACAAAAAGAAAAGATGCATATCCTAGAAAGAAACCAACAGAACTCACTGGTGATGAGAAGTTTCTGTAAAAGCATGGATATGAACCACAAGGTTTTCTTTGGAAACTTAAAACATAAACAAAGGTTGAGAAAGTTCCTGATGCGAGAGACTACTGTGAAAAGAAGGACTATGTGATAAAAGAGTATGCCACTGAATCAAAAGAGTACCAAAACTCAACCTCACTAGTTAAAACCCCAAGAGAGTGTGGTTATGAAACAGACAATTCAGACAATCTAGAACTCACTTATGAAGATCCTGAACCAACAACACTCACTTCCCAAGCTGTGTCTGAAACTGAATCTGATGAGCTGCAAGTTGATAAGGCTTGCACTTCATCACTCAACTAATCAAACTTTTTCTTATATGCAGGAACAGTCCACTCCTCTGAATGAAATATGGTACATGGATAGTGATTGTTCTAGGCACATGACTTGTGACAAGAGGTCTCTTGTCAATTATGAAGAAAAGTATGAAGGTCCTGTAGCTTTTGGGAGTGATGAAAATGGTGGAAAGATTGTTGGAAAAGGAATCTTAACAAATGGGAAAGTCTCATTTGATAATGTATTTCATGTTGAAGGCCTTCAGTACAATCTACTGAGTATATCACAAATGTGTGATAAGGGATACAAAGTCAGTTTTGATGATTCCCACTGTTTCATCCTAAAACCTGATTTGTGATTCCACCTGAAATGATTATGTTGATGGCACCAAGAAATGGTAACTTGTATGAATTGAATACGAAAGAAGCTGTTTCAAGAGGAGGTGCATGTTTTGTTTCCAAAGCCACTGAAAATGAGTCAAAATTGTGGTGCAGGAAACCGTGTCATGTGAACTTGAAGAACATGAATAGACTTGTCAAAGGTGAGCATGTCATAAGCTTACCTACAAGAGAGTTCAAGTTGGAAGATCATTGTAGTTCATGCCAAAAGGGAAAACAACAAAAATCTACTCATAAGACAAAGCTCATCAACTCAATTGATCAAGTACTTGAATTACTTCACATGGATCTCTTTGGTCCTGTGAGTGTGCCAAGTATAGGAAAGAAAAGATATTGTCTAGTGATCATTGATGACTACTCAAGATATACTTGGGTTTATTTCCTAAGTACCAAGGATGAGACTGCAGAGTTAATTAAAGGATTTGTAACAATGATTGAGAACAAGGTGAATAAGAAAGTCAAAGTGATGAGAAGTGACAATGGTACTGAGTCCAAGAATGGAGTTATGCAAGAATTTTGTGCAGAAAATGGAATATTACAACAATTCTCAGCTCCTAGAACTCCTGAACAAAATGGTGTTTCAGAAAGAAGAAATAGAACTTTCATTGAAGCTGCAATAACCATGTTAGCAGATGCTAATCTGCCTGTCACTTTCTGGGCTGAAGCCATAAATACAGCATGCTATGTTCAGAACATGGTACTTGTCAACAAAAGGCATAATAAAACTCCATATGAAATATTTCACAACAGAAAGCCTTATATCAAGTTTTTCAAGCCCTTTGGATGCAAATGTTTTCTTCTGAACACAAGGGACTATTTGAACAAGTTTCAAACAAAATCCCTAGATTGTTTCTTTGTTGGATATTCTACACACTCAAAAGCTTATAGAGTATATGTGAAAGACCACTTGAGTGTTATAGAATCTTCTGACATCATCTTTAATGAGAATCAATTCAATACAGTTGATGGTGCAGCATGGCTGTTTGATCATGAGAAATTGATAAGGTATTTGAAGATTTATCCTGAAGACTTTGATGAATCTTTCTACAAGACCAGTGAAATTGAAGAGAAAAAGAAGAAATCATTGGACTTGAAAGAATTATGGATGAAGGTTGCTAGAAAAGAAAAGGAGTATACTTTTATGAAGAATTCATCATATGACATTGGTGAACAAGATCAAGAAAATAATCACAATCCTGAACATGATCATACTGAGAACAATCAAGACAATCAAGATGTACAGAATGATCAAGTTCAGAATGAGGGTGACACAAGCAACCAAGCAAGTGGAGAAAAAGCTGCATCAACTGCTAGATTTTAAGATCTATTTCAAAGATTGAATTTAGAAAACAATGGTGCATCTACTTCAAGACAACATAATGATGAAGCACCAGAGTTTCATGATGCAGAAACTGATTTGATCATTGAAGAACCAGAGCTCAATGAAACAAATCTTGACACAAATTTGTCTACAAATATGATTATACAAACTCCTTATGTGAAAAAGAATCATCCTTCTAAAAACATCATTGGAGATTTGCATGAAAGAGTTACAAGAAGTCATTATGAAATTGCAAACATCTGTCTTTACTCCTGTTTTCATTCCCAAATAGAGCAAAAGAACATTGCTCAAGCACTAAGAGACAATAGTTGGGTGGAAGCAATGCAAGAGGAAGTGGCACAGTTCAGAGACCTGCATGTGTGAGATCTTGTTGAGAGGCCAATTGACAGATATGCAATAGGAACCAAATGGGTTTTTAGAAACAAAAGGGATGAAAGGGGTTTGGTGATTAAGAATAAAGCTAGACTTGTAGCACTGGGATGTCTTCAAGAAGAAGGAATAGACTTTGAGGAAGTTTTGCTCCTGTTGCAAGACTTGAAGCTATCAGGATTTTTCTTGCATATGCTGCCTCAAAGAACATTAAAGTGTTCCAGCTTGATGTTAAGTCTGCATTTCTAAATGGAAAGATTGATGAAGAGGTATGTAGCTCAACCTCGAGGTTTTGAGGATCCAATGTATCCAGATAGGGTATATAAACTAAACAAAGCCCTTTATGGATTGCATCAGGCTCCTAGAGCATGGTATGATGAGCTGTCAAATCATCTTCTTAAAAATGGCTTTACAAGAGGAGCCATTGACAAGACACTCTTCTAAAAAAGAAAAGGGTCAGACTTACTTATGTTACAAGTGTATGTGGATGACATCATCTTTGGATCTACAAATGAACAAATGTGCATGGAGTTTGAAGGGGTAATGAAATCCAAATACATCATGAGCTCTATGGGAGAAATGAACTTCTTTCTTGGATTACAAGTTCAACAAAAAGCTGAAGGGATCTTCATTCACCAAAAATATGTGCAGGACATCTTGAACAAGTGCAACTGTCATGAGTACAAGACTGCTTCAACTCCAATGGACACCAAAGAAAATATGATTGCAGATGAAAAGGGGGAGCCTGTAGATGAACATGAATATAGAGCCAAAATTGGATCTCTGATGTATCTGACTGCAACAAGACCAGATATCATGTTTGCTGTATGTGTGTGTGCAAGATTCCAATCAAGTCCAAAAGTCTCCCACATGAATGCTGTAAAAAGAGTATTCAGATATTTGAAGGGAAGACCAGACTTAGGAATTTGGTACCCAAAGAACCAATCTTTTGATTTGATTGCATATACAGACAGTAATTATGATGGCTGTAACATGAGCAGAAAGTCAACCTCAGGAGGATGTCAATTTTTGGGTGAAAGGCTAGTGTCATGGCAATGCAAAAAGCAGACTACTGTCTCAATCTCTACTGCAGAAGCTGAATATGTTGCTGCATCTGCCTGCTATACACAAGTTCTATGGATTCAAAATCAGATGCTAGACTATGGTTTGAATTTTCTAAACACCCCTATTCTTATTGATAATACTGCTGCATACTTTACTGTTAAGAATCCAGTTCAACATTCTAAAACTAAGCACATTGAAATCAGACATCACTTATCAGAGATTGCAGTGAAAATGGTTTGATTGAAATGCAAAGAGTTGATACAAGTGACAATTTGGCTGACCTATTCACCAAACCACTTGATAGAACCAGGTTCAATTTTCTTCTGAAAGCCCTAGGAATAATCAACTCTGATGAGATCTGATTAAGGATGAGTGCTTGGTTGTGTACCTCTATGTGCTAACTGATTACTTTATTTTGAGGTTTCACAAATTGAATGTTATGTGAATATGCTTGAGTATGATACTAATTATGCTATTGAATGTGTTACCTGTTAAATGCCTTAACTGATTGAGTATGCAAAGGTTTAACATGATTGATTTGATTGATATGTTTTCATGTTTATCTGTGGATGTGCATTTGTGATGTTAGGTTAAGTATTCTTGATATGATCTACTTGTTAGAACAAGCTTACCTGATATCATTGCTTAATTGCTTGAATATGTGGTTTATCTGATCTTCTGACTTTGAATGTTAGTACTGTCTACTTGTCTTGATGATATCATGTCTGATTAAGATTCGATTATGTTACAATTGTTTATGTCAGAATGAGTCTTATGCCAAAATTAAGTGATGAAATGAAGTTTTCCAATGAATTTTGCATAAGTACCTTGTTTTGATCAAAACATGAGCATGTTGTTAATGGTGTAGAGATATGATAAGATTATTCATTTCAAGCTTTGAAGAAGCTTAAAAGAAGGATTTTTTTAAAGAAAAGTCTCAAGTAGTTATTTTTTCTGAAAATTATGTCATTTTCCCAGTTGGAAGGACATGCACTTGTGTATGTTTGGTCCTTAAATATCTACAGATTCAAAGGATAGCCTTTGACCTGAAAACTGAATGCATTTGGGGCAATTATAACTTGTTTCTTATTCCTTCACTTAAAACAATGTAAATAGCTCTGACTTTGAAAGGACATATATTTACATGTATGTTTGGTCCTGTTGACCACTTTTGGTCAAACAGGATAGCCATTTACCTGACAATGAAGAGACTTTGGGGTGATTGAATATTAAACTGTGTTTATTTGGGAAATGATAGTACATTGACTACTTAGCCAATCATATGGATTTAATAGGCTAAAAGGACCTTAGTATAGTCATTAACATGTATGGTTGCTTTCTCATGATGATGTAAAATCTAAAGTGATATAAACATAATGAAAATGCTAATCTTTATGTGGAGATACATAGTTGTCTTTGCATGTCTCAAGATAAATCTCTCCAAATGATAGGCAAAAAAGTGATTACCCAGTCATACAAAAGCCTGTTGTTATTTGGTCAACCAAAAATGAAACATCTTTATATATGAAAAAGAATATGTGCTAGAAAATTTGAGAAAATATCAAAAAAAAGGGGAAGAATGAATAAATCAACCAAAAGTTGATAAGTGTTTTAAATATTTTATCAAACAAGAGGGTTACAACTAAGAACTGCAAAGATGATGACAAATCTTTCTCATCTTGAATGAAAGGCCTGTTATTTAACAGTAAGTCCATCGTTCAACCTCAATATATGTTTGAAAATCAAAAATACAAAAAGATCCAATAAGTTCTGTCATACAAAAACAAGTTTTTGACCAAATACAGGAGGTTGAAGTCAAATTGGGGTGATCTGGGGAAAGCCAAATAAGCTTTGAGAATAGATATGAGGCATCATAGCACAGTGTTGACCATTAATGAATTATGCTACTAAATGAACCTTAATCATATCACCAAAGAGATGAAACTCATGCTAAGTTAATACCTGTTGTTAACCTATCTATGTTGTCATAATAATGCTGAGAATGAAGTATTGAGAAAGCTACTTAGTCAATATGATCCCATTCTTGAGATCTTTTCAGAAAATGGAACAAGCTGTTTTGAAGTGAAATACAACTGAAATTTGATCTCTAAATGCACCATTTGCTCTTAATCTATGATCTGTAATGAAAAATATATTTTGATAAAGTGTTTAAGTCAAAAAGTGTTGCATTTTGCCTTTAATAGGTTGAATATGTAAGTTCGGGTAAGGTTTGATGTTTTCTAACCTTTCCGGGCACAAAACAGTTGAATATGTTTGAATTTGTTATTTCAGGTAAGGTTTGATGATTTATGACCTTTCCGGGCAAGCTTAGTCATTTTTGACTATGTTTATGACTTTCGAGCATGCTTTGAAGTGTTAAAACTTTCCGGGTAGAGTACACTGGTGTACTCATTTCCCGAGCAAGCTTGAAGTCTTGAGATGATTATGTGATATAGCTAGCGTTTAACAAAAAATTCTTGTTTCGGGCAAGCTTTGCATTTTAAATGCTAATTGTTAGTTCAAGCAAACTTTGTGAACTTGGGAAACGGTGAAACTGAGACAAATCTGGTTTTGAACATTTCATAGTGTACAACGTCACAATCTAAGACTATGGTCATGTTCTGGGCCTAACAGCTATAACCAGACTAGTTATACATCCCAATTTGGTTTAAACACTGTATTAGTATTAACAGTACGATACCAATTATAGGATACGAGTTATAATCGAGGCATAACACATATTGACGTATATTACCTGCTCAAACTACGATAAGGTGAGTTTCACGACCCCACTTTCTAAACTGTTTTACTAACTTTTGGGGGGGGGGGGAAAGCATGTTTACATATACTTATATACTTGAAAACGTGTGGTGATGTGAATTATCTAAGTACTAACACTTGAAAGTCCCCACAAACACAAGTGATTAACTTCGTGCCAGTGACGTGTGGATAGTACTATCGGTTTGACAAACCCAACTGAAGGCGCCGGTGGGGTATGCCGGATATACTTGTTTACGCAGTTGCACATTGTCATTTATACTTATTACATTCGGCTATGTGGTGTTAGACATAGTACATACTTGGGGCAAAGTGGCTGTTAAATGCCAACGGGAGTACATGGGCAAGGGTGGCCATGCAGTGCGAGCTGTCTTGGGTTCACTTGTGGCTTAGTATAATACATCATACACATACTTATATACATACGTATTGTGAACTTTACGAACTCGTATACTGATTTTGTTCGTACTCGTGAAACTTGAAACTCACCAACTAGACGTAGTTGACCCGTTTTAACATGCTTTTCAGGTAAGCCGAAGTTGGAATGATTTGCTTACGTGTTTGGTGTTAGAAGGAAAGTTGAATAGCTGTGAATAGATGCAAATACGTGGTAATGAATATGTCACACCCCGTTAAGCGAATTGCGGGAGCGTAAAACGGAAATGCAACAGATACAACTGGTATCAAATACATTGTTCATAAAGAAACATTACTAACTAATTTACAATTTATTACATCGTTCTAACATCTTTTACAAACTAGGTGATACAATTTAACATGTTCTTCAATCACTTTACTTCTAACTCAAATGCCCACGACATCAATCACCAATCAGACACGTAACGCACAGGAAATTACTTCTCATATCTGATTACCTGAAAAGCATGTTAAAACAGGTCAACTACGAATAGTTGGTGAGTTTCATAAGTTTTAACGAAATCAGTTCTGCGCACCATACAGTCATAGTTTGTATGTACGTGCGTATTTAAAAAAATATATTTACGGTTGTATAAAAATGTACAGCCATATCCTTGTGTGTGCATATGCACACATGTAGGTTTATAATATAAATTCGAAATTTCGATAAAATCGTGATTGTTTGTTCGTACTACCAGTTTCCAATTTCCGTGTTTAACCAACCACTGTGGACCCCCTTTCTCCCACAACGGTTCCACATAAACTCAACCACTGTGGCCCCCCTTCCACCCACAATGATTCCATGTAAACTCAAACATTATATAGTGTACACGCAAATAATTAGTATATTCTACACATAGTATTTCCTACGGCTAATCACATAGCATGTATATAGACACATGTACACATATAGTATTTATCACGTATCACCAAATACTGTGGCTCCCCATCCGCCCACAATACGCATAATCACATTATTTTCTTAACATTCATGTCATAATCAAGTTAGTTCGTTTAATAAGTTGCAGCAGAACTTGGCTCATAGGCCATACTCAACTTTAGTTTATAAGTTGCAGCAGAACTTGGCTCATAGGCCATACTCAACTTTAGTTTAGTAAGTTGCAGCAAAACTTGGCTCATAGGTCATACTCAACTTTAGTTTGTTACTATTGTGGCCCCCCTTCTGCCCACAATAGCCCCATAATCATCACAGACCACGTTATCCCCATGGCCATTACAGACCACGTTGTCTCCCAAATTAGTTATGTTTAACATTACCTAACGTGTTTGTATAAACATGCTGTCACGTGTAATTCATTATGTTTTGCAATTCGTATTATCTCCACTCAATATATCAATCAACGATAATAATCATCTTTCATCAGCACGTAGTCAATCATTATGTTTGTAGGGACTTTTCATATATAAATGTTCAGATATTTTATATCCTGATCCGTGTTTAAATAAATAACGTGTATAAACATGCTTTCCACCCCAAAAGTTCGTAAACTAGTTTAAAGAGTGGGGTCATGAAACTCACCTTATCGTAGTTTGCACAGAAATTATGTATCAATAGGTCAGGTGCCTCGCTTATAGCCTGATTACTATAAACGGTATCGTACTGTTAATACTAGTACAGTGTTTAAACCAAATCGGGTTGTATAACTAGTTTGGTTATAGCTGTTAGGCCCAGAACATGACCATAGTCTTAGATTATGACGTTGTATACTATGAAATGATTAAAATCAGACTTGGCTTAGTTTCACCGTTTCCCGAGCCTAGCCAAGTTGGTCGTTTACGCGTTTAGGGAATAGGTAAGATCACACAAACTTAAGTAAACATGTTGATTTTTAAAATGATTTGATTTATGAAAGCATCTTGAGGTTTCGGTATCTGGATTGATCGCAGGGTTCGTTTCCGTTTTCACACGGGTTTGATTATACAAAACGCGCACAATCCACCCGAATTGTCCGGAATTATCGTAAAAAGTTTGTTTTTATCAATATCATTCAAAAATATGATATTTGACCACTTTTGACATTTTCACATACCAGTCAGTCCGTTAAACACAAAACTGCCGGTTTCGTTAAAACAATTATAATTTAAATCTTTAATTAATCATAACTAAATATGTACTTATAAATTATGTAAATTTTTGAAAAAATACATTAAGACATGGAGAATTTTATAAAAATATTTTCAGAAATTTTATGATTAATTATTTATCTATAAAAATTCACTTAATAGGTTATAATCGTGTAATAAATGGCCTGTTTATATCAAACAACCTCCGAAAAATCCGATAATTTTTACAAATGGCCTCAATGTTATTACATATCCCCTGCAAAACCTCCAGAACCTAAATCTTTTGACAAAATGCCTTTTTGTGCGTTTTTCGGCTGTTAAAATTCGATTAATTCATAATTGCACAAACCATACTTAGGCATTTCCAATGATCCCCAAACTTTACCTGTGATCTTACCATCACATATTAATCTCCAAATCCAAGTTTCATAATTTTTCAATATGTTTAGCTATTTTTCCCAATTAAACGCTCATAAACAGAAATAAATTCACCAAATATTCTCCGTTTATCGAAAAATTACCAAATTTGAACAGGGACTCATTTATATGATCCCTATTGTCCCTAAAAATTTTCACAAGCTAACAACAAGCACGTCACAACCTAATACTAAACAGCCCTTAAACGAGTGTTACGGGTTTACCTTGTCGGTTTTCGATGAGTTTTGCTAGCTTAAACGACTTTCCGGGGCTCGGGTTGCAAACTCAGTGTATCTACATATCATATAACATCAAACCAAGAATAAATCATCCATGTGACAGCCTTGATAATTAGGGTTTCGGTTTTGGGTTCAAACCGAACTTTCAAACCGTAAAAACGTTGTATTCATGTTCTAATCCGCGTTTTTGTCCAAAAAAGTATATGTTCCTGGTTTGTTAACATGTTTAACACCAAAACATGATTTCACTTGATTTTTATGATTTTTGAATGGTTAAACATGTTTAAAACTAATCAAGGATTAATTTTCCATGATTAAACCTTACTAATCAAGCATGTAATCTCATGTATTTAGAGGTTTACCTTTAGGGTTTGGGCTGAAAAATATGAAGAAGTCAGCTGAGATTGTTCTTGGATAGTTTGGAATGTAAAAATATCTTTAAAGTGTGGCTTATGTAACAAGCTTTACAAAGGGGTCCATCCCCCCAACTTGCGGTCGCAATTAACAAGGGCCCATTGGGCCTCTTTTTGGCCCAATGGTGCCTCGGTTTTCGTGCCACGCGTAAAAGTCGGTGCAAAATTTAGTTCGGGTTCGGTTTTTCGCAAGAAAACTAGTTCGAGTGCGAAAACCAACGCAAAAACGAGTGTTTTTCAGCTTCTTTTTGTAAAATAAGAAAAACGTACTGACTCGTTGTAAAATTCCAAAATATTTTCACGGATTGCTTAGAACATGTCATATAAGTGTTTTATAAAACTATTTCAGCTTAACGGATGCTACAATGCTTGTTTTGATATTAACGATTGCGTTTAAGCTTATAGCGTATCGATAAACGAAACCTCTTTCGTTTAAAGAGTTTTAAACGTACTGGGGCCTAAATATCAATATGTTAGCCTCTATAATATATATGTAACTCGTATATGACCCCTCAGTATATATATACGGGTCATAATTAGTATCGGTCGGTTACTCGTTTAAGCACTACGAATTAACCGATTTATCGTTTACTTGTTACGTAAAGAATAGTATACCTCGTTTTGTCACGAATGTCACATATATCGCTTATAGATAGCACCCTGGGATATCCGGACCATAACCAGACCCGTTTGGTTATTCGTTTGTTCGTTACGCAATAAGCGGTTAAATGCTTATTCGAGTTTGTAAGTACTAAGGTGTACTCGGTTTTGCCACGGATGTCACATTCTCCCCCAGTTAAGAAATTTCGTCCCCGAAATTCAATATGCCAAATATGCTCTTTTTGGGGAAAATTTTATAATCATTTCTTTCGGAATTCGTTTTTCTGTTTCCGAACACGTTTGATTCCCCGTTGTGGATTCCACTGAATTTTATTCAATGAGATTTTATTGTGTCACAACTGTTTTATTTTCCCCGCTCAGAATTTTCACGAGTCTCTTTATAGAGTTTAGTTGTATAAAAGTTTTCAAATAATACTAATTCTGCCCTGTCAGTAAGGCACTCGTTTTGATTCAATATATGATATACCGGGAGTGAAATAATTTTGTTTAATACGTTATGGGGTTAACTTTCAAGGCAATTTTGTACAGTGCTATATATTTTAGAATCAACTCACTGTTCCTCAACTCAACTAACAACTTTCAAAATTTGATAACTTCTCGTATTTCTCAGATAGCCCTCTTATTAGCCTTAGGCGGCTTTCGGTTTGTTATTAATATTACGAGCTTTATTTATGATTCTCGAAATCGAATCGGATTTTGTATTTTGGATGTCACCAATTTTTTTTTTCAATTTTAATAAGATGGTGAGTTACATTCTTGCTCGTATAATATAGTATATTACCACTTGTATAATATTATGATGACTGTTAATGTACGAGGATTGAAATTGCTAGTCTCACTTTCCTTTATTGTTTGAATAGTTTATTTGATTTGATTGTTTTATAGAGGATTATAGACCGTGCTTAGGCCAATTAGGGATCTAAAATTTCATACACAATTCACCAAGAGTAAGATTTTGTTAAGGCGAGTTTTTCAGTTGGATAGTTGTTACAAATCAGAAGAAGGTATTTGGAGTGGATTAGTCAGGGAACTATCATTCATCTTGAATTGCTTTCTTGGGATATTTAAGGAACACATATTAAATGTTCTATTTTAGTTTGTTTCCCACTTCCAATGGGGTATCTCGAATTGTTGTAGCATCTCCGAGGATCTTTAGTATTCCCCCCGAACTTATAATAGTGCACACTTTACAACACATGAGCCTATGATTCCTTCATAGATTTCGCTTGCATCTTTATACTAGTACTCAGTTTATCCAAACATCTAGCCTGACTTTTCCTTGTTCATCACTCAGTTATTAAGGCTATAAAAGTTTAAAGTTCAAGTTTCGGTTACGGATAGTATAGTTTTCCTCATCCGTGTTTCATCATTGAGGTACTAGGTTTTGTTCCGTGTACGGGATCACTTCTTTATCTAGAAGAGGCAGTATAACAGTTCTATTTCTATATATATCCTTCATTTGAACTCTATTAACTAGTCCATACTGACTATTACACAATGACTCCTCACTTCCACCGGGAGTGCATCGATAGGGAATAACTAGTTATTTAGGTTAAGAGGGTAGTTTTTCGAGTAATATGGTTAGTATTTATAGTCTTACTTTTGGTGGTTTCTATAGTATACAGAATTGTTATTTTACTAGACGGCATATTTTCCAAGGTAATAACTTGTAGGAACGAAACGTCTATCAGTGTCCGTAATAAATAAACTAAAGTATATTAGGCATTACTAGGAACGTACCTGTTACTACATTTGTTCTATCCGGTTTATTCACAATACTTGACCCCTAGTCGAGTTAGACGTCGATGTCCGTCCTTGCCTTTGTCTTCCCGTCACAATTGGGTTAAATCTAGGGCAGTCTTTCTTGATGTGCTTCACACTACCACACTCATAACAGGCATTACGGTTTATTATGGTTTGGTTTTGGTAGACTGGTTGTTGTCGTGTTGGTTGCGGTTGGGGTAGTTGTGAGTCCTGGAGTTGGGTTGGTGGATTTATAGTATTCATAACGGTTCTACAATTTCGGGCATAATGTCCCACTTTCCCACATTTGTGACACACATTGGTCCGACATTCACCAACATGATGATAACCACATTTTCCACATCTAGGCAAAGGCCCGTTATACTTATCTTGCTTCACATCGGAACTGATCATAGTGTAATTTTGTATTGCAAGGCGCGCACATTTATTCTGTTGTCTTTCTTGTATTCCCGCTCCATAATTGGTTCGTTTTGTACCAGATGATTCCCCGGGCATTCTTAACGCACCACTTCTAATCAAATCAGAAGTTACAATGCCAGCTTGTAACACGGCATTTTCGAAAGTTACAGGGCCAGTTGAATTAACCAAACTCCTGACTTCGGGGGCTAAACCCCAAATGTAGCGTTCAGTACGTTTAGATTCTGGAGTAGCTAACCATGGGACTAGACGAGCCAGTTCGTTAAAGCGATGGGTATACTCCAAGTGATCTGCACCCTTCATTTCTAGATTCCAAAGTTCTTGCTCTAATTTCTGAATTTCGTTTATCGGACAAAAGTGTTTTATCATAAGAATTTTAAGTTCTGTCCAAGACATACGATTGGTTACCTCTAGTCCTCGAATTTGAACAACAGTATTCCACCACATTAGCGCGTGGTCTACAAATGTAGAAGTAGCAAATTTGACAATACAATCTGGTGGACAGTTAGTGATATTAATGATGGATTCAGTCTTTTCGATCCACTTTACCAGTCCATTTGGTCCTTTAGTACCGCTAAATTCCATAGGTTACATAGCATGAAGTTCTTAAGTTGATATCCGTGTTGCGGAGGAATTTGATTGTTACAACTATTGTTCAAGTTCGGTGGGAGATTATCATTATTGAAAGTAATATTGGTATTCAACGGGGGAGTATTAGTTGTGATAGTATCAGTATTTATCGGGGGAGCATTTGTGGTTGTATTAGTATTTGTTGGGGAATTAATATTTACGGCCGCGTTAGCGTTCGGCACTTGATTTGTATTCATAGTTGTATGGATACCAGCAGCGAATTGTGCTGCTATCGTCGGAAGTACTGTTTGTAGTTGTCGAGCGATCATCTCGGCTATATCTGCCTCAGACAACATGTTTACTTTCTTCGGGGCCATTCTATAACAATAACCAGTTATCCAACAATTAACAAAATTCAAATACACTAATGATCACAAAAGGAATTACAATAACAAGTAATCAGGTATTTCAATTAACACGTATATATCACACTGGTTTGTTCTCGAGTCTGAATACTAAGGATAGTATGTAAAATTAGCCTAGCAAACGCCAAAGTTTGCATATATATTAAAAGTTGTCATCTCATGACAAGAAATTTTAACCCAATAGGGGTCAATGTTTGTATTAAAAATGCCCAAATCGTCCTCCATATTAGCATAGCGCACCACCATATGCTTGTATGGAGTATCAGAAGCTATACACGACAATACCATACTATCCTTATCTATCAAAGCACGGGTTTTAACAATTATAAATAGTTCACAACTTGTACGAAAATTGTTCCTATACGATCCCATTATTGGGAAGCTGTTTTTGTTCGGTCTCTCCTGTAGGTAGATATTTGCTCATTACGAGTTTAATCAGTACGTTATAATGGGAATGCACGTGTACATTCCACCTGACTTCTGAATGTTTGTTAACTATAATCGTAAAATATATTCTTTCGCCAGGTCATTCAGTTTTCGTAGGCATGTCGGACTTAATAAAAGTAGTAGTTTACTAGTTGGAGGTGAGTAGGTTCCATTCCAGTCGGGGCACGTCATCATTTCGTGAGCATGAGATTTCTCTCCAATAATAACCAATTGGAATAGCAAAATATAGGAGAGGTTGGAGTTTGTCTTTCATAGATGGTTCGAAGAGTTTGCTAGTTAGGGAGGTTCATCAGAGTTAGTTGTACTGGTGATATGTAAAGGAAATTACTATTATTAATATTTCTTTTTGAAATATTATTAGTACATTATATGTACTGGTAGTAACGATTGCTCATATTATAATTGAAAACTCAGTTTTGGTAATTATCACATTTATAATTTGATAAATCGAGCTCATCACTAGGTATTTCCTCTAGGGATGGTGTTTGTTTCTGAACAACAGAATTGGAAGGATGAACGGAAAATAGTTTAGATTAATGTCAAAGGAACCAGTTTATAAGATAGGATTGGATTCAAACTGTGGAGTATTATATATATCTTCTTGAAATTATTATCTGTAAGTTACACCTCCAACGGTTCGTTCCCGGGCCTTATATATGAAGCCCCTTTTGTGGTTCCGTCACATCACCAGATTTAGTTTAAACTTATTGAAGCATTCTTGTATTCTCACTCACGGGCAACACCGGTTCTTCATCAATTGTAAAACTACTCACATCTTTCGGTGTAATCGCTAATCAGAAGAGAATGTTTTTCGATAGTTTAGATCTGCACAAAAGATATTATTAATTAGGGCAGAAATAAAATATTTATTTTTTTATGAACAGATATAATATTAATTACAATAAAATATAATATTAATTTTGGTAAGATATAATTTTGATTAGAATAGGAATTAATAGTGATTATAACTGAATATAATATTGGTTATGATAAGATTCAATGTCATCCGTTGTACCGTACGTACACGTATCCCTATACCTCGTCTCAGATAAGCACGTATGCACATGTCATATATACTTCACATCACCTTTATGCACGTATGTTGCCATTTTTACCTATCAATATGTTCCGCGACTTCTCCCCGAATTCCCTCGTACAAGCAAGTCTGTTATTACGTTCCGGACCATAATAACTCACTTGCCCTGCGAGTTCATCCCGGCATCCATCAGTATCTATTGTTACTCATTATTAACTTTCCCAGTGATAATCGAGCCTACGGTTATATTATAGGTATCCTATGGGATAACCTAATTCTTTATAACCAATGGCTCTGATACCAACTTCTGTCACACCCCGTAAAGCGAATTGCGGGAGCGTAAAACGGAAATGCAACAGATACAACTGGTATCAAATACATTGTTCATAAAGAAACATTACTAACTAATTTACAATTTATTACATCGTTCTAACATCTTTTACAAACTAGGTGATACAATTTAACCTGTTCTTCAATCACTTTACTTCTAAATCAAATGCCCACGACATCAATCACCAATCAGACACGTAACGCACAGGAAATTACTTCTCATATCTGATTACCTGAAAAGCATGTTAAAACAGGTCAACTACGAATAGTTGGTGAGTTTCATAAGTTTTAACGAAATCAGTTCTGCGCACCATACAGTCACAGTTTGTATGTACGTGCTTATTTAAAAATATATATTTACGGTTGTATAAAAATGTACAGCCATATCCTTGTGTGTGCATATGCACACATGTAGGTTTATAATATAAATTTGAAATTTCGATAAAATCGTGATTGTTTGTTCGTACTACCAGTTTCCAATTTCCGTGTTTAACCAACCACTGTGGACCCCCTTTCTCCCACAACGGTTCCACATAAACTCAACCATTGTGGCCCTCCTTCCACCCACAATGATTCCATGTAAACTCAAACATTAAAGTTTGTTTTTATCAATATCATTCAAAAATATGATATTTGACCACTTTTGACATTTTCACATACCAGTCAGTCCGTTAAACACAAAACTGCCGGTTTCGTTAAAACAATTATAATTTAAATCTTTGATTAATCATAACTAAATATGTACTTATAAATTATGTAATTTTTTGAAAAAATACATTAAGACATGGAGAATTTAATAAAAATATTTTCAGAAATTTTATGATTAATTATTTATCTATAAAAATTCACTTAATAGGTTATAATCGTGTAATAAATGGCCTGTTTATATCAATCGACCTCCGAAAAATCCAAAAATTTTAACAAATGGCCTCAATGTTATTACATAGCCCCTGCAAAACCTCCAGAACCTAACTCTTTTGACAAAATGCCTTTTTGTGAGTTTTTCGGCTGTTAAAATTCGGTTAATTCATAATTGCACAAACCATACTTAGGCATTTCCAATGATCCCCAAACTTTACCTGTGATCTAACCATCACATATTAATCTCCAAAACCAAGTTTCATAATTTTTCAATATGTTTAGCTATTTTTCCCAATTAAACGCTCATAAACAGAAAAAAATTTACCAAATATTCTCCGTTTATCGAAAAATTACCAAATTTGAACAGGGACTCATTTATATGATCCCTAATGTCCCTGCAAATTTTCACAAGCTAACAACAAGCACGTCACAACCTAATACTAAACAGCTGTTAAACGAGTGTTACGGGTTTACCTTGTCGGTTTTCGATGAGTTTTGCTAGCTTAAACGACTTTCCGGGGCTTGGGTTGCAAACTCAGTGTATCTAAATATCATATAACTTCAAACCAAGTATAAATCATCCATGTGACAGCCTTGATAATTAGGGTTTCGGTTTTGGGTTCAAACCGAACTTTCAAACCGTAAAAACGTTGTATTCATGTTCTAATCCGCGTTTTTGACCAAAAAAGTATATGTTCCTGGTTTGTAAACATGTTTAACACCAAAACATGATTTTACTTGATTTTTATGATTTTTGAATGGTTAAACATGTTTAAAACTAATCAAGGATTAATTTTCCATGATTAAACCTTACTAATCACGCATGTAATCTCATGTATTTAGAGGTTTACCTTTAGGGTTTGGGCTGAAAAATATGAAGAAGTCAGCTGTGATTGTTCTTGGATAGTTTGGAATGTAAAAATATCTTTAAAGTGTGGCTTATGTAACAAGCTTTACAAAGGGGTCCATCCCCCCAACTTGCGGTCGCAATTAACAAGGGCCCATTGGGCCTCTTTTTGGCCCAATGGTGCCTCGGTTTTCATGCCACGCGTAAAAGTCGGTGCAAAATTTAGTTCGGGTTCGGTTTTTCGCAAGAAAACTAGTTCGAGTGCGAAAACCAACGCAAAAACGAGTGTTTTTCAGCTTCTTTTTGTAAAATAAGAAAAACGTACTAACTCGTTGTAAAATTGCAAAATATTTTCACGGATTGCTTAGAACATATCATATAAGTGTTTTATAAAACTTTTTCGGCTTAACGGATGCTACAATGCTTGTTTTGATATTAACGATTGCGTTTAAGTTTATAGCGTATCGATAAACGAAACCTCTTTCGTTTAAAGAGTTTTAAACGTACTGGGGCCTAAATATCAATATGTTAGCCTCTATAATATATATGTAACTCGTATATGACCCCTCGGTATATATATACGGGTCATAATTAGTACCGGTCGGTTACTCGTTTAAGCACTACGAATTAACCGATTTATCGTTTACTTGTTACGTAATGAATATAGTATACCTCGTTTTGTCACGAATGTCACATATATCGCTTATAGATAGCACCCTGGGATATCCGGACCATAACCAGACCCGTTTGGTTATTCGTTTGTTCGTTACGCAATAAGCGGTTAAACGCTTATTCGAGTTTGTAAGTACTAAGGTGTACTCGGTTTTGCCACGGATGTCACAGAATAAGAAGCCCGTGACTGGTTATGTGATTCTCATCTAGTTGTAAACATAGTACCAACCCATGTAATATGATGTAAATTAGTTTGTTGAATTTCTTTATAAACAATGTGGTTGATACCAGTGTTATCTGTTACATTCCAGTATTACGCTTCCGCAACTACCTAGTCGGGGTTTGATAGAAGTTGGTATCAGAGCCATTGGTTATAAAGAATTAGGATGTCCCTTAGGGAGCACCAGTGTTATTTGTGAAAAAGAAAGAAGGAAGTTTTCGGATGTGTATTGATTACCGAGAATTGAATAAAGTGACTATAAAGAATAGATACCCCTTACCTCGAACAGCTTCAGGGTACGAAATATTTTTCGAAAATTGATCTCAGATCGGGTTATCATCAAATAAGAATTCAGGAAGAAGACGTACCAAAAACAGCTTTTCGAACCCGGTATGGTCACTATGAATTTTTGGTTATGCCGTTTGGGTTGACAAATGCACCTGCAGTGTTTATGGATCTTATGAACGGAGTTTGCAAACCATACCTTGACAAATTCGTGATAGTGTTTATCGATGACGTTTTGATATATTCTAGAAGTAAGGAAGAACACGAACAACATTTGCCGGTAATCTTAGAATTATTGAGTTAAGAAAGCTATACGCCAAACTGTCCAAATATGAATTCTGGCTACACGAAGTCCAATTTTTAGGACACGTTGTGAATCATCAAGGAATCCAAGTAGACCCTAGTAAAATAGAGGCTATTAAAGATTGACAAGTACCTAAATCGCTGAAATAAATTCGCCAATTTTTGGGATTAGCCGGGTATTACCGACGATTTATTGAAAACTTTTCAAGAATTGCTCAACCTTTAACCCTCCTAACTCAGAATGATCGAACGTATGATTGGGGAGAAGAACAGGAAATGGCTTTCCAAACGTTAAAACAAAAGTTATGTGAAGCTCCAATATTAAGTCTCCCAGATGGAACTGATGAATTGGTGGTCTATTGTGACGCGTCTCGTAAAGGGTTGGGTTGCGTACTGATGCAACGAAAGAAAGTAATAGCGTATGCTTTCCGACAATTAAAGATACATGAGAAGAATTATACAACCCACGACTTGGAATTGAGAGCAATTATTTTTGCATTGAAGATCTGGAGACATTACTTATACGGCACCAAATGTACAATCTATACTGATCACAAAAGCCTACAACACATATTTGATCAGAAGGAGCTGAATATGAGACAAAGAAGATGGGTAGAACTGTTAAATGATTACGATTGTGAAATTAAATACCACAAGGGTAAGGCCAATATAGTAGCTGATGCTTTAAGCCGAAAAGATAGAGTTAAACCGTTGAGGGTACGAGCACTTGGAATGATTGTCCAAAGTAGCCTAATCGAACAAGTTCATGTTGCACAAGACGAAGCCTTAAAAGCAGATCAGTTAGAGAAGGAAGAATTACATGAGAACGAAAAGAATTTTGAGAAGAAAATTGATGAAATATTCTATTATAAAAACCGGGTGTGGATTCCTACACTTCATAAACTCCGCAAGCTTATTCTTGATGAAGCACACAAATCCAAATATTCTATTCATCCAGGTACCGATAAGATGTATAAAGATGTTAAGGAATTTTACTGGTGGCCTGGTATGAAAAAGGATGTAGCCTTCTATGTAAGTAAGTGTGTAACATGTGCAAGGGTGAAAGCGGAATATCAAAAACCTTCAGGAATGTTACAACAACCCGAAATCCCACAGTGGATATGGGAACAAATAACCATGGATTTCGTAACACATCTACCCAAAACCTCCCGAGGACATAATGCAATTTGGGTAATTGTTGATCGATTAACCAAATCCACACACTTTATCCCAATTCGTAACAATTACTCTACCGAAAAACTCACCCAAATTTACATCGATGAAATTGTATCTCGACACGGAGTACCTCTTTTGATTATTTCCGATCGAGATAGTCACTTTACTTCACATTTCTGGCAAGCAGTACAAGAAGCTTTGGGAACCCGAATAGACCTGAGTACCGCTTACCATCCCCAAACAGATGGTCAATCCGAACGAACTATCCAAACCTTAGAAGATTTACTTTGAGCTTGTGTACTGGACTTCAAAGGGAATTGGGATCAACACCTCCCACTCATTGAATTCTCTTACAATAACAGTTATCACAGTAGTATACAAGCAGCACCTTATGAAGCCTTATATGGGCGAAAATGTAGATCACCACTTTGTTGGATAGAAGTGGGTGATACTCAAATTACAAGATCTTATTTAATTCAAGAAACGACTGATAAGATTCATAAAATTAAACGAAAATTGAAAGCCGCCCGTGACCGACAGAAGAGTTATGCCGATTTTCATAGAAAACCGTTATCTTTTGAAATATGCGACAATGTGTTTTTAAAAGTATCGCCGTGGAAAGGAGTTATAAGGTTTGGAAATACCGGTAAATTAGCCCCGAGATACATTGGTCCTTTTGAGATTATTGCAAAAATTGGTCCCGTAGCTTACCGATTAAAACTACCCTTAGAACTGAGCACTATTCACGATGTGTTTCATGTATCGAATCTGAAAAAGTGTTTGACTGATAAAACGGCAATAGTACCACTGGAAGATATTCAGATTGATGAAAAGCTTAACTTCGTAGAGGAACCGATAGAAATTGTGGACGGGAAAACCAAACAGTTACGACACAACAAAATATCTCTGGTAAAAGTTCGGTGGAATTCAAAACAAGGACCCGAATATACTTGGGAACGAAAGGACGAATTCCGAAAGAAATACCCACACCTGTTCCCTAAAAAGAAAACCGATGACACATTAAATTTCGAGGACGAAATTTCTTAACGGGGGGAGAATGTGACATTCGTGACAAAACGAGGAATACCTTATTCATTACGTAGCAAGTAAACGATAAATCGGTTAATTCGTAGTGCTTAAACGAGTAACCGACCGATACTAATTATGACCCGTATATATACTGAGGGGTCATATATGAGTTATATATATATATATATATTATAGTGGCTAACATATTGATATTTAGGCCCCATTACGTTTAAAACCATTTAAACGAAAAAGGTTTCGATTATTGATACGCTATAAGTTTAAACACAATCGTTAACATCAAAACAAGCATTGTAGCATCCGTTAAGCCGAAAAAGATTTATAAAACACTTATATGGCATGTTCTAGGCAATCCGTGAAAATATTTTGGATTTTTACAACGAGTCAGTACGTTTTTCTTATTTTACAAAAAGAAGCTGAAAAACACTCGTTTTCGCGCTGGTTTTCGCACTCGAACTAGTTTTCTTGCGAAAAACCGAACCCGAATTAAATTTTGCACCAACTTTTATGCGTGGCACGAAAACCGAGGCACCATTGGGCCATAAAGAGGCCCAATGGGCCCCTTAGACTTGCGGCCGCAAAAGGGTGGGACACCCCCCTTGGTTCTAACTTGTTATATATATTAGAATAGTAAAGATATTTTGCACATTAACCAAACTAAGATCAAGATCAGCTGAGTTCTGCATCATCCCTTCCAAAACCCTAAAGCAAACATTAAATTCATGAAGATTTCAAGCTTGTTTAGTAAGATTTAAACATAGAAAATTAGTTCTTGATTAGTATTAAACATGTTTAACCATCCAAAAATCATAAAAATCAAGTAAAATCATGTTTTGGTGTTAAACATGTTTACAAACCAGGAACATATACTTTTTTGGTCAAAAACGCGGATTAGAACATGAATACAACGTTTTTACGGTTTGAAAGTTCGGTTTGAACCCAAAACCGAAACCCTAATTATCAAGGCTGTTACATGGATGATTTATGCTTGGTTTGATGTTATATGATATGTAGATACACTGAGTTTGCAACCCGAGACCCGGAAAGTCGTTTAAGCTAGCAAAACTCATCGAAAACCGGCAAGGTAAATTCGTAACACTCGTTTAGGGGCTGTTTAGTATTAGGTTGTGACGATCTTGTTTTTAGCTTGTGAAAATTTTTAGGGATATTAGGGATCATTTAAATGAGTCCCTGTTCAAATTTGGTAATTTTTCGATAAACGGAGAATATTTGGTGAATTTATTACCGTTTATTAGTGTTTATTCGGGGAAAATAGGCAAACTTCATGAAAAATTATGAAATTTGGTTTGGAACCCATAAATATTATGTTAAGATCACTGGAAAATTTTGAGAACATTTGGAGATGTCTAAGTAATTTTTGTGCAATTGTGTTTTAAACGAGTTTTAATAGCCGAAAACGCGCAAAAATGCATGTTGGCCAAAGTGTTAGATTCTGTAAATTTTTCAGGGACTATGTGATGATATTAAGACCTCTTGGAAAAATTTTCGGATTTTTCAAGTGTCGTTTGTTATAAACGGACTATTTATTAGTTAAGTATAACACATTTAATGAATTTTTATAAATAGATAATTAATCATAGAATTTCTGAAAATATTTTTATAAAATTCTCCATATTTTAATTTATTTTTACAAAAATTTACATAATTTATATATAACAGTTATGATTAATCAAAGATTTAAACTATAATTGTTTTAACGAAACCGGCAGTTTTAAGTTTAACGGACTGACTGGTATGTCAAAATGTCAAAAGTGGTCGAATATCGTATTTTTGGATGAATTTGATAAAAAACGAACTTTTTACGAGAATTCCGGACTATTCGGGTGGATTGTACGCGTTTTGTATAATCAAACCCGTGTGGAAACGGAAACAAACCCTGCGATCAATCCAGATACCGAAACTTCAAAATTCTTTCATAAATCAAATCATTTTAACAATCAACATGTTTACTTAAGTTTGTGTGATCTTACCTATTCCCTAAACGCGTAAACGATCAACTTGGCTATGCTCGGAAAACGGTGAAACTGAGCCAAATCTGGTTTTCAGCATTTCATAGTATACAACGTCACAGTCTAAGACTATGGTCATGTTCTGGGCCTAACAGCTATACCCATACTAGTTATACAGCCCGATTTAACTTAAAAAATGTACTAGTATTAACAGTACGATACCGGTTATAGGATTCAAGCTATAATCGAGACACTTTACTTACTGATACGTATTACCAGCTTGAACTACGCAAAAGTGAGTTTCACGACCCCACTTTCTAAACTGTTTTACGAACTTTTGGGGTGGAAAGCATGTTTACATATACTTATATACTTGAAAACATGTGATGATGTGAATTATCTAAGTACTAACACTAGAAAGTCCCCACAAACACAAGTGATTAACTTCGTGCCGGTGACGTGTGGATAGGACTATTGGTTTGACAAACCCACTGACAGGGCCGGAGGGGTATGCCGGAACATGTTAACCCAGTTGCACATTGTCATTAAACTTGTTACATTCTTCTATGTGGTGTTAGACATAGTACATACTTGGGGCAAAGTGCCTGTTAAATGCCAACGGGAGTGCATGGGCAGGGGTGGCCATGTGTTTTAGCTCGTTTCGGCTTCACTTGTGGCTTAGTATAATACATCATACACATACTTATATACATACGTACTGTGAAATTTACGAACTCATATACTGATTTTGTTCATACTCGTGAAACTTGAAACTCACAAACTAGACGTAGTTGACCCGTTTTAACATGCTTTTCAGGTAAGCCGAAGTTGGAATGATTTACTTACGTGCTTGGTGTTAGAAGGAAAGTTGAATAGCTGTTAATAGATGCAAATACGTACTAATGAATAAGGAACCGAGAACTGGTTATGTGTTTTTCATCTAGTTTGTAAACTTAGTACCTACCAATGTAATATGATGTAAATTAGTTTGTTGAATTTCTTTATAAACAATGTGGTTGATACCAGTGTTATCTGTTACATTCCCGTATTACACTTCCGCAACTACCTAGTCGGGGTGTGACAATTACACCCTTAGTTTATCACCAACGTATTTGTCGAGTCGCACTTGTTTCACATACATAACCTCTCATGCATAGTTTTCATGTGTCGAGTCTAGTGACTCACTCATAGTTCAAAACACTTAGAAATTTCATTTTTTTAGAGCACTAGTGAGGATTTCCTTTGACGCACGCTTTTCTCGGATTTTTTTGATAACTTCGCAAACAGTGCGTTTCACGGCCACTTTTACTCTTTAACGCTTTTATTAGGGGAAGCTAACATACTCCAACGCTTTAGCTTTTGTTTATTCTTTATATATCACTTGTAAGACTAAGTGGCAACAAACCAACTAAGTCCTTCAGAAAAATCAAACCGGTTAATATTGGATAATAGCAAGTCAGTGTTGAGTAGTACTACTGGGTTTGACAAACCCCACCCAACTCTAAACTCGACTGTAGGTCGAGTGGGTGTAATTTTGGCTAGCACATTACTATGGTCGTGGTTGACATGGTGGCAAGTCAATCGTATAAACAGTCAGCTTCAGTGTCGAACACTTCGTAATACATGCTTGATAGGCTAGCTACCTTTTGATATATATGGACATAACACTATCTGGTAACGCTAAAACGCAACACTTAATTTACTTAAACCTGTGAATTCACCAACCCTGTGTTGACACTTTCAGTATGTTTATCTCAGGTAGCCGAGGCGGGCGAGTGGTGTAGGACATGCATTCACTGAACTCTTATGCTTTAAACTTCTTTTAAATTTTGTCATGATAACTGTTGTTTTAAGTCGTCATGTGTGACGCAACTATTTACTTTACAGTTTACGCTTCCGCATCTTTACTTAAGACGTGATGTCTTGGTTGTTTTTAAAACTTTAACTATGGTGTACGCTATAACTAATGAATCCAATCATGTTATTTCACATCCTCTGACGGTAAAACTCCGTTAGTGGAATTTCAGGGTGTGATAGATTGGTATCAGAGCCATTGGTTATAGCGAACTAGAATTGCATTCATACTAGACTATAACCTCAACGACTCATTAGTTATGATATTACGCACTGCATATTTATATGATATATATTTGACTATTCACTTTCTTTATTTCTTTTCCTCATTCACTCATACACGCGTAAACCATACATGACTTATCCTGTAGGGATATCAACGCCATCATCATTATTCGACCTGGTGTCCCACGCCCCAGGAAAGGAACCGCAGCTTCCCAACCCATCACCACCTCGAGCAGTCCCAACACTAGAAGCCCCCCACCGAAGAGGCACTGCCCATCTAGAGTCGCGTACGAGGACAATGATAACTGGAGTTGGTACCCAAGTCTGATCGAGCGGCTTGTTTACCATGAGCAAGTTCCCCAACTACCCATCCCAGGCTGTCCTATGTCTTACAACACACTACCACCCCTAACACTCCCCATGGAGCGCGTTTTCGCAGCTCTCGCCTCTTGTCTGGATCGTGAAGTTGACATTATGCACTCGACGAGAGCGAATGATACTGGGTTGATAGGGGATGGAGCTGTGGCTAGGAAGAGAATTTCCTACCTGACTGAAGCCATGAAAGAAGTTCAGGATGCTCATGTTCAGCTAATGAAGCTAGTGATCAAGATGCAATCTGAGATGATAGACTTGAAGGAACAAGTTAGGGATGCAAGATGCCATGCAACGGCAGTTATAGCTCACTGCGAAACACTAGAGGCGCAAATTGCTCCGAACGCAGCAGAACCGGGGGAGGATCCTGAAGAAGATCCTGAGGAGGAACCAGAAGAAGACCCAGTGGAAGAGCCGGCTGAGGAGGATGCACACTCAGACGACGACATCTCAAGAATATAACACCTAGATGGAGGGGTTGTCTCCATCCAACTTATATATTCTATGATTTTAAGGATTGATTTTTTATTCTTCTATTACATGTATTTGGTTGTGATGCGATGTTTTTATTCCTTTTCTTTCCTTTCTTTCCTACATTTTATTACATGTATGATGTGTTGCATATGAAACCGAGCGTTAATGTCTAACATTGTATGTTGTGATTTTAGGAGATGTCTGGAAGAAACGCGGAATGTGGTCGTAGTAACATCAACATGACTGTAGCAGAACTCCAAGCCTTACTGAACGACCATGCGGCGGCAGCTCTGGCCGCTCACGTTCAGATTCAAGCCAGAGGCAGAAATAAAGTTGGGTTTTAGCAAGATTATCAACGTCTAAAATAACCAATTATTAAGGAAAACGCAGCGGAAATAAAGTTTTAAATCTTGTTTCACTAATTCACATAAAACCCGTTTATGTATAAACCCAATCCAGGATCCATATACGATGTACACACTATCAAAGCACAACCATAGGGTGTTTAACAAACATACCTTCAAGTCCGAGAATGAAGGGGATGAATGAGTTGAATGGCTAGAATCCAAGGAAAGGAATCCTGAAGCTTGTATACCCGACAAGCTTCAACAATCTCCTAGGTTGCTAGGGTCCAAACACTTGTTGTAAGAACAACCTTTGTTCTTCTTCTTCCTCTTGTTCTCGGCTCCGAAGGGAGAAGAAAAGAGAGAGAGAGATGTGTGTGTGAAAGAGAGTGTGGAGTGTGATACAAAAAGATTCCCCTTACACACCCACTTACTCTCCTTGCAAGTTATTGAAACAAACAAAAGAGGAGAGAGGAGAGAGAGGGAGCCGGCCCAAGGGTGGGTTTTTGTAACGATTCCGACGAAACCAAGTATACCCTAACCGGTAGACAATAGTTACGTTATATTTAATGTCGGGTACATGAATTACCATAGTAATTATACGAGAATACATGGTTCACTGTATTGATTGTACGTGAATATATAATTCATCGTATTGAATATGCGATTAATCGATCGATAATTATTGAAACCCGAACGAATCGAGGGTTCAATTATAGACGATATCTATAATATTTAGTGATTTTACGAAGCATTAATGCTTCGGGATAAGTAAAGTACGGCACAAAAAAAGAATTTCGATTTAATGGTACGTCGGTACGTTAAACGAAACCTTCAATACCAAACCGAGCAAGAGACGATCGATCAAGCCGAAAAAGATGCGCAATTATTAATAATATGATGTTTTAAGTTAATGAAAGTCATGGTTTAAGTTTTTTTTTTAAGTTTTTAAAGTGGTTTTATATAAATTTCATTTTTAAGCCGAAAACGACCGTTTTAGCCTCGTTTTAAGCCGAATTAAACATTTAACCGAAAAACGAAATGAACCATATTATCCAAAACATTATCCGGATTGCGAATATCCAAACATGTGGCTAGAAATGGAGAAGTGGGTCCCACCCTACCTCCCACTTAATCCCGATCGGAAAGGGGATGTACCCCATGCTCTTATTTCTTTTTTTTTACATCAAACATTCAAGAATTTACTCTCCCTCTCCATTCTATGATCCAAAATCCAGAATTTTTATCAAGAAAACTCAAGGTAATTGTATATTGTGATGGCTAAATCTTGATTTTTGTTCCACATCTTGAGTTTATTTGCAAGAAAATGAGGTTTTCAAAGATGAAAACCGATTCTTGCATGATCAAGTGATGTATACGGGTTATACAAGGGATCTTGGTCCAAGAAAGGAATTAAACGAACCAAAAATGAATTTTTACGGTTTAAACTTTAGTTTTGAAACAATAACCGAAACTATAGTGTAAGAGGCTTGATTGTGAGTGTAACTTGCTTGGTATTGTGGTATGTTGGTTGTAGGGTCTGTATTTAGTGGTAGATAAGGCGGAAAGACGACTTTGTAGCTTGTAGTGGCGGAAAACGAAAGGTATATTCGGTTTATGTTTGGTTATGGATTTTTGGACAGATTGTGGATGGTTTAGAGTTAGGTCATGAAATTTTACAGGGTGTTAGATATATGAAAATATGAGTTCTGTGAAATTTTGGTAATTTTTGGACAAAGGATGAATATTTGGTGAATTTAATGCTCGGTTTTGGCCAAAAATGGTGAAAATTAGTTAAATATCATAAAAAATTCTGAAAAATTTCAGATAAGCTTTTTATAACATGTAAAAGTCACACACAAAATTTTAGGTCAGTTGGAGAAGTCTAAGTAGGCTTTCCGGTTAAACGAGTTTTAGGGCTTTCTAGCTCGGTTTTAGTGAAAATGGCATGTAAAGAGAGATTTTGGTTTTGGAAACACTACAGGGGACTATGTGGATGGCAGGGGAAATCCAGGAAAAAATTGGGATTTTTCTAAGGTCGTTTGGTATTTACGACATATTTAGTGTTTAAATGGTGTTTAAAAATAGATAAATAAATTTTAAATATAAAAATTAATTCTGGAAATATTTTTATAAAATTCCCCACTGTGAAAAAGTGAATTGTGCAAAATTTCAAGATCCGAGATTAAACGGATAATTATTTGTGCAAAAACAAACTTTTAAAGCTTAAAACGCGTAAACCGGAAAAGTTCGCCTAAACGAGCTGACCGGTGTATAAAAACCCTAAAAATGAACTATTTTCATATAATTGAGTTAAACAAGTAAAAATGAATCATCCGAAAATAATTCGGATGATTTGAGTAATTTTACCCGATTTAACAGTTTCCGGTGCACTAAAGACGGAAACGGGTCCCGCGGCCAAACGGGGCGTCTAAACCGAGCTCTAATTCCACAACTTTAAATAAATTATCAGTCAACGACTATTTTCGGGTCGTGTGTGACCAAGCTCATTTTTGAAACGTAAAAACGGATAACCGTGCTAGGCACGCAAAACGGGGAAAACAAACTAATGGTAATTTGACTATTGAACTCTAAACGATATCACAATCTGAGTCCGGAGAAGTGTTTCTGGGTTAACATTGCCCCCGGAATGGGTACAGTACTGGGTTAACAGTGTCCCCAGATGTACCGGTTGATACGGTTAAAGATTATATAAACAATAATTGTATAATAACGATCGTAGGGATCATAATACAGATTGGACGTGTTAACTGATAATGATTGTTGTTACCTGCTTGCATGTGCTAAGGTGAGTTTCATGAGCCCCTTTTTTCCGAATTGTTTTTAAATATTTTCCCGGGGCGGAAAGCATGTTACTATTGAAATGTTTAAGTACATACTGAACGCATGGATTTGCGTGTATTTATAAATATTTGGTTGTACGGGAATCGTACGGAATGGGTACAGTACTGGGTTAACAGTGTCCCCAGATGTCCCTAGAAGTGTTTCTGGGTTAACATTGCCCCCGGAATGGGTACAGTACTGGGTTAACAGTGTCCCCAGATGTCCCTAGAAGTGTTTCTGGGTTAACAGTGTCCCCAGATGTCCCTAGAAGTGTTTCTGGGTTAACATTGCCCCCGGAACGGGTACAGTACTGGGTTAACAGAGGTTTCACTTGTGGGCTCAGCATAATTACATCGATAATATTATCTTATGATATGGATTTATCATGGTTTACTCAAATTGTGAAACTCACCAACTATTCGTAGTTGACCCGTTTTCTCACATGCTTTTCAGGTACAATTAAGATGAAGTGATTGCTTACGTGCTAAGTGCTTGATGTGTGTAAGATTTGCGTGCGGGATGTTAGGATACATTATAATAAATAGAATTATGTATCGTATTGTATGATGTGTGTATCACCTAGATGGTAATGAAATACGAGATAATGTAATTTGAAGTATATTAATGTATTCAGTTTTCTTTATAAACAATGTGGTTGATAACAGAGGTGTCTATTGCATCCCGTTTACGTTTCCGCTGCGGTTACGGGGTGTTACAGAAGTTGGTATCAGAGCCATTGGTTATAAAGATTTAGGATGTCTTTAAAAGATACCTAAAATATAACCTGTAGCTCAAGTATGATAGGATCTGAATATCAACTAATAATTTATAGTGACGAGATCTGGATGAACTTGGATGGACAAGTGAGTTATTATGGTCCGGAACATAATAACAGACTTGTCCGCACGAGGGAATTCAGGGGAAGTCACGGGGTACGTTAATAGGTAAAAATGGCAACATATGTGTAAAGTATATAATATTATTTATGCGTGCTAATGTGTATATATATATATGTACATATTTTGTGGGTACGTGTATTGAGAAATAGGACCCGGATAAGGAACCGAGGGATGAAATAATAAAAGTACTGAGGATGCTGAAAATTTCTAAAGCATCGGTTGATGATAAGTCTGACTTATCGGGCCATAGTTATGATAGTACCAAGTTAGATCTCCCGTTTGATATTAACCAGAAATATCTAGTAACCGTCACTCTCAACCAAAATTGATAAATCCCTTACCCTATCAACACCGGTATCGTATATCCTAATAACCCCCTATGTTCACCCGAACCGCCGACCCTCACGTACGGACGGACTTGTACCTGAACCCATTCTTATTCCGTTAAGGTAAATAAATAAATAAATAAATAAAATAAAATAAAATAAAATAAAATAATAATAATAAATTTGATAATAAATGAGCAGATAAAAATAATATATGGAAATATATATATGTATTTCTCACTCTCAAACATATGAGACATACCACCTCCAGATCGAGAATTACCGATTTTAGCAAACCTAGAACGCCTGAGGACATTGACTGAGCAAGTGATAGAGTTTCCCATAATAGTAATTGATAATATTTGAAGGCAACATGGGTTGCGCGATTACCTTGAACCTTGCAACTCCCTATGTTATCCTTACATCCGTTAGATGCCTATACCCATATATACTCGAATAGAATGATTATCCGTACACAAAGAGGTGTTGGAATCATTATAGCATAGTTGGTTGTTCGTTCGTAGGTGATATACCGTGTATGCCGGATATACAAATAGACACGGATATTATAACTCCGTGGTACGTAATCGTTTGGTGCTCACGGTGAGCATGTATCGGTTATGCTGACATGCTGAAGGATATTGAAATCAAGCATATTAAAACATTAATCCTTGTTGAGAAAGATCTATATGTCAGTTGGTGACAAGGGTTATGAAACATATTTAAACGTTAACCGACGTCAGGTTAAGTCCATGTGTTATTATATTTGTGGGACATATATATACTAGATACTGGTATGTGTAATATGTATGATAATATTTGGTGTGTATGTGTACCTGCTGTTATGATTGAGCTGGTAACGAGTTATACGGTGAGATTAGTATTGATTACTGCCTACGGGATGGGTACGGCTGAATGACATAAAAAGAGTAACTCCAATGATGGAGATTGATATGATTCAGTTGGTTGCTCAAAGATAGCAGATGATGGTACCGAATGTCGTATCACAGATCACTGCTAGTGTTGTTGCAAATGTGATTGCAGAATTATAGATTGAGCAATCACATGAATATGAATATTTCAATTCTTAGTGGTATTACTAAGAGTGATAATGTCCCACCGAATACTATTATGACTACAAATATTAATTATAAACTAAACATGAATAGTAGTCGTAATGAATTAGATCCGGTATGAAGGATGTGTTTGTTGGTTGTATTAAGGAAATTATTAACAGTTTACTGACGGTAAAGGGAGGAATAGATTAGCGAGGGGATAGAAAAGATCGAAATGGTTAAGGATATTGGTAAGAGTCTAGAACATTGTGTAGTGAAATATGCTACAGATATGTTGGTAGATTATGTTGTATCGTGATGGAACACGATGGTACAAAATTATAGTTAGAAAATTATTACTCAGACGATATGGTCAGAATTTAAAATTCTTGTGCTAGAGCACTTTATTTCGAGTAATTAAGTTCAGAGATTGGAAACTGAGCTATGGAAGATAGAAATGTTATGTGCTGGTCACTTAGAACACGTTAATCGTTTGAAGGAATTGTCATGTCTGGTAACATGGCTAATTACTCCTGAAACTAAGCGAAGTGAGCGTTATATTGGGGACTAACTCCATCGATAAGGAGTATAGTCAATCCTGTAAAATATACAACCTTTGGAAGGGTTGTGTCACAAGCCAGCATTGATATATTTGACTCTATGGGAAGCGGACTGGAAGGACGTTAGGTGAGACGTCGAGTGTTAAAGAAGAGAAATGATAAAGGTATAGTGAAAGATAGACTTTTGAATAAGTATGAAGAAGAATGTCGAGTGATAGTAGGCCACAGGTGTGGTAAAGATGGACGTAATGCCCCAATTGTAGAACCAATTGAAACCATGTGAACCGGCAACCCCAACCCATTCGTGTACAACCACTCCGAACCCAACAACTTCAATAACAATCCACCCAAAGAAATCAAATTATGCTAAACAGTTGTACTTGCTATGAATGTGGCAGTACAGAACGTTTCAAGAGAAGTTGCCCAAAGTTGAACCAAGGTGTCGTTGGAAGATGAACCTCATGACAAGCATCAGCCTCTGATCAAGCAAGGAGCCGTGCTTTTGTGAGTAGTTCGAATAAAGCACGTCATGATCCAAAGGTGGTACTAAGTATGTTGTAGTTTTAAATCAATAGGCTTCAGTGATATTTTTACGGTCGTCGATAGAAGTTAGTTCCTGTTAACCTCCTATCGTTTGGAAAGATACCGATTAGTGAAACTACAAAACCCTATACTATAGAATCGCTAACGGTAAATCCCTAATGGTTAACTAAATTGTTCGGAATTGTCCTATTATTCTGAAAGATTAACCTTTCCTTATTGACCTACGACCAGTAAAGTTAAGAAGTTTTGACGTAATAGTAGGAATGGATTGGTTAGCACGTAACAATGTGGAAATAAACTGTGAAAAGAAAATCGTCAAGATCCGGGTGTCGGATGACGAAGAGGTGTTAATGCAAGGAGAGAAGTCGGGCACAATGATACCATTTATATCCCACCTCAAGGTGCTGAAATATTTACGCCAGGGATGCGTGGCGTATCTCGCGAGCTTGTTGGCCACAAATTCTGAGGAGAAACGGGTGGATGATATCCCGGTGGTACGCAAATTTCCACAAGTTTTCCCAGAAGAACTTCCTGGATTACCGCCAACCCGACAGGTCGAATTCAGAATCGATTTAATACCTCAAGCTGGCCCTGTTGCTAAAGCATCTTACCGACTTGCACCGTCCGAGATGCAAGAATTATCCAATCATTTGCAAGAATTGTTGGATAAAGGATTTATACGACCTAGTTAGTCACCATGGGGTGCACCAGTGTTATTTGGGGAAATGAAGGACGGAAGTGTTAGGATATGTATTGATTAGGGAGAATTGAATAAAATGACGATCAAGAATAGGTATTCACTTTTTTGAAGTAAATGATCTATTTAACCAACTGCAAGGGGCGATTTATTTTTAGAAAATTGATCTTAGATATAGTTATCACCAAATGAAAAATCCAAGAGGAGGACGTTGCAACAACAGCGTTTCGGACTCGTTACGGCCATTATGAATTCTTATTTATGCCGTTCGGGCTAACAAATGCGCCGGCAGTGTTCATGGACCTCATGAATCGAGTCTGTAAACCCTACCTCGACAAATTCGTCATCGTGTTTATTGACGATATTTTGATCTACTCGAAAAGTAAAGAAGAGCACGAGCGACATTTAAGAATAATTTTAGAGCTTCTGAATCAGGAGAAGTTGTATGCAAAATTCTCCAAGTGTAACTTCTGGTTACAAGAAGTACAATTCTTCGGTTATGTTGTAAAGCAACAAGGATTTCACATAGATCCAAATAAGGTAGAAACCATTAAAATTGGCAGTCACCCAAGGCGCCAAAGGAAATGCGCCAATTTTTAGGACTAGCCGGAGACTATCAGCGATTTATTGAAGAATTTTTAGCATTACCCAACTCATAATCCTTTGTACGACGCAAATGTACAAATTTTATAGATGATAAGAGACCGCAGTCCCATATTCAACGAGGATGGGTCGAGTTGTTAAGCGATTATGACTGTGACATCCGTTATCACCCCGGCAAGGCTAACGTCGTAGCCGATGCTTTGAGTAGGAAAGATCGAGTTAAGCCATTGCGAGTGCGAGCGCTAGGGATGATAGTCCAGTCGAACCTTTCGGACCTGGTTCGAGTCGCTCAACGTGAGGCGTTGAAAGAGGAACAATTGGAAAAGGAGGGACTTTACGGCAATGAGAAGAATTTCGAACAGCGCGTGGACGAAATTCTCTACTTCAAAAATCGGGTTTGGATCCCGACCCTCCATGACCTTCGTGAATTAATCATGGACGAAGTGCATAGATCAAAATATTCCATACATCCGGGATCTGAATAGACTATTGATGATACGAATATCTGAAAGGATTTTATTAATGGCCGAGTTTGGAGAAAGATATGGTTACGTATGTTGGCGAATATTTAAGTTATGCAAGAGATAAGGCTGCACACCGAAAACCCTAGGGAACGCCACAACGACAGAAAATTCGCCAATGATAGTGGGAATAGATTACAATGGATTTCGGGACGCAAATTCCCAAGGTATATCAAAGGCATGATGTAAATTGGGTAATCGCGGATCGATTAACCAATCCTCACATTTTATCCCAATCCATGACGATTACCACAATGAATTCTCGCCCAAATTCATGATGATGAAATGGTATCTCGTCGTGGAGTACCATTTTCAATTATCTCAGATTGAAATAGTCATCCTACTTTCATTATTGGAAGGCGGGGAAGGAAGCATCGAGAGCTTGAAGCTTTCTATGGGTGAAGTAATTATCACCAATTTGTTGAATTGAAAATGGGCGTCAATCAAGCCATAAGATTTGAATTGATTCGAGAAACAACCAATCGGATTTATAATATTTAAGATAAGTTGAAAGCAGCGCGAGATTGGCAAAGGATTTATGCCAACATTCATAGGAAACCATTGTCACTGGAAAGAGGTGACAAGGCATTTTTAAGGCATCACCTTAGAGAGGTGATATGAGGTTTGGCAAAACCGAAAATAGCTCTTTAATATATTGGACCTCATGAGACTATCTCCATGATTGGTCATTTAGTTTATCGATTAAAGCACTCCAGGGGCTAAGTACTATACATGATGTTTTGCCATGTATACGGATTGAAAAGTACCTGAGCGACGAGGCAACGAGAGTACTAGTAATGGAGGTACTCATAGAAAACATGCTTGATATCATAAATAATTCCGTAGAGATAGTAGACGGGAAAACTAAACAGTTTGGACACACCAAGCTTTATTGATTAAGATTAAGTGGAATTCACAGCGAAGACCAGATTATACCTGGTAACGCGAGGGTGAATTCTGAAGGAAAAACCCCCACCTTTCTCTCGGAAGGGGATAGTGGGCGTGTAAAATTTCGAGGACGAAATTTCTTAACGGGGGGAGAATGTAACGATTCCGACGAAACCAAGTATACCCTAACCGGTAGACAATAGTTACGTTATATTTAATGTCGGGTACATGAATTACCATAGTAATTATACGAGAATACATGGTTCACTGTATTGATTGTACGTGAATATATAATTCATCGTATTGAATATGCGATTAATCGATCGATAATTATTGAAACCCGAACGAATCGAGGGTTCAATTATAGACGATATCTATAATATTTAGTGATTTTATGAAGCATTAATGCTTCGTGATAAGTAAAGTACGGCACAGAAAAAGAATTTCGATTTAATGGTACGTCGGTACGTTAAACGAAACCTTCAATACCAAACCGAGCAAGAGACGATCGATCAAGCCGAAAAAGATGCGCAATTATTAATAATATGATGTTTTAAGTTAATGAAAGTCATGGTTTAAGTTTTTTTTTAAGTTTTTAAAGTGGTTTTATATAAATTTCATTTTTAAGCAGGAAACGACCGTTTTAGCATCGTTTTAAGCCGAATTAAACATTTAACCGAAAAATGAAATGAACCAGATTATCCAAAACATTATCCGGATTGTGAATATCCAAACATGTGGCTAGAAATGGAAAAGTGGGTCCCACCCCACCTCCCACTTAATCCCGATCGGAAAGGGGGATGTACCCCATGCTCTTATTTCTTTTTTTTACATCAAACATTCAAGAATTTACTCTCCCTCTTCATTCTATGATCCAAAATCCAGAATTTTTAGCAAGAAAACTCAAGGTAATTGTATATTGTGATGGCTAAATCTTGATTTTTGTTCCACATCTTGAGTTTATTTGCAAGAAAATGAGGTTTCAAAGATGAAAACCGATTCTTGCATGATCAAGTGATGTATACGGGTTATACAAGGGATCTTGGTCCAAGAAAGGAGTTAAACGAACCAAAAATGAATTTTTACGGTTTAAACTTTAGTTTTGAAACAATAACCGAAACTATAGTGTAAGAGGCTTGATTGTGAGTGTAACTTGCTTGTTATTGTGGTATGTTTGTTGTAGGGCCTGTATTTAGTGGTAGATAAGGCGGAAAGACGAGTGTGTAGCTTGTAGTGGCGGAAAACGAAAGGTATATTCGGTTTATGTTCGGTTATGGATTTTCGGACAGATTGTGGATGGTTTATATTTAGGTCATGAAATTTTACATAGGTGTTAGATATATGAAAATATGAGTTCTGTGAAATTTTGGTAATTTTTGGACAAAGGATGAATATTTGGTGAATTTAATGCTCGGTTTTGGCCAAAAATGGTGAAAAATAGTTAAATATCATGAAAAATTCTGGAAAATTTCAGATAAGCTTTCTATAACATGTAAAAGTCACACAAAAAATTTTAAGTCAGTTGGAGAAGTCTAAGTAGGCTTTCCGGTTAAACGAGTTCTAGGGCTTTCTAGCTCGGTTTTAGTGAAAATGGCATGTAAAGAGAGATTTTGGTTTTGGAAAAATTACAGGGGACTATGTGGATGGTAGGGGACATCCAGGAAAAAATTGGGATTTTTCTAAGGTCGTTTGGTATTTACGACATATTTAGTGTTTAAATGGTGTTTAAAAATAGATAAATAAATTTTAAATATAAAAATTAATTCTGGAAATATTTTTATAAAATTCCCCACTGTCAAAAAGTGAATTGTGCAAAATTTCAAGATCCGAGATTAAACGGATAATTATTTGTGCAAAAACAAACTTTTAAAGCTAAAAACGCGTAAACCGGAAAAGTTCGCCTAAACGAGCTGACCGGTGTATAAAAACCCTAAAAATGAACTATTTTCATATAATTGAGTTAAACAAGTAAAAATGAATCATCCGAAAATAATTCGGATGATTTGAGTAATTTTACCCGATTTAACAGTTTCCGGTGCACTAAAGACGGAAACGGGTCACGCGGCCAAACGGGGCGTCTAAACCGAGCTCTAATTTCACAACTTTAAATAAATTATCAGTCAACGACTATTTTCGGGTCGTGTGTGACCAAGCTCATTTTTGAAACGTAAAAACGGATAACCGTGCTAGGCACGCAAAACGGGGAAAACAAACTAATGGTAATTTGACTATTGAACTCTAAACGATATCACAATCTGAGTCCGGAGAAGTGTTTCTGGGTTAACATTGCCCCCGGAATGGGTACAGTACTGGGTTAACAGTGTCCCCAGATACACCGGTTGATATGGTTAAAGATTATATAAACAATAATTGTATAATAACGATCGTAGGGATCATAATACAGATTGGACGTGTTAACTGATAATGATTGTTGTTACCTGCTTGCATGTGCTAAGGTGAGTTTCATGAGCCCCTTTTTTCCGAATTGTTTTTAAATATTTTCCCGGGGCGGAAAGCATGTTACTATTGAAATGTTTAAGTACATACTGAACGCATGGATTTGCGTGTATTTATAAATATTTGGTTGTACGGGAATCGTACGGAATGGGTACAGTACTGGGTTAACAGTGTCCCCAGATGTCCTTAGAAGTGTTTCTGGGTTAACATTGCCCCCGGAATGGGTACAGTACTGGGTTAACAGTGTCCCCAGATGTCCCTAGAAGTGTTTCTGGGTTAACAGTGTCCCAGATGTCCCTAGAAGTGTTTCTGGGTTAACATTGCCCCCGGAACGGGTACAGTACTGGGTTAACAGAGGTTTCACTTGTGGGCTCAGCATAATTACATCGATAATATTATCATATGATATGGATTTATCATGGTTTACTCAAATTGTGAAACTCACCAACTATTCGTAGTTGACCCGTTTTCTCACATGCTTTTCAGGTACAATTAAGATGAAGTGATTGCTTACGTGCTAAGTGCTTGATGTGTGTAAGATTTGCGTGCGGGATGTTAGGATACATTATAATAAATAGAATTATGTATCGTATTGTATGATGTGTGTATCACCTAGACGGTAATGAAATACGAGATAATGTAATTTGAAGTATATTAATGCATTCAGTTTTCTTTATAAACAATGTGGTTGATATCAGAGGTGTCTGTTGCATCCCGTTTACGTTTCCGCTGCGGTTACGGGGTGTTACAGTTTTCCCCCCAAAACTCAAACCCTATTTGTTTATTTCCTTTTTACATTATTTGCTATTTATCCAAATAAATAACATTCCTTTCAAATATAAATTATCCTTATAATTTATTTAACACACAAATGCAAATATTTATAAAACCCATTTCCAAATATATATATAAGTGTTGATAATTATTATTTAGATCATATCTAATAATAAATATTGTGGCGTTTGTCTAGCTTGTTATTGGGTATGACCCGACTTGAATCAATACGTACTAGCCACATCAACTCTAATAGTGTCTTGGGTAGATCGATTCCAACAATCTCCCACTTGCACAAGATACATAGAAGATTGATGCAAATATCAAATACCGCATAGCAACGGTTTACTATCCCTAGTACGCATGACGAAGTGCCATTCAATAACATCATCGTCTTCAAGTCCCTTACTTGAAATGATTTAGGTGAAACTATCATTTATCCTTTTGTCACAAATGTCATGTTAAATCCAGAGACACAGAGTGATCATTCTCTATTGATTTAACTAATCAGGCCTTAGACATGTAACTCTCACCGAATAAAAGGGACAAATCCCCTGTTGACTACATACGTCTCTCACTATCATCTCGTACTATACTTGAGCTTAGCCTTATGTTCTAACATAGTTTAGAGCAGCGAAAAACTAAGTCAAAGTATAATAGTCAGTGAATATCAAGACCCAATATGTATCTCAGGTCGGAGGATACTATGATGTTCGCCTTTACTCAAATTTACTTATGATCACTAATCACAAGGATTCCATGTTGTAAAATTGAGGGCGGGTCAGTCCATTATTTATCCCATAAATATCTATGAACCTTGGCAACAAACCCTTTGCTATATTCATACCTCATGAATATCTACCAATCCAAGTTGATAATAGTCTTACTTTCATATTTGTTCGTACAACTATGATCGACTATGGATGTTTAGAATAATCAAATTATTCACAGATTTAAACATGCAATAACGGAACATAACTCAAGAACATGACCATAACCAAAACCATATGATTGAGTTAAAATAAAATTGTTCCAATATCCAAATACAAAATTCTGAACAAATCCAATCACTAGAATATCGAAGTCGGCACAAGTATGACCCTTATGCTTCGGCCTTTCAAGGAGTTTCGTGAGTGGGTCCGCAATATTTTGATCAGTATGAACTTTGTGAATACATATATTTCCTTTTTCAACTTCATCCCTTATGTAGTTGAATCTCCGCTCAATGTGCCTAGTCTTTTGATGTGCACGAGGTTCCTTGATTTGAGCAATCGCACCCTCGTTGTCACAAAAGATTTCTAGAGGGTCCTGAATGGTACGGACAACCCCTAGATCGGCAATGAACTTTCTAATCCATGCAACTTCTTGAGCTGCCAAGGAGGCGGCGATGTATTCAGATTCTGTGTTGGACAAGGCTACCACATCTTGTTTTGAGCTCTTCCAGGAGACAACACCACCATTTAGAACGAAGACATATCCCGATTGTGATCGAGAGTCCTCTCGATCAGTTTGGAAACTCGCATCAGTGTAACCCTTTACAACGAGTTCCTCCTCACCAGAGCCATATATAAGAAACATATATGCTCATAACTGCCATCCAATGGCTAGTTCCCGGATTTTGTTGGTATCTACTTGTCATGCTCAAAGCGTATGATACATCAGGTCTAGTGCATATCATGGCATACAAGAAGGATCCTATAGCAGATGCATACGGGATTCCACTCATTTTGTCTTACTCATCCTTTGAGCTTGAACATTGAGAAGCACTCAACATTGTTCCTCTTTGAATAGGTACCAAACCTTTCTTGGAGTTTTCCATCTTGAATCTTTTCAAGATTTTGTCAATGTGCTTTGATTCAAACCTATCAACCGTCTTGATCTATCCCTATAGATCCTTATTCCTAGAATATATGCGGCTTCACCAAGATCTTTTATGGAAAAGAAGCTTCCAAGCCAGGCTTTTACACCTTCCAAGGTTGGAATGTCATTTCCAAATAACAGTATGTCATCGACATATAATACCAGAAAGGTAATGATGCTCCCACTAGCTTTCATATACACACAAGCTTCATCAGCGTTTTTAATGAATCCAAATTTCATAACTTCATCATCAAAACGACGATTCCAACTCCTAGATGCTTGTTTCAATCCATAGATTGATTTCTTCAACTTGCATACTTTATTATGATGTAGTGGATCGACAAAACCTTTAGGCTGAACCATATAGATATCTTCCTCAAGCTGTCCATTTAGAGAAGTAGTTTTGACATCCATTTGCCATATCTCATAGTCATAATATGTGGCTATGGCAAACAATATCCTTTAGATTTTAGCATCTCCACGGGCGAGAAAGTTTCACCATAATCAACCCCTTGAGTTTGAGTGATACCCTTTGCTACAAGTCTAGCTTTATAAGTATCCAAGTTTCCATGCATATTGGTTTTTCTTCTTGAAAACCCACTTACTTCCAACCAGTTTGGAGTTCAAATTTGGTGTAACCAAGTCCCACACTTGGTTATCATGCATGGATTGCATCTCAACATTCATGGCTTCCAGCCATTTATCACAATCAAATTGTGACATTGCATCTCGGTATGTGGTCGTTTCATCCGAATCTACCACGTTGCATCCATCCATGAAAAATCCATATCTTCAGGTGGGGTTCTAAATCTACCAGATTTGCGAATGTTTTGTGTGTTTTGATCAACCATTTGATCATCTTCAACAACCTCTTGTAGATTGGTAGTGTCAACCAAATGAGTATCGGCTTGTGGTTCTCGATCCTCCTTGAGTTCCACAGTTCTGTCAGTTCCTTCAATAAGGAACCTTCTTTCCAAGAACTTTGCCTTTCGAGCTATAAACACTTTATGCTCACTTGGATTGTAGAAGTAATATCCCATCGAATCTTTGGGATATCCTACAAAAATACACTTAGTGGATCGACTTTCAAGTTTGTCTGGGGTGTAGATCTTAACATAAGCCTCACAACCCCATACCCTTAAATATGATAATGATGGAACCCTTCCATGCCATATTTCAAAAGGTGTCCTTTCCACTTTCTTGGTTGGTGCCATATTTAAAATACGGGCTGCAGAGATTAATGCGAAACCCCAAAATGATAGAGGTAACGAGCTCCTAGCCATCATGGATCGAACCATATCCAATAGAGTTCGTTTCCTCCTTTCGGACACACCATTGTGTTGTGGTGTTCCGGGTGGAGTAAATTGTGAGACAATCCCACAATTACTAAGATGATCTAAAAAAGCATCATTGAGGTATTCACCTCCTCTATCGGAACGTAGTACTTTGATTGTTTTGTTGAGTTGATTTAATACTTCATTTTGGAAGACTTTGAACATTTCAAATGCTTCATCTTTGTGTCTTATCTAGAACACATACCCATAGCGACTATAATCGTCGGTAAAGGTAATGAAGTATCTTTCATCATACATCCGAATGTATGATGCTTAATAAGTCTTTCGCCCTTTCATTAGTTCCACTAAAGGGTTCTTTGGTCATTTTTCCCAATAAACAAGATTCACACTCATCAAATGAATCATCATTTGATTTCAAAAGACCATTCTTTTGAAGTGTATGAATGCGATCCTTGTTTTTGTGACCAAGGCGACAATGCTAAAGAAAAGTCTTACTCAAATCCAATTTGAGTCTTTTGGTGCTAGCTTGGTACAACGAGTTATCAACAGTCGTGTTATCATGAACTAATTCATAAATGCCATTAGACGGAATTGCTTTAAAATAAAACACATCATTCATGAAAACATAAAACCCATTGTTTACAAACTTGAAATCATAACCAAATTGTCTTAAAACACAAACAGAGATGATATTCCTAGTCAAACTAGGAGAGTACAGAATGTTTTACAAAAGAATTTCCAAACTATTTGGAAGCTTTAAAACATAATCTCCTCGGGCTTGGACGTCAACCTTTGCTCCATTGCCCATGAAGAGACTTATATCTCCTTTCTTGAAATCATTTATTCTTTTGAACCCATGCAATGAATTGCAGATATGAGTTCCACATCCAGTATCTAATACCCATGTGTTAGAAGAAATAATATTAAGATCAATGTGGATCATGAAAGTTGTACCTGAGGTTTGCCCCGCATCCCTTGCTTTCAACTCCTTGAGATAAGTGGGACAGTTTCTCATCCAGTGACCGATCTCACCACAACCAAAGCACGGATCCTCAGCGCTAACCTTTAGCTTCTTTGGTTTTGGCTCCGCCTTTGCCTTTCGCTTGAACCCCTTCTTGACTTGCACCTTACCCACAACAACCTTTGCCTTGGGTTCTGGGTGATGCCTCTTCTTTGGGCCACCTTCATTGATCGCAAGGACGGGTAAAACCTTTTTACCCATGCCGGCTTCGGCTGTCTTAAGCATTGCGTGAAACTCACCAATGCTTTTTTCCCTTCCGTTCATGTTGTAGTTCATGACGAACGTCTCAAACCTTTTAGTTAAGCCATTGAGGATCAAATACGTGGCTAACTCTCTTGAGATGGGGCAATTCAGCCAATCAAGCCGATAAATGTGTGTAACGATCCCGGCAAATCCCGGTATACCCTAGCCGGTATATACTATTTACGTGTCATTTAAATATTGATTATATGAGTTATAGTACGTATATACGAGTATATATGATTCATAGTACGAATCATACTCGATTATATAGTGAATCGTATTGGAATTACAATTAACCAATGAACGATTATTGAAACCCGAACGAATCGGGAATTACATTATAGACGAAGTATATAATGTTTAGTGATATTTACGAAGTATTAATGCTTCGGGATAAGTAAATTATAGCACAGAAAAAGGATTTCGATTTAATGGTACGTCGGTACGCTAAACGAAACCTTTAACACCAAACCAAGCAAGAGACGATCAATCAAGCCGAAAAAGATGCGTAATTATTAATAATATGATGTTTTAATGTCATGGGTTAAGTTTTTAAAGTTTTTAAATCAGTTTTATATAAATTTTATGTTAACCCGAAAAACAACCATTTTAGGCTCGTTTTAAGCCGAATTACGAGTTTAAACGAGAAACGAACTGAACCAGACTATCCACAACATTATCCGGATTGTGTAATCCAAATATGTGGCCATGGTTTGAGATGTGGGCCCCCCACACCACCACTTAGGCCGGCCACCCCCTTTCACACACATTATACATTTCATTTTTTTTTTAACATCAATTCTCTCCCAAAACTCTCTCAAACTCTTTCAAATCTTCAAACATCCATCCAATTCCTTGAGTTCTAACAAGATTTTGAAGGTAAAAACATGGTTTAGTTGGTTAAATCATAGTATTGATTTCTTTATTTTGAGTTGTTTTGCAAGAACAAGAGGTTCCAAGTGAAATATGGGTGAAAACCCGAGATGGAACCGGTTCTCGTGTGATCAAGGGATGTATACAAGTTATACAAAGGATCTTGATCCAAGTGTTGAGTTAAAAGTGTTTAGAACGAAGTTTTACGGTTGAAATCTTGTAAAAATGAATTTCTATGTGAAAGACGGGTGAAAACCCGAGATGAAACCGACTCTTGCATGATCAAGAGATGTATACATGTTATACAAGGGATCTTGGTCCAAGAAATGAGTAAAAAGAGTCGAGAACGGATTTTTACGGTCAAAATCGTTGTTTTGATGTTTTAACCGACACTAGGAAAGAAATGGCTTGATTGTGGGTATAACTTGCTTGGTGTGGTGTTGATGTGCTTGTAAGTGTTGTATCTAGCGGCTAGCAAAGGCTAGAAACCGAGATCCTTGCGATCTAAAGCTAGAAAACACAAAATAGTTCGGTTTTCGTGTGTTTATGAAATTTGGACAGATTTTCGTGTGCTTAGAGTCGGGTCACGAAATTTCACATAGATGATCTACACATGAAAATATGAGATCTGTGAATTTTTGGTAATTTTTGGATAAAAGATGAATATTTGGTGAATTTAATGCTCGGTTTTGGCCAAAAGTAGTGAAAAATAGCTAAACATGATGAAAAATTCTGGAAAATTTAAGATAAGCTTTTTATAACATATAAAAGTCACCCACAAAATTTGAGCTCAGTTGGAAAAGTCTAAGTAGGCTTTTCGGTGAAACAAGTTCTAGGGCTTTCTAGCTCGGTTTTGGGTGAAAATGGCTTGAAAAATAAGTTTTAAATTCTGGAAAAATTCCAGGAAGTTATGAGGATGACAGAGATCATCCCAGAAAAATTTGGGATTTTTCTAAAGTGTTTTGGTATTTTTGACATATTTAGTGTTTTAATAAGATTTAAAAATAGATAAATAAATGTAAATATAAGAAAATAAATCTGGAAAAATTTTGTAAAATTTTCTTTCTGTCAAAATAAGTTTTGTGCAAAAATTCAAGACCCGAGACTAAACGGGTAATTATTTGTGCTAATAAGAACGTAAAAACAAATATTTAAAGCTTAAAACGTGTAAACCGGCAAAGTTCGCATAAGCGAGCTGACTGGTACACGAAAACTTTAAAAATGGACTATTTTCATAAATCTAAGTAAATTAGGTAAAAATAAATCATCCGAAAATAATTCGGATGATTTGGGTAATTTTACCCGATTTTACCGTTTCCGGCACCGAAATACCGGAAACGGGCCCCACGGCCAAACGGGGTGTCAAACCGAGCTATAATTTCATCACCTTAACTAAATTGACTGTCAAACTCTAAGCAATGTCAATCTGAGTCCTTAGAAGTGTCACGGGGTTAACATTGTCCCCGAATCGAGTACAGTACTGGGTTAACAATGTTCCCAGATGTACCGATTGATACGTATTTAAGTTATGGGAATTATATAGTAACGACTAGATATTATATTACAGATCCAGGCACGTAGCTGTTCCTTATATTACTCACCGACTCACAACAAGGTGAGTTTTCACGAGCCCCTTTTAATGAATTGTTTTAATTATATTTTCCCGGGGCGGAAAACATGTCTTATTTAAAGTATTTAAGTACATACCGATCGTATGGAAATACTTGTATATTTATATATATATGGTTTGATGCACAGAATATATAAATTGTTTATCAGGGGTTATTATTGTTCTGGGGTAACATAGTTCCCAGGGGTTATTATTGTTCTGGGGTAACATAGTTCCCAGGGGTTATTATTGTTCTGGGGTAACATAGTTCCCAGGGGTTATTATTGTTCTGGGGTAACATAGTTCCCAGGGGTAGTTATTGTTCTGGGGTAACATAGTTCCCAGGGGTTTTTTATTGTTCTGGGGTAACATAGTTCCCAGGGGTTATTATTGTTCTGGGGTAACATAGTTCCCAGGGGTATTTATTGTTCTGGGGTAACATAGTTCCCAGGGGTTATTATTGTTCTGGGGTAACATAGTTCCCAGGGGTTATTATTGTTCTGGGGTAACATAGTTCCCAGAAAGTTAATGGAAATGTTCTGGGGTAACATAGTTCCCAGCATGATTATATTGCTAATAAATTATTATTAAAATGATTTGTCAGTGTTTATTTAAATTAGTGAAACTCACCAACTATTCGTAGTTGACCCGTTTTCTTTACATGTTTTCTAGGTATGCCCAAGTTGGATTGATTGATGTGTGCTTAACTATCTGTGCTACCTGTTGGAAGCTTGCTGCTCTATGTTTTGTAATGAATTTATTAATGTCTTATCGGTAAAATATGTGTGTATCACCTAGACAGTAATGAATCTCGCAACAATGTAATATGTTATAAATTAATGTAGTGGTATTTTCTTTATAAGCAATGCTGTTGATATCAGATGTGTCTGTTGCATCCCGTGTACGTTTCCGCTGCGGTTACGGGGTGTTACAGAACTTGGTATCAGAGCCATTGGTTATAAAGAATTAGGATGTCTGAAAAAGATACCTAAAATATAACCAGTAGCTCAAGTATTATAGGATCTGAATATCAACTAATAATATATTGTGACGAGATCGGGATGAACTTGGATGGACAAGTGGGTTATTATGGTCCGGAACATAATAACAGACTTGTCTGCACGAGGGAATTCAGAGGAAGTCACGGGGGACTTAAATAGGTAAAATTGGCAACATATGTGTAAATGTATAATAATATTATTATGTGGCAAAATTGTATAAGTAAGTACATGATTAATTTAATTATGAATTACACTATGGAAAGGACTATATGTTTGTTAACTTGTGTGCAGGTAAAAATGGCAAGAACACCTAGTGTGTCGACGGAAGAGGACCCGGAAGAGGTCAGTTCCGGGGCCTCTGGAAGCCCAAGTGTAGCACCCAGCTCCGAGCCTTCGGAGGCCAGTCTTAGTGCTTCTAGGCAGACCACCCCAGCTAGGAGTGCTAGTTTACCCTCCCCTGCTAGGGTTACCAGGTCTCCTACCCCGCCCGCACCACAGACCGTCCCGATCCCCCCCAGGCACGGTCCCCGCCTCACGGCGCGGATCAGTGTCCCGTATGTTCCGCCCACCTCTACCCCACCCAGATCCACATACCACAGGGGCGAGTCTTCCCGCCCCCAGCCCGAGCCTGCGACCCTACCTGTGTGGGGTCTTCCGAGGCAGGAGCGGGACTTGGCAGGGTGGCTACGTGTTCTCACCGAGCAGGTGAACGAGCACTCTGCCGCCCTGGTTGTGGGGGTTCAGAGGCGGGCGTACCTCGGGGACAGCATACTGGACCACCAGTATGCTATTAACCAGTTAAAAAGGGAGTGCTCATACTCCCACTGGTTGATCGACCAGATGGAAACCCGAATGCGGGTTATGATGGCGGTGCTGGTGGTGCTGGTGGCGGTGTTGGTGGGGTTGGTTTACCACCATGTGTAGACGTGTTGGATGGTAGAATCTTGAACCGCTTTTTGATACTCCGTGTAAGTAGTTAGTGGTGATACTAACACGGAGTGAATCTTGCTTAGTTATAGTACAACCACTGGCCCATAGGGGGTCTCTTGTAGGGCATATCATTATCGATACTTTTGGGTATCATTCAAGCACTGACCCATTGCGGGTTATGTCGAGAATGATACCAACATAGGCCCTTTGTATTAAAACTTAGTTATGTATTGATGACTGGGAAGTATGTAAACGGATGTTTGTGTAATATGTACTAATGTTTATTAATGTATGGAATGTGTTTTGTGTTTCATAATTTGGAATGGTATTAATTATATGTGTTTTCTTGATGTTGTGTAGAATGGCACCGAAACGATCAACGAAAGTATCGGAAGTAGATGTGAGCCGTTTGATTGCTCAACAGTTGGAGGCGGCGATACCGGATATAGTATCGCGCATCGCCGCCAGTATTAATAACTCATCTAATCCAACCCCTCCGAGCAATCAAACGCCCATAAATAATGGCGGGGAACATAATGCTAATCCTCCACCTACCGATAACACGATTCCGAGTAATGACGCACCGCCTACGGTGGTCGCTACCGACAGTAATGGCCCCATACCTACTGTAGAAACCAACCGCACTGGACCATCCAGGGGTTGTTCAATCAAGGACTTTATGTTATGCAAGCCTTTAGAGTTTAACGGGTCGGAAGGACCGAATGGGTTAGTGAAATGGTTAGAGAAAATAGAGTCAGTGGTGAATATCAGCAACTGTCCCGAGGATTGTGTCGTTAAGTACGCCACCTGTACGTTCACAGACCATGCCTTGACATGGTGGAACACCATAGTACAGACTCGAGGTCAGGCGGCGACAAACCGCATGACCTGGACAGAGCTTAAGGATCTTGTTTTGAAACATTTCTGCCCAAAGAATGAATTGCAGAAACTGGAACATGAGTTGTGGAACCTGGAAATGCATGGGGCGGACCACTTGGGATATACCAACCGGTTTAATGAACTGTCACGATTAGTGCCGTGGTTGGTCACCCCAGAGTCAAAGAGGGTGGAACGTTATATTTGGGGACTTACTCCAGTAGTGAGGAGTATAGTCAACGCGGGGGGACACCGGACGTATGAAAGTGCAGTGACACAGGCTGGCATAGTCACGTATGATTTCTTGCGGAGCGGATCACTAAAGGTGACAGGAGAATCCGCTGGGGGGAAACGGGGTGCGCATGATCATAGAGTCCAAGAAAAGCAGCAAAGCAAACGAGCTAGGCCCGCTGCCCAGAGCTATGCCATGACTAGTTCGGGCGGAAGGCAAGAACCGCAGAAGGGAACGTTTCCTAGGTGCGGGAAATGTGGTTACCACCATAGTGGCGTGTGCAAGGAGGTGGTGTGCCACCGGTGTGGCAGGGTTGGACACTACGCACCAAATTGTAAGACAAATCTGAACAACCTGAACCGACAACCACAACCTATTCGGGCGCAACCATTTAGAACTCAACCAGCCCGACAGCAGAACCCGCAAGGAAACCAGATGGTGACCACTAGCCGTGCTTGCTACGAATGCGGCAGCACGGATCACTTCAAAAGGAACTGCCCGAAACTGAACCAGGGAGGAAACGGGAGACAACTCGCGGGTCAGCCATCGTCGTCCAATCCGGCGCGAGGCCGGGCATTTGTGATGGGAGCGAACGAGGCGCGCCAGGACCCCAGCGTAGTGACAGGTACCTTCCTCGTCTCTGATCATTACGCTTCTGTATTATTTGATACAGGCGCCGATAGAAGTTTTGTCTCCGTTAGATTCCTTTCGATAGCAAACCTTCCTATTGGTGAAACCATAGAACCTTACACCGTAGAGGTCGCTAACGGTAAAACCATGATAGTTAATCGGATTGTTCGGAATTGCCCTTTTATTCTAAGCGAACAATCCTTCCTGATTGACTTGTTACCGGTAGAATTGGGGAGTTTTGACGTAATAGTGGGAATGGATTGGTTGGCACGTAATAGGGTAGAAATAAACTGTGAAAAGAAAATCGTCAAGATCCGGGTGTCGGATGACGAGGAGGTATTAGTGCAGGGAGAAAAATCCGGCACCATGATACCATTTATATCCCACCTCAAGGTGTTGAAATATATACGTCAGGGATGTGTGGCGTATCTAGCGAGCCTGACGGCCGCTGATTCTGAGGAAAAACGGGTGGACGATATTCCCGTGGTACGCGAATTTCCACAAGTTTTTCCAGAGGAACTTCCTGGATTACCGCCAACCCGACAGGTCGAATTCAGAATCGATCTGTTACCACAAGCTGGCCCTGTTGCTAAGGCCCCTTACAGACTTGCACCGTCCGAGATGCAAGAATTATCCAACCAGTTGCAGGAATTGTTGGATAAGGGATTTATTCGTCCCAGCTACTCCCCGTGGGGTGCACCTGTACTATTTGTGAAAAAGAAGGACGGAAGCCTTCGAATGTGCATTGACTACAGGGAATTGAACAAATTAACCATCAAAAATAGGTATCCTCTTCCCCGAATCGATGATTTGTTCGACCAACTACAAGGTGCGAGCTACTTCTCAAAAATTGATCTTAGATCGGGATACCACCAAGTTAGAATTCAAGAGGAGGATATCCCAAAAACCGCGTTTCGGACTCGCTACGGCCACTACGAATTTCTAGTTATGCCCTTTGGGCTAACAAATGCGCCAGCGGTGTTCATGGATCTCATGAACCGAGTCTGTAAACCCTATCTCGACAAATTCGTCATTGTATTTATTGACGATATTTTGATATATTCAAAAAGTAAAGAAGAACATGAGCGACATTTGAGGTTAGTTTTGGAGCTTTTGGATCAGGAGAAGTTGTATGCAAAATTCTCCAAGTGTAACTTCTGGTTACAAGAGGTGCAATTCCTCGGTCATGTTATAAACCACCAAGGAATACACGTTGATCCGAGTAAGGTTGAAGCTATTAAGAATTGGCAAGCGCCTAAATCTCCAAAGGAAATCCTCCAATTCTTAGGCTTAGCTGGATACTATCGTCGATTTATAGAGAACTTTTCCAGCATCGCCCAACCTTTAACCCTCCTGACTCAAAAGGATCGGAAGTATGAATGGGGTGAAGAGCAGGAAACGGCGTTTCAAACGCTAAAACAAAGATTGTGCCAAGCGCCAATCTTAAGTCTCCCCGACGGAGACGATGGATTTGTTGTATATTGTGACGCATCCCGTAAAGGGTTAGGATGCGTGTTGATGCAAAATAAAAAGGTCATAGCCTATGCGTCTCGACAGTTGAAAGTTCATGAGAAAAACTACACTACTCATGACTTGGAACTGGGAGCAGTCATCTTTGCACTTAAAATCTGGAGACACTATCTCTACGGTACAAAGTGCACCATCTTCACTGATCATAAAAGTTTGCAGCACATATTCGATCAGAAAGAACTAAATATGAGACAACGAAGGTGGGTCGAGTTACTGAGTGACTATGACTGTGACATTCGATATCACCCCGGCAAGGCCAACGTCGTAGCCGATGCCTTGAGTAGGAGAGATCGGGTTAAACCATTACGAGTGCGGGCGTTGGGGATGATAGTCCAGTCAAACCTTTCGGATTTGATTCGAGCCGCTCAACGCGAGGCGTTGAAAGAGGACCAATTGGATAGAGAAGGACTTTACGGGAATGAGAAGAATTTCGAACGGCGTGTAGATGAAATTCTCTATTTCAAAAGTCGGATTTGGATTCCGACCCTCCATGACCTTCGTGAATTAATCATGGACGAAGCGCATAAATCGAAATATTCCATACATCCGGGATCGGATAAAATGTACCAGGATGTGAAAGAATTTTACTGGTGGCCAGGTATGAAAAAGGATATAGCCACATACGTCGGCAAGTGTACGACGTGTGCGAGGGTTAAGGCGGAGCACCAGAAACCTTCAGGAATGTTACAACAGTCGGAGATTCCCGAATGGAAATGGGAGCAAATCACAATGGATTTCGTGACACACCTCCCTAAGACATCCCGGGGAAATGATGCAATTTGGGTAATCGTGGATAGATTAACCAAATCGGCACATTTTATTCCGATTAGAAACAATTATAACACCGAGAGACTTGCGCAAATTTATATAAATGAAATAGTGTCTCGTCATGGCATCCCCATCTCGATCATCTCCGATAGGGATAGCCATTTCACCTCCAAACTTTGGCAAGCTGTCCAAGAAGCGTTGGGAACACGTATTGACCTAAGCACAGCTTACCACCCTCAGACCGATGGTCAGTCTGAGAGGACCATTCAAACTTTGGAGGATTTGCTTCGTGCCTGCGTACTGGACTTTAAGGGAAATTGGGATCAACATCTCCCACTCGTTGAATTTTCCTATAATAACAGTTACCATAGCAGTATAAAGGCAGCACCTTATGAAGCATTGTATGGGCGGAAGTGCCGATCACCACTTTGCTGGTCTGAAGTGGGTGACTCGCAGGTCATTAGATCGGATCTGGTCCAGGAGACGACCAGCAAGATTCTTGAAATTAAGAACAACTTGAAAGCCGCGCGGGATCGGCAGAAGAGTTATGCCGATACCCGTCGAAAACCGTTGTCATTTGAGAAGGGTGAAAAGGTATATTTGAAAGTATCACCCTGGAAAGGAGTGGTCAGATTTGGAAAGGCGGGGAAGTTGGCCCCTAGATACATTGGACCATTCAACATCACTGCAAAGATCGGTCCGGTAGCTTACCGACTAGAACTGCCTGAGGAACTAAGTGCAGTTCATAACGTGTTTCATGTGTCAAATTTAAAAAGATGTCTGTCGGATGAGACATCGGTGTTACCCTTAGAGGGTGTTCAAATATGTGATAGGCTCAACTTCGTAGAGGAGCCCATCGAAATAGTGGATGGTAAGATCAAGCAACTTAGACACAATAAGATCTCGTTGGTCAAAGTTAGATGGAATTCGCAACGAGGCCCAGAATTTACTTGGGAACGAAAGGATGAATTTCGGAAGAAATACCCCCACCTATTTCCTCAAAAGGAAGTAGTTGACGTGTAAAATTTCGAGGACGAAATTTTTATAACGGGGGGAGAATGTAACGATCCCGGCAAATCCAGGTATACCCTAGCCGGTATATACTATTTACGTGTCATTTAAATATTGATTATATGAGTTATAGTACGTATATACGAGTATATATGATTCATAGTACGAATCATACTCGATTATATAGTGAATCGTATTGGAATTACAATTAACCAATGAACGATTATTGAAACCCGAACGAATCGGGAATTACATTATAGACGAAGTATATAATGTTTAGTGATATTTACGAAGTATTAATGCTTCGGGATAAGTAAATTATAGCACAGAAAAAGGATTTCGATTTAATGGTACGTCGGTACGCTAAACGAAACCTTTAACACCAAACCAAGCAAGAGACGATCAATCAAGCCGAAAAAGATGCGTAATTATTAATAATATGATGTTTTATTGTCATGGGTTAAGTTTTTAAAGTTTTTAAATCAGTTTTATATAAATTTTATGTTAACCCGAAAAACAACCATTTTAGGCTCGTTTTAAGCCGAATTACGAGTTTAAACGAGAAACGAACTGAACCAGACTATCCACAACATTATCCGGATTGTGTAATCCAAATATGTGGCCATGGTTTGAGATGTGGGCCCCCCACACCACCACTTAGGCCGGCCACCCCCTTTCACACACATTATACATTTCATTTTTTTTTTAACATCAATTCTCTCCCAAAACTCTCTCAAACTCTTTCAAATCTTCAAACATCCATCCAATTCCTTGAGTTCTAACAAGATTTTGAAGGTAAAAACATGGTTTAGTTGGTTAAATCATAGTATTGATTTCTTTATTTTGAGTTGTTTTGCAAGAACAAGAGGTTCCAAGTGAAATATGGGTGAAAACCCGAGATGGAACCGGTTCTCGTGTGATCAAGGGATGTATACAAGTTATACAAAGGATCTTGATCCAAGTGTTGAGTTAAAAGTGTTTAGAACGAAGTTTTACGGTTGAAATCTTGTAAAAATGAATTTCTATGTGAAAGACGGGTGAAAACCCGAGATGAAACCGACTCTTGCATGATCAAGAGATGTATACATGTTATACAAGGGATCTTGGTCCAAGAAATGAGTAAAAAGAGTCGAGAACGGATTTTTACGGTCAAAATCGTTGTTTTGATGTTTTAACCGACACTAGGAAAGAAATGGCTTGATTGTGGGTATAACTTGCTTGGTGTGGTGTTGATGTGCTTGTAAGTGTTGTATCTAGCGGCTAGCAAAGGCTAGAAACCGAGATCCTTGCGATCTAAAGCTAGAAAACACAAAATAGTTCGGTTTTCGTGTGTTTATGAAATTTGGACAGATTTTCGTGTGCTTAGAGTCGGGTCACGAAATTTCACATAGATGATCTACACATGAAAATATGAGATCTGTGAATTTTTGGTAATTTTTGGATAAAAGATGAATATTTGGTGAATTTAATGCTCGGTTTTGGCCAAAAGTAGTGAAAAATAGCTAAACATGATGAAAAATTCTGGAAAATTTAAGATAAGCTTTTTATAACATATAAAAGTCACCCACAAAATTTGAGCTCAGTTGGAAAAGTCTAAGTAGGCTTTTCGGTGAAACAAGTTCTAGGGCTTTCTAGCTCGGTTTTGGGTGAAAATGGCTTGAAAAATAAGTTTTAAATTCTGGAAAAATTCCAGGAAGTTATGAGGATGACAGAGATCATCCCAGAAAAATTTGGGATTTTTCTAAAGTGTTTTGTTATTTTTGACATATTTAGTGTTTTAATAAGATTTAAAAATAGATAAATAAATGTAAATATAAGAAAATAAATCTGGAAAAATTTTGTAAAATTTTCTTTCTGTCAAAATAAGTTTTGTGCAAAAATTCAAGACCCGAGACTAAACGGGTAATTATTTGTGCTAATAAGAACGTAAAAACAAATATTTAAAGCTTAAAACGTGTAAACCGGCAAAGTTCGCATAAGCGAGCTGACTGGTACACGAAAACTTTAAAAATGGACTATTTTCATAAATCTAAGTAAATTAGGTAAAAATAAATCATCCGAAAATAATTCGGATGATTTGGGTAATTTTACCCGATTTTACCGTTTCCGGCACCGAAATACCGGAAACGGGCCCCACGGCCAAACGGGGTGTCAAACCGAGCTATAATTTCATCACCTTAACTAAATTGACTGTCAAACTCTAAGCAATGTCAATCTGAGTCCTTAGAAGTGTCACGGGGTTAACATTGTCCCCGAATCGAGTACAGTACTGGGTTAACAATGTTCCCAGATGTACCGATTGATACGTATTTAAGTTATGGGAATTATATAGTAACGACTAGATATTATATTACAGATCCAGGCACGTAGCTGTTCCTTATATTACTCACCGACTCACAACAAGGTGAGTTTTCACGAGCCCCTTTTAATGAATTGTTTTAATTATATTTTCCCGGGGCGGAAAACATGTCTTATTTAAAGTATTTAAGTACATACCGATCGTATGGAAATACTTGTATATTTATATATATATGGTTTGATGCACAGAATATATAAATTGTTTATCAGGGGTTATTATTGTTCTGGGGTAACATAGTTCCCAGGGGTTATTATTGTTCTGGGGTAACATAGTTCCCAGGGGTTATTATTGTTCTGGTGTAACATAGTTCCCAGGGGTTATTATTGTTCTGGGGTAACATAGTTCCCAGGGGTAGTTATTGTTCTGGGGTAACATAGTTCCCAGGGGTTTTTTATTGTTCTGGGGTAACATAGTTCCCAGGGGTTATTATTGTTCTGGGGTAACATAGTTCCCAGGGGTATTTATTGTTCTGGGGTAACATAGTTCCCAGGGGTTATTATTGTTCTGGGGTAACATAGTTCCCAGGGGTTATTATTGTTCTGGGGTAACATAGTTCCCAGAAAGTTAATGGAAATGTTCTGGGGTAACATAGTTCCCAGCATGATTATATTGCTAATAAATTATTATTAAAATGATTTGTCAGTGTTTATTTAAATTAGTGAAACTCACCAACTATTCGTAGTTGACCCGTTTTCTTTACATGTTTTCTAGGTATGCCCAAGTTGGATTGATTGATGTGTGCTTAACTATCTGTGCTACCTGTTGGAAGCTTGCTGCTCTATGTTTTGTAATGAATTTATTAATGTCTTATCGGTAAAATATGTGTGTATCACCTAGACAGTAATGAATCTCGCAACAATGTAATATGTTATAAATTAATGTAGTGGTATTTTCTTTATAAGCAATGCTGTTGATATCAGATGTGTCTGTTGCATCCCGTGTACGTTTCCGCTGCGGTTACGGGGTGTTACAATGTGGCTCTTCATCTTAAGTACATAAGATGAGACAGATTGGGTTTCTTCCATACGACATGCATGAAACGCTCGAACCGTTTCAAAGCGTTCCACCCTAGCTTGTGTAAGGAACATTTCCTTAAGCTGGGTAATCATGTCATACACCCCATGATTCTCGAAGTCCTTTTGGATCTCGGGAATCATTGTTCCCAACATGAGGCAAGAAACTTGCACCGAATCCTCGGTGTACTTCAACCAATTCGCATAGGCATATAAGCCATTGACATCGGGTTCATCGGGAATAGGATCGTCTAAAATATATGGCTTCCTCTCTTGCTTGAGAACAATTCTCAAGTTTCGATTCCAGTCCATGAAGTTGTTAAAATTTAGACGATCCTTGTCCAGTATGGATCTCAGTGATAGATTATGCACATGAGAGATAATAGCGTTCCGTTGATTGTTTGCGGCCATCTATAAAGAATTTTAACAAAGCTCAATTTAGTATTTTCGATATCAATAAATTTTAATCGTTAATTACCCTTTAATGTCTCCAAGACAATCAATGATTAAAATCTAGAAACCAACGTTTCATTCAAATAGTAGTTAGGTGACCTTTATCCTACTATCCGAATTAACAAGGTAGTCAACATTTGACGATTGCAACCCTTTGCAACTTCTAGTTTTAATGGGATCGGTTAAACATCATATGTTTAGATGACATGTTTAATCCCATCAACACCTTTGTATGCCATGTTTCGGTGACCCTATATACATGGTTTCCAAATCAAGTCGCTCTACTTACACACACGTGTGAGTTTACACATATAAGTGGTTAGGGGACCTTTATCTCACAAGTATTGTAAAATCACCTCAAGATCACAAGTTTTCTTAAATGTGGTTAGGTGACCTTTAACCCACATTAAGTCTCCAAGTGACTCGAGTGTCATGTAAAAGGATGGTGTTTAACTTGTTTTAAAAGGGATTTAGTTTTCAAAATTCTAGATTGGAAAACTATTTAGTGTACCTTCCATAAGCATGCATTCAAATGTATGGTACTCTTTAATAACCAATTTTCATTTTCCTTTTAATAAAACCCATTTTATTATGAAATCATTAGTAGTTAATAAAACCAATTTAACAACTAAAATAATTTCAAAGGAATCACTTTTATGCTTGTTGTCGATTTTAATTGTTAACATCCAAACATGATAAAACAATAAAACTAAAACAACCATACAAGCATAAAATACAACCATATGTCATAATCATAGCCACCTAGATAGACAACACTTGTTGACCGAAACAAGTGGGTCAATAGGTCTCTCCTAAGGGACGAGCATGACACAAGGTATGAGATGGTAAACTCCCACTTGACTCCGCATCCAAACTCCCAACCAACATGGTGTTGTAGTTGCATCTCCTTTTACAAAATATATCCAAATACATTTTTATAGTAAAAGAAATACAACTATTCTACTTATTATTACAACCAATTGAAAGAATAAATAGATTACAAACCCGAATAAAGAATGTTACATCCAAATGCATAAATCACAAACGATAATTCTTCAATATACACAAGGTGTTGGCTAGGTAATGCACATAAACACAAGCAGGTCAACCTCTGATCAAACAGGTCAACCTTTGACCTCAATGGTTCCCCTTGTCCCTTAGTTCTCGGCCTAAAACAGAGAACACATAGTTCTCGGCCAGAAGACCAAAGCTTCAGAGTTTTCAGCCTGGAAGTTTTGGTTCACCGAGAACCTATTGTTCTCGGTCAACACCGAGAACTATGATTCACAATCATGAGTTTTCGGTCCAACCGAGAACGTGTTTTCGGTCAACCGAAATCTCATGGTTCCCAACCATGAGTTCTCGGCCAACCGAGAAAGGGGTTTCGGGTGTCTTCGGCCAGACCGAGAACCATGGTTTCCAACCATAGAGTTCTCGGCCAGAGCTGAAGAACACAGATTCAGCCCAAACAAGATTTGGCAACCAAATGACCAAATTTTCAAGATTTTACCACATGCATGTATGGTATAAATTCGACCAAAATGGTACAGAATACCATCAAACCCGAGCACTTTAAAACCCGATTTGAAGCATGAAATCGTTAAGCGGCTCTCTGATACCATTTTTGGGTTTAGCAAGATTATCAAAGTCCAAAATAACCAATTATTAAGGAAAACCCAGCGGAAATAAAGTTTTAAATCATGTTTCACTAAATCACATAAAACCCGTTTATGTATACACCCAATCCAGGATCCATATACGATGTACACACTATCAAAGCACAACCATAGGGTGTTTACAAACATACCTTCAAGTCCGAGAATGAAAGGAATGAATGAGTTGAATGGCTAGAATCCAAGGAAAGGAATCCTCAAGCTTGTATACCCGACAAGCTTCAACAATCGCCTAGGTTGCTAGGGTCCAAACACTTGTTGTAAGAACAACCTTTGTTCTTCTTCTTCCTCTTGTTCTCGGCTCCGAAGGGAGAAGAAAAGAGAGAGAGAGATGTGTGTGTGAAAGAGAGTGTGGAGTGTGATACAAAAAGATTCCCCTTACACACCCACTTACTCTCCTTGCATGTTATTGAAACAAACAAAAGAGGAGAGAGGAGAGAGAAGGAGCCGGCCCAAGGGTGGGTTTTCCCCGCAAAACTCAAACCCATTTTGTTTATTTCCTTTTTACATTATTTGTTATTAATCCAAGTAAATAACATTCCTTTCAAATATAAATTATCCTTATAATTTATTTAACACACAAATGCAAATATTTAGAAAACCCATTTCCAAATATATATAAGTGTTGATAATTATTACTTAGATAATATTAAATAATAAATATCGTGGCGTTTGTCTAGCTTTTTATCGACTATGACCCGACTTGGATCAATACGTACTAGCCACATCAACACTAATATGTGTCTTGGGCAGATCGATTCCGACAAACTTTACAAGTTTGATTGTTTTAACCCTATAATTTTTGAAATGGCTAATTTCTACACTTTAGAATCTAAGAACATGATTATGAAACAAAGGCTTCATTTAGATGCTGAGATCGGGTCTCGTTTAAATTGTCCAAGGCTGATGAAATTTAGTGATTTTGCAAATGGGAACCGAGGTTTAGAGCTCATATGGGAACCTTACATTCTCCCATGATTATGTATACAGTCCTCCCATGATTGGAGATCCGAGTACAAACTATGAAGAAAACACATTTAATATTTACTCTCAAGAGGAAACGATAGCTTTGGAGATTCTAGTGAAAGCTTATTCGACCTTGAATTTGGTTGAGATTTAGACTTGTAATCCATGTTTGATCGAAATCTTGATTTGAGTGTGAATCCAGATTGTTTATAAATGTTTTGAAGATTCGAATGACGATTTTTATGGATGAATAGACACTCGTTACTCGTAACTGATCATTCATATGAATAGTAATAACCGATTTTGACATGTGTCATTCAGTTATAACTTTGATTATTCGTCTACAATACCACATTTGTTACATCTACAATATCAGATTCGTTACTTAAACCTTATTCCTTATCATTCATGTGAACAGTAAACTTTATCATTCTACACCATTCGAGAGACATTTTAACCAATTCATTACCAAACCCATAAACCCAGTCGTTACCAAAATCACTGCTTCATTTGTTAAACGATTAGGTTCATAACTTTTATCATTAGTTAGTTTTGATCCATAACTTTACAAGTTTGACTGTTTAAACCCTATACTTTTTGAAATGGCTAATTTCTACGCTTTAGAATCTAAGAACTTGATTATGCAACAAATGCATGCTGAGATCGGGTCTCATTGGAAGTATCCAAGGCTGATGAAATTGAGTGATTTTGAATATGGGAACCGAGGTTTCGAGCTCATTTGGAAACCGTAATTCCTCCCTTGATTATGTATACAGTCCTCCCATGATTGGTGATCCGAATACATACAGTGAAGAAAACCCATTTGATATTTACTCTCAAGAGGAAAAGATAGCTTTGGAGATTCAGGTGAAAGCATATTCGACCTTGAATTTGGTTGAGATTTGGACTTGTAATCCATGTTTGATCGAAATCTGTATTTGAGTTTGAATCCAGATTGTTTATAATTGTGTTAAAATTTGAATGATGATTTTTTATGGATGAATAGACATTCGTTACTCGTAACTGATCATTCATATGAATAGTAGTAACCTATTTTGACACGTGTCATTCAGTTATAACTCTGATTATTCATCTACAATACCACATTTGTTACATCTACAGTATCAGATTCCTTACACAAACCTTATTCCTTATCATTCGTGTGATCATTCGTTGCTCAAACAGTATTCGTTAATGTATCATTCGTGTGAACAATAAACTTTATCATTCTACACCATTCGAGAGACATTTTAACCAATTCATTACCAAACCCATAAACCATTCGTTACCAAAATCACTGCATCATTCGTTAAACTATTAGGTTCATTCGTTATACCAAACTTTCATCATTTGATAGTTTTGACCCATAACTTTACAAGTTTGACTGTTTGAACCCTATACTTTTTTATATGGCTAATTTCTACGCTTTAGAATCTAAGAACTTGATTATGCAACAAATGCTTCATTTAAATGCTGAGATCGGGTCTCGTTTGAACTGTCCAAGGCTGATGAAATTGATTGATTTTGCAAATGGGAACCGAGGTTTCGAGCTCATTTGGGAACCGTACATCCTCCCTTGATTATGTATACAATCCTCCCATGATTGGTGATCCGAGTACAAACAGTGAAGAAAAACCATTTGATATTTACTATCAAGAGGAAAAGATAGCTTTGGAGATTTAAGTGAAAGCTTATTCGACCGAATTTGGTTGAGATTTGGACTTGCAATCCAAGTTTGATCGAAATCTGTATTTGAGTTTGAATCCAGATTTTTTAAAAATGTGTTGAAGATTCGAATGATGATTTTTTATGGATGAATAGACATTCGTTACTCGTAACAGATCATTCATATGAATAGTAGTAACCGATTTGGACACGTGTCACTCAGTTATAACTCTGATTATTCATCTACAATACCACATTTGTTACATCTACAATATCAGATTCCTTACTCAAACCTTATTCCTTATCATTCGTGTGAACAGTAAACTTTATCATGCTACACCATTCGAGAGACATTTTAACCAATTCATTTACCAAACCCATTCGTTACCAAAATCACTGCTTCATTCGTTAAAAGATTAGGTTCATTCGCTATACCAAACTTTCATTATTTGATAGTTTTGACCCATAACTTTACAAGTTTGACTGTTTGAACCCTATACTTTTTGAAATGGCTAATTTCAACACTTTAGAATCTAAGAACTTGATTATGCAACAAATGCATGCTGAGATCGGGTCTCATTGGAACTATCCAAGGCTGATGAAATTGAGTGATTTTGCAAATGGGAACCGAGGTTTCGAGCTCATTTGGAAACCGTACATCCTCCCTTGATTATGTATACAGTCCTCCCATGATTGGTGATCCGAATACATACAGTGAAGAAAACCCATTTGATATTTACTCTCAAGAGGAAAAGATAGCTTTGGAGATTCAGGTGAAAGCTTATTCGACCTTGAATTTGGTTGAGATTTGGACTTGTAATCCAAGTTTGATCGAAATTTGTATTTGAGTTTGAATCCAGATTGTTTATAATTGTGTTGAAGATTTGAATGATGATTTTTTATGGATGAATAGACATTCGTTACTCGTAACTGATCATTCATATGAATAGTAGTAACCTATTTTGACACGTGTCATTCAGTTATAACTCTGATTATTCATCTACAATACCACATTTGTTACATCTACAGTATCAGATTCCTTACACAAACCTTATTCCTTGTCATTCGTGTGATCATTCGTTGCTCAAACTGTATTCGTTAATGTATCATTCGTGTGAGCAGTAAACTTTATCATTCTACACCATTCGAGAGACATTTTAACCAATTCATTACCAAACCCATAAACCATTCGTTACCAAAATCACTGCATCATTCGTTAAACTATTAGGTTCATTCGTTATACCAAACTTTCATCACTTGATAGTTTTGACCCATAACTTTACAAGTTTGACTGTTTGAACCCTATACTTTTTTATATGGCTAATTTCTACACTTTAGAATCTAAGAACTTGATTATGCAACAAATGCTTCATTTAGATGCTGTGATCGGGTCTCGTTTGAACTGTCCAAGGCTGATGAAATTGAGTGATCTTGCAAATGGGAACCGAGGTTTCGAGCTCATTTGGGAACCGTACATCCTCCCTTGATTATGTATACAATCCTCCCATGATTGGTGATCCGAGTACAAACAGTGAAGAAAAACCATTTGATATTTACTCTCAAGAGGAAAAGATAGCTTTGGAGATTTAAGTGAAAGCTTATTCGACCTTGAATTTGGTTGAGATTTGGACTTGTAATCCAAGTTTGATCGAAATCTATATTTGAGTTTGAATCCAGATTTTTTAAAAATGTGTTGAAGATTCGAATGATGATTTTTTATGGATGAATAGACATTCGTTACTCGTAACTGATCATTCATATGAATAGTAGTAACCGATTTTAACACGTGTCACCCAGTTATAACTCTGATTATTCTGTTGGGTTTTATACAAGTTTATCAAAGTCAAGTTAACCATATTTAACTAGAAAACACAACGGAAGCTTAGATTTTAAATCTTGTTATGAACATACCAATATGTTAAAACTAAAAACCCAATGAACAAGGATCAATATTACAAGAACAATATACTTATGAAATGTAAAAGTACCTCCTTATACCTTATAAGAAGATGTAGGTTGTTGAAGGGGATGGTGGTTCAATGGCAAGCCTCCAAAGTAGAAGACCTCAAGATAGTAATACCCCAAGCTATTTGTGACAACCCCAACTTGATTGCTAGGATTAGAACACTTAAACAAGCTCAACAAAAACCCCAAAATTCTGCCCACTTTGGCCGTGGGTTTTGAGAGAAAGAGAGAGAGAATGTGAACTTGATTATACACTTGAAAATTCAAAAATGAAAGATGAGTTGCATGTCTTGGATGTGGAGATTCATAAAGAGCTTCACATGGACCAAAAGGATTTGATTGGGCCAAAACCTTCCACCCACATGGGGTGGACGGCTCCCTTTTCTTTCCTTTTTTTTTTTTTTTTTTTTTGTTTCTTATTTTGTTTTAACCATTTAAAACCATCTCCATTTATTTTATAAAACTAATTTTATAAAACATACATGCTATCTTAATTATTTAACCAATTAAATAATTAATTTATATAAATAAATTATCCAGATAATTTATTTAAATTATCAAGTGTGTTTGTTTAGAAAACCAATTCTCTAAACACTTAGTGTTCGGTATTCGTTTAAATGATCAAATCATAAAAGAATACATTTGGTGTTGTCTAGCTTGTTATTGGGTATGACCCGACTTGGATCAAACACAGTTAGCCACATTAGTATAAGTATGTGTCTCGGGCATACGTAATTCCAACAATCTCCCACTTGCACGAGATACATAGAAAATTAATGTAAGTGGTGAATACCGCCTAACAACAGTTCACCACCCCCAATGTGTTTGACGAAGTGCCATTCAATAACATCATCCCTTCAAGTCCCTTACTTGATATGATTTAGGTGAATCTATCATTATATCCCTTTGTTGCTAGATGTCATGTTGGATCTAAGAGACATAGGTGATCATTCTCTTTACAATTCAACTTTATCAGGCCTTAGACATCTAAACTCTCAACACATAAGAGGAACAAATTCCGTCTTGACTGTATACGCCTCTCACTATCACTTTATACTCCACCCGAGCTCATCCTTATGTACCATCTTTTACGAATAGCGAAGGGGAGAGTCAAAGTGTAATACTCGGTGAAAATCAAGACCCAATATACATCTCAGGTCTAAGGATAATATGAAATTCTCCTTTACTCAAGATTACTAATGATCAAGTCAATCGACTCCATGTAGTAATATTGAGAGCGGGTCAGTCCAATATTTGTATCCCACAAATATCTATGAACTTTGGCAGCAAACCTATGCTCCATATTCATTCCTTATGAATAACCACCAATCCTAGTTCATAATAGTCTTGCTTCATATTTGTTCCCACAAATGTGATCGACTACGGACTTTTAGAATAAGATAACTTATTCATGGATTAAACATGCAAAATTAGAATTTAACTCAAGATTCCATAATCATATAAAAGAGTTAAATTACAAAAGTCTTTTAAACTTTAATACAAAATAGATCAAATCCAATTACTAGAATATCGAAGTCCTAAGCCACTCGCATGACGCTCATGTTTCGGTCTTTCTAGGAGCTTCGTGAATGGGTCCGCAAGATTTTGATCAGTTCCAACTTTGCGAATACATATCTTTCCCTTTTCAACTTCATCCCTTATGTAGTTGAATCTCCGCTCTATGTGCCTCGTCTTTTGGTGCGAACGAGGTTCCTTGATTTGAGCAATCGCACCCTCGTTGTCACAAAAGATTTCTAGGGGGTCTTGAATGGAAGAGACCACTCCTAGATCAGTAATGAATTTCTTCAACCATGCAGCTTCCTGAGCTGCTAATGAAGCGGCGATGTATTCTGATTCTGTAGTGGACAATGCTACCACTTCCTGTTTTGAGCTCTTCCAAGAGACAGCTCCTCCATTAAGAGTGAACACATACCCAGATTGTGATCGAGAATCATCTCGATCAGTTTGGAAGCTCGCATCCGTGTAACCTTTTATAGCGAGTTCCTCCTCACCAGATCCATATATCAGAAACATATCCTTAGTTCTCCTAAGGTATTTCAATATGCTCTTAACAGCCATCCAATGACTGTTTCCTGGATTCTGTTGGTATCTGCTTGTCATGCTCAAAGCGCATGACACATCCGGTCTAGTACATATCATCGCATACATGATGGATCCTATAGCAGAAGCATATGGGATTTGTTTCATCATCTCTTGCTCACCCTTTGAGCTTGGACATTGATCTGAACTCAATACGGTCCCTCTTTGAATAGGTACAAAACCTTTCTTGGAGTTTTCCATCTTGAACCTTTTCAAGATTTTATCAATGTATGTACTTTGGTTCAAACCTATCAAGCGCCTTGACCTATCCCTATAGATCTTTATTCCCAAAATATAGGCAGCTTCACCAAGATCCTTGATGGAAAATCTACTTCCAAGCCAAGCCTTAACGCTTTCCATGGTTGGAATGTCATTTCCAAATAGTAGAATGTCATCGACATACAATACTAAGAAGGTAATTATACTCCCACTAGCCTTTTTATACACACAAGCCTCATCAGCGTTCTTGATGAAACCAAAATTTTTGATTTCTTCATCAAAACGATGATTCCAAGTTCTAGATGCTTGTTTCAATCCATAGATTGATTTCTTTAACTTGCATACTTTATTAGGATGTTTTGGATCGACAAAACCTTCAGGCTGAACCATATAGACATCTTCCTCAAGATATCCATTTAGGAAAGCGGTCTTGACATCCATTTGCCAAATTTCATAATCATAATGTGCAGCTATGGCAAATAATATCCTAATAGACTTTAGCATTGCTACAGGCGAAAAAGTTTCATCATAATCAACCCCTTGAGTTTGAGTGAAACCTTTAGCTACAAGTCTTGCTTTATAAGTATCCAAGTTTCCATGCATATCAGTTTTTCTTTTGAAAACCCACTTACTTCCAACAGTTTTGGTGTTAAGTGGTGGTTCAACCAATTCCCAAACTTGGTTGTCATACATGGATTGCATCTCAACGTTCATGGCTTCAAGCCATTTGTCACAATCATTCTTGGACATTGCACCACGGTATGTGGTTGGTTCATCCGAATCTACCACGTAGCAACCTTCTACAAAAAATCCATATCTTTCGGGTGGATTGCTAACTCTACCAGATCTGCGAACGTTTTGTGTGTTTTGATCAACCACTTGATCACTTTCAACAACCTCTTGTTGAGTGCTAGTATCAACCAATTGTGTATCATCTTGTGATTCTTGATCCTCATCAAATTTCACTGTTCTACTATTAGTTCCTTCCTTAAGGAACTTAGTTTCCAAGAACTTACCCTTTCGAGCAATAATAACATTTTGCTCACTAGGATCGTAAAAGTAATATCCTATATCATCTTTAGGGTAACCAATAAAGATACACTTAGTGGATCGGACTTCTAATTTGTTTGGGGTGTATTGCTTTACATAAGTTTCACAACCCCAAACTTTTAAGAATGATAGCGATGGAGCCTTTCCATGCCATATTTCGAAAGGTGTCTTCTCCACTTTCTTGGTTGGAGCCATATTCAATATGCGAACAGCGGAAAGTAAAGCATAGCCCCAAAATGATAGAGGTAAAGTGCTTCTAGCCATCATTGATCGAACCATATCTAATAGGGTACGATTTCTCCTTTCAGACACACCATTATGTTGTGGTGTTCCAGGTGGAGTAAGTTGTGAAATAATTCCACAACTCTTAAGTTGATCTTGAAAAATACCACTTAGGTATTCACCTCCTCTATCACTACGAAGTACTTTGATTGTGGTTTTGAGTTGTCTTTCTACTTCAGCTTTGAAGTCTTTGAACATTTCAAAAGCTTCATCTTTGTGTTTCATTAAGTACACATAACCATATCGACTATAATCGTCAATAAAGGTAATGAAGTATCTTTCACCATTCCTAGTCATTGGTCTAAAAGGACCACATACATCCGAATGTATGATACCCAATAATTCTTTTGACCTTTCAAAAGTCTTATTAAAGGGTTGCTTTGTCATTTTGCCTTGTAAACAAGATTCACATACATCAAATGAATCAAACTCATTGGTTTCTAGAATACCACTCTTGCGAAGAGTTTGCATGCGATTCTTGCTTATATGTCCAAGGCGACAATGCCAAAGATAGGAATCACCCAAGTCCTTCTTGAGTTTCTTGGTGTTGACATTATACATTGAACTACTATGTGACATACCACTTTGATCTATTTCATATATACCATTCATGGGTATAGCTTTAAAATAAAATATGCCATTCATCAAAACATGAATATCATAATCAATAAACTTAAGATCAAAGCCACATTGTTTTAAAAGGGACACGGAAATAATGTTTCTCCTTAACTTAGGAGCATACAAAACATTTTTCAAAATTACTTCCAAACCACTTGGAAGCTTTAACATGTAGTCTCCTTGAGCTTGGACTTCAACTCTTGCTCCATTGCCCATAAAGAGACTAATGTCCCCTTTGTTGAGTTGCTTACTTCTTTTGAACCCCTGCAACAAATTGCAAATGTGAGTTCCACATCCGGTATCAAGTACCCATGTATTTGAAGAAATAACATTTAGTTCAACATATATAGTAAAGATAATACCTGAGGTTTGCTCCGCATCCCTCTTATCTTTTAACGCTTTGAGATAGGTCGGACAATTTCTTTTCCAATGACCTATCTCTCCACACTCAAAGCATGGATCTTGCGTCGCAACCTTTTGCTTCTTTTCCTTCGGTTTGTAGGGCGTGATGGCTTTCCTCTTTCCCTTTCCTTGGACGTGGCCCTTGCCCTTAGCAACACTTGCTTTGGGGTTGGAGTTATGTCCCCTTTTGCCTTCATTGATTGTTAGAACGGGTAAAACCCTTTTACCCATTCCCGCTTCGGCCGTTCTTAGCATTGCGTGAAGCTCACCAATGCTTTTGTCCCACCCGTTCATGTTATAGTTCATGACAAAGGTTTCAAACCTTTTGGTCAAAGAGTTGAGGATCAAATCCGTAGCCAACTCATTAGAGACGGGACAATTCAACCTACGAAGCTTTTCAATGTAGCTTTTCATCTTTAGGACATAAGATGAGACGCTTTGGGTTTCCTCCATACGACATGCATGAAACGCTCGAACCGTTTCGAAACGTTCCGCTCTAGCTTGTTGAAGGAACATTTCCTTCAATTGAGTTATCATGTCGTATGCCCCATGATGCTCGAAATCCTTTTGGATTTCGGGAATCATAGTTCCCAACATGAGGCAAGAGGCTTGCACCGAATCTTTGGTGTACTTAACCCAATCGTAATAAGCCTCCTCATCTTCCACGTTAGGCTCGTCGGGAATGGGATCGTCTAAGACATATGATATCTCTTCTTGCTTGAGAACTATTCTCAAGTTGCGATACCAATCCATAAAGTTATTATGGTTTAGACGATCCTTTTCAAGGATGGTTCTTAAGGATAGGTTACGGGTGTTATGGGTAGAGGTGTTTGCATTGTTAGCGGCCATCTACAAAATTTAACAAAGTTCTATTTTAGTATTATAAACAATTTAATTATTAATACCCTTTTATTCCAAATTTTTAAAATAATAATTAAATTCTAGAATCCAACGATAAATCAAATTTCGGTTAGGTGACCTTTATCCCGTTATTTGATTTAACAAGGTAGTCATCCTTGACAATTGCAACCCTTTGCAACTTCTAGAGGTATGGGACCATTCGAAATCCTTATTTCGTGTTGGCATGTTTATCCCATCAACACCATTGGACCCCATGCTTAGGTGACCTTTATCACATGGTTTCCAATTCAAGTCGTCCTACTTGTATAAACATGTAAGATTAACATACAAGTGGTTAGGTGACCTTTATCCCACAAATATGTTAATATTACCCTAAGTATATTAGTTTGCTCAAAATGGTTAGGTGACCTTTATCCCATTTAAAGTTCCCTAATACGTTAAGTGTCTTACAAAAAGATGGTGTTAGACTTGCTTCCATGGTAATTATGAAAAAGGGATTTTTAAGTTTTCCAATATTCTAGTTTGAAAAACATTATGCCATATCCTAACATGCATTTAGTAATATGGCGATTTTGAAAACCAATTTTCAAGGTTCTAGTTATAATAAAACCAATTTTATTATATGTGAGTAATCGCTTAGTTTTAATAAACCCATTTTATTAACTAATTGACGCGATATTACCAAATATATATTAGAACCCGTTTTATGCTAGTTGTCGTTCCTATGTGACGGTTTGGATATCCTAATATCTATCAACCACACATTACATAAAGTAAAACAAACAACCAAGCATACATGCAAAATATAGTCATAACCGAGAACCGCTAAGTTTGACCATACTTGTTAGCCGAAACAAGTATAGGTCATAAGTCTCACCTAAGGGACAAAACATGACACAAGGATGGAATGTTGACTCCCACTTGACCTTGCATCCAAATGCTTCAAGTATCCTTTCCAAGTTGTTGTGTTCTTGTTGGGCTTGTAAATGGGCTCCAAACTTCCAAAAGTCTTCTTGGGCCCAAGAGTGAAATTTATGGGCCTAATGGGCTTGAATCCCATGATGGGCCGGTGAGGCCCAACAAGCCCAAAATTTCGGTCCAAGGCCCAAATCCACCAATTCTTGCATCTTCAATTTTTACAAAATGTATCCTAATACATATTTTTCTAAAAAAGGAAAATGCAACTAATCTATTTATTACAAACCAATTTATGAATAAATAAATTACACAAGCCTAAGATTATGAATTATTACAACCATATTGAATAATAAACATAATCAACATACAAAAAAACAACAATCAACACATCCAAGGTCTCGGTTTCGGTTATGACACAATCAAACATACCAAATGTTCTAAGCATGCAACCTAAGCAACCAATGCCCAAAATCACCAAAAGGAATCGGCCCCCCCCCCCAAGAGGCTACGGCCCATCCCCCCCCCAAAAATTTTGCAATTTTGATATTTCAACATCCAAATGTTAAATGGTTTCCTAAGATCTTTGCATGCATGTCAAGATCTTACAAAACCATGAGGGGTAAAATCCACCGAAATTTCGGACCCCTTTTTCACCCATGAAAAAACCGAAATCTATGAACACAAAAGAAGCATAAGTCCTTGTAACCGGCTCTTGATGCCATTGTTGGGTTTTATACAAGTTTATCAAAGTCAAGTTAACCATATTTAACTAGAAAACACAACGGAAGCTTAGATTTTAAATCTTGTTATGAACATACCAATATGTTAAAACTAAAAACCCAATGAACAAGGATCAATATTACAAGAACAATATACTTATGAAATGTAAAAGTACCTCCTTATACCTTATAAGAAGATGTAGGTTGTTGAAGGGGATGGTGGTTCAATGGCAAGCCTCCAAAGTAGAAGACCTCAAGATAGTAATACCCCAAGCTATTTGTGACAACCCCAACTTGATTGCTAGGATTAGAACACTTAAACAAGCTCAACAAAAACCCCAAAATTCTGCCCACTTTGGCCGTGGGTTTTGAGAGAAAGAGAGAGAGAATGTGAACTTGATTATACACTTGAAAATTCAAAAATGAAAGATGAGTTGCATGTCTTGGATGTGGAGATTCATAAAGAGCTTCACATGGACCAAAAGGATTTGATTGGGCCAAAACCTTCCACCCACATGGGGTGGACGGCTCCCTTTTCTTTCCTTTTTTTTTTTTTTTTTTTTGTTTCTTATTTTGTTTTAACCATTTAAAACCATCTCCATTTATTTTATAAAACTAATTTTATAAAACATACATGCTATCTTAATTATTTAACCAATTAAATAATTAATTTATATAAATAAATTATCCAGATAATTTATTTAAATTATCAAGTGTGTTTGTTTAGAAAACCAATTCTCTAAACACTTAGTGTTCGGTATTCGTTTAAATGATCAAATCATAAAAGAATACATTTGGTGTTGTCTAGCTTGTTATTGGGTATGACCCGACTTGGATCAAACACAGTTAGCCACATTAGTATAAGTATGTGTCTCGGGCATACGTAATTCCAACATATTCATCTACAATACCACATTTGTTACATCTACAATATCAGATTCCTTACTCAAACCTTATTCCTTATCATTCGTGTGATCATTCGTTGCTCAAACAATATTCGTTAATGTATCATTCGTGTGAACAGTAAACTTTATCATTCTACACCATTCGAGAGACATTTTAACCAATTCATTACCAAACCCATAAACCATTCGTTAGCAAAATCACAACATCATTCGTTAAACTATTAGGTTCATTCGTTATACAAAACTTTCATCATTTGATAGTTCAGACCCATAACTTTTCAAGTTTGACTGTTTGAACCCTATACTTTTTTATATGGCTAATTTCTACGCTTTAGAATCTAAGAACTTGATTATGCAACAAATGCTTCATTTAGATGCTGAGATCGGGTCTCGTTTGAACTGTCCAATGCTGATGAAATTGATTGATTTTGCAAATGGGAACCGAGGTTTCGAGCTCATTTGGGAACCGTACTTCCTCCCTTGATTATGTATACAATCCTCCCATGATTGGTGATCCGAGTACAAACAGTGAAGAAAAACCATTTGATATTTACTTTCAAGAGGAAAAGATAGCTTTGGAGATTTTAGTGAAAGCTTATTCGACCTTGAATTTGGTTGAGATTTGGACTTGTAATCCAAGTTTGATCGAAATCTGTATTTGAGTTTGAATCCAGATTTTTTAAAAATGTGTTGAAGATTCGAATGATGATTTTTTATGGATGAATAGACATTCGTTACTCGTAACTGATCATTCATATGAATAGTAGTAACCGATTTGGACACGTGTCACTCAGTTATAACTCTGATTATTCATCTACAATACCACATTTGTTACATCTACAATATCAGATTCCTTACTCAAACCTTATTCCTTATCATTCGTCTGAACAGTAAACTTTATCATGCTACACCATTCGAGAGACATTTTAACCAATTCATTTACCAAACCCATTCGTTACCAAAATCACTGCTTCATTCGTTAAAAGATTAGGTTCATTCGCTATACCAAACTTTCATTATTTGATAGTTTTGACCCATAACTTTACAAGTTTGACTGTTTGAACCCTATACTTTTTGAAATGGCTAATTTCTACGCTTTAGAATCTAAGAACTTGATTATGCAACAAATGCATGCTGAGATCGGGTCTCATTGGAACTATCCAAGGCTGATGAAATTGAGTGATTTTTCAAATGGGAACCGAGGTTTCGAGCTCATTTGGAAACCGTACATCCTCCCTTGATTATGTATACAATCCTCCCATGATTGGTGATCCGAATACATACAGTGAAGAAAACCCATTTGATATTTACTCTCAAGAGGAAAAGATAGCTTTGGAGATTCAGGTGAAAGCTTATTCGACCTTGAATTTGGTTGAGATTTGGACTTGTAATCCAAGTTTGATCGAAATCTGTATTTGAGTTTGAATCCCGATTGTTTATAATTGTGTTGAAGATTTGAATGATGATTTTTTATGGATGAATAGACATTCGTTACTCGTAACTGATCATTTATATGAATAGTAGTTACCTATTTTGACACGTGTCATTCAGTTATAACTCTGATTATTCATCTACAATATCACATTTGTTACATCTACAGTATCAGATTCCTTACACAAACCTTATTCCTTATCATTCGTGTGATCATTCGTTGCTCAAACTGTATTCGTTAATGTATCATTCGTGTGAGCAGTAAACTTTATCATTCTACACCATTCGAGAGACATTTTAACCAATTCATTACCAAACCCATAAACCATTCGTTACCAAAATCACTGCATCATTCGTTAAACTATTAGGTTCATTCGTTATACGAAACTTTCATCATTTGATAGTTTTGACCCATAACTTTACAAGTTTGACTGTTTGAACCCTATACTTTTTTATATGGCTAATTTCTACGCTTTAGAATCTAAGAACTTGATTATGCAACAAATGCTTCATTTAGATGCTGAGATCGGGTCTCGTTTGAACTGTCCAAGGCTGATGAAATTGAGTGATTTTGCAAATGGGAACCGAGGTTTCGAGCTCATTTGGGAACCGTACATCCTCCCTTGATTATGTATACAATCCTCCCATGATTGGTGATCCGAGTACAAACAGTGAAGAAAAACCATTTGATATTTACTCTCAAGAGGAAAAGATAGCTTTGGAGATTTAAGTGAAAGCTTATTCGACCTTGAATTTGGTTGAGATTTGGACTTGTAATCCAAGTTTGATCGAAATCTATATTTGAGTTTGAATCCAGATTTTTTAAAAATGTGTTGAAGATTCGAATGATGATTTTTTATGGATGAATAGACATTCGTTACTCGTAACTGATCATTCATATGAATAGTAGTAACCGATTTTAACACGTGTCACCCAGTTATAACTCTGATTATTCATCTACAATACCACATTTGTTACATCTACAATATCAGATTCCTTACTCAAACCTTATTCCTTATCATTCGTGTGATCATTCGTTGCTCAAACAATATTCGTTAATGTATCATTCGTGTGAACAGTAAACTTTATCATTCTACACCATTCGAGAGACATTTTAACCAATTCATTACCAAACCCATAAACCATTCGTTAGTAAAATCACAACATCATTCGTTAAACTATTAGGTTCATTCGTTATACAAAACTTTCATCATTTGATAGTTCAGACCCATAACTTTTCAAGTTTGACTGTTTGAACCCTATACTTTTTTATATGGGTAATTTCTACGCTATAGAATCTAAGAACTTGATTATGCAACAAATGCTTCATTTAGATGCTGAGATCGGGTATCGTTTGAACTGCCCAAGGCTGATGAAATTGAGTGATTTTGCAAATGGGAACCGAGGTTTCGAGCTCATTTGGGAACCGTACCTCCTCCTTTGATTATGTATACAATCCTCCCATGATTGGTGATCCGAGTACAACAGTGAAGAAAAACCATTTGATATTTACTCTCAAGAGGAAAAGATAGCTTTGGAGATTTAAGTGAAAGCTTATTCGACCATGAATTTGGTTGAGATTTGGACTTGTAATTCAAGTTTGATCGAAATCTGTATTTGAGTTTGAATCCAGATTGTTTATAAATGTGTTGAAGATTCTAATGACGATTTTTATGGATGAATAGACACTCGTTACCCGTAACTGATCATTCATATGAATAGTAATAACCGATTTTGACACGATTCATTTAGATATAACTCTGATTATTCGTCTAAAATACCACATTTGTTACATCTACAATATCAGATTCGTTACTCAAACCTTATTCCTTATCATTCGTGTGATCATTCGTTGCTCAAACAATATTCGTTAATGTATCATTCGTGTGAACACTAAACTTTATCATTCTACACCATTCGAGAGAAATTTTAACCAATTCATTACCAAACCCATAAACCCATTCGTTTCCAAAATCACTGCATCATTCGTTAAACTATAGGTTCATTCGCTATACCAAACTTTCATCATTTGTTAGTTTTGACCCATAACTTTTCAAGTTTGACTGTTTGAACCCTATACTTTTTGAAATGGCTAATTTCTACACTTTAGAATTTAAGAACTTGATTATGCAGCAAATGCATGCTGAGATCGGGTCTTATTTGAACTATCCAAGGCTGACGAAATTGAGTGATTTTTCTAATGGGAACCGAGGTTTCGAGTTCATTTGGGAACCTTAATCCTCCCTTGATTATGTATACAGTCCTCCCATGATTGGTGATCCAAGTACAAACTGTGAAGAAAAACCATTTGATATTTACTCTCAAGAGGAAAAGATAGCTTTGGAGATTCAGGTGAAAGCTTATTCGACCTTGAATTTGGTTGAGATTTAGACTTGTAATCCAAGTTTGATCGAAATCTGTATATGAGTTTGAATCCAGATTGTTTATTAAAGTGTTGAAGATTCGAATGACGATTTTTTATTGATGAATAGACATTCGTTACTCGTAACTGATCATTTATATGAGTAGTAGTAACCGATTTTGACACGTGTCATTCAGTTTTAACTCTGATTATTAGTCTATAATACCACATTGTTACTTCTACAGTATCAAATTCGTTACTCAAACCTTATACCTTATCATTCGTGTGATCATTCGTTGCTCAAACATTATTCGTTAATGAATCATTCGTGTGAACAGTAAACTTTATCATTCTACACCATTTGAGAGACATTTTAACCAATTCATTACCAAACCCATTGTCACACCCTCAAAATCCTCTAACGGAGTTTTACCGTCAGAGGGTGTGAACTAACAGTGTAACGATTCCGACTAAACCAGGTATACCCTAACCGGTAGACAGTAGTTACGTTATGTTTAATGTCGGGTACATGAATTACCATAGTAATTATACGAGAATACATGGTTCACTGTATTGATTGTACGTGAATATATAATTCATCGTATTGAATATGCGATTAATCGATCGATAGTTATTGAAACCCGAACGAATCGAGGGTTCAATTATAGACGATATCTATAATATTTAGTGATATTACGAAGCATTAATGCTTCGGGATAAGTAAAGTACGGTACAGAAAAAGAATTTCGATTTAATGGTACGACGGTACGTTAAACGAAACCTTTAATACCAAACCGAGCAAGAGACGATCAATCAAGCCGAAAAAGATGCGCAATTATTAATAATATGATGTTTTAAGTTAATGAAAGTCATGGTTTAAGTTTTTAAATCGGTTTTATATAAATTTCATTTTTAAAGCCGAAAACGACCGTTTTAGCCTCGTTTTAAGCCGAATTAAACATTTAATCGAAAAACGAACTGAACCAGATTATCCAAAACATTATCCGGATTTCCAAAATCTGAACATGTGGCTAGAAATTGAGAGGTGGGTCCCACCCCACCCCCCTTGATGTTCCGATCGGAATGGGGTATTATCCCCTAGCCTCTCATTTCTTTTTTTTACATCAAACCATCCAAGTTCTTCAATTCTCTCCACATTTCCACTCAAAAACCCGAGTTTGTAGCAAGAAAACCGAGGTAAAAAGTCGAGTATTTACGTTTCCATCTTCGTTTCTTGAGTTTATTTGCAAGAAAATGAGGTTTCAAAGATGAAAACCGATTCTTGCATGATCAAGTGATGTATACGGGTTATACAAGGGATCTTGGTCCAAGAAAGGAGTTAAACGAATCAAAAACGAATTTTTACGGTTCAAAATTTAGTTTTGAAACAATAACCGAAACTATAGTGTAAGAGGCTTGATTGTGAGTGTAACTTGCTTGGTATTGTGGTATGTTGGTTGTAGGCTCTGTATGTAGTGGTAGATAAGGCGGAAAGACGAGTTTGTAGCTTGTAGTGGCGGAAAACGAAATGTATATTCGGTTTATGTTCGGTTATGGATTTTTGGACAGATTGTGGATGGTTTAGAGTTAGGTAATGAAATTTTACAGAGGTGTTAGATATATGAAAATATGAGTTCTGTGAAATTTTGGTAATTTTTGGATAAAGGATGAATATTTGGTGAATTTAATGCTCGGTTTTGGCCAAAAATGGTGAAAAATAGTTAAATATCATGAAAAATTCTGGAAAATTGCAGATAAGCTTTTTAGGTCAGTTGGAGAAGTCTAAGTAGGCTTTCCGGTTAAACGAGTTCTAGGGTTTTCTAGCTCGGTTTTAGTGAAAATGGCATGTAAAAGAAGATTTTGGTTCTGGAAAAATTACAGGGGACTATGTGGATGGCAGGGGACATCCAGTAAAAATTTGGGATTTTTCTAAGTTCGTTTGGTATTTACGACATATTTAGTGTTTAAATGGTGTTTAAAATTAGATAAATAAATTTTAAATATAAAAATTAATTCTGGAAATATTTTTATAAATTTCCCCACTGTCAAAATGTTATTTGTGCAAAATCTCAAGATTCGAGATTAAACGGATAATTATTTGTGCAAAAACAAACTTTTAAGGCTTAAAACGCGTAAACCGGTAAAGTTCGCCTAAGCGAGCTGACTGGTGTATAAAAACCCTAAAAATGAACTATTTCATATAATTGAGTTAAACAAGTAAAAATGAATCATCCGAAGATAATTCGGATGATTTGGGTAATTTTAAACGATTTAACAGTTTCCGGTGCGCTAAAGACGGAAACGGGTCCCGCGGCCAAATGGGGCATCTAAACCGAGCTCTAATTTCACAACTTTAATTAAATTATCAGTCAATGACTATTTTCGGGTCGTGTGTGACCAAACTCAATTTTGGAACGTAAAAACGGATAACCGTGCTAGGCACGCAAAACGGGGAAAACAAACTAATAGTAAATTTGACTATAGTACTCTAAACGATATCACAATCTGAGTCCGTAGAAGTGTTTCTGGGTTAACATTGCCCCCGGAATGGGTACAGTACTGGGTTAACAGTGTCCCCAGATGCCCCTAGAAGTGTTTCTAGGTTAACATTGCCCCCGGAATGGGTACAGTACTGGGTTAACAGTGTCCCCAGATGTACCGGTTGATACGGTTAAAGATTATATAAACAATAATTGTATAATAACGATCGTAGGGATCATATTACAGATTGGACGTGTTAACTGATAATGATTGTTGTTACCTGCTTGCATGTGCTAAGGTGAGTTTCACGAGCCCCTTTTTCTGAATTGTTTTTAAATATTTTCCCGGGGCGGAAGCATGTTACTACTGAAATGTTTAAGTACATACTGAACGCATGGACTTGCGTGGATTTATATATTTTTTATTGTACGGGAATCGTATGGAAAGGTACTAAGATGGTAATTGTCTGAGTTGCTAACATTCTAAGGCCCCGGAACACGAGTGATTAACTGAAAGCCGGTAGAGTGTGGATAGTACTATTGGTCTGACAAACCCAACTGGTCCGGCATGGATTTCCTGATGTTTCCCAGCCAGTTGCACATGTCTATTTTGTTGTTATATATATTTTGCTATGTAATGTTAGACATAGCGGTTTGGGGCAGGTCCGTGGGCGGGGGATATGCCACGGGGGTTGTGTGTGATAGTCAGAGGTTTCACTTGTGGGCTCAGCATAATTACATCGATAATATTATATTTTGATAATGATTTATCATTGCTTACCCGATTGTGAAACTCACCAACTATTCGTAGTTGACCCGTTTTCTCACATGCTTTTCAGGAACAATTAAGATGAAGTGATTGCTTACGTGCTAAGTGCTTGATGTGTGTAAGATTTGCGTGCGGGATGTTAGGATACATTATAATAAATAGAATTATGTATCGTATTGTATGATGTGTGTATCACCTAGACGGTAATGAAATATGAGATAATGTAATTTGAAGTATATTAATGTATTCAGTTTTCTTTATAAACAATGTGGTTGATATCAGAGGTGTCTGTTGCATCCCGTTTACGTTTCCGCTGCGGTTACGGGGTGTTACAAACAGGATCGAAATCATTAGTTATAAACAAACACCATGTTTAAAAACCCAAGTTATTAAGATAAAAATTATAAGAAGTTTTCAAGCGATGGTGTTTAGCGAATGCATTGTCCCTATACCGCGCGCCCGCCTTGGCTACCTGAGAATAACGTACTAAAAGTGTCAACACAGGGTTGGTGAGTTCACAGGTTTATATAAATAAAGTGTTTGCGTTTGCGTTTTCATTTTGCGTTACCATATAGTGTTAAGTCAATTATATATCAATAGGTAGCTAACCTATCAAGCATTTATTACTAAGTGTTCGACACCGAAGCTCACTGTTTATCAATTGCCTTGCCAGCATGTCAACCACGATCATGGTAATGTATTAGCCAAGATTACACCCACTCGACCTACAGTCGAGTTTAGAGTTGGGTGGAGTTTGTCAAATCCAGTAGTACTACTCAACAGTGACTCGTTATTATCCAAATATTAACTGGTTCGATGTTATGAAGGACTTTAGTTGGTTTGTTTGCCACTTAGCCTTACAAGTGATATATAAAAACTAAACAAAATCTACATCGTTGGAGTATGTTATCTCCCCCAAATAAATGCGTTTAAAAAGAGTAAAAAGGGGACGTGAAACTCAATGTTTGCGAAGATAACCAAAAAGATCCGAGAAAGGTGCGCGTCACGGAAAAAATCCCCACTAGTGCTCTAAAACAAAAATGATATTTTCTAAGTGTTTATACTATGAGTGAGTCCCTAGACTCAAACACATACAACTTATGCATGAGATACGTTTCGTGTTTCGTTCGTGAAATAAGTGCGAATCGACAAACACATTGGTGACAAGTTACACATGTGAACAAGTACTTAAGTGTCAAGTATTAACATCGTTCGTTACTAGCAATTATCCCTCACAAGGGCAATTTAGTCAAAACATAGCAAACATCGATCGGTTATACACTTTTCATGTTAATCCAAGTAGTTCAGCAGCTAAATTGTCCAGGCAGATTTTCACTCAACAAGATTACTCTATTCAATAAATCCTAAGATGTCAAATAAATCACCAAAAATCATCACAGAAGCAAACTTGAGTTAGGTTTCTAAAAATATTTTTATTATATTTTTATCATATATGGTTTTATCACAATGATCAAAACATCACAGTAAACACACAGCAATCATTATCATGCGCAACAGAATGTTATTTGTTATTCCCGTTAAATGACAAATCCAATCAATGCAAGACCAATTGGGTTAGATTCCTAACTCAGAATATTAACTTCCAGAAGTGGAACCAACCGATTTGGTATTGTCGTTTATGAGATATATTAGTCGCAAAACTGCTGTGCAGGCTTCCGAATCAGACTTGCACAACAAATTTGTAAAATAATAAAAACTAACTTTTACACGTTCAAAAATTACAAATTTGGACTCTTTAGAAACTAGACTCGACCTACTACACCATAGAATCAAAAATCACTTCAGAACATGTAATTAAAATCGAGTTACAGTCATTTAAACATGAATTCAATAATCTGTCCTGCATTAGTTTTCATCAAAACTCAACATATCGTTAACCTATGAACTATAACTAATATATAGAACCCTTTAGATGCATAATTCACCAACCATGCATCTCAATTTCACTTTACACACACAATTAGGGTTTTACTTCAAAGTTCAATTTCAAGAAACATGTAATTAACAATCAATAACAACATAACTAGTTATCAATTCACTAGCAATCATCAACAAACACATAATTAAACCCTAACTCATGTTAAATCATCACTTTCAAGATTTAGTGTTTTGATTAACACCTTCAATGGCCTAATTAAACACATGGATTGAATAAAGGAGATGTTAATTACCTATCTAGCACCTTGAATCCTTCAAAACAAGCTTGAAAAGAGATTGTATGTGTGTGTAGCTCACGGTTGCAAGAGGAAGAGAGGGAGGGGGAACAATCGTACAAGGGGGTAGGGGATTAGGGTTTGTGTAATAAGTTAATTATATTATTAATTTGTTACACCTAGCCCCCTTAACTTCTAGTAAATCAATTTCTACTATAAAACAATAGACTTTTGCTTCTTAAATTTTTGTGTTCTATATATAAATATCAAGTAACACATAGATTAACACATAATTATCAAATACTTATTGTTTTGATATTTGTCGTTTGTTCACCAACGGTTTGAGTCGACTCGTGTGTGTTTCTGTGAAATTTCTAAAGACTACTTGTGTAGTGATTGTCATGCGTCATTTAAAACCCTAATTTAAATGTAATGAGATATGCGTTACAGTTCGTGTGATCTTAAGTTTGAATTAACGGACTTCGGATTAACGGAGTTAACTTGAAATTGACGAGTGTCACATCATTCCCATGTTGAAAGAATTTTCGTCCTGAAAATTTGAGTCAAGTCGCGATGGGTGTCTGAAAAACGCAAAAATTTTTCATTTTGTCATATCATCCCCTAGTAGAAAGAAATTTCGTTCCGAAATTTAATTCATACCTCCGGTGTTTTCTGACGGTTTGTCGGCTTTCGCGGTTTTCGGTGTTTGGCCAAACCTTCAAAAAGGTGAGGATACTTTTGCATCATTTGATCCTCTCGTTCCCATGTGAAAGTCCACGTCTTGAGTTCCAACGAACTTTAATGATGGGAATTTTGCTGTGTTTGAGTGTTTTGGTTTCCCAATCCAAAACTTCGACTGGTCTTCGATGAAGCGTAGCTGTTCATCAACTTGCAAGTCGCCCAAAGGAACTGCTTGTGTATCGTCAGAAAGGCATTTCTTCAAGTTGGATACATGGAAAACATTATGTACGCCACTGAGTTCCGTTGGTAAATTCAATCGGTATGCTACCGGACCAACGCGTTCAGTTATCCGGTATGGGCCAACGTATCATGGGTTGAGTTTGTTTCGCTTTCCAAAGCGAACTATACCTTTCCAAGGTCAGACTTTGAGTAAAACTTGGTCGTCCACTTGGAATTCCATAGGTTTTCGGCGCTTATCAGCGTAACTCTTTTGGCGATCTCGTGCTGCTGCCATGCGGTTTCGGATTTGGACAATCTTTTCAGAGGTTTAAAGTACTAATTAGGGACCAGTGATTTGGCTATCACTCACTTCTACCCAGCAAAGAGGTGACCGACACTTCCGTCTGTACAACGCTTCAAACGGCGCTGCTTTAATGCTTGCGTGGTAGGTGTTATTATACGAAAACTCTACTAAGGGCAAGTGAGGTTCCCAACTTTTTCCATCCAACACGCATGCACGCAACATGTCTTCCAACGTCTAAATGATGCGTTCACTTTGCCCATCCATTTGAGGATGGTATGATGTGCTCATATCAAGGCGGATGCCTAGTGCGCTCTGTAGTGACTTCTAGAAGTGCGAAGTGAAACGGGTTTCTCGATCAGATATGATGAGACAGGCACTCCGTGTCTAGACACTACTTTCATATAGATGCGAGTCAGTCTTTTCATTTTGTTCGATTCCTTGATCGCTAAGAACTGCGCAGACTTAGTCAACCAGTCAACGATCACCCAGATGGTATCGCATCCCGTCGGCGTTTTGGGTAATCCGGTGATGAAATCCATGGAAATGTGTTCCCATTTCCATGTTGGGAGTTCCGGTTGCTGTAATAGTCCAGATGGTTTCTGTAACTCCACCTTGACTCTAGCACAAGTCAAACATTTGCTCACGTAGGTGGCAATGTCGGATTTCATGTTTGGCCACCAATAAAGTACCTTTAGGTCATGGTACATTTTATCTGAGCCAGGGTGAATGGAATATCGAGACTTGTGTGCTTCGTCCATCACCAGATTCCTCAAGTCTCCGTATCGAGGGACCCAAATCCGGTTTTCAAAATATCGGACCCCGTCCGATTTGGTTTCAAGCTTCTTATCCATGCCCCGCATGAGTTCTGATGGGAGGTTATCGTCTTTAAACGCTTCGAGTTGAGCATCACGAATATGATCAGGTAAGTTGGCGTGAATCGTGAGTTGTAATGCTTGCACCCGTCTAGGCTTATCGGTTTCTTTTCTGCTGAGAGCATCGGCCACTACATTGGCCTTGCCCGGGTGGTACTTGATGGCACAGTTATAAACCTTAAGTAGCTCGACCCAACGACGCTGTCGCATGTTCAACTCCTTTTGATCGTATATATGTTGGAGACTCTTGTGGTCGGTGTAAATGGTAAACTTGGTACCGTACAAGTAATGTCTCCATATCTTAAGAGCAAACACCATAGCTCCGAGTTCCAAGTCATGGGTCGTGTAGTTCTTCTCGTGGATCCGTAGTTGTCGAGAGGCATAGGCTATAACTTTCTCGAGTTGCATCAACACCCAACCGAGACCCTGTATCGATGCATCACAGTGCACTTCAAAGTTTTCGTTCCCTCGGGGAGTGCTAGGATAGGGGCGCTACAGAGTTTGGTTTTCAACAGTTGAAAGGCAGATTCCTGCGCTTCACCCCAATTGTACTTAGTACCCTTGTGTGTCAATGCGGTGAGAGGTTGAGCAATCTTTGAAAATCCCTCGATGAAACGTCGGTAGTAGCCAACCAGTCCTAGGAATTGTCGCACCTAAGTCGGAGTCTTAGGTACTTCCCAGTTTTTGATGGCCTCCACCTTGCCTGGATTGACATGGATGCCATTCTCATTGATCACATGCCCTAAGAAGTGAACCTCGCGAAGCCAAAATTCGCATTTCGAGAGTTTAGCGTACAGTTGTTCCTTCTTTAGCAATTCCAGGATTAACCTCAGGTGTTCTTCATGGTCGGTCTTGTTCTTGGAGTAAACGAGGATATCATCAATGAAAACAATCACAAACTTGTCGAGGTACGCCTTGCATACTATGTTCATAAGATCCATAAATACGGCTGGTGCGTTGGTTAAGCCAAAAGGCATAACCGAAAACTCGTAGTGTCCGTACCGAATCCTGAATGCCGTCTTTGAAATATCTTCTTCGCGCACTCTCAATTGATGGTAACCAGATCTCCATATCGATCATTGAGTAGTAACTCGATCCTTGAAGCTGGTCGAATAGATCATCAATTCGGGGTAGGAGATAACGGTTCTTGACCGTCTCCTTGTTCAGCTCTCGGTAATCGATGCACATGCGGAAAGTCCCGTCTTTCTTTCGAACAAATAAGACAGGGGCTCCCCATGGTGATGAGCTAGGTCGGATGAAACCTTTATCCAACAAGTCTTGTAGTTGAGTGGACAACTCTTGAAGCTCCGCCGGTGTGAGCCGATGCGGGGCTTGTGCTATGGGTGCAGCACCGGGGGCTAAATCGATTTGGAACTCGACTTGTCGAATAGGTGGGAGTCCAGGCAAATCCTCTGGGAAGACTTCCACAAATCTCGCACAATCGGTATGTCTTCGATTCGCTTCTCCTCCGCGGGTTTCTCGACAATATGAGCTAAAATCGCTGGATGACCCTTTCGTAAATATTTCCGCGCCTTCATGAGGATGATGACGCTTGTAGTCATGCCGTTCTTCTCGCCCTGTATCGAGATAATTTCTCCGGAAGAGGTAGTGATATGGACTACCTTGTCGTGACATATAATTTCAGCTCTATTCTCGGATAGCCAGTCCATGCCGACAACGACATCGAAACTACCAAGCGTAAAAGGTATGAGGTCGATATCGAAAGTTTGACCTGACAGTTTCAACTAACATCCCGCTAGTACATGGGTTGTTTCTATAGACTTACCGTCGGCTAATTCTACAGGAAACTTAGCATCTAACGGGGTTGGAGTTAAGTCTAAGAGTCTACTAAAGGTTTCCGATACAAAACTCCTATCAGCTCTAGTGTCAAACAAAATAGAAGCAAAACAGTCATTCACAGGGAACTTACCGGTAACCACATTCGGATCTCTGTGGGCCTGGCCCGACCCAATGACGAAAGCTCTACCTTTACCACTGCTCCCATTATTGCCTTTATTGTTCTCATTCTGCTTCAGTTTGGGACAATCCTTCCTATAGTGACCCTCTTGACCACACTCAAAGCACCCTTTCGTCGCTGTAGGCTGTTTAGAAGCACCCTTAGCCGCTAGGTCTCCCCTACAGTCCTTGGCCTGATGACCCAATTTACCGCATTGCAAACACTTGATACGATCGCATGGGCCAGCATGGTGATAGTTGCACTTGTTGCACTTCGGGTATTTTCCAGCATAGCCACTCGAACCCTGTCCGCCACCGTTGTTGTTATTGTTGGAACCCTGATTATTAAAGTTCCGAGCGAGTTCGGGTTTACGGTGGTGTTGTTGTTGTGGGGGGTTCGATGATGAGGACCTGGTGTTGTCAAATTTCCTCTTTCTATTCCCAAAGTTGTTGTTGTTGTTGTCAGTGCTTGAGTTGTCACGGGTTTTAGAGGTGGAACCTCTAGGGGGTAGCGCACCTTGTGCCACTGCTTGATCCGTCAGCTTGTGGGCTATTCGGATCGCTTGCTGAATAGTGGTTGGTTTAGAAGACGTCACCATACCCTGAATCTGGGGTACCAAACCATCGATATATATTTAGATTCTCTTACTTGGCGGATCTACCAACCGCGGGCACATCACTGCTAGCTCGTGAGAACGGGTGGTGTAGGCTTCAATCTTAGAGCCCACCATCTTCAGCGCACAAAATTCCGACTCCAACTTCGCGATTTCCTCTCTAGGACAATACTCTTCCCGCATCATGTTCTTGAATTCCTCCCAGTTCATAGCATTTGCCAATTATAACCCAAGAATTTGCACATTAGAGTTCCACTAGGTGAGGGCGGAATCTTGCAGTGTTCCAGCAGCAAACTTGACCCTACTGGCTGGTGGACAGTTACACATCTCGAAAGCTGACTCTGCCTTCTCGGCCCAACGCAGGAAACCTATGGCTCCCTCAGTGCCGTCAAATGAATTAGGCTTGCAGTCTAGGTAGTTCTTGAAAGTACAAACTCCGGCTTGACCTCCAGCTTGATTCTGAACGTGCGCAGCTAGAGCTGCCGCCGCATGGTCATTCAGTAGGGTTTGGAGTTCTTCTGCGGTTAGGTTAATGTTACCACGACCATGACCAGCGTTTCTTCTAGACATTTCCTAGAATCACAGCATAAAATGTTATACATGAACTCTCGGTTTCATATGTAACACACCATACATGTAATAAAAGGTAGGTAAGAAAGAAGAGAAAAGAAATAAAAACATCGCATCACAACCATATAATAATCCAAATAATAATTCATGATTAAAACCATTGTATCCGCTACAAAGTATTTAAAATCAATCCTTAAAATTATAGAAAAATATAAGTTTGGATGGAGACAAACCCTCCACTAGGTGTTGTCATTCTTAGATGTCATCATCTGAGGACACCTCTGAGTGTGCCTCCTCCTCAGCCGGCTCTTCCTCAGGTTCTGTCACAACGGGCTAAGGCTGTCGCTGCAAGGGCGCTTGCACTAAAATTTTGGTCACACAAATCTATCATCTCTGTTTGCATTTTGTTCATTATCTTCATTTGCTGAACATGAGCATCCTGAACTTCCTTCATAGCTTCAGTTAGGTAGGAAATTCTCTTCCTAGCCTCAGCTCCATCCGCTATCAATCCAATAACATCCGCTCTCGTCGAGCGTATATATCCCACTTCACGCTCTAAACAGGAGGCGATAGCTGCGAAAGCACGCTCCATTGGTTCAGTTATGGGTGGTAGGGTTTGGAAGGATATGGGACAACCCGGAAGAGGTAGTGGGGGAAATTTCTCTCGGTAAACAAACCGCTCGATCAGACTTGGGTACCAGCTCCAGTTACCGTTGTCGTCGTACATGTCTCCAGATGGGCGATGTCTCTTCGGTGCAGGGGCTGCTAGTGCCGGGACTACTCGGGGTGGTGATGAGTCGGGCAGTTGCGTTTCCTTTCCAGGGGCATGAGACACCGGGTCGGATGATGATGATGATGGCGTCGACATCCCTACAGGATAAGTCGTGTAGCGCGCGTATGAGTGAATGAGGTAAAGAGATAAAGAAAACGAAGGACTAAATATAATATATACATATATATATATATATTTATATATGTAGTGCGTATAATTATAACTAATGGGTCGTTGTGGTTATAGTCTAGTATGCATGCAATTCTAGTTCTCTATAACCAATGGCTCTGATACCAACCTGTCACACCCTCAAAACCCACTAACGGAGTTTTACCATCACAGGTTGTGAACTAATAGGATCGGAATCATTAGTTATAATCAAACACCATGTTTAAAGTTTTCAAACCAACAAAACATTAAGTCTTAAATAAAATGCGGAAGCGTAAATTGTAAACCAAAAAGTTTGCGCCACACAGGACGACTTAAAAACCCAAGTTATTAAGATAAAAATTAAAAGAAGTTTTCAAGCGATGGTGTTTAGCGAATGCATGTTCCTATACCGCGCGCCCGCCTCGGCTACCTTAGAATAACATACTAAAAGTGTCAACACAGGGTTGGTGAGTTCACATGTTTATATAAATAAAGTGTTTGAGTTTGCGTTTTGCGTTACCATGTAGTGTTAAGTCAATTATATATCAATAGGTAACTAACCTATCAAGCATGTATTACTAAGTGTTCGACACTGAAGCTGAATTTTTATCAATTGCCTTGTCACCATATCAACCACGACCATGGTAATGTGTTACCCACTCGACCTACAGTCGAGTTTAGAGTTGGGTGGGGCTTGTCAAACCCAGTAGTACTACTCAACAGTGACTCGCAATTATCCAAATATTAACCGGTTCGATGTTATGAAGGACTTTAGTTGGTTTGTTTGCCACTTAGCCTTACAAGTGATACATAAAAACTAAGCAAAATCTACAGCGTTGGAGTATGTTATCCCCCCCAAATAAAAGCGTTTAAAAAGAGTAAAAAGGGGACGTGAAACTCACTGTTTGCGAAGATAACCAAAGAGATCTGAGAAAGGTGTGCGTCACAGAAAAATCCTCACTAGTGCTCTAAAACAAAAATGAGATTTTCTAAGTATTTATACTATGAGTGAGTCCCTAGACTCGACACATACAACTTATGCATGAGATGCGTTTAGTGTTTCGTTCGTGAAATAAGTGCGACTCGACAAACACATTGGTGACAAGTTACACATGTGAACAAGTACTTAAGTGTCAAGTATTAACATCGTTCATTATTAGAAATTATCCCCCACAAGGGCAATTTAGTCAAAACATATCAAACATCGATCGGTTATACACTTTTCATGTTAATCCAAGTAGTTCAACAGCTAAATTGTCCAGGCAGATTTTCACTCAAAAGATTACTCTATTCAGTAAATCCTAACATGTCAAATAAATCACCAAAAATCATCACAGAGCACACATGAGTTAGGTTTCTAAAATTATTTTTATTATATTTTTATCATATATGGTTTTATCACAATGATCAAAACATCACAGTAAACACACAGCAATCATTATCATGCGCAACAGAATGTTATTTGTTATTCCCGTTAAATGACAAATCCAATCAATGCAAGACCAATTGGGTTAGATTTCTAACTCAATATATTAACTTCCTGAAGTGGAACCAACCCATTTGGTCTTGTCGTTTATGAGATATCTTAGTCGCAAAACAGCTTACCAGCAGGCTTCCCGAATCAGACTTGCACAACAGATTTGTAAAATAATAAAAACTAACTTTTACTTGTTCAAAAATTACAAATTTGGACTCTTTAGAAACTAGACTCGACCTAATATATCATAGAATCAAAAATCACTTTAGAACATGTAATTAACATCGAGTTACAGTCATTTAAACCTTAATTCAATAATCTGTCCAGCATAGTTTTCATCAAAACTCAACATATCATTAACCTATGAACTATAACTCATACATACAACCCTCTAGATGCATAATTCACCAACCATGCATCTCAATTTCACTTTACACACACAATTAGGGTTTTACTTCAAAGTTCAATTTCAAGGAACATGTAATTAACAATCAATAACAACATAACTAGTTATCAATTCACTAGTAATCATCAACAAACACATAATTAAACCCTAACTCATCTTAAATCATCACTTTCAAGATTTAGGGTTTTGATTAACACCTTCAATGGTCTAATTAAACACATGGAATGATTAAAGGAGATGTTAATTACCTATCTAGCACCTTGAATCCTTCAAAACAAGCTTGAAAAGAGATTGTATGTGTGTGTGTAGCTCACGGCTGCCAAGAGGAAGAGAGGGAGGGGGAACGATCGTACAAGGGGGTAGGGGATTACACTGCATTCTTGGGTTTAAAATACAAAGAAAAGAAATGATAAGATTGGATAGAGTAAGAAAGGAAAAGAAATTATATACTTAAAATACATTCTCGAGTTAAAATAAAAGAAAAGAAAAGAAGGTGTTTATTACATTCTTGAGTTAGATTGGAAGGAAAAGATAGAAAAAAAATTTGTAACTTTACAACTATGTCCTTATATCAACATGGAAAAGAGAATTACAATATGGTAAATTGGTAATATGGTAATGGGATATAAACTTTCCTTCACAATCCGACAATATTTGGCTGGAAAGTTTTGAAGGAAAAAAGCTTAACTTTTCCTTCGATTCTCATTCTTTTCTTTTAATGAAAAAACTCAAAAATGAAAATAGAAAAATTTTCATATCTTTTCTTTTCCAATCTCTTAAATAAAAAGCTAAAGAATGCAGTGTTAGGGTTTGTGTAATAAGTTAATTATATTATTAATTTGTTACACCTAGCCCCCTCAACTTCTAGTAAATCAATTTCTACTATAAAACAATAGACTTTTGCTTCTTAAAATTTTTGTGTTCTATATATAAATATCAAGTAACACATAGATTAACACATAATTATCAAATACTTATTGTTTTGATATTTGTCGTTTGTTCACCAACGGTTTGAGTCGACTCGTGTGTGTTTCTGTGAAATTCCGAAAGACTACTTGTGTAGTGATTGTCATGCGTCATTTAAAACCCTAATTTAAATGTAATGAGATATGCGTTACAGTTCGTGTGATCTTAAGTTTGAATTAACGGACTTCGGATTAACGGAGTTAACCTGAAATTGACGAGTGTCACACGCATAAACCCATTCGTTACCAAAATCACTGCATCATTCGTTACACTATTAGTTTCATTCGCTATACCAAAAGTTTCATCATTTGATAGATTTGACCCATAACTTTACAAGTTGACTGTTTGAACCCTATACTTTTTGAAATGGTTAATTTCTACGCTTTAGAATCTAAAAACTTGATTATGCAACAAATGCATGCTGAGATCGGGTCTCATTTAAACTATCCATGATGAAATTGAGTGATTTTGCAAATGGGAACCGAGGTTTCGAGCTCATCTGGGAACCGTACATCCTTCCTTGATTATGTATGCAGTCCTCCCCCGATTGGTGATTCGAGCACAAAGTGTGAAGAAAAAGCATTTGATATTTACTTTCAAGAGGAAAAGATAGCTTTGGAGATTCAGGTGAAAGCTTATTCGAACTTGAATTTGGTTGACATTTAAACCAATATATTACCAAAACCATAAATCCATTCGTTACTAAAATCACTTCTTCATTCGTTAAACTATTAGTTTCATTCGTTATACCAAAACTTTCATCATTTGATAGTTTTGACCGATAACTTTACAAATTTAACTGTTTGAAGCCTATACCTTTTGAAATGTCTAATTTCGACGCTTTAGAATCTAAGAACATGATTATGCAACATATGCTTCATTTAGATGTTGAGATAGGGTCTCATTTTGAATTGTCCAAGGCTGATGAAATTTAGTGATTTTGCAAATGGGAACCGAGGTTTAAAGCTCATTTGGGAACCGTACATTCTCCCTTGATTATGTATACAGTCATCCCATGATTGGTGATTTGAGTACAAAATGTGAAGAAAAAGCATTTGATATTTACTCTCAAGAGGAAAAGATAGCTTCGGAGATTCAGGTGAAAGCTTATTCGACCTTGAATTTGGTTGAGATTTGGACTTGTAATCCAAGTTTGATTGTACTCTTGATTTGAGTTTGAATCCTGATTGTTTGATAATATGTTGAAGATTTGAATGATGATTAGTTATGGATTAATAGACATTCGTTACTCGTAACTGATCATTCGTATGAATAGTAGTAACCGATTTTGACACCTGTCATTTAGTTATAACTATGATCATTCGTCTACAATACCACATTTGTTACATCTACAGTATTATATTCGTTACTCAAACCTTATTCCTTATTAATCGTGTGATCATTCGTCGCTCAAACTTTATTTGTGAATGTATCATTCGTGCGAATAGTAAACTTTATCATTCTTCATCATTCGAGAGACATTTAAACCAATATATTACCAAAACCAAAAACCCATTCGTTACCAAAATCACTTCTTCATTCGTTAAACTATTAGTTTCATTCGTTATACCAAAACTTTCATCATTTGATAGTTTTGACCGATAACTTTACAAGTTTGACTGTTTGAACCCTATAGTTTTTGAAATGGCTAATTTCTACGCTTTAGAATCTATGCACATGATTATGCAACATATGCTTCATTTAGATGTTGAGATCGGGTCTCATTTTGAATTGTCCAAGGCTGATGAAATTTAGTGATTTTGCAAATGGGAACCGAGGTTTAAAGCTCATTTGGGAACCGTACATTCTCCCTTGATTATGTATACAGTCATCCCATGATTGGTGATTCGAGTACAAAATGTGAAGAAATAGCATTTGATATTTACTCTCAAGAGGAAAAGATAGCTTCGGAGATTCAGGTGAAAGCTTATTCGACCTTGAATTTGGTTGAGATTTGGACTTGTAATCCAAGTTTGATTGAACTCTTGATTTGAGTTTGAATCCTGATTGTTTGATAATGTGTTGAAGATTTGAATGATGATTAGTTATGGATTAATAGACATTCGTTACTCGAAAATGATCATTCATATGAATAGTAGTAACAGATTTTGATACCAGTCATTTAGTTATAACTCTGATCATTCGTCTACAATACCACATTTGTTACATCTACAGTATTATATTCGTTACTCAAACCTTATTCCTTATTAATCGTGTGATCATTCGTCGCTCAAACTTTATTCGTGAATGTATCATTCGTGTGAATAGTAAACTTTATCATTCTTCATCATTCGAGAGACATTTAAACCAATATATTACCAAAACCATAAACTCATTTGTTACCAAAATCACTTCTTCATTCGTTAAACTATTAGTTTCATTTGTTATACCAAAACTTTCATCATTTGATAGTTTTGACCGATAACTTTACAAGTTTGACTGTTTGAACCCTATACTTTTTGAAATGGCTAATTTCTATGCTTTAGAATCTAAGAACATGATTATGCAACAAAGTCTTCATTTAGATGTTGAGATCGGGTCTCATTTGAATTGTCCAAGGCTGATGAAATTTAATGATTTTGCAAATGGGAATCGAGGTTTAGAGCTCATTTGGGAACCGTACATTCTCCCCTGATTATGTATACAGTCCTCCCATGATTGGTGATTCGAGCACAAACTGTGAAGAAAAAGCATTTGATATTTACTTTCAAGAGGAAAAGATAGCTTTGGAGATTCAGGTGAAAGCTTATTCGACCTTGAATTTGGTTGAGATTTGGACTTGTAATCCAAGTTTGATCGAACTCTTGATTTGAGTTTGAATCCAGATTGTTTAATATTGTGTTGAAGAATCGAATAACGATTTGTAATGGATGAATAGACATTCGTTACTCGTAACTGATCATTCATATGAATAGTAGTAACCGATTTTTACACCTGTCATTTAGTTATAACTCTGATCATTCGTCTACAATACCACATTTGTTACATCTACAGTATTATATTCGTTACTCAAACCTTATTCCTTATTAATCGTGTGATCATTCGTCGCTCAAACTTTATTTGTGAATGTATCATTCGTGCGAATAGTAAACTTTATCATTCTTCATCATTCGAGAGACATTTAAACCAATATATTACCAAAACCAAAAACCCATTCGTTTCCAAAATCACTTCTTCATTCGTTAAACTATTAGTTTCATTCGTTATACCAAAACTTTCATCATTTGATAGTTTTGACCGATAACTTTACAAGTTTGACTGTTTGAACCCTATACTTTTTGAAATGGCTAATTTCTACGCTTTAGAATCTATGCACATGATTATGCAACATATGCTTCATTTAGATGTTGAGATCGGGTCTCATTTTGAATTGTCCAAGGCTGATGAAATTTAGTGATTTTGCAAATGGGAACCGAGGTTTAAAGCTCATTTGGGAACCGTACATTCTCCCTTGATTATGTATACAGTCATCCCATGATTGGTGATTCGAGTACAAAATGTGAAGAAAAAGCATTTGATATTTACTCTCAAGAGGAAAAGATAGCTTCGGAGATTCAGGTGAAAGCTTATTCGACCTTGAATTTGGTTGAGATTTGGACTTGTAATCCAAGTTTGATTGAACTCTTGATTTGAGTTTGAATCCTGATTGTTTGATAATGTGTTGAAGATTTGAATGATGATTAGTTATGGATTAATAGACATTCGTTACTCGTAACTGATCATTCATATGAATAGTAGTAACCGATTTTGACACGTGTCATTCAGTTATAACTCTTGTCATTCGTCTACAATACCACGTTTGTTACATCCACAGTATCAGATTCGTTACTCAAACCTTATTCCTTATTAATCGTGTGATCATTCGTCGCTCAAACTTTATTCGTGAATGTATCATTCGTGTGAATAGTAAACTTTATCATTCTTCATCATTCGAGAGACATTTAAACCAATATATTACCAAAACCATAAACTCATTTGTTACCAAAATCACTTCTTCATTCGTTAAACTATTAGTTTCATTTGTTACACCAAAACTTTCATCATTTGATAGTTTTGACCGATAACTTTACAAGTTTGACTGTTTGAACCCTATACTTTTTGAAATGGCTAATTTCTATTCTTTAGAATCTAAGAACATGATTATGCAACAAAGTCTTCATTTAGATGTTGAGATCGGGTCTCATTTGAATTGTCCAAGGCTGATGAAATTTAATGATTTTGCAAATGGGAATCGAGGTTTAGAGCTCATTTGGGAACCGTACATTCTCCCCTGATTATGTATACAGTCCTCCCATGATTGGTGATTCGAGCACAAATTGTGAAGAAAAAGCATTTGATATTTACTTTTAAGAGGAAAAGATAGCTTTGGAGATTCATGTGAAAGCTTATTCGACCTTGAATTTGGTTGAGATTTGGACTTGTAATCCAAGTTTGATCGAACTCTTGATTTGAGTTTGAATCCAGATTGTTTAACAATGTGTTGAAGAATCGAATAACGATTTGTAATGGATGAATAGACATTCGTTACGCGTAACTGATCATTCATATGAATAGTAGTAACCGATTTTGACACCTGTCATTTAGTTATAACTCTGATCATTCGTCTACAATACCACATTTGTTACATCTACAGTATTATATTCGTTACTCAAACCTTATTCCTTATTAATCGTGTGATCATTCGTCGCTCAAACTTTATTTGTGAATGTATCATTCGTGCGAATAGTAAACTTTATCATTCTTCATCATTCGAGAGACATTTAAACCAATATATTACCAAAACCCAAAACCCATTCGTTACCAAAATCACTTCTTCATTCGTTAAACTATTAGTTTCATTCGTTATACCAAAACTTTCATCATTTGATAGTTTTGACCGATAACTTTACAAGTTTGACTGTTTGAACCCTATACTTTTTGAAATGGCTAATTTCTACGCTTTAGAATCTAAGCACATGATTATGCAACATATGCTTCATTTAGATGTTGAGATCGGGTCTCATTTTGAATTGTCCAAGGCTGATGAAATTTAGTGATTTTGCAAATGGGAACCGAGGTTTAAAGCTCATTTGGGAACCGTACATTCTCCCTTGATTATGTATACAGTCATCCCATGATTGGTGATTCGAGTACAAAATGTGAAGAAAAAGCATTTGATATTTACTCTCAAGAGGAAAAGATAGCTTCAGAGATTCAGGTGAAAGCTTATTCGACCTTGAATTTGGTTGAGATTTGGACTTGTAATCCAAGTTTGATTGAACTCTTGATTTGAGTTTGAATCCTGATTGTTTGATAATGTGTTGAAGATTTGAATGATGATTAGTTATGGATTAATAGACATTCGTTACTCGTAACAGATCATTCATATGAAGAGTAGTAATCGATTTTGACACCTGTCATCTTGTTATAACTCTGATCATTCGTCTACAATACCACATTTGTTACATCTACAGTATTATATTCGTTACTCAAACCTTACTCCTTATCAATCGTGTGATCATTCGTTGCTCAAATTTTATTCGTGAATGTATCATTCGTGTGAATAGTAAACTTTATCATTCTTCATCATTCGAGAGACATTTAAACCAATATATTACCAAAACCATAAACTCATTTGTTACCAAAATCACTTCTTCATTCGTTAAACTATTAGTTTCATTCGTTATACCAAAACTTTCATCATTTGATAGTTTTGACCGATAACTTTACAAGTTTGACTGTTTGAACCCTATACTTTTTGAAATGGCTAATTTCTATGCTTTAGAATCTAAGAACATGATTATGCAACAAAGTCTTCATTTAGATGTTGAGATCGGGTCTCATTTGAATTGTCCAAGGCTGATGAAATTTAATGATTTTGCAAATGGGAATCGAGGTTTAGAGCTCATTTGGGAACCGTACATTCTCCCTTGATTATGTATACAGTCCTCCCATGATTGGTGATTCGAGCACAAACTGTGAAGAAAAAGCATTTGATATTTACTTTCAAGAGGAAAAGATAGCTTTGGAGATTCAGGTGAAAGCTTATTCGACCTTGAATTTGGTTGAGATTTGGACTTGTTATCCAATTTTGATCGAACTCTTGATTTGAGTTTGAATCCAGATTGTTTAATAATGTGTTGAAGATTCGAAAAACGATTTGTAATGAATGAATATACATTCGTTACTCGTAACTGATCTTTCATATGAATAGTAGTAACCGCTTTTGCCACGTGTCATTCAGTTATAACTCTAATCTTTCGTCTACAATACCACATTTGTAACATCTACAGTATTATATTCGTTACTCAAACCTTATTCCTTATTAATCGTGTGATCATTCGTCGCTCAAACTTTATTTGTGAATGTACCATTCGTGCGAATAGTAAACTTTATCATTCTTCATCATTCGAGAGACATTTAAACCAATATATTACCAAAACCAAAAACCCATTCGTTACCAAAATCACTTCATCATTCGTTAAACTATTAGTTTCATTCGTTATACCAAAACTTTCATCATTTGATAGTTTTGACCGATAACTATTCAAGTTTGACTGTTTGAACCCTATACTTTTTGAAATGGCTAATTTATACGCTTTAGAATCTAAGCACATGATTATGCAACATATGCTTCATTTAGATGTTGAGATCGGGTCTCATTTTGATTTGTCCAAGGCTGATGAAATTTAGTGATTTTGCAAATGGGAACCGAGGTTTAAAGCTCATTTGGGAACCGTACATTCTCCCTTGATTATGTATACAGTCATCCCATGATTGGTGATTCGAGTACAAAATGTGAAGAAAAAGCATTTGATATTTACTCTCAAGAGGAAAAGATAGCTTCGGAGATTCAGGTGAAAGCTTATTCGACCTTGAATTTGGTTGAGATTTGGACTTGTAATCCAAGTTTGATTGAACTCTTGATTTGAATTTGAATCCTGATTGTTTGATAATGTGTTGAAGATTTGAATGATGATTAGTTATGGATTAATAGACATTCGTTACTCGTAACTGATCATTCATATGAAGAGTAGTAATCGATTTTGACACCTGTCATCTAGTTATAACTCTGATCATTCGTCTACAATACCACATTTGTTACATCTACAGTATTATATTCGTTACTCAAACCTTACTCCTTATCAATCGTGTGATCATTCGTTGCTCAAATTTTATTCGTGAATGTATCATTCGTGTGAATAGTAAACTTTATCATTCTTCATCATTCGAGAGACATTTAAACCAATATATTACCAAAACCATAAACTCATTTGTTACCAAAATCACTTCTTCATTCGTTAAACTATTAGTTTCATTCGTTATACCAAAACTTTCATCATTTGATAGTTTTGACCGATAACTTTACAAGTTTGACTGTTTGAACCCTATACTTTTTGAAATGGCTAATTTCTATGCTTTAGAATCTAAGAACATGATTATGCAACAAAGTCTTCATTTAGATGTTGAGATCGGGTCTCATTTGAATTGTCCAAGGCTGATGAAATTTAATGATTTTGCAAATGGGAATCGAGGTTTAGAGCTCATTTGGGAACCGTACATTCTCCCTTGATTATGTATACAGTCCTCCCATGATTGGTGATTCGAGCACAAACTGTGAAGAAAAAGCATTTGATATTTACTTTCAAGAGGAAAAGATAGCTTTGGAGATTCAGGTGAAAGCTTATTCGACCTTGAATTTGGTTGAGATTTGGACTTGTAATCCACTTTTGATCGAACTCTTGATTTGAGTTTGAATCCATATTGTTTAATAATGTGTTGAAGATTCGAAAAACGATTTGTAATGAATGAATATACATTCGTTACTCGTAACTGATCTTTCATATGAATAGTAGTAACCGCATTAGCCACGTGTCATTCAGTTATAACTCTAATCTTTTGTCTACAATACCACATTTGTTACATCTACAGTATTAGATTCGTTAATCAAACCTTATTCCTTATCAATCGTGTGATCATTCGTTGCTCAAACTTTTTTCGTGAATGTATCATTCGTGTGAATAGTAAACTTTATCATTCTTCATCATTCGAGAGACATTTAAACCAATATATTACCAAAACCATAAACCCATTCGTTACCAAAATCACTTTTTCATTCGTTAAACTATTAGTTTCATTCGTTATACCAAAACTTTCATCATTTGATAGTTTTGACCAATAACTTTACAAGTTTGACTGTTTAACCCTATACTTTTTGAAATGGCTAATTTCTACGCTTTAGAATCTAAGAACATGATTATGCAAAAAATTCTTCATTTAGATGTTGAGATCGGGTCTCATTTGAATTGTTCAAGGTGGATGAAATTTAGTGATTTTGCAAATGGGAACCGAGGTTTAAAGCTCATTTGGGAACCGTATATTCTCCCTTGATTATGTATACAGTCATCCCATGATTGGTGATTCGAGTACAAAATGCGAAGAAAAAGCATTTGATATTTACTCTCAAGAGGAAAAGATAGCTTTGGAGATTCAGGTGAAAGCTTATTCGACCTTGAATTTGGTTTAGATTTAGACTTGTAATCCAAGTTTGATTGAACTCTTGATTTGAGTTTGAATCCAGATTGTTTGATAATGTGTTTTAGATTTGAATGACGATTAGTTATGGATTAATAGACATTCGTTACTCGTAACTGATCATTCATATGAATAGTAGTAACCGCTTTTGACACGTGTCATTCAGTTATAACTCTAATCATTCGTCTACAATACCACAATTGTTACATCTACAGTATTAGATTCGTTAATCAAACCTTATTCCTTATCAATCGTGTGATCATTCGTTGCTCAAACTTTTTTCGTGAATGCATCATTCGTGTGAACAGTAAACATTATCATTCTTCATCATTCGAGAGAGATTTAAATAAATTCATTACCAAAACCATAAACCCATTCGTTACCATAATCACCGCATCATTCGTTAAACTATTAGGTTCATTCGTTATACCAAACTTTCATCATTTGATAGTTTTGACCAATAACTTTACAAGTTTGACTGTTTGAACCCTATACGTTATGAAATGGCTAATTTCTACGCATTAGAATCTAAGAACATGATTATGCAACAATTGCTTCATTTAGATGCCGAGACCGGGTCTCATTTGAATTGTCCAAGACTAATGAAATTGAGTGATTTTGTAAATGGGAACCGAGTTTTCGAGATCATTTTGGGAACCGTATATCCTCCGTTGATTATGTATATAGTACTCCCATGATTGGTGATCCGAGTACAAACTGTGAAGAAAAACCCATTTGATATATACTCTCAAGAGGAAAAGATAGCTTTGGTGATTCAGGTGAAAGCTTATTCGACCTTGAATTTTGTTGGGATTTGGACTTGTAATCCAAGTTTGATCGAACTCTTGATTTGAGTTTGAATCCATATTGTTTATTAATGTGTTGAAGATTTGAATAATGATTTGTTATGGATGACAAGACATTCGTTACTCCTAAATGATCATTCATATGAATAGTAGTAACCGATTTTGACACGTGTCGTTCAGTTATAACTCTGATCATTCGTCAACAATACCACATTTGTTACATCTACAGTATCAGATTCGTTACTCAAACCTTATTCCTTATCAATCGTGTGATCATTCGTTGCTCAAACTTTATTCGTAAATGTATCATTCATGTGAATAGTAAACTTTATTATTCTTCATCATTCGAGAGACATTTAAACCAATATATTACCAAAACCATAAATCCATTCGTTACCAAAATCACTTCTTCATTCGTTAAACTATTAGTTTCATTCGTTATACCAAAACATTCATCGTTTGATAGTTTTGACCGATAACTTTACAAGTTTAACTGTTTGAAACCTATATTTTTGAAATGGCTAATTTCTACGCTTTAGAATCTAAGAACATGATTATGTAACATATGCTTCATTTAGATGTTGAGATCGGGTCTCATTGAATTGTCCAAGGCTAATGAAATTTAGTGATTTTGCAAATGGGAACCGAAGTTTAAAGCTCATTTGGGAACCGTACATTCTCCCTTGATTATGTATACAGTCCTCCCATGATTGGTGATTCGAGTACAAACTGTGAAGAAAAAGTATTTGATATTTACTTTCAAGAGGAAAAGATAGCTTTGGAGATTCAGGTGAAAGCTTCTTCGACCTTGAATTTGGTTTAGATTTGGACATGTAATCCAAGTTTGATCGAACTCTTGATTTGAGATTGAATCCAGATTGTTTGATAATGTGTTGAAGATTAGAATAACGGTTTGTAATGGATGAATAGACATTCGTTACTCGTAACTGATCATTCATATGAATAGTTGTAACCGCTTTTGATACGTGCCATTCAGTTATAACTCTAATCATTCGTCTACAATACCACATTTGTTACATCTACAGTATCAGATTCGTTAATCAAACCTTATTCCTTATCAATAGTATGATCATTCGTCACTCAAACTTTATTTGTGAATGTATCATTCGTGCGAATAGTAAACTTTATCATTTTTAATCATTCGAGAGACATTTAAACCTATATATTACCAAAACCATAAACCTATTCGTTACCAAAATCACTTTTTCATTCGTTAAACTACTAGTTTCATTCGTTATACCAAAACTTTCATCATTTGATAGTTTTGACCGATAACTTTACAAGTTTGACTGTTTGAACCCTATACTTTTTGAAATGGCTAATTTCTACGCTTTAGAATCTAAGAACATGATTATGCAAAAAATTCTTCATATAGATGTTGATATCGGATCTCATTTGAATTGTCCAAGGCTGATGAAATTTAGTGATTTTGGTAATGGGAACCGAGGTTTACAGCTCATTTGGGAACCGTACATTCTCCCTTGATTGTGTATACAGTCCTCCCATGATTGGTGATTCGAGTACAAAATGTGAAGAATAAGTTTTTATATTTACTCTCAAGAGGAAAAGATAGCTTTGGAGATTCAGGTGAAAACTTAATCAACCTTGAATTTGGTTGAGATTTGGACTTGTAACCCAAGTTTGATCGAACTCTTGATTTGAGTTTGAATCCAGATTGTTTAATAATGTGTTGAAGATTGGAATAACGATTTGTAATGGATGAATAGACATTCGTTACTTGTAACTGATCATTCATATGAATAGTAGTAACCGATTTTGACACGTGTCATTTAGTTATAACTCTGATCATTCGTCTACAATACCACATTTGTTACATCTACATTATTATATTTGTTACTCAAACCTTATTCCTTATTAATCGTGTGATCATTCGTCGCTCAAACTTTATTCGTGAATGTATCATTCGTGCGAATAGTAAAATTTATCATTCTTCATCATTCGAGAGACATTTAAACCAATATATTACCAAAACCAAAAACCCATTCGTTACCAAAATCACTTCTTCTTTCGTTAAACTATTAGTTTCATTCGTTATACCAAAACTTTCATCATTTGATAGTTTTGACCGATAACTTTACAAGTTTGACTGTTTGAACCCTAAACTTTTTGAAATGGCTAATTTCTACGCTTTAGAATCTATGAACATGATTATGCAACAAATGCTTCATTTAGATGTTGAGATCGGGTCTCATTTGAATTTTCCAAGACTGATGAAATTTAGTGATTTTGGAAATGGGAACCGAGGTTTAGAGCTCATTTGGGAACCGTACATTCTCCCTTGATTATGTATACAGTCATCCCATGATTGGTGATTCGAGTACAAAATGTGAAGAAAAAGCATTTGATATTTACTCTCAAGAGGAAAAGATAGCTTCGGAGATTCAGGTGAAAGCTTATTCGACCTTGAATTTGGTTGAGATTTGGACTTGTAATCCAAGTTTGATTGAACTCTTGATTTGAGTTTGAATCCTGATTGTTTGATAATGTGTTGAAGATTCGAATAACGATTTGTAATGGATGAATAGACATTCGTTACTTGTAACTGATCATTCATATGAATAGTAGTAACCGATTTTGACACGTGTCATTTAGTTATAACTCTGATCATTCGTCTACAATACCACATTTGTTACATCTACATTATTATATTCGTTACTCAAACCTTATTCCTTATTAATCGTGTGATCATTCGTCGCTCAAACTTTATTCGTGAATGTATCATTCGGGCGAATAGTAAAATTTATCATTCTTCATCATTCGAGAGACATTTAAACCAATATATTACCAAAACCAAAAACCCATTCGTTACCAAAATCACTTCTTCATTCGTTAAACTATTAGTTTCATTCGTTATACCAAAACTTTCATCATTTGATAGTTTTGACCGATAACTTTACAAGTTTGACTGTTTGAACCCTATACTTTTTGAAATGGCTAATTTCTACGCTTTAGAATCTATGAACATGATTATGCAACAAATGCTTCATTTAGATGTTGAGATCGGGTCTCATTTGAATTTTCCAAGACTGATGAAATTTAGTGATTTTGGAAATGGGAACCGAGGTTTAGAGCTCATTTGGGAACCGTACATTCTCCCTTGATTATGTATACAGTCATCCCATGATTGGTGATTCGAGTACAAAATGTGAAGAAAAAGCATTTGATATTTACTCTCAAGAGGAAAAGATAGCTTCGGAGAGTCAGGTGAAAGCTTATTCCACCTTGAATTTGGTTGAGATTTGGACTTGTAATCCAAGTTTGATTGAACTCTTGATTTGAGTTTGAATCCTGATTGTTTGATAATGTGTTGAAGATTTGAATGACTATTAGTTATGGATTAATAGACATTCGTTACTTGAAACTAATCATTCATATGAATAGTAGTAACCGATTTTGACACGTGTCATTCAGTTATAACAAATGTCATTCGTCTACAATACCACGTTTGTTACATCCACAGTATCAGATTCGTTACTCAAACCTTATTCCTTATTGTTCGTGTGATCATTCGTTACCCAAACTTTATTCGTGAATGTATCATTCGCTGTGAACAGTAAACATTATCATTCTTCATCATTCGAGAGACATTTAAACCAATATATTACCAAAACCAAAAACCCATTCGTTACCAAAATCACTTCTTCATTCGTTAAACTATTAGTTTCATTCGTTATACCAAAACTTTCATCATTTGATAGTTTTGACCGATAACTTTACAAGTTTGACTGTTTGAACCCTATACTTTTTGAAATGGCTAATTTCTACGCTTAGAATCTATGAACATGATTATGCAAAAAATGCTTCATTTAGATTTTGAGATCGGGTCTCATTTGAATTGTCCAAGGCTGATGAAATTTAGTGATTTTGGAAATGGGAACCAAGGTTTAGAGCTCATTTGGGAACCGTACATTCTCCCTTGATTATGTATACAATCCTCCCATGATTGGTGATTCGAGCACAAACTGTGAAGAAAAAGCATTTGATATTTACTTTCAAGAGGAAAAGATAGCTTTGGAGATTCAGGTGAAAGCTTATTCGACCTTGAATTTGGTTGAGATTTGGACTTGTAATCAAAGTTTGATCGAACTCTTGATTTGAGTTTGAATCCAGATTGTTTAATAATGTGTTGAAGAATCGAATAACGATTTGTAATGGATGAATAGACATTCGTTACTCATAACAGATCATTCATATGAATAGTAGTAACTGATTTTGACACGTGTTATTTAGTTATAACTCTGATCATTCGTCTACAATACCACATTTATTACATCTACAGTATTATATTCATTACTCAAACCATATTCCTTATTAATCGTGTGATCATTCGTTGCTCAAACTTTATTCGTGAATATATCATTCGTGTGAATAGTAAACTTTATAATTCTTCATCATTCGAGAGACTTTTAAAACAATATATTACCAAAACCATAAACCAAGTCGTTACCAAAATCACTTCTTCATTCGTTAAACTACTAGTTTCATTCGTTATACCAAAACTTTCATCTTTTGATAGTTTTGACCGATAACTTTACATGTTTGACTGTTTGAACCCTATACTTTTTGAAATGGCTAATTTCTACGCATTAGAATCTAAGAACATGATTATGCAAAAATGCTTCATTTAGATGTTGAGATCGGGTCTCATTTGAATTGTCCAAGGATGATGAAATTTAGTGATTTTGGAAATGGGAACCGAGGTTTAGACCTCATTAGGGAACCGTACATTCTCCCTTGATTATGTATACAGTCCTCCCATGATTGGTGATTCGAGTACGAAATGTGAAGAAAAAGCATTTGACATTTACTCTCAAGAGGAAAAGATAGCTTAGGTGATTCAGTGAAAGCTTATTCGACCTTGAATTTGGTTGAGATTTGGACTTGTAATCCAAGTTTGATTGAACTCTTGATTTGAGTTTGAATCCAGATTGTTTGATAATGTGTTGAAGATTTGAATGACGATTAGTTATGGATTAATTGACATTCGTTACTCGTAACTGATCATTCATATGAATAGTAGTAACCGATTTTGACACGTGTCATTCAGTTATAACTATGATCATTCGTCTACAATACCACATTTGTTACATCTACAGTATCAGATTCGTTACTCAATCCTTATTCCTTATTGTTCGTGTGATCATTCGTTACCCAAACTTTATTCGTGAATGTATCATTCGTGTGAACAGTAAACATTATCATTCTTCATCATTCGAGAGAGATTTAAACAAATTCATTACCAAAACCATAAACCCATTCGTTACCATAATCACTGCATCATTCGTTAAACTATTAGGTTCATTCGTTATACCAAACTTTCATCATTTGATATTTTTGACCCATAACTTTTGAAGTTAGACTGTTTGAAACCTATACTTTTTGAAATGGCTAATTTCTACGCTTTAGAATCTAAGAACATGATTATGCAACAATTGCTTCATTTAGATGCCGAGACCGGGTCTCATTTGAATTGTCTAAGGCTAATGAAATTGAGTGATTTTGAAAAAGGGAACCGAGTTTTCGAGCTCATTTTGGGAACCGTACATCCTCCCTTGATTATGTATATAGTCCTCCCATGATTGGTGATCTGAGTACAAACTGTGAAGAAAAACCTGTTGGGGTTTAACAAGATTATCAAAGTGATAAAATCCCTATTTTACCAAAAAAGCAGCGGATATAAAAGTTTAAATCTTGTTAATATGATATGTATAAAACCAATTTTAAACATGCAAAACCCAAACCCGGATCCAAATACGAATTACACACTATCAAATACATGCATGTCACTATAAGTCCATGCATGTTACTACTACCTTTCAATATGACAAAACCGGGTGAAAGAGATGATGATTGAAAGGTAAGAACTTGAATATGGAAGCTCCTCAAGCTAGCATACCCCAAGCTTCATCAACACACCACTTCTAGATAGGATTTGCACTTGAAATTTTCTTCTTCTTTTCTTATGTTGGATGAAAATACCCAAGAGAGGAAGAGAGAAAAGTTTACTTGGAAATTATGTGTGTTATGAAAGAATGAAAGAGAAAGACTTGGTTTTATATAAAGGCATCTTTCTCTCTACCAATAATAACCATTGCATGTCTCCACTTACCTTGCATGTCTCCACTCAAACATATAATAATATTACATTTGAAAGAGTTATTATCTTTTTCTTTTATAAAACTTTAAACATATATATATATATATATATATATATATATATATCCATACATATATACTTTTATAAGTTTATAACTTTTAACTTATAAAACCTATTATATGTTAAGAGACATGCTTGGTTATTATTATTCACATATTGTTATTTAACCAACTTAAATAACACTATGTAATGTTCTTTCATAAAACATAAATCATCCATATTATTTGTTTATTACACAAGTACATTTTATTTAGAAACCCATTTCCAAATAACTCAAGTGTTAATATTTATTTGTTATGATCACATCATATATGAACGAATATTATCGGTGTTTGTCTAGCTTGTTATTGGGTATGACCCGACTTGGATCATAACATACTAGCCACATCAATTTAATATGTCTCTTGGGCAGACCGAGTCCAACAATCTCCCACTTGCACAAGATACATAGAAGGTTGATGCAAGTAGCAAATACCGCCTACCTACGGTTTACTACCCCTAATACATATGACGAAGTGCCATTCAATAACATCATCCCTTTCAAGTCCCATACTTGAAAATGATTTAGGTGAAACTATCATTTATCCTTTTGCCACAAATGTCATGTTAAATCTAGAGACACAGAGTGATCATTCTCTGTTGATTTAACTTGTCAGGCCTTAGACATTTAACTCTCAACGAATAAGAGGGACAAATCCCATATTGACTACATACGTCTCTCACTATCACCTTGTACTATACTTGAGCTTAGCCTTATGTACTGACATATTTCAGAGCAGCGAAGAACTAAGTCAAAGCATCATAGTCGATGAATATCAAGACCCAATATGTATCTCAGGTCGGAGGATACTATGAAGTTCGCCTTTACTCAAATTTACTTATGATCACAAATCCCAAGGATTCCATGCAGTAAAATTGAGAGCGGGTCAGTCCAATATTTATCCCATAAATATCTATGAACCTTGGCAGCAACCCTTTGCTATATTCATACCTCATGAATATCTACCAATCCAAGTTCATAATAGTCTTACTTTCACATTTGTTCCCACAAATATGAACGAATACGGACGTTTAGAACAATTCAAATTATTAACGGATTTAAACATACTAAAATGGAACATAACTCAAGAACATGACCATAACCAAAACCATATGATTGAGTTAAAATAAAATTGTTCCAGTATCCAAATACAAATTTTGATCAAATCCAATCACTAAAATATCGAAGCCCTAAGGCGCAAGTATGACTCTCATGCTTCGGCCTTTCAAGGAGTTTCGTGAGTGGGTCCGCAATGTTTTGATCAGTGTGAACTTTGCGAATACATATCTTTCCCTTTTCAACTTCATCCCTTATGTAGTTGAATCTCCGCTCAATGTGCCTAGTCTTTTGATGTGCGCGGGGTTCCTTGATTTGAGCAATCGCACCCTCGTTGTCACAAAAGATCTCTAGAGGGTCCTGAATGGTACGAACCACTCCTAGATCGGCAATGAACTTTCTAATCCATGCAGCTTCTTGAGCTGCCAGGGAGGCGGCGATGTATTCAGATTCAGTGGTGGATAAAGCTACCACGTCTTGTTTTGCACTCTTCCATGAGACAGCACCACCATTGAGAACGAAAACATATCCCGATTGTGATCGAGAATCATCTCGATCAATTTGGAAACTCGCATCAGTGTAACCCTTTACAACGAGTTCCTCCTCACCAGAGCCATATATTAGAAACATATCCTTAGTCCTTCTAAGGTATTTCAATATGCTCTTTACAGCCATCCAATGGCTAGTTCCCGGATTTTGTTGGTATCGACTTGTCATGCTCAAGGCGCATGACACATCCGGTCTAGTGCAAATCATGGCATACATGATGGATCCTATAGCATATGCATATGGGATACTACTCATTTTGTCTTGCTCATCCTTTGAGCTTGGACATTAAGAAGCACTCAACATCGTTCCTCTTTGAATAGGTACCAAACCTTTCTTAGAGTTTTCCATCTTGAACCTTTTCAAGATCTTGTCAATGTATGCACTTTGATTCAAACATATCAACCGCCTTGATCTATCCCTATAGATTCTTATTCCCAGAATATAGGCGGCTTCACCAAGATCCTTTATGGAAAAACAGCTTCCAAGCCAGGCTTTCACACCTTCCAAGGTTGGAATGTGATTTCCAAACAGTAATATGTCATCGACATATAATACCAGAAAGGTTATGATTCTCCCACTAGCTTTCTTATACACACAAGCTTCATCAGCGTTTTTGATTAATCCAAATTTCTTAACTTCATCATCAAAACGGTGATTCCAACTTCTGGATGCTTGTTTCAATCCATAGATTGATTTCTTCAACTTGCATACTTTGTTAGGATGTTGTGGATCGACAAAACCTTCAGGCTGAACCATATAAACATCTTCATTAAGATGCCCATTTAGAAAAGCAGTTTTGACATCCATTTGCCATATCTCATAGTCATAATATGCGGCTATGGCAAACAATATCCTTATAGACTTTAGCATCGCCACGGGCGAGAAAGTTTCATCATAATCAACCCCTTGAGTTTGAGTGAAACCCTTTGCTACAAGTCTAGCTTTATAAGTATCCAAGTTTCCATGCATATCAGTTTTCGTCTTGAAAACCCACTTACTTCCAACCAGCTTGGAATTTAGAGGTGGAGCAACCAAGTCCCATACTTGATTGCCATGCATGGATTGCATCTCAACATTCATGGCTTCTAGCCATTTGTCACAATCAGATTGCGACATTGCATCTCGGTATGTGGTGGGTTCATCCGAATCAACCACGTAGCATCCATCCATGAAAAATCCATATCTCTCAGGTGGGGTGCTAACTCTACCAGATTTGCAAATGTTTTGTGTGTTTTGATCAACCATTTGATCATCCTCAACAACCTCTTGTTGATTGCTAGTGTCAACCAAACGTGTATCGCTTGTAGTTCTCGATCCTCTTCGAGTTCTACAGTTCTATCAGTTCCTTCCATAAGGAACCTTCTTTCCAAGAACTTAGCCTTTCGAGCTATAAACACTTTATGCTCGCTTGGATTGTAGAAATAATATCCCATCGAATCCGTGGGATATCCTACAAATATATACTTAGTGGATCGACATTCAAGTTTGTCAGGGGTGTAGATCTTAACATAAGCCTCACAACCCCATACCTTTTTATATGAAAATTTTGGAGCCTTTCCATGCCATATTTCAAAAGGTGTCCTATCCACTTTCTTGGTTGGTGCCATATTTAAAATACGGGCAGCAAAGATCACAGCGAAACCCCAAAATGATAGAGGTAATGAGCTTCTAGCCATCATGGATCGAACCATGTCCAATAAAGTTCGATTCCTCCTTTCGGACACACCATTATGTTGTGGTGTTCCAGGTGGAGTAAGTTGTGAGACAATCCCACAACTCCTAAGATGTTCTAGAAACGCATCATTGAGGTATCACCTCCTCTATCGGAACGTAGTACTTTGATTGTTTTGTTGAGTTGATTTTGTACTTCATTTTGGAAGACATTGAACACTTCAAAGGCCTCATTTTTGTGTCTTAACAAGAACACATACCCATAGCGACTATAATCGTCGGTAAAGGTAATGAAGTATCTTTCACCATTTCTTGTCATTGTCCTAAAAGGTCCACATACATCCGAATGTATGATACCTAATAAGTCTTTCGCCCTTTCATTTGTTCCATTAAAGGGTTCTTTGGTCATCTTTCCCAATAAACAAGATTCATGTTCATCAAATGAATCAACATTTGATTTCAAAAGACCATTCTTTCGAAGTGTATGAATACGATTCTTGTTTATGTGACCAAGACGACAATGCCAAAGAAAAGTATTACTCAAATCCATTTTGAGTCTTTTGGTGTTAGCTTGGTACAACGAGTTATCAATGTATGAGTCATCATGAATTAATTCATAAATGCCATAAAACGGCATCGCTTTAAAATAAAAGACATTATCCATGAAAACATAAATACCATTATCAACAAACTTAAAGTCATAACCAGATTGTCTTAATACAGAAACAGAGATAATATTCCTAGTCAAACTAGGGGAATATAAAATGTTTTTCAAAACAATTTCCAAACCATTTGGAAGCTTTAAAACATAATCTCCTCGGGCTTGGACGTCAACCTTTGCGCCATTGCCCATGAAGAGACTTATATCTCCTTTCTTCACCTTATTTCTTCTTTTGAACCCCTGCAATGAATTGCATATGTGTGACATTCGTGACAAAACGAGGTATACTATATTCATTACGTAACAAGTAAACGATAAATCAGTTAATTCGTAGTGCTTAAACGAGTAACCGACCGATACTAATTATGACCCGTATACATACTGAGGGGTCATATACGAGTTATATATATGTTATAGAGGCTAACATATTGATATTTAGGCCCCAGTACATTTAAAACTCTTTAAACGAAAAAGGTTTCGTTTATCGATACGCTATAAGCTTAAACGCAATCGTTAATATCAAAACGAGAATTGTAGCATCCGTTAAGCCGAAAAAGATTTATAAAACACTTATATGACATGTTCTAAGCAATCCGTGAAAATATTATGGATTTTTAAAACAAGTCAGTACGTTTTTCTTATTTTACAAAACTAGGCTGAAAAACACTCGTTTTCGCGCTGGTTTTCGCACTCGAACTAGTTTTCTTGCGAAAAACCGAACCCGAACTAAATTTTGGACCGACTTTTACGCGTGGCACGAAAACCGAGGCACCTTTGGGCCAAAAAGAGGCCCAGTGGGCCCTTATAAGCTAGCGACCGCAAGGGGACAGCCCACCCCCCTTCTAGTATCTTTTATATAAAAGAATATTTTGAGATATTTTGTACCCAATTTTCCAGAGAAAACTTACCTTTGCTGTTCTTCTTCATCAAGCTTCATCAAAACCCTAAGGTAAATAGTGGTTTTCCTTGATTTTTAACCATGATTAACATAGTTTAACCATGAAAAATTAATCCTTGATCAGTTTTAAACATGTTTAACCATCCAAAAACCATAAAAATCAAGTAAAACCATGTTTTGATGTTAAACATGTTTACAAACCAGGAACATATACTTTTTTGGTCAAAAACGCGGATTAGAACATGAATACAACGTTTTTACGGTTAGAAAGCTCAGTTTGAACCCAAAACCAAAACCCTAATTATCAAGGCTGTCACATGGATGATTTATGCTTGGTTTGATGTTATATGATATGTAGATATACTGAGTTTGCAACCCGAGACCCGGAGAGTCGTTTAAGCTAGCAAAACTCATCGAAAACCGACAAGGTAAACCCGTAACACTCGTTTAAGGGCTGTTTAGTATTAGGTTGTGACGTGCTTGTTTTTAGCTTGTAAAAATTTTCAGGGACATTAGGGATCATATAAATGAGTCCCTTTTCGAATTTGGTAATTTTTCGATAAACGGAGAATATTTGGTGAATTTATTTCCGTTTATGAGCGTTTATTTGGGAAAAATAGCTAAACATATTGAAAAATTCTGAAATTTGGTTTTGGAGATAAATATGTGATGGTAAGATCACTGGTAAAGTTTGGGGATCATTGGAAATGTCTAAGTATGGTTTGTGCAATTATGGTTTAACTGAATCTTAACAGCCGAAAAACGCACAAATAGGCATTTTGTCAAAAGATTTAGGTTCTGGAGATTTTGCAGGGGCTATATAATAACATTTAGGCCATTTGTAAAAATTATCGGATTTTTCGGAGGTCGTTTGATATAAACAGGACATTTATTACACGATTTTAACCTATTAAATGAATTTTTATAAATAAATAATTAATCATAAAATTTCTGAAAATATTTTTATAAAATTCTCCATGTCTTAATGTATTTTTACAAAAATTTACATAATTTATATATAAGTACATATTTTTTTATGATTAATCAAAGATTTAGATTATAATTGTTTTAACGAAACCGGCAGTTTTGTGTTTAACGGACTGACTGGTATGTCAAAATGTCAAAAGTGGTCAAATATCATATTTTTGAATGATATTGATAAAAACGAACTTTTTACGAGAATTCTGGACAATTCGGGTGGATTGTGCGCGTTTTGTATAATCAAACCCGTGTGAAAACGGAAACGAACCCTGCGATCAAACCAGATACCGAAACCTTAAAATTCTTTAATAAATCAAATCATTTTATCAATCAATATATTTGCTTAAGTTTATGTGATCTTACCTAATCCCGAAACGCATAAACAATCAACTTGGCTAGGCTCGGGAAACGATGAAACTGAGCCAAATCCAGTTTTAATCTTTTCATCGTATACAACGTCACAATCTAAGACTATGGTCATGTTTTGGGCCTAACAGCTATAACCAGACTAGTTATATAGCCCGATTTGGTTTAAACATTGTACTAGTATTAACAGTACGATACCGGTTATAGGATTCAAGCTATAATCGAGACATTCTAGTTACCGATACGTACCACCAGCTCGAACAACATTAAGGTGAGTTTCACGACCCCCACTTTCTAAACTGTTTTACGAACTTTTAGGGTGAAAAGCATGTTTACATATACTTATATACTTGAAAACGTGTGATGATGTGGATTATCTAAGTACTAACACTTGACAAGTCCCCACAAACACTAGTGATTAACTTCGTGCCGGTGACGTGTGGATAGTACTATCGGTTTGACAAACCCAACTGACAGAGCCGGTGGGGTATGCCGGAACATGTTAACCCAGTTGCACATTGTCATTTAAACTTATTACATACTGCTATGTGGTGTTAGACATAGTACATACTTGGGGCAAAGTGGCTGTTAAATGACAACGGGAGTGCATGGGCAGGGGTGGCCATGTGTTTTAGCTCGTTTCGGTTTCACTTGTGGCTTAGTATAATACATCATACACATACATATATACATACACACTGTAAACTTTACGAACTCGTATACTGATTTCGTTGATATTCGTGAAACTTGAAACTCAACAACTAGACGTAGTTGACCCGTTTTAACATGCTTTTCAGGTAAAGCGAAAGTGGAATGAATTGCTTACATGCTTGGTGTTAGAAGGAGAGTTGAATAGCTGTGAATAGACGCAGATATATAATATTAAATAAAAAGCTCGTAAACCGGTTATGTGATTCTCATCTAGTTGTAAACATAGTACCAACCCATGTAATATGATGTAAATTAGTTTGTGAATTTCTTTATAAACAATGTTGTTGATACCAGTGTTATCTGTTACATTCCCGTATTACGCTTCCGCAACTACCTAGTCGGGGTGTGACAATATGTGAGTTCCACATCCGGTATCCAATACCCATGTGTTTGAAGAAATAATATTAAGATCAATGTGAATCATGAAAGTTGTACCTGAGGTTTGCCCCGCATCCCTCTTAGCTTTCAACTCCTTGAGATAGGTCGGACAGTTTATCATCCAATGACCTATCTCACCACAACCAAAGCACGGATCCTCAGCGCTAACCTTTAGCTTCTTTGGCTTTGGCTCCGCCTTTGCCTTTCCCTTGAACCCCTTCTTGACTTGCCCCTTACCAATGGCAACCTTTGCTTTTGGTTCCGGGTGATGCCTTTTCTTTGAGCCACCCTCATTGATCGCAAGAACGGGTAAAACCTTTTTACCCATGCCGGCCTCGGCTGTCTTAAGCATTGCGTTAAGCTCACCAATGCTTTTGTCCCATCCATTCATGTTGTAGTTTGACGAATGTCTCAAACCTTTTAGTTAAGCCATTTAGGATTAAATCCGTGGCTAACTCTTTTGAGACGGGACAGTTAAGCCGTTCAAGCCGATCAATGTGGCTCTTCATCTTAAGTACATAAGATGAAACAGATTGGGTTTCTTCCATATGACATGCATGAAGCGCTCGAACCGTTTCGAATCGCTCAACCCGAGCTTGAGTAAGGAACATTTCCTTAAGTTGGGTTATCATGTCATACCCCCATGATTCTCGAAATCCTTTTGGATCTCGGGAATCATTGTTCCCAACATGAGACAAGAAACTTGCAGCGAATCCTCGGTGTATTTTAACCAATCCGCATAGGCATCCAAGTTATTGACATCGGGTTCATCGGGAATAGGATCGTCTAAAATATAAGACTTCTTTTCTTGCTTGAGAACAATTCTCAAGTTTCAATACCAATCCATGAAGTAGTTAAAGTTTAGACGATCCTTATCCAGAATGGATCTTAGTGATAGATTATGCACGTGTGGGATAATTGCGTTCGGTGCGTTGTTTGCGGCCATCTAAAAGAATTTTAACAAAGTTCAAATTAGTATTTTCGATATTAATAAAATTTTAATCTTTAATACCCTTTAAATGTCTCCAAGACAATTATTGATTAAAATCTAGAACCCAACGTTTCATTCAAATAGTAGTTAGGTGACCTTTATCCTACTATTCGAATTAACAAGGTAGTCAACGTTTGACAATTGCAACCCTTTGCAACTTCTAGTTTTATGTTTAGTTGGTATGTTAAATCCCATCAACACCTTTGAACGCCATGTTAAGGTGATCCTATAGTCATGGTTTCAAATCAAGTCGTCCTACTTATACACACGTGTGAGTTTACTCATACAAGTGGTTAGGTGATCCTAATGCCAAAAGTACTTGTAAAATCACACCTTAAGATCACAAGTTTTCTTAAAAGTGCTTAGGTGATCCTAACTCACTTTCAAGTCTACAAGTGACTTAAGTGTCGTATAAAAGGATGGTGTTTAACTTGTTTTTAAAAAGGGATTTTAGATTTCTAAATTCTAGATTGGAAAACTGTTTATTGTACCTTTCATTGGCATGCATTCAAATGTATGGTACTTAGTTGAAAAACCCATTTTCAAAGTTCCAATTAATAAAACCCATTTTTATTATGAAATCATTAGTTATTAATAAAACCAATTTTTATTACCTAACGATTTCTAAGGAACCAATTTTATGCTAGTTGATTTTAAGTTGTTAAGCAAACCATATTGCAAATAATAAGTAAATCAACCATGCAAGCATAAAATATACACAACCACAAGTTCATAACCATAGTCTCCTAATATTGACCACACTTGTTGACCGAAGACAAGTGTGTCAAAAAGTCTCTCCTAAGAGACCCAAAAGAACATGCACTTGTGTCGGTGAACTCCCACTTGATTCCGCATCCATATGCTCCAAGTGTTTACTCCCGGTGTTGTGGTCTTCATCATTTTATTTGGGCTTCCATCCATGCATCTTCTTTTACAAAATATATCCTAATACATTTTTCTAGTAAAAGAAATACATCTAATCTACTTATTATTACAAGCCATATGAATGAATAAATAGATTACAAACCCAAATAAATATTACAACCAAATCGAATGAACAAACAACCAACACAATCATTCAGCCAAACACAAGGCCATGGCTAGGTTATGAACATCTATTACACATCCAAATATGCAATAACACAAGACCAAAATGGTTCCCCTTTTTGCCTCAAAACTTTCGGCCAAAGCTTAAGCAAACCGAAAGTTTCGGGTTTTGTCCAAACAAACTAAACAATCATCCAATTGACTTGGTTTTTCAAGATTACCACATGCATGTAAAGTATAACCTTGAAAAACCATGGGGTAACCAAAACCCCAAAAAGTTTCGGCCAAATGGTGAAACACACCATAAACCCGAAAAATTTTGGGTCTAATGAAGCATGCATTCGTATAAGCGGCTCTTGATGCCATTGTTGGGTTTTAACAAGATTATCAAAGTGATAAAATCCCTATTTTACCAAAAACGCAGCGGATATAAAAGTTTTAAATCTTGTTAATATGATATGTATAAAACCAATTTTAAACATGCAAAACCCAAACCCGGATCCAAATACGAATTACACATTATCAAATACATGCATGTCACTATAACTCCATGCATGTTACTACTTCCTTTCAATATGACAAAACCGGGTGAAAGAGATGATGATTGAAAGGTAAGAACTTGAATATGGAATCTCCTCAAGCTAGCATACCCAAAGCTTCAACAACACACCACTTCTAGCTAGGATTTGCACTTGAAATTTTCTTCTTCTTTTCTTATGTTGGATGAAAATACCCAAGAGAGGAAGAGAGAAAATTTTACTTGGAAATTATGTGTGTTATGAAAGAATGAAAGAGAAAGACTTGGTTTTATATAAAGGCATCTTTCTCTCCACCAATTATAACCATTGCATGTCTCCACTCAAACATATAATAATATTACATTTGAAAGAGTTATTATCTTTTTCTTTTATAAAACTTTAAACATATATATATATATATATATATATATATATATATATATATCCATACATATATACTTTTATAAGTTTATAACTTATAACTTATAAAACCTATTATATGTTAAGAGACATGCTTGGTTATTATTATTCACATATTGTTATTTAACCAACTTAAATAACACTATGTAATGTTCTTTCATAAAACATAAATCATCCATATGATTTGTTTATTACACAAGTACATTTTATTTAGAAACCCCTTTCCAAATAACTCAAGTGTTAATATTCATTTGTTATGATCACATCGTATATGAACGAATATTATCGGTGTTTGTCTAGCTTGTTATTGGGTATGACCCGACTTGGATCATAACGTACTAGCCACATAAATTTAATATGTCTCTTGGGCAGACCGAGTCCAACAAAACCCATTTGATATATACTCTCAAGAGGAAAAGATAGCTTTGGTGATTCAGGTGAAAGCTTATTCGACCTTGAAGATTTGGACTTGTAATCCAAGTTTGATCGAACTCTTGATTTGAGTTTGAATCCAGATTGTTTGATAATGTGTTGAAGATTCGAATAACGATTTGTAATGGATGAATATACATTCGTTACTCGTAACTGATCATTCATATGAATAGTAGCAACCGATTTTGACACGTGTCATTCAGTTATAACTCTGATCATTCGTATACAATACCACATTTGTTACATCTACAGTATCAGATTCGTTACTCAAACCTTATTCCTTATCAATCGTGTGATCATTCGTTGCTCAAACATTATTCGTAAATGTATCATTCGTGTGAAATGTAAACTTTATTATTCTTCATCATTCGAGAGACATTTAAACCAATATATTACCAAAACCATAAACCCATTCGTTACCAAAATCACTTCTTCATTCGTTAAACTATTAGTTTCATTCGTTATACCAAAACTTTCATCATTTGATAGTTTTGACCGATAACTTTACAAGTTTAACTGTTTGAAACCTATACTTTTTGAAATGGCTAATTTCTACGCTTTAGAATCTAAGAACATGATTATGCAACATATGCTTCATTTAGATGTTGAGATCGGGTCTCATTTGAATTGTCCAAGGCTGATGAAATTTAGTGATTTTGCAAATGGGAACCGAGGTTTAAAGCTCATTTGGGAACCATACATTCTCCCTTGATTATGTATACAGTCCTCCCATTATTGGTGATTCGTACAATCTATGAAGAAAAAGTATTTGATATTTACTTTCAAGAGGAAAAGATAGCTTTGGAGATTCAGGTGAAAGCTTATTCGACCTTGAATTTGGTTGATATTTGGACTTGTAATCCAAGTTTGATCGAACTCTTGATTTGAGTTTGAATCCAGATTGTTTGATAATGTGTTGTAGATTCGAATAACGATTTGTAATGAATGAATATACATTCGTTACTCATAACTGATCATTCATATTAATAGTAGTAACCGATTTTGACATGTGTCATTCAGTTATAACTCTAATCATTTGTCTACAATACCACATTTGTTACATCTAAAGTATCAGATTCGTTAATTAAACCTTATTCCTTATCAATCGTGTGATCATTCGTTGCTCAAACTCTATTCGTGAATGTATCATTCGTGTGAATAGTAAACTTTATCATTCTTCATCATTCGAGAGACATTTAAACCAATATATTACCAAAACCATAAACCCATTCGTTACCAAAATCACATCTTCATTTGTTAAACTATTAGTTTCATTCGTTATACCAAAACTTTCATCATTTGATAGTTATGACCAATAACTTTACAAGTTTGACTGTTTGAACCCTATACTTTTTGAAGTGGCTAATTTCTACGCTTTAGAATCTAAGAACATGATTATGCAAAAAATGATTCATTTAGATGTTGAGATTGGGTCTCATTTGAATTGTCCAAGGCTGATGAAATTTAATGATTTTGGAAATGGGAACCGAGGTTTACAGCTCATTTGGGAACCGTACATTCTCAATTGATTATGTATACAGTCCTCCCATGATTGGTGATTCGAGTACAAAATGTGAAGAAAAAGCATTTGATATTTACTCTCAAGAGGACAAGATAGCTTTGGAGATTCAGGTGAAAGCTTATTCGACCTTGAATTTGGTTGAGATTTGGACTTGTAATCCAAGTTTGATCGAACTCTTGATTTGAGTTTGAATCCAGATTGTTTAATAATGTGTTGAAGAATCGAATAACGATTTGTAATGGATGAATAGACATTCGTTACTCGTAACTGATCATTCATATGAATAGTAGTAACCGATTTTGACACGTGTTATTTATTTATAACTCTGATCATTCGTCTACAATACCACATTTGTTACATCTACAGTATTATATTCGTTACTCAAACCTTATTCCTTATTAATCGTGTGATCATTCGTTGCTCAAACTTTATTCGTGAATGTATCATTAGTGTGAATAGTAAACTTTATAATTCTTCATCATTCGAGAGACTTTTAAACCAATATATTACCAAAACCATAAACCAATTCGTTACCAAAATCACTTCTTCATTCGTTAAACTATTAGTTTCATTCGTTATACCAAAACTTTCATCTTTTGATAGTTTTGACCGATAACTTTACATGTTTGACTGTTTGAACCCTATACTTTTTGAAATGGCTAATTTCTACGCTTTAGAATCTAAGAACATGATTATGCAAAAAATGCTTCATTTAGATGTTGAGATCGGGTCTTATTTGAATTGTCCAAAGATGATGAAATTGAGTGATTTTGGAAATGGGAACCGAGGTTTAGACCTCATTTGGGAACCGTACATTCTCCCTTGATTATGTTTACAGTCCTCCCATGATTAGTGATTCGAGTACAAAATGTGAAGAAAAAGCGTTTGACATTTACTCTCAAGAGGAAAAGATAGCTTTGGAGATTCAGGTGAAAGCTTATTCGACCTTGAATTTGGTTGAGATTTGGACTTGTAATCCAAGTTTGATTGAACTCTTGATTAGAGTTTGAATCCAGATTGTTTGATAATGTGTTGAAGATTTGAATGACGATTAGTTATGGATTAATAGACATTCGTTACTCGTAACTGATCATTCATATGAATAGTAGTAACCGATTTTGACACGTGTCATTCAATTATCACTCTGATCATTCGTCTACAATACCACATTTGTTACATCTACAGTATCAGATTCGTTACTCAAACCTTATTCCTTATTGTTTGTGTGATCATTCGTTACCCAAACTTTATTCGTGAATGTATCATTCGTGTGAACAGTAAACATTATCATTCTTCATCATTCGAGAGAGATTTAAACAAATTCATTACCAATACAATAAATCCATTCGTTACCATAATCACTGCATCATTCGTTAAACTATTAGGTTCATTCGTTATACCAAACTTTCATCATTTGATAGTTTTGACCCATAACTTTTGAAGTTTGACTGTTTGAACCCTATACTTTTTGAAATGGCTAATTTCTACGCTTTAGAATCTAAGAACATGATTATGCAACAATTGCTTCATTTAGATGCCGAGACCGGGTCTCATATGAATTGTCCAAGGCTGATGAAATTGAGTGATTTTGAAAATGGGAACCGAGTTTTCGAGCTCATTTTGGGAACCGTACATCCTCCCTTGATTATGTATATAGTCCTCCCATGATTGGTGATCCGAGTACAAACTGTGAAGAAAAACCCATTTAATATATACTCTCAAGAGGAAAAGATAGCTTTGGAGATTCAGGTGAAAGCTTATTCGACCTTGAATTTGGTTGAGATTTGGACTTGTAATCCAAGTTTGATAGAAGTATGGATTTGAGTTTGAATCCAGAATGTTTATTAATGTGTTGAAGAATCGAATGACGATTTGTTATGGATGAATACACATTCTTTACTCGTAACTGATCTTTCATATGAATAGTAGTAACCGATTTTGACACGTGTCATTCAGTTATAACTATGATTATTCGTCTATAATACCACATTTGTTACATCTACAGTATCAGATTCGTTACTCAAACCTTATTCCTTATCATTCTTGTGATCATTCGTTACCCAAACTTTATTCGTGAATGTATCATTCGTGTGAACAGTAAACTTTATCATTCTTCACCATTCGAGAAACATTTAAGCCAATCATTACCAAAACCATAAACCTATTCATTACTAAAATCACTGCATCATTCGTTAAACTATTAGGTTCATTCGTTATACCAAACATTCATCATTTGATAGTTTTGACCCATAAATTTACATTTTTGACTGTTTCAACCCTATACCTTTTGAAATGGCTAATTTCTAATAAGACCATTATTATGCAAAAAAATGCTTCATTTAGATGCTGAGATCGGGTCTCATTTGAATTGTCCAAGGCTGATGAAATTGAGTAATTTTTCAAATAGGAAACGAGGTTTCGAGCTCATTTGGGAACCATACATCCTCCCTTGATTATGTATATAGTCCTCCCATGATTGGTGATCCGAGTAAAAACTGTGATGAAAACCCATTTGATATTTATTCTCAAGAGGAAAAGATAGCTTTGGAGATTCAGGTGAAAGCTTATTCGACCTTGAATTTGGTTGAGATTTGGACTTGAATCCAGATTGTTTATTAATGTGTTGAAGATTCGAAGGACGATTTGTTATGGATTAATAGGCATTCGTTACCCGTAACTGATCATTCATATGAATAGTAGTAACCGATTTTGACACGAGTCATTCAGTTATAACTATGATCATTCATCTATAATACCACATTTGTTACATCTACAGTATCGGATTCGTTACGCGAACTTTATTCCTTATCATTCGTGTGATCATTCGTTACCCAAAATTTATTCGTGAATGTATCACTCGTGTGAACTGTAAACTTTATCATTCTTCATCATTCGGGAGACATTTAAACCAATTCATTACCTCAACCATAAACCAATTCGTTACCAAAATCACTGCATCATTCATTAAACTATTATGTTCATTCGTTATACCAAACTTTCATCATTTGATAGTTTTGACCCATAACTTTACAAGTTTGACTGTTTGAACCCTATAGATTTTGAAATGACTAATTTCTACGCATCAGAATCTAAGAACATGATTATGCAACAAATGCTTCATTTAGTTGTGAAGACCGGGTCTCATTTGAATTGTCCAAGGCTGATGAAATTGAGTGATTTTGCGAATGGGAACCGAGGTTTCGAGCTCATTTGGGAACCGTACATCCTCCCTTGATCATGTATACAGTCCTCCTGTTGGGCCTAGTTTTGTGGTTTGTACTTAATATAGTAATGTTTGGGCTTGGGTTTTGGGATTGCGTGTAAGCCGAGAACATTTATGTGTTCTCGGTGGGCCTTTTGGTTGGTTGGGCCGGCTTAGTTAGTTGCTATGCCTATATATAGTCATGTTATGTGTAGGGTTAAAGGTTGTTCATTCCTAGTACTTGTGATCAAGTATTGTAAGTGCTTAAGAACCCGACGTATTCAATAATACGTGTGTTTTGAAACAATCCCGTGTTATTTACTTGTTATTATTCATGTCCTTGAGTCATCGAGTGTTGGTATTCCGCACTAATACTCGTTTGGTTGATATCATATTGTAGTGATCCAGATTCGGGACTTACAATTGATATCAGAGCCTTTGACGAATTCAGGCTCGTTATTGTGATATCAACGATTCGAGGATATTATCTACAAGGTTTGGTAATTTTTCCGGCGAGTAGTTGATCGGAAAAGAAGACTGAACTGTTTTTGGGTAAAGATTGGCTTTGATTTGGAAATAAATCAAAACTCCCTAATTCTCGAAAGTTTGTTGCAGGAAAAACTGGAAAGTTTGGAGTGTTCGGCCAAAATCAGTTCTTATCTAAGCTTAGTTTTCTGCCACACTTAGTTTTCGGCTAAAATTTGCCCAAAATCAGAGATTTCGGTCAACTTTTGGTCAATCTTTGTGTTCTCGGTCAAAGATTTTGTCAACAATCGTAGTTTTCGGTCAACAGCCTGTCAACATATTGAGTTCTCGGCCAAGAATGGTTTTCGGTCAACGTCAACAAATTGTGTTCTCGGTCAAAGAATTGGTCAACGATTTGTGTTTTCGGTCAAAACTTAGTCAAAGGGTGTGTTCTCGATCAACGTCTCGGCCCAGTCTGCTGTGTTAGGCCTAGACCATTAATCTGGACTGTCCTTTAAGTGGACCTTAATCTTATTTGGACTTAAAAATTAAAATGACCCAATTAACTAATGACAACAGCTCCATCAACTCATCACTTCACATAGAACTTGATTCCATCATGGGTACTACTACTCGTATACCCCGTCTATTATCTCATGAGGGATTCAGTGAAAGGAAATTACGTTTCGAACACTATGCCAAGATGAATGATTCGAAAATTTGGAGAAGCATTGTGAGGGGATCTCAAAGGATCACCTATCAAAGGGAGGGTTCAGACGAGGTTCTTGTGAAGCCGGTTGCTAATTCTGATGATGAGGATTTTGCTAAAGTTGAAGAAGATGAGAAAGCTCTTTCAACTCTAACCATGGCACTTTCACCCGAGATTGCCCTTCAGTTTAGAGAACTTCAAACAGCTAACGAGTTGTGGGCGGCACTGATAGAAGTTTATGAAGGAAATGAGGATATGAAGAGAAGTCGCCAAGACCTGCTGCGACAAAAGTTTAATATGTTTAATCATGTTCTGGGAGAGACACTGGAATTCCAACTTCAAAGGTTCATATCACTTGTAACTGAAATGAGAACTGCTGGAATCTTTCTACATACCTCAGAAATTAACAACAAGCTAGTGAATTCTTTGCCAATAAATTGGGACATGAATGTTGCAGTTATCAAAAAGACCAAAGATCTTAACAGAATGAGCATGACTGAAATGATTGCCACTATTAAAGCCTGTGGTATGGATGATAATCATGCTAGTTCTTATAGTGTTGCCGGTTATAACGTTGCTTCAAACAGTGCTCTCATGTCTCAAGATAGTTTTTCATTGTTCAAGCCCACTCAACAACCACCACAAGGAAACTTCCAGATGTTTTCATCCACCCTCGGTCAATCATCATCGTCAAATTCACCTAGTCCAGCTCCAGTATTTTTCACCAAATCTGGTCAGTCTACAAATGATTTTGGTAAAACCACTCCCAGTCTAAACCCCAGCCAGATTCCCACCATACCTAAAGAAACTCAAGAGAATATCGCTGGATGGCGGGATTCATGAATTGTTATCATGCCTTTCTGGCCGGAGACTTGGTTCAACCGGTGGTCACTGCTGAACTAGATCAGATTCATCCCGACGATGTTGAAGAAATGGACATCTCGTGGCAAATTGCCATGGCAGTTTTTCGTGCCAAGAAGTTTACTAAGAGGACGGGTAGAAATAATTGGAACATGCCTAATAATCAGAAGGTGGGGTTTAACAAAGAGACCCTCAGGTGTTACAACTGTCACGAGCCGGGTCATTTTTCTCGTGAATGCACTAATCCCGCTAAAGATAGAAATACGGAGAGGGCATTAGTTCCAGTTGTGAATGTTCGGGGTGATGTTGGAAGTGGTTCGGGAAATGGTGAAAGAGGCATGGTTGCTCAAACATTCTCTTGGGAAGGTCAGATGGCTGCGCTAAACATTGGAAATCAGACTGCAAATTTCGCAACTGTTGAAGACTCTGAAGAAGAAAGCACTGCTGAGGAGAAGGTCAAGGAGCTCCAGTTTGCATACATGGCGTTTACTTCTCCGGATTATTCTTAGGTACGTTTTCAACCATGTTCTTTAAATTGTGGTAAGAAAATAGAAATGTATAAACTTCATAATGAAAGTCTAAGTAGAGATATGTAAAGAATAAAATCGGAGAATTTTAAACTTAAGAAAAATGAAATGGGATTTTTTGATAAAATCGAATCTCTTAACAAGGACATTAAGAAACTTAATTCTGATTTTAGCATAAAGAGCTGTCACCATCTTGATGCTAAACAAGAAATCGCTGAATTGACTGCTAAACTGGAAGCCTCTAAGTTAGAAATCTTAAATCTAACTAGCAAGTTTGAAAAGGCTGAGTTTAATTTTAAAAAATTCGAAGGTTCCAGTAAAGTAGTCAACTCAATGATTGAAACTCAATTGTGGTGGAAAGAAATGAAGGTGAGGGGATAGGATTCAGTCAAGTTCCTCCACCGTATAACCACATTTATGTCCCTACCCCTGTCACCAAAGAACAAGAAGAAAAGATAAAGGACATGAAATATGGTAAACAAGATAAGGGTGATGGGACCGGCTCTGCGAATACTGGTCCATCTACTTCAAGTATGAACGATTCTAATGTGTCTACTTCATGTGCAGAAAAAGTAATTGTGAAGGAGTGGACTGATGAGGGTGACAACCCTAGCTTTGATTTTGATAATAACTTTATTTCTAATGTTTCTTTAGAACTTTCTGTTTTAAATTCTTGTTGGAACCAAGATAGTATCAATCTAATAACAATAACAGATCTCAGATCTGTGAATAATCGATCAATACCTTAACTATAGATCTAGCTCATACTTACCTTAGATTCAGTGTTATATATGTTTATGTATTATCAGTATAATGTTATAATGTTAGGATGAAGAATTGAGAGAGAATCTGGAGAAGGGTTCGTTAATTAACTCAAAACTTAAATTAAACGTGAACAGTTTTCACTATATATAGAAGATAGGTCTGGTTCACTAACATCCCCTAGAGAACCAGACGCTACTTTGTTACATACATAAATCAGACGAAGCACCCCCTGATTCGTAAACATTTCCTAACGAATCAAGAGAGAATAAGCTTAAGTCTTAGTTCGCTAACATCCCCTAGCGAACTAGACCTTACATATAACGAACTAGAAAATAATTAACCTAATTATTACATTAAATATAAAACAAATACGTTAACGATAATTACAAAGACTCAAGATGCAAAACCGTGCACTAACAGACACCCCCTCGTCTTGAGCTCTTTGTTTTTAAATTACTTGAAGCGCTTGGACTGCCAGTCTCTGCAACTATGAATTCCATGTTCATGACACACATGCACAACGCGTTGGAATTGCATAGCCAGGTCGTAGTCTTCATTGCGCTCGATCAGAATCTGTGTCCTGTGTAGCACGTCATTGTCGGTCTCTGATAAATTCACCCACCACATCGGGTCGATTATCTTGATATGTTCAGTCTTCAGACCTTTGCCAAGTACAATGACGGCCTCGCCAGTACGATTGTCATAGTACCAGCGGTTGAATGCGAGATGCATCTGTTGGGGCATCGTCTTCACAGGAACCCGCTTCATCGTCTTTGGCGGCTTTACCTTAAGGACAAGCTTCCTCCATCCAGTCCTTGGATCAATCTCATCAATGCGTTTGCGTCTCGGGATCTGAGGCTTGAAGAACTTGAAGCCATGATTGACCTCGAATAGTAAGTTTTGATGAAACCACTCAGCTATCCGGTAACCCCCACGATTGATAAATGGACGTCTCGCTAGGGTACGAACATCCCAACGCGGTAAAGTAAGTACATCCTTCATCGTTTCGTAGTACTGGATCCCCTTCTCCCACTTAATTATACATACTTTAAGCTCAGCATCATAAAGCCATGAGATAATATCACCATGTACCTTGGAAACAGTCTTGAAGGAGGTCATTTGGTTTCCTTTAACCCATGCAGCAGCAGTGTGTTTCCGTTCTTGATCAACATATCGATACGCACTGATAATTTTACCCACCTTCTGGCGTGTGAACCATCTTGCAATATCATCAACAGTTATGACTTCAAGTGAATGACCTGTCCGCTTACACTTCAACACTTTTTCCAATTCGTCTTCTGCCGCTTTAACCGTCTGTTCATCAAATATCGGAGCACTTTGATCAACATTAGTGTGTTGAAACAAGTCAGGATACTCCTTAGCAGTTACATCTTCCATCTCAACATCCTCATCTTCATAAATGAAATTCGTATTCATCTGAATAGACGGATCATCTTCTATACCTTCCTCATTTAACACCGCGACATCAGGCTCAGTCTCTAACATGGTTAATTGTTCATCATTTAACCCAAGAAGTATGGAAATCTGCCCTTGTGTTAGAGACTTATCAACAAACTCACCCACCTGGATCTCATCCTTATTCACCACACTTCTAACCACCCCCGAACCATCTAAAAATATCACAGTGTTGGCTGCAATCATCTCAATTGGCTTAGCGGCAGTTGGATCGTGATAAATAATAATCTGTTTGCCCGAGTCTTCACCACCACTAGTACCAGCACCGGAAGATGAGCCGTGCGATTGTTTAGGCTCACCTCCTGCACCAGACTCATCAGGATCTTGATCATCATCTTTGAGTTTTTTTAGGGCATCTTCTTTGCAACTTAATTGTAAGATCAACTCTTCTTGTTCTTTCATTTTCACCCACTGAGACTCAAAATCGCTCGTAGCACTTTAGTCTCCTTCTGAAAAAATGAGATATAACTCATCATCCGTCGTTGATTCTCCATAAGACGTTCTTGATTCTGACGGTCGACTGCCATTTGATTTTCATAAAGGTGGAGAATATTCAACAGCATCTCGGTCTGACGGTTTGGTAGCAAGTTGTATTGTGATGGATGAACAGGTTAGATTGGTCCCTGAGGGCGAGTGATTCTAATGAAAGAGACATCACTGGGAGGAGGAGTAGGTGGACGAGGAGGAGGAGGCCTCATAGATGGAGTTGGAGGGACAGTAGATTATGTAGCAGGAGGCCTTGGTATCTCAGATAACGCCATTTGAGGGATTAAACCAAGCCTCTCATGGGACACCAACGTCGTTGTCAATGTAAGCATCAGAGTGCTAGTAGTTGGCAGCACTACCGAGCGTTGAGGCGTAGATTGACGTGGTGGTGGTACACCAATAATCACCCCAGCCCCAGCTGACACACGTCGTTTCTTCGATGGCTCTCCAGTTGTCACTGCTTTCCCTTTCCTCCTTCGTTCTTGTTGAGCTACAATGGTGGCAGCTAACGCAGCATTTACTGCCTCTTGTTGCTCTTGAAAGGCAGCATTACCAGCTCCACCATCACCATCATTCCCATCATCATCGTTCCCACCTTCTCCCCCTTCAGGCTCAGAATCCGAGTCATCGTGGATCCAGCGTTCATTAGAATGACATACATAATTAGGATTAATAATATGACCAATCATTCGTTTATTCTTTGGCGTCTCCTTTCTATAAACCAACATCCTATGTACGGTATCAGCTTTCATGTGTTCCATAGGAAACACATCATTTACCTGAGTTTGATCAATGACTAAATTGGGAATTAAGTCTTGAATGATCAGCTGTAAAAACCGAGGATACATAAAAAATTTCTTCTTTTGAAGTGTTTGTTGAACTTGTTCAGAGTAGTTATACGGCTTGTTGAGAATAAAAGCAACAAAAGCTGACTATATACTACTTCTACATTCGTCAAATCCACCACGTCGACCACTCATACAATGAATTAAAACATGAAGAAGATACTTGTATGGTGGGCATAAACCATTCTTGTTCAACATAGACTGTGACATTCGTGACAAAACGAGGTATACTATATTCACTACGTAACAAGTAAACGATAAATCGATTAATTCGTAGTGCTTAAACGAGTAACCGACCAAAACTAATTATGACCTGTATATATACTGAGGGGTCATATACGAGTTGTAGATATATTGTAGAGGTTAACATATTGATATTTAGGCCCCAGTACGTTTAAAACTCTTTAAACGAAAATGGTTTCGTTTATTGTTACGCTATAAGTTTAAACCCAATCGTTAACATCAAAACGAGCATCGTAGCATCCGTTAAACCAAAAAAGATTTATAAAACACTTATATGACATGTTCTAAGCAATACATGAAAATATTTTTGATTTTTACAATGAGTCAGTACCTTTTTCTTATTTTACAAAAATATGCTGAAAAACACTCGTTGTCGCGCTGTTTTTCGCACTCGAACTAGTTTTCTTGCGAAAAACCAAATCTGAATTAAATTTTGGACCGATATTTACGCATGGCACGGAAACCGAGGCATTGATGGGCCAAAAGGAGGCCCAATGGGCCTCTTTATGGGCCGACCACAAAAAATGGGGTGGGACCCCTTGTATAAGGCTTGTTATACGAGTTTGTTACTTGATATTTTCACACAAACTTCAACCTAGATAAGAAATCACAGCTGAGTTCTTCATTATCTAGCCAAAACCCTAAAGGTAATCTTCAAATTTTCATCCATTTCATGCTTGATTAACAAAGTTTAAGCATGAAAAATTAAGTCTTGTTTAGTTTTAAACATGTTTAACCATTCAAAAATCATAAAAATCAAGTAAAATTATGTTTTGATGTTAAACATGTTTACAAACCAGAACATATACTTTTTTGGTCAAAAACGCGGATTAGAACATTAATACAACGTTTTTCCGGTTTGAAAGTTCGGTTTGAACCCAAAACCGAAACCATAATTATCAAGGCTGTTACATGGATGATTTATGTTTGGTTTGATGTTATATGATATGTAGATACACTGAGTTTTCAACCCGAGACCCGGAAAGTCGTTTAAGCTAGCAAAACTCATCGAAAACCGACAAGGTAAACCCGTAACACTCGTTTAGGGGCTGTTTAGTATTAGGTTGTGACATTCTTGTTGTTAGCTTGTGAAAATTTTCAGGGACATTAGGAATCATTTAAATGAGTCCCTATTCAAATTTGGTAATTTTTCGATAAACGGAAAATATTTGGCGAATTTATTACCGTTTATTCGGGAAAATTAGTAAACTTCATGAAAAATTATGAAATTTGGTTTGGAACCCATAAATGCTATATTAAGATCACTGGTAAAGTTTGAGAACATTTGGAGATATATAAGTATTATTTGGGCAATTGTGTTTTAACCGAGTTTTAGTAGCCGAAAAACGCGCAAAAATGCATTTTGGCTAAAGAGTTAGATTCTGGAGATTTTTCAGGGCTATGTAATGATATTGAGATCACTTGGAAAAATTATCAGATTTTTCGGATATCGTTTGGTATAAACGGGCTATTTATTACTCAATTATAGCACATTAAATGAATTTTTATTAAAAGATAATTAATCATAAAATTTCTGAAAATATTTTTATAAAATTCTCCATATTTTAATTTATTTTTATTAAAATTTCCATAATTTAAATATGAGTACATAATTAGTTATGATTAATCAAATATTTAAACTATATTTGTTTTAACGAAACCGGTAGTTTCGTGTTTAACGGACTGACTGGTATGTCAAAATGTCAAAAGTGGCTAAATATCATATTTTTAGATGAATCTGATAAAAACGAATTTTTACGATAATTCCGAACAATTCGGATGGATTGTACGCGTTTTGTATAATCAAATCCGTGTGAAAACGGAAAGGAACCCTGCGATCAAACCAGATATCGAAACTTCAAAATTCTTTCATAAATTAAATCATTTTATCAATCAATATGTTTAATTAAGTTTATGTGATCATACCTAATCCCGAAACGCATAAACGATAAACTTGGCTAGACCTGGAAAACGGTGAAACTGAGCCAAATCTGGTTTTGAACATTTCATAGTGTACAACATCACAATCTAAGACAATGGTCATGTTCTGAGCTTAACAGCTATACTAAGACTAGTTATACAATTTAGTTTAAACATTGTACTGGTATTAACGGTACTATACCGGTTATAGGATTCAAGCTATAATCGAGACATTCTAGTTACCGATACGTACCACCAGCTCGAACAACATTAAGGTGAGTTTCACGACCCCACTTTCTAAACTGTTTTACGAACTTTTGGGGTGGAAAGCATGTTTCTAATACTGATATACTTGAAAATGTGTGATGATGCGAATTATCTAAGTACTAACACTTGAAAGTCCCCACAAACACAAGTGATTAACTTCGTGCCAGTGACGTGTGGATAGTACTATCGGTTTGACAAACCCAACTGAAGGCGCCGGTGGGGTATGCCGGATATACTTGTTTATGCAGTTGCACATTGTCATTTATACTTATTACATTCTGCTATGTGGTATTATACATAGTACATACTTGGGGCAAAGTGGCTGTTAAATGCCAACGGGAGTACATGGGCAAGGGTGGCCATGCAGTGCGAGCTGTCTTGGGTTCACTTGTGGCTAAGTATAATACATCATACACATACTTATATACATACGTCTTGTGAACTTTACGAACTCGTATACTGATTTTGTTCGTACTCGTGAAACTTGAAACTCACCAACTAGACGTAGTTGACCCGTTTTAACATGCTTTTCAGGTAAGCCGAAGTTGGAATGATTTGCTTACATGCTTGGTGTTAGAAAGAAAGTTGAATAGCTGTGAATAGATGCAAATACGTACTAATGAATAAGGAACCGAGAACTGGTTATGTGTTTTTCATCTAGTTTGTAAACTTAGTACCTACTAATGTAATATGATGTAATTTAGTTTGTTGAATTTCTTTATAAACAATGTGGTTGATACCAGTGTTATCTGTTACATTCCCATATTACGCTTCCGCAATTACCTAGTCGGGGTGTGACAGAAGTTGGTATCAGAGCCATTGGTTATAAAGAATTAGGATGTCCCTTAGGATACCCTAAGATAACCTTAGGCTCGATTAGCTCTGGGAATAAAATAATATTAAATAATATATACTACTTCCATTATTGGAAGGCGGGGAAGGAAGCATCGAGAGCTTGAAGCTTCCTACGGGTGAAGTAATTATCACCAATTTGTTGAATTGAAAATGGGCGCCAATCAAGCCATAAGATTTGAATTGATTCGAGAAACAACCAATCGGATTTATAATGTTTAAGAGAAGTTGAAAGCAGCGCGAGATTAGCAAAGGATTTATGCCAACATTCAAAGGAAAGCATTGTCACCGGAAAGAGGTGACATGGCACTTTTAAGGCATCACCTTAGAGAAGTGATATGAGGTTTGGCAAAACCGAAAATAGCTCCTTAATATATTGGACCTCATGAGACTATCTCCATGATTGGTCATTTAGTTTATCGATTAAAGTACTCCAGGGGCTAAGTACTAAACATGATGTTTTGCCATGTATACGGATTGAAAAGTACCTAAGCGATGAGGCAACGAAAGTACTAGTAATGGAGGTACGCATAGATGTCATACTTGATATCATAAATAATTCCGTAGAGATAGTAGACGGGAAAACTAAACAGTTTGGACACACCAAGCTTTATTGATTAAAATTAAGTGGAATTCACAGCGAGAACCAGATTATACCTGGCAACGCGAGGGTGTGTTCTGAAGAAAAAAAAACCCCACCTTTCCCTCGGAAAGGGATAGTGAGCGTGTAAAATTTGGAGGACGAAATTTCTTAACGGGGGGAGAATGTAACGATTCCGACGAAACCCGGTATACCCTAACCGGTAGATAATAGTTACGTCATATTTAATGTCGGGTGCATGAATTACCATAGTAATTATACGAGAATACATGGTTCATTGTATTGATTGTACGTGAATATATAATTCACCGTATTGAATATGCGATCAATCGATCGATAGTTATTGAAACCCGAACGAATCGAGGGTTCAATTATAGACGAGATATATGATATTTAGTGATGTTACGAAGTATTAAAGCTTCGGGATAAGTGGATTAAAGCACAGAAAAAGGATTTCGATTTAATAGTACGTCGGCGCGTTATACGAAACCTTTAATACCAAACCAAGCAAGAGACGATCGATCAAGCCGAAAAAGATGCGCGATAATTTATGATATGATGTTTTAAGTTAATAAATGTCATGGTTTAAGTTTTTAAAGTTTTTAAATCGGTTTTATATAAATTTCATTTTTAAGCCGAAAAACAACCGTTTTAGCCTCGTTTTAAGCCGAATTAGACGTTTAACCGAAAAACGAACTGAACCAGATTATCCAAAACATTATCCGGATTACGAGAATCCAAATGAGTGGCCAAGAATGAAGAGGTGGGTCCCACCCCACCCCCACATAATTCCGATCGGATTTGGGGAGCATCCCCTATCCTTTCATTTCTTTTTTTTTACAACAATCCATCCAAGTTCATCAATTCTCTCAACTTCATGATCGAAAACCCGAGATTTTTAGCAAAAAAACCGAGGTAAAAATCGAGTTATGTACGTGTTCATCTTTGTTACTTGAGTTTGTTTGCAAGAAAATGAGGTTTCAAAGATGAAAACCGATTCTTGCATGATCAAGTGATGTATACGGGTTATACAAGGGATCTTGGTCCAAGAAAGGAGTTAAACGAAGCAAAAACGAATTTTTACGGTTTAAATCTTTGTTTTTGAATCATAACCGAAACTATAGTGTAAGAGGCTTGATCGTGAGTGTAACTTGCTCGGTATTGTGGTATGTTGTTTGTAGGTTCTGTATTTAGTGGTAGATAAGGCGGAAAGACGAGTTTGTAGCTTGCAGTGGCGGAAAACGAAAGGTATATTCGGTTATGTTCGGTTTTGGGATGTTTGGACAGATTTTGATACGTGTAGAGTTAGGTCATGAAATTTTACAGAGGTGTTAGATACATGAAAATATGAGTTCCGTGAATTTTTGGTAATTTTTGGATAAAGGACGAATATTTGGTGAATTTAATGCTCGGTTTTGGCTAAAAATGGTGAAAAATAGTTAAATATCATGAAAAATTCTGGGAAATTGCAAATAAGATTTTTATATCATGTATAAGTCACACACAAAATTTGAGGTTAGTTGGAGAAGTCTAAGTAGGCTTTCCGGTTAAACGAGTTCTAGGGTTTTCTAGCTCGGTTTTAGTGAAAATGGCATGTAAAAGAAGATTTTGGTTCTGGGAAAATTACAGGGGACTATGTGGATGGCAGGAGACATCCAGGAGAAATGTGAGATTTTTCTAAGATCGTTTGGTATTTACGACATATTTAGTGTTTAAATGGTGTTTAAAAATAGATAAATAAATTTTAAATATAAGAATTAATTGTGGAAATATTTTTATAAAATTCCTCACTGTTAAAAAGTGATTTGTGCAAAATTTCAAGATCCGAGAGTAAACGGATAATTATTTGTGCTAATTATCAAACTTTTAAAGTTAAAACGCGTAAACCGGTGAAGTTCGCTTAAGCGAGCTGACTGGTGTATAAAAACCCTAAAAATGGACTATTTTCATATAAATGAGTTAAACAAGTAAAAATGAATCATCCGAAAATAATTCGGATTATTTGAGTAATTTTAACCTATTTTAACAGTTTCCGGTACGCCAAAGACGGAAACGGGTCCCGCGGCCAGTCGGGACGTCTAAACCGAGCTATAATTTCACATCTTTAATTAAATTATCAGTCAACAACTATTTTCGGGTCGTGTGTGACCAAACTCATTTTTGAAACATAAAAACGGATAACCGTGCTAGGCACGCAAAACGAGAAAAACGACTAATAGTAATTGTGACCATGGAACTCTAAACGATATCACAATCTGAGTCCGGAGAAGTATTTCGGGTACAGTACTGGGTTAACAGTGTCCCCAGATGTACCGGTTGATACGGTTAAAAGATTATATAAACAATAAGTGTATAATAACGATCGTAGGGATCATATTACAGATTGGACGTGTTAATTGATAATGATTGTTGTTACCTGCTTGCATGTGCTAAGGTGAGTTTCACGAGCCCCATTTTCTGAACTGATTTCGAATATTTTCTCGGGGCGGAAGCATGTTTTTACTGAAATGTTTAAATACATACTGAACGCATGGATTTGCGTGGATTTATATATTTTATTGTACGGGAATCGTACGGAAATGTACTAAGATGGTAATTGTCTGAGTTGCTAACATTCTAAGGCCCCGGAACACGAGTGATTAACGGAAAGCCGGTAGAGTGTGGATAGTACTATTGGTCTGACAAACCCAACTGGTCCGGCATGGATTTGCTGATGTTTCCCAGCCAGTTACACATGTCTATTTTGTTGATATTTATTTTGCTATGTAATGTTAGATATAGCAGTTTGGGGCAGTTCCGTGGGCGGGGGATATGCCACGGGGGTTGTATGTGATAGTCAGAGGTTTCACTTGTGGGCTCAGCATAATTACATCGTAATTCTGGGTTAACATTGCCCCCGGAATGAGTACGGTACTGGGTTAATAGTGTCCCCAGATAATATTATATTTTGATATGGATTTATCATGGTTTACTCAAATTGTGAAACTCACCAACTATTCGTAGTTGACCCTTTTTCTCACATGCTTTTCAGGTACAATTAAGATGAAGTGATTGCTTACGTGCTAAGTGCTTGATTTGTGTAAGATTTGCATGCAGGATGTTAGGATACATTATAACAAATAGAATTGTGTATCGTATTGTATGATGCGTGTATCACCTAGACGGTAATGAAATACAAGATAATGTAATTTGAAGTATATTAATGTATTCAGTTTTCTTTATAAACAAAGGTGGTTGATATCTAACGAGTCTGTCGCACCCCGTTTACGTTTCCGCTGCGGTTGCGGGGTGTTACAACACACGACCCGAAAATAGTCGTTGACTGATAATTTAATTAAAGTTGTGAAATTAGAGCTCGGTCTAGACACCCTGATTGGCCGCGGGACCCGTTTCCGTCTTTAGTGCACCGGAAACTGTTAAATCGTTTAAAATTACCCAAATCATCCGAATTATTTTCGGATGATTTATTTTTACTCGTTTAACTCAGTTATATGAAAATAGTTCATTTTTAGGGTTTTTATACACCGGTCAGTTCGTTTAGGCGAACTTTACCGGTTTATGCGTTTTAAACTTTAAAAGTTTGTTTTTATTTTCTTTTTAGCACAAATAATTATACGTTTAATCTCGGATCTTGAAATTTTACAAAAATCAATTTTTGACAGTGGGGAATTTTATAAAAATATTTCCAGAATTAATTTTTATATTAAAAATTTATTTATCTATTTTTAAACACCATTTAAACACTAAATATGTTGTAAATACCAAACGAACTTAGAAAAATCCCACATTTTTCCTGGATGTCCCCTGCCATCCACATAGTCCCCTGTAATTTTTCCAGAACCAAAATCTCTTTTTACATGCCATTTTCACTAAAACCGAGCTAGAAAACCCTAGAACTCGTTTAACCGAAAAGCCTACTTAGACTTCTCCAACGGACCTAAAATTTTGTGTGTGACTTTTACATGTTATAAACAGCTTATCTGGAATTTTCCAAAATTTTTCATGATATTTAACTATTTTTCACCATTTTTGGCCAAAACCGAGCATTAAATTCACCAAATATTCATCCTTTGTCCAAAAATTACCAAAGTTTCACAGAACTCATATTTTCATATATCTAACACCTCTGTAAAATTTCATGATCTAACTCTAAACCATCCACAATCTGTCCAAAAATCCATAACCGAACATAAACCGAATATACCTTTTGTTTTCCGCCACTACAAGCTACAAACTCATCTTTGCGCCTTATCTACCACTAAATACAGAACCTACAACCAACATACCACAATACCAAGCAAGTTACACTCACGATCAAGCCTCTTACACTATAGTTTCGGTTATTGTTCCAAAACTAAAGTTTAAACCGTAAAAATTCATTTTTGGTTCGTTTAACTCCTTTCTTGGACCAAGATCCCTTGTATAACCCGTATACATCACTTGATCATGCAAGAATCGGTTTTCATCTTTGAAACCTCATTTTCTTGCAAATAAACTCAAGAAACGAAGATGGAAACGTAAATAACTCGATTTTTACATCGGTTTTCTTGCTAAAAACTCGGGTTTTTAGATGATCTTGTGGAGAGAGTTGAAGATGGAGATGGGATGTTTGTAGAAAAAAGAATAAAGGGCTTGGGGATATCCCCTTTGGTCCGATCGGTTTAGATAGGGGGTGGTGTGGGACCCACTTCTCTATTCTTAGCCACATGTTTGGATTTCGGAAATCTGGATAATGTTTTGGATAATCTGGTTCTGTTCGTTTTTCGGTTAAATGTTTAATTTAAGTTAAAACGAGGCTAAAACGGTCGTTTTCGGCTTAAAAAAAGAAATTTGTATAAAACCGATTTAAAAACTTTAAAAACTTAAACCATGGCATTTATTAACTTAAAACATCATATTATTAATAATTGCACATCTTTTTCGGCTTGATCGATCGTCTCTTGCTTGGTTTGGTATTAAAGGTTTCGTTTAACATACGAACGTACCATTAAATCGAAATTCTTTTTCTGTGCTTTAATTCACTTATCCCGAAGCTCTAATACTTCGTAAACATCACTAAATATTATATATCTCGTCTATAATGTAATCCTCGATTCGTTCGGGTTTCAATAACCGTTAATCGGTTAACCGTATTTCCAATACGATTAACTGTATAATCGAGTATAATCCATACTGTGAATCATACATACTCGTATAAACACATTATAATTCACATATTCATTATTAATAATACATAAATAGTATATACCGGTTAGGGTATACCTGGTTTCGTCGGAATCGTTACATTCTCCCCCCGTTAATAAATTTCGTCCTCGAAATTTTACACGCCCACTATCCCCTTCCGAGAGAAAGGTGGGGGTTTTTCCTTCAGAATTCACCCTCGCGTTACCAGATATAATCTGGTCCTCGCTGTGAATTTCACTTAATCTTAATCAATAAAGCTCGGTGTGTCCAAACTGTTTAGTTTTCCCGTCTACTATCTCTACGGTATTATTTATGATATCAAGCATGTTTTCTATGAGTACCTCCATTACTAGTACTTTCGTTGCCTCATCGCTTAGGTACTTTTCAATCCGTATACATGGCAAAACATCATGTATAGTACTTAGCCCCTGGAGTACTTTAATCGATAAACTAAATGACCAATCATGAAGATAGTCTCATGAGGTCCAATATATTAAGGAGCTATTTTCGGTCTTGCCAAACCTCATATCATCTCTCTAAGGTGATGCCTTAAAAAAATGCCTTGTCACCTCCTTCCAGTGACAATGGTTTCCTATGAACGTTGGCATAAATCCTTTGCCAATCTCGCGCTGCTATCAACTTAACTTAAATATTATAAATCCGATTGGTTGTTTCTCGAATCAATTCAAATCTTATGGCTTGATTGACGCCCATTTTCAATTTAACAAATTGGTGATAATTACTTCACCCGTAGAAAGCTTCAAGCTCTCGATACTTCCTTCCCCGTCTTCCAATAATGGAAGTAGGATGACTATTTCGATCTTAGATAATTGAAAATGGTACTCCACGACAAGAAACCATTTCACCATCATGAATTTGGGCGAGAATTCATTGTGGTAATCGTCATGGATTGGGATGAAATGCGAGGATTGGTTAATCGATCCGCGATTACCCAAATTGCATCATGTCTTTAATATATCTTGGGAATTTGCGTCCCGAAATCCATTGTAATTTATTCCCACTATCATTGGCGAATTTTCTGTCGTTGTGGCGTTCCCTAGGGTTTTCGGTATGCAGCCTTATCTCTTGCATAACTTAAATATTCACCAACATACGTAACCATATCTTTCTCCAAACTCGGCCATTAATAAAATCCTTTCAGATATTCGTATCATCGATATTCTAATCCGATCCCGGATGTATGGAATATTTCGATCTATGCGCTTCGTCCATGATTAATTCACGAAGGTCATGGAGGGTCGGGATCTAAACCCGATTTTTGAAGTAGAGAATTTCGTCCACGCGCTGTTCGAATTTCTTCTCATTGCCGTAAAGTCCCTCCTTTTCCAATTGTTCCTCTTTCAACGCCTCACGTTGAGCGACTCGAACCAGGTTCGAAAAGTTCGACTGGACTATCATCCCCAGCGCTCGCACTCGCAAGGGCTTAACCCGTTATTTCCTACTCAAGGCATCGGCTACGATGTTAGCCTTGCCGGGGTGATAACGGATGTCACAGTCATAATCGCTTAACAACTCGACCCATCTTCGATGAATATGAGACTGCAGTCTCTTATCATCTATAAAATTTGTACATTTGTGTCGTACAAAGGATTATGAGTTGGGTAATGCTAAAAGTTCTTCAATAAACCGCTGATAGTCTCCGGCTAGTCCTAAAATTGGCGCATTTCCTTGGGCGCCTTGGGTGACTGCCAATTTTAATGGTTTCTATCTTATTTGGATCTATGCGAAATCCTTGTTGCTTTACAACATGACCAAGGGATTATGCTTTCTGTATTCAAAATCACATTTCGAAAACTTCGCATACAACTCCTCTTGCTTTAACACTTCCATAATTTTCCTTAAACGTCGTTCGTGCTCTTCTTTACGTTGCAAATATATCAAAATATCTTCAATGAATGCTATGACAAATTTGTCAAAGTAAGGTTTACAGACTCGGTTCATGAGTTCCATGAATACTGCCTGCGCATTTGTTAACCCGAACGGCATGAATAAGAATTCATAATGGCCGTAGCGAGTCCGGAACGCCATTGTTGCAACGTCCTCCTCTTGGATTTTTTTCATTTGGTGATAACTATATCTAAGATCAGTTTTCTAAAAATAAATCGCCCCTTGCAGTTGGTTAAACAGATCATTTACTTCGAAGAAGTGAATACCTATTCTTGATCGTCACTTTATTCAATTCTCCCTAATCAATACATATCCTAACACTTCCGTCCTTCATTTCCCAAATAACACTGGTGCACCCCATGGTGACTAACCAGATCGTATAAAACCTTATCCAATAATTCTTGCATTTCAGTTTGTGCAAGTCGGTAAGATGCTTTAGCAACAGGGCCAGCTTGAGGTATTAAATCGATTCTGAATTCGACCTGTCGGGTTGGCGGTAATCCAGGAAGTTCTTCTGGGAAAACTTCTGGATATTTACGTATCACCGAAATATCTTCTATATGTTTTCTTTTAAATACTTTTCTCTGTATCTAATCGCTTAATCGTCCGAAAGAGAGCTTCTAATCATCTTCTTTTCATATTTGATTTCAGCTTCATGTTGAGTTAGCCAATCCATGTTAACTATTACGTCAAAACTTCTTAACTTTACTGGTCGTAGGTCAATAAGGAAAGGTTAATCGTTCAGAATAATAGGACAATTCCGAACAATTTAGTTAACCATTAGGATTTACCGTTAGCGATTCTACAGTATAGGGTTCTATAGTTTCACTAATCGGTAACTTTCCAAATGATAGGAGGTTAACAGGAACTAACTTCTATCGACGACCGTAAAAATATCACTGAAGCCTATTGATTTAAAACTACAACATACTTAGTACCACCTTTGGATCATGACGTGCTTTATTCGGATTACTCACAAAAGCACGGCTCCTTGCTTGATCAGAGGTTGATGCTTGTCATGAGGTTCATCTTCCAACGATACCTTGGTTCAACTTTGGGCAATTTCTCTTGAAACGTTCTGTACTGCCACATTCATAGCAAGTACAATTGTTTGGCATAATTTGATTTCTTTGGATGGACTGTTATTGAAGTTGTTGGGTTCGGAGTGGTTGTACTCGAATGGGTTGGAGTTGCCGGTTCACATGGCTTCAATTGGTTCTACAATTGGGGCATTACGTCCATCTTTACCACTCCTGTGGCCTACTATCACTCGACATTCTTCTTCCTGCCGATAACCATATTTTCCACATTTAGGAAAGGACCCTTCATGCGGTTCATGTTTTCACACCAGAACTAGTCTTAGTATAATTCTGGGTTGTAGGACCTACCTACTTATTCAAAAGCCTATCTTGCACTATACCTTTATCATTTCTCTTCTTTAACACTCGACGTTTCACCTAACGTCCTTCCATTCCGCTTCCCATAGAGTCAAATATATCAATGCTGGCTTGTGACACAACCCTTCCAAAGGTTGTATATTTTACAGGATTGACTATACTCCTTATCGATGGAGTTAGTCCCCAATATAGCGCTCACTTCGCTTAGTTTCAGGAGTAATTAGCCATGTTACCAGACATGATAATTCCGTCAAACGATTAGCGTGTTCTAAGTGATCAGCACACAACATTTCTATCTTTCATAGCTCAGTTTCCAATCTCTGAACTTAATTACTCGAATAAAAGTGCTCTAGCACAAGAATTTTAAATTCCGACCATATCATCCGAGTAATAATTTTCTAACTATAATTTTGTACCATCGTGTTCCATCACGATACAACATAATCTATCAACATATCTGTAGCATATTTCACTACACAATGTTCTAGACTCTTACCAATATCCTTAACCATTTCGATCTTTTCTATCCCCTCGCTAATCTATTCCTCCCTTTACCATCAGTAAACTATTAATAATTTCCTTAACACAACCAACAAACATATCCTTCATACCGGATCTAATTCATTACGACTACTATTCATGTTTAGTTTATAACTAATACTTGTAGTCATAATAGTATTCGGTGGGACATTATCACTCTTAGTAATAACACTAAGAATTGAAATATTTATAATCATGTGATTGCTCGATCTATAATTCTGCGATCACATTTGCATCAACACTAGTAGTGATCTGTGATACGACATTCGGTATCATCATCTGCTATCTTTGAGCAATCAACTTAATCATATCAATCTCCATCATTGGAGTTACTCTTTTTATGTCATTCTGCCGTACCCATCCCGTACGCATTAATCAATACTAATCTCACCGTATACTCGTTACCAGCTCAATAATAAAAGTAGGTACACATTCACACCAAATATTATCATACATATTACACATACCAGTATCTAGTATATATGTCCCACAAATATAATAACATATGGACTTAACCTGACGTCGGTTAACGTTTAAATATGTTTCATAACCCTTGTCACCAACTGACATATAGATCTTTCTCAACAAAGATTAATGTTTAATATGCTTGATTTCAATATCCTTCTGCATGTCATCATAACCGATACATGCTCACCGTGAGCACCAAGCGATTACGTACCACGGAGTTATAATATCCGTGTCTATTCGTATATCCGGCATACATGGTATACCACCTACGAACGAATGACCAACTATGCTATAATGATTCCAACACCTCTTTGTGTATGGGTAATCATTCTATTCGAGTATACATGGGTATAGGCATCTAACGGATGTAAGGATAACATAGGGAGTTGCAAGGTTCAAGGTAATCGCGCAACCCATGTTGCCTTCAAATATTATCAGTTACTATTATGGGAAACTCTATCACTTGCTCAGTCAATGTCCTCAGGCGTTCTAGGTTCGCTAAAATCGGTAATTCTCGATCTGGAGGTGGTATGTCTCATATGTTTGAGAGTGAGACATACACATATATATTTCTATATATTATTTTTATCTGCTCATTTATCATCAAATTCATTATTATTATTATTTATTTTATTTTATTTATTTATTTTTTTTACCTTAATGGAATAAGAATGGGTTCACGTACAGGGTCGTCCGTACGTGAGGGTCGGCGGTTCGGGTGAACATAGGGGGTTATTAGGATATACAGTACCGGTGTTGGTAGGGTAAGGGATTTATCAATTTTGGTTGGGAGTGACGGTTACTAAATATTTCTGGTTAATGTCAAACGGGAGATCTAACTTGGTACTAACATAACTATGGCCCGATAAGTCAGACTTATCATCAACCGATGCTCTAGAAATCTCAGCATCCTCGGTACTTTTATTATTTTATCCCCCGGTTCCTTATCCGGGTCCTATTTCTCAATACATGTACCCACAAGATATGTACATACATATATATATACACCTTAGCACACATAAATAATATTATATACTTTACACATATGTTGCAATTTTTACCTATTAATGTTCCCCGTGACTTCCCCTGAACTCCCTCGTGCGGACAAGTCTGTTATTATGTTCCGGACCATAATAACTCACTTGTCCATCCAAGTTTATCCAGATCTCGTCACTATAAATTATTAGTTGATATTCAGACCCCATAATACTTGAGCTACTGGTGATATTTTAGGTATCTCTTAAAAACATCCTAAATCTTTATAACCAATGGCTCTGATACCAAGTTCTGTAACACCCCGTAACCGCAGCGGAAACGTAAACGGGATGCAACAGACACCTCTGATATCAACCACATTGTTTATAAAGAAAACTGAATACATTAATATACTTCAAATTACATTATCTCTTATTTCATTACCGTCTAGGTGATACACACATCATACAATGCGATACATAATTCTATTCATTATAATGTATCCTAACATCCCGCACGCAAATCTTACACACATCAAGCACTTAGCACGTAAGCAATCACTTCATCTTAATTGTACCTGAAAAGCATGTGAGAAAACGGGTTAACTACGAATAGTTGGTGAGTTTCACAATTTGAATAAACCATGATAAATCCATATCATAATATAATATTATCGATGTAATTATGCTGAGCCCACAAGTGAAACCTCTGACTATCCACACACACAACCCCCGTGGCATACTCCGTCCACGGACCTGCCCCAAATCGCTATGCCTAACATTGCATAGCAAAAATATATATCAACAACAAAATAGACATGTGCAACTGGCTGGGAAACATCAGCAAATCCATGCCGGACCAGTTGGGTTTGTCAGACCAATAGTACTATCCACACTCTACCGGCTTTCAGTTAATCACTCGTGTTCCGGGGCCTTAGAATGTTAGCAACTCAGACAATTACCATCTTAGTACATTTCCGTACGATTCCCGTACAATAAAAAATATATAAATCCACGCAAATCCATGCGTTCAGTATGTACTTAAACATTTCAGTAGTAACATGCTTCCGCCCCGAGAAAATATTTAAAAACAATTCAGAAAAAGGGGCTCGTGAAACTTACCTTAGCACATGCAAGCAGGTAACAACAATCATTATCAGTTAACACGTCCAATCTGTATTATGATCCCTACGATCGTTATTATACAATTATTGTTTATATAATCTTTAACAGTATCAACCGGTACATCTGGGGACACTGTTAACCCAGTACTGTACCCATTCCGGGGGCAATGTTAACCCAGAAACACATCTCCGGACTCAGATTGTGATATCGTTTAGAGTTCTATGGTCAAAATTACTATTAGTTTGTTTTCCCCGTTTTGCGTGCCTAGCACGGTTATCCGTTTTTACGTTCCGAAATTGAGTTTGGTCACACACGACCCGAATATAGTCGTTGACTGATAATTTAATTAAAGTTGTGAAATTAGAGCTCGGTTTAGACGCCCCGATAGGCCGCGGGACCCGTTTCCGTCTTTAGTGCACCGGAAACTGTTAAATCGTTTAAAATTACCCAAATCATCCGAATTATTTTCGGATGATTTATTTTTACTCGTTTAACTCAGTTATATGAAAATAGTTCATTTTTAGGGTTTTTATACACCGGTCAGTTCGTTTAGGCGAACTTTACCAGTTTATGCGTTTTAAACTTTAAAAGTTTGTTTTTATTTTCTTTTTAGCACAAATAATTATCCGTTTAATCTCGGATCTTGAAATTTTGCACAAATCACTTTTTGACAGTGGGGAATTTTATAAAAATATTTCCAGAATTAATTTTTATATTAAAAATTTATTTATCTATTTTTAAACACCATTTAAACACTAAATATGTCGTAAATACCAAACGAACTTAGAAAAATCCCACATTTTTCCTGGATGTCCCTTGCCATCCACATAGTCCCCTGTAATTTTTCCAGAACTAAAATCTCTTTTTACATGCCATTTTCACTAAAACCGAGCTAGAAAACCCTAGAACTCGTTTAACCGAAAAGCCTACTTAGACTTCTCCAACGGACCTAAAATTTTGTGTGTGACTTTTACATGTTAGAAACAGCTTATCTGGAATTTTCAAGAATTTTTCATGATATTTAACTATTTTTCACCATTTTTGGCCAAAACCGAGCATTAAATTCACCAAATATTCATCCTTTGTCTAAAAATTACCAAAATTTCACAGAACTCATATTTTTATATATAAAACACCTCTGTAAAATTTCATGACCTAACTCTAAACCATCCACAATCTGTCCAAAAATCCATAACCGAACATAAACCGAATATACCATCTGTTTTCCGCCACTACAAGCTACAAACTCGTCTTTCCGCCATATCTACCACTAAATACAGAACCTACAACCAACATACCACATTACCAAGCAAGTTACACTCACGATCAAGCCTCTTACACTATAGTTTCGGTTATTGTTGCAAAACTAAAGTATAAACCGTAAAAATTCGTTTTTGGTTCGTTTAACTCCTTTCTTGGACCAAGATCCCTTGTATAACCCGTATACATCACTTGATCATGCAAGAATCGGTTTTCATCTTTGAAACCTCATTTTCTTGCAAATAAACTCAAGAAACGAAGATGGAAACGTAAATAACTCGATTTTTACCTCGGTTTTCTTGCTAAAAACTCGGGTTTTTAGATGATCTTGTGGAGAGAGTTGAAGATGGAGATGGGATGTTTGTAGAAAAAAGAATAAAGGGCTTGGGGAAATCCCCTTTGGTCCGATCGGTTTAGATAGGGGGGTGGGGTGGGACCCACTTCTCTATTCTTAGCCACATGTTTGGATTTCGGAAATCCGGATAATGTTTTGGATAATCTGGTTCAGTTCGTTTTTCGGTTAAATGTTTAATTTAACTTAAAACGAGGCTAAAACGGTCGTTTTCGGCTTAAAAAATGAAATTTGTATAAAACCGATTTAAAAACTTTAAAAACTTAAACCATGGCATTTATTAACTTAAAACATCATATTATTAATAATTGCACATCTTTTTCGGCTTGATCGATCGTCTCTTGCTTGGTTTGGTATTAAAGGTTTCGTTTAACGTACGGACGTACCATTAAGTCGAAATTCTTTTTCTGTGCTTTAATTCACTTATCCCGAAGCTCTAATACTTCGTAAACATCACTAAATATTATATATCTCGTCTATAATGTAATCTTCGATTCGTTCGGGTTTCAATAACCGTTAATCGGTTAACCGTATTTCCAATACGATTAACTGTATAATCGAGTATAATCCGTACTGTGAATCATACATACTCGTATAAACACATTATAATTCACATATTCATTATTAAATAACACATAAATAGTATATACCGGTTAGGGTATACCTGGTTTCGTCGGAATCTTTACACTAATTATGACCCGTATATATACTGAGGGGTCATATACGAGTTGTAGATATATTGTAGAGGTTAACATATTGATATTTATGCCCCAGTACGTTTAAAACTCTTTAAACGAAAAAGGTTTCGTTTATTGTTACGCTATAAGTTTAAACCCAATAGTTAACATCAAAACGAGCATCGTAGCATCCGTTAAACCGAAAAGATTTATAAAACACTTATATGACATGTTCTAAGCAATACGTGAAAATATTTTGGATTTTTACAACGAGTCAGTACGTTTTTCTTATTTTACAAAAATATGCTGAAAAACACTCGTTTTCGCGCTGTTTTTCGCACTCGAACTAGTTTCTTGCGAAAAACCGAATCCGAATTAAATTTGGGACCGATATTTACGCATGGCAGGGAAACCGTGGCATTAATGGGCCAAAAGGAGGCCCAATGGGCCCCTTTATGGGCCGACTACAAAAAATGGGGTGGGACCCCTTGTATAAGGCTTTTTATACAAGCTTGTTACTTGATATTTTCACACAAACTTCAACCTAGATAAGAAATCACAGCTGAGTTCTTCATTATCCAGCCAAAACCCTAAAGGTAATCTTCAAATTTTCATCCATTTCATGCTTGATTAAGAAAGTTTAAGCATGAAAAATTAAGTCTTGTTTAGTTTTAAACATGTTTAACCATTCAAAAATCATAAAAATAAAGTAAAATTATGTTTTGATGTTAAACATGTTTACAAACCAGGAACATATACTTTTTTGGTCAAAAACGCGGATTAGAACATGAATACAACGTTTTTCCGGTTTGAAAGTTCGGTTTGAACCTAAAACCGAAACCCTAATTATCAAGGCTGTTACATGGATGATTTATGCTTGGTTTGATGTTATATGATATGTAGATACACTGAGTTTGCAACCCGAGACCCGGAAAGTCGTTTAAGCTAGCAAAATTCATCGAAAACCGACAAGGTAAACCCGTAACACTCGTTTAGGGGCTGTTTAGTATTAGGTTGTGACGTTCTTGTTGTTAGCTTGTGAAAATATTCAGGGACATTAGGAATCATTTAAATGAGTCCCTATTCAAATTTGGTAATTTTTTGATAAGCGGAGAATATTTGGCGAATTTATTACCGTTTATTGGCGTTTATTCGGGAAAATTAGTAAACTTCATGAAAAATTATGAAATTTTGATTGGAACCCATAAATGCTATATTAAGATCACTGGTAAAGTTTGAGAACATTTGGAGATGTCTAAGTATTATTTGGGCAATTGTCTTTTAACCGAGTTTTAATAGCTGAAAAATGCGCAAAAATGCATTTTGGCCAAAGAGTTAGATTCTGGAGATTTTTCAGGGGCTATGTAATGATATTGAGATCACTTGGAAAAATTATCAGATTTTTCGGATATCGTTTGGTATAAACGGGCTATTTATTACTCAATTATAGCACATTAAATGAATTTTTATTAATAGATAATTAATCATAAAATTTCTGAAAATATTTTTATAAAATTCTCCATGTTTTAATTTATTTTTATCAAAATTTCCATAATTTATATATGAGTACATAATTAGTTATGATTAATCAAAGATTTAAACTATATTTCTTTTAACGAAACCGGCGGTTTCGTGTTTAACGGACTGACTGGTATGTCAAAATGTCAAAAGTGGCTAAATATCATAGTTTTAGATGAATTTGATAAAAACAAACTTTTTACGAGAATTCCGAACAATTCGGATGGATTGTACGCGTTTTGTATAATCAAATCCGTGTGAAAACGGAAACGAACCCCACGATCAAACCAGAAGTCGAAACATCAAAATTCTTTCATAAATTAAATTATTTTATCAATCAATATGTTTACTTAAGTTTATGTTATCATACCTAATCCCGAAACGCATAAACGATAAACTTGGCTAGGCCTGGGAAACGGTGAAACTGAGCCAAATCTGGTTTTGAACATTTCATAGTGTACAACGTCACAATCTAAGACAATGGTCATGTTTTGGGCTTAACAGCTATACTCAGACTAGTTATACAGCCCGATTTAGTTTAAAAATTGTACTGGTATTAACGGTACTATACCGGTTATAGGATTCAAGCTATAATCGAGACATTCTAGTTACCGATACGTACCACCAGCTCGAACAACATTAAGGTGAGTTTCACGACCCCACTTTCTAAACTGTTTTACGAACTTTTGGGGTGGAAAGCATGTTTCTAATACTGATATACTTGAAAATGTGTGATGATCCGAATTATCTAATTACTAACACTTGAAAGTCCCCACAAACACAAGTGATTAACTTCGTGCCAGTGACATGTGGATAGTACTATCGGTTTGACAAACCCAACTGAAGGCGCCGGTGGGGTATGCCGGATATACTTGTTTACGCAGTTGCACATTGTCATTTATACTTATTACATTCTGCTATGTGGTGTTAGACATAGTACATACTTGGGGCAAAGTGGCTGTTAAATGCCAACGGGAGTACATGGGCAAGGGTGACCATGCAGTGCGAGCTGTCTTGGGTTCACTTGTGGCTTAGTATAATACATCATACACATACTTATATGCATACGTCCTGTGAACTTTACGAACTCGTATACTGATTTTGTTCGTACTCGTGAAACTTGAAACTAACAAACTAGACGTAGTTGACCCGTTTTAACATGCTTTTCAGGTAAGCCGAAGTTGGAATGATTTGCTTACGTGCTTGGTGTTAGAAGGAAAGTTGAATAGCTGTGAATAGATGCAAATACGTACTAATGAATAAGGAACCGAGAACTGGTTATGTGTTTTTCATCTAGTTTGTAAACTTAGTACCTACCAATGTAATATGATGTAAATTAGTTTGTTGAATTTCTTTATAAACAATGTGGTTGATACCAGTATTATCTGTTACATTCCCGTATTACGCTTCCGCAACTACCTAGTCGGGGTGTGACATTGACTTATCAATATTACCACCATAACGTAGACGAGTAAACAAACCCTTGATCAACTGCTTGTCAAATTCACTCGGGTTGTCATTGTTGTCATCAAATTGAAGCACACGGCGAACCACTCCCACATCAATTATAATAGCAGTTTGATTAATTGTGGCTCGAATATGATTTTCCGCCTCAACAAACTCAGCAATATCCCAAAACTGCCTAATAATACTTAATTTGTTCTTTAACTCAAGAACCTCATTCCCAAGCTCGGTTATCTTTGAACGATGTTTCAAAATTTCTTGAGACTTTTGGTTATTAATTGTCATTTTCACAGATAACTCGGCTTTAAGATTATGATTGCTTATAGTCAAAGCCTCAATTTTCTCTCTCGAGTTGATTTGAGAGGTCAAGGATTGCCTATAAGTATCTTTTAAAGATACAATCTCTTTTAGCAAATTATCATTTTAAAGTTTAATGAGTCTATCTTGGACTTATTATACTCACAATCAACATATGATAACTTAGATTTAGAATTACTAACCTCACTTTGTTTGGCCATGCAAGCAGATGTGGTAGAATCACTGATCTTCGCCATACAAGCAAAGCTAGTTGGAAGCTTTTCACTTGAATTATCAGATTCAGACTCATCTTCAGCATCAGAAGAAACTTCACTTCCACTTATATCTTGAACGTATTCAGGAAACCCAAACATAGCTAGATTAGCTTGATTATCATTGCACAATAGTCGTTGTGACCAATTACTTCCATCAGCTAACACTGCATGTGACCCGGAAGTAGACGATTTCTTTTCAGCATCATTGACCCGTGGTGTGGAGGAATTTTGATTTTGACCACGAGGACCAGTATACTCTTTCTTGGCTTGTCGCATTCTTTCGCAAAGTGTCCGAATTCTTTGACAGTTATAACATTTTACATTCAACTTGTCAAAACCCAACTTCTTATTTAGCGCAGGAAGATCTTTTCCGGTTCTTTGCATAAATATTTTTACCTTACGAATAATCATTGCCATGTTCCACTTTAAATCCATGAGCTCGAGATCATCGGGATCAATTTGATCATAATCTTCATCGGTTAAATCACTAGTTGCAATCTTGCTACTTACCAAATTCTCGTAAGAGGACATAAAGGCATACAAAAATGCAAAGTTTTGTTCAGCCTCCTTTATGTTTACATTAGTTTGAGATGAGAATTGACTTATAGATGATGAAGTTCCCGATCCTCCAGATGAACCAGAGATACCAGAAGATCCAATATTTCCAGCTGTGTAGAAACAGGCTCGTGGATCACTATACATTGTAGTAGCATTCTCACTTGCAGCTTGAGTAAGGAAAGCAGTGAGTGGAGAAATAGTGTTTCCCATACTCCTCATTCGAATGTGTTGAAACAAAGAAGCACATATTTTTATGCTACCCACTTGGTGAAAAATATTTTCAGGCAAAGCCATGGTTAGAGTAGAATAAACTTTTGTCTCTATCTCTAATGTTTTCCTTTCTTCAACTGAGTATTGTGAGATAGCCTTTGGTGTATAACCAATAGTCTCATCTCCAATCATAGGAACGGTATAAACTTCATCTAAACAATATGAACAGGCAGGATGAACTGAACCTAGATGAGCACGAAACCTAGGTTCCCACTTGGCAAAGTCACTAAACTTCATCAATCTTGGACATTTCGAATGTGAACCTATCTCGGTATCAAGTAGCAACATTTGTTGCATCAACATGTTTTGAGACGCTAATGCATACAAACCGGCCATTTTTGACAAGTTTCAAAAACTTCAAGGGTGTAACGAATCAATCAACTAATAAGATTAACGAATGAGAATTGTAACGAACTGTAAACAGTTATGGCGAACTGTGAACAGTAGATTAACGAATCAAATCTTAACGAAGCTAAGATTAATCAGACAACGGATCACAGTTGATTTTAACGAATCAATCTAATGAATCAGAAGACCAACGAACTAGAAAGTCAAACTAACGAATTGACTAACGAACTGGCTAACTAATTGATAAGAAAAACTTAGCGAATTAGAAAGTATTCAGTAGCGAATCACTAAGAAAAACTTAGCAAAATAGATAACGAATCAGCTACAGTTGATTAGCGAATCAACTATAGCGAATCAGGTTGTTACAACAGTTGTTATGACACAAATCCCAAAGTGTACGCGTGTCACACAAATCAGTTAATCCAAATAACGAATCAGATGACACGAATTAACAAATGATACGAACTGCGCGAATCACTTAAAGATTATGACGAATCGACTAAATTCGATAACGAATCAAAGTGAATAATATAACGAATCATCAGAAAGATGATAGCGAAACACATTCATCTTCAAATCTTCAAATCTTCAACAGAGAATTTCCAGAAATCTGGAAATGAAGAACACTAAACCCAGAAACTCAGAGTACTCAGATTCGTAATACTACCACAATTCTTAACCCAAACACACAAATAATATACCAAACAACTCGTAAACTGATCGCGAATCCAAAACACCTAAACTCGTAACCAATTAACCTCGATTACTCGTCCAATTATACCAAAACACACACCCTGTTTCGGCCTTAAACCAAAATCGGTAACAAATCCACTCAAAACCAATCCAAACCTCAATTCCAACTCCTAAACCCTTACCAATACCTTTAAACACCTCAAATTCAATCCAAATCGTCCATAATTCAGTCAATTAACCTTAAATTGATCCAAATTTCAACCAAAACCTAAAACTAATAAAATTAAATACTAATAAACAATCGAATCAAGTGTAATCAAGCCCCAACAGCTCTGATACCAGTTGTTGGAACCCAGATAGTATCAATCTAATAACAATAACAGATCTCAGATCTGTGAATAATCGATCAATACCTTAACTATAGATCTAGCTCATACTTAGCTTAGATTCAGTGTTATATATATTTATGTATTATCAGTATAATGTTATAATGTTAGGATGAAGAATTGAGAGAGAATCTAGACAAGGGTTCGTTAATTAACTCAAAACTTAAATTAAACGTGAACAGTGTTCACTATATAAAGAAGATAGGTCTGGTTCGCTAACATCCCCTAGCGAACCAGACGCTACTTCGTTACATACATAAATCAGACGAAGCACCCCCTAATTCGTTAACATTTGCTAACGAATCAGGAGAGAATATGCTTAAGTCTTAGTTCGCTAACATCCCCTAGCGAACTAGACCTTACATATAACGAACTAGACAATAATTAACATAATTATTACATTACATATAAAACAAATACGTTAACGATAATTACAAAGACTCAAGACGCAAACCGTGCACTAACAATTCTGTTATTCCGACTGTTTGTGTGGGCTCTGTTTTAAAGAGCAAGGATACTTGTGTGGTTGATTCGGTTGAAACTTTAAACTCTAATAATGTGGCTTCTTATAAAAATAAAATTTCAAAAAATTCCAAAAAATCTGAAAAATATGTTGCACCTAAGTTTGTTAAGGAGGGATGCTCTAATGACAAACAAGGTGATAAGTTAAAAGGAGGCGACATGAATTTTCGCAAATCTAGGCAAACTGGTCCACACAACTAGTCCAGACAAGGAGTTGCCCAAAATGAATTTTTCATAAAACATCAGACATGTTTTAACTGTGGCACTCCTAGTCATATTGCCAGAAACTGTCCACATCGTCCGTACATTCCCTACTATGGATTTTATCAAAGGAATATGCCTTATATGCCTCGTAACACGCACAGACAAGAATTCAGGCATTATCCAGCTAGTTCCTTTGACGATGAGTGGAATCGAAATAAATCTAGCAGGTTTAGTCCTCATCAGACCAAACCGAACAGACACAAAAGAATAGTCAGAGAAGATGTTTCAAAGTCAAACTCAAATATGAAAACTAAGGCTAAGTCCAAACAGGAGAAATGGGCAGATTCGTCTCCTCCCACGTCCAAATCACCGGAGGTTACGAAAACCATTCGTACATATAATTCCGAGTCTCACAGACATAGATGGTTGCCTAAAACTCCGGCAAAAGATTCAACAAAATCTATTTTTGATGATCAAAAGGATATGTCATGGCAATCCGTGACAACTGTAGACGAATCATGGTCACCCAGTGAACGTATGGACTAGGTAACAAAAACTAACTAATCCCTCGTTTCATGCAGGGACAACTATGGAGGAATATCATCAGACCTTGGTATGTTGATAGTGGTTATTCCAGGCACATGACAGGAGACATTACCCAGCTACACGACCTTCAAACATTTAATGGTGGGTATGTGTCATTTGCGGGAAGAAAGAAAGGAAATATCACTCAAAAGGGTACTGTAAGTAACGGTATGTTAAAGTTTGAAAATGTTAATTTTGTTCAAGAATTGAAGCATAGTCTTTTGAGCGTGTCACAAATTTGTGACAAAGATTTTTCAACTAATTTTACTAAAAAGGAGTGCTTAATCTTGAAACCTAGTATAATCATACCAGAAGAATGGGTTCTTGTTCGATCACAACGAAAAGATAATGCTTATGTGATCGACATGAACAAAAATGTTCCTGACGAAATAACCTGTTTGTTTTCGAAACTGTCAGAACATAATGCCATGCTTTGGCATCGTCGGCTTAGTCATGCTAATACAAAGAATCTAAATCGTCTTGCTAAAAACAATTTAGTGTGTGGCTTAACAATCAAGGATTTTGTAACTGTTGAAAAATGTGTTGCTTGTGCTTTGGGTAAACATCATCGAAAATCTCATAAGCCTAAGTTAATTAATGCCATCTCATCAGTTTTCAGTTGCTTCATATGGATCTCTTTGGGCCGGTCCATGATTTAACTCTGTCTCGTAGCTCTTACTGTCTTGTTATTACTGATGACTACTCACGTTTTACCTGGGTATTTTTCTTGTCAAATAAGAGTGAAACTGCAGATCTGATTAAGAAGTTTGTGGTGTTAATGGAGAATCAACTGAACCTAAAGCTGAAAGGAATCCGGTGTGATAATGGAACGGAATTCAAGAATGCAGTTCTGAATCATTTTTGCTCAGAAAAGGAGGTGCTTCGTCAGTACAGTGCTCACGGACACCTCAACAAAATGGTGTCGCTGAAAGAAGAAACAGAACTCTAATCGAGGCAGCAAGAACGATGTTATGTGACTCCAAATTGCCACTGTTTTTCTGGGCAGAAGCCATTAATACGGCCTGTTATGTTCAGAATCGAGTGATAATCAATAAGTCCAAGATGAAGACTCCGTATGAGATTGTTTATGGCCATCAACCCACTGTCACACATTTCAGAGCTTTTGGTTTTCCGTGCACCTTACTATATCTACGAACCACTCCAAAGTTTGGGGCCGCGGCAGATGAGTGTTATTTCGTTGGATATGCGGGAAATACAACATATAGGGTCTACAACAAGTCAACCAAGCAGATTCTAGAGTCCTATGAAGTTCGTTGGTTTATAGAAAATCAGACTGACGCCCGTGTTGGTCCTGTTGGTTATTCGACTACAATGAATTCTTCAAGCCCTTCAATGTATTTCCAGTCATCAACACAGACTCTCAAGGTGGTCCCACAGTGGAAGTTACACAAGATAGTTCTCATTCGCTGTCTCATATTTCTCCGTTACTGGATGATGATGTTACTGAGCTGACCAGTGTTTCGAACTCAATCGATAATCAGCCCAAACAAACTTCAGAGACCGATTGTTCACCAATCTCGTCTGAGAATACTGCAAATGTTGAGGGGGAGAGTTCCGTTCGTCAGTTATTCGGGAGCACACTATTTCCGGACGCCATTCCAGATGAATACGTTGCAGGCACCTCGTACTCTCGCAGTACAACAAGGTCTAGCTGGAAAAACCCTCTTATTGACTCCGGAGAGAATGTAACAAATCTTCAACCTAACAGTGATGTTTCCGATCATCTAATTCCATCAAGAATCCAAAATAATCATCCGATTGAAAACATCATAGGTCCATTGAAGCAGGAGTGTCCATCAGAAGTCAGACCGGAAACATAAACAGTTGTATGTTTTCCTGTTTCATATCTCAAATCGAGCCAAAGAATGTTGAGATAGCCCTTCAAGAACCCAGTTGGGTTGATGCTATGCATGAAGAACTGAATCAGTTTGATAAGTTGAAGGTATAGAGATTGGTTAAACTGCCGAGGTTATTGTTCGTAATAAGGCATGACTGGTAGTTCGCGGGTTTCGCCAGGTTGAAGGGTTAGATTACACAGAAGTCTATGCTCCAGTAGCTAGACTTGAGGAAATTAGAATATTTCTGGCATATGCATCGTATATGTTGGTGCATAAATGTCAGTAGTTCATATGTCTAAAGTCTGTAATCGAGTCTGTAATATTGTTTATGTATTTGTTTGTATACAGCTAAGTTGTTGAAAAGTTCGCTTAGGCGAACTTGTTAACCAAGCGAAGTTATTGACAAGTTCGCCTAGGCGAACTTGTTGAACGAGCGAAGTTATGGACAACTTCGCCTGAGGCGAAGTTGTCGTGTATTTATATAGGTTACGGTTACTGTTTACGTGTTGGTTTTTAGAGTTCAAGTAACGTGTAATTCAGTGAGTCAAGTGACGTGAGGTCGAGAGTCTGTAAGTATCACGTGTGGGGTTATTAATATAACGTGAGTTTTGTTCGTATCGTATTCGTGTGTTCGTGTGGTTGTGTTCTACGTCCGTAACGATCTACACAGGGATTCCGCACCTGTGTATATCGGGATATCTCGTGTGATCCGTCCAGGGAACCTACAATTGGTACTGTTTACGTGTTGGTTTTTACAACTTCGCCTACCTCCTCAACTTCGCCTAACTCAGCGAAGTTCTCCTCAAGTTCGCCTAGCTCAGCGAAGTTTTCTTCAAGTTCGCCTACTTTCTAAGTTCGCTTACCCTAAGCGAAGTTATTCTCAACTTCGCTCAGTCATGCGAATTTAAGAAGGATCCAACGAAGTTATTACTTAAGCGAAGTTATCCTTAACTACGCCTACAGTACTGTTCAGAGGAAATTTTTTTTTTTAACTTCGCCTACTCAGAATTTTTCGGGTTTTTTAGTCTTCAAGAAGAATGTCGTCGATCAACATTTCGGAGCTGGTAAAGATGGAAGTTGAAGCGGGGTCAGCTACAAAGGCCCCAAGGTTGCTGAAGGGAACCGATTTTGTCGCGTGGAAGGATCGGTTCATACAATCGTTAAGTACCAGGATGCGAAAATGTGGGTATGCATCCAAGATGGATATATTCCACCAGTCATGGAGTATGAGGGTCGAGACCAAATCAAGAAATACAGTAAAATGGAAGAGGAGGAGAAAAAGATGTATGAAGCCGAAAGCAAGGCTCATGCTGCAATCACAATGGCTCTTCCACAGAAGATCCTCCATACGTTCAGAAAGTATACATCAGCTAGAGAGCTTTGGGAAGCTCTTGAGAACAGATTTGAGGGGAATATAGGTATTCGGGCTTCAAAGATAAAGTTGCTCAAAACTCAATTTTCAGTCTTTAAGTACTTAAAGAACGAATCTCTTGATGATATTATCACTCGATATTATCATCTAATGACTGAATTGAGTAACTACTCCATTTCCTACCGAGAAGAAGAGATTGTGGAAAAGCTTCTCGATGCCCTCCCACCAAAATGGGAGATGTATACTGTACTGATGAGGGAAGACAAGGACTTCCCTACTTATGATCTTGAAACCACTGTCAACAAGCTCAGAACTTTTGAGCTTAATATGGTAAGAAAAGAAACATCTATGGATCAGGTTCAAGATCCAGGCATGTACGGTGCTAAAGTAAACTCCAATTCAAGTTCAAAGACTGATTCTGCCGCCTACCACTCGTAGAGCGAGTCGGGTGCCAAGTCTTCACAGGAGGGGCATGTGTCAGTAAACTCAAATGGGGATGTTTGCTTTGTTGCGGGTGGATCAAGTGGTACTCAACAGACAGCAAGCAAGAGTAGTGGATCTTCAAGTTCCTCAAGCAATAATTACTCTAAGATGCCAATGAGCGTCAAATCTGCTGAAGAGCAGTTTGGCCTCTATGCTTCGTTTATTGCTTCATATGAAAACTATATTCAAGGAAAGGTTGTTGATCCAGCGATGCTGGATGAAGACTATGACCAGATCGATGCTGATGATCTGGAGGAAATGGATTTACAATGGCAGATGGCCATGATAGTGAGGAGAGTGAAGAAGTTCATGAGAAAGACGGGGAGAAAGTTTGTTGGTGGCAGGCCAGGGTTCGATAAGTCTAAGGTGAGGTGCTATAACTGTCAACAAAACGGGCACTTTGCCAAAGAGTGCAGAAACGAGCGAGTTGAACGTGGTCATGGCCGGTCTACACAGCACACTGAGAGTAGTAAGGAAGTCAATGCCATGATGTCCAGAGAGCAGGTGAATACAACTGGAACCTGCATTCGAATGAAACTAGTGAGCAGGCAAATATGGCTAAGGTTGAGAATGAAGAATGTGAGAAGATTAACGGAGAAGAGAAAGCTACTGGTAAGGAAAAAGCTTTCATGGCAGATAACAATGATCAACTCTCCGAGGTAAGTTCTAAATCTATTTGTACTAAATGTGAGAATTTGTCTGAGCAACTTGCTACCATAACTGATCAGTATGTTCGTTTAGATGCTGAATTTAAATCTCTTAAAGAAGATCATCACTTTATGAAAGCAAGAGAAAACAGTTACAAAGTTAAAATAAAAGCGTGTGAAAAAGATGTTAAAAGCTTAAAAACAAAACTTGCTGAAAAAATTGAAGTAATTGATCTAAGTTATGAGGTTTTAGAAGAAAAGACTAAACTGATTGCTGAACGAGAAAAGCAGATTGCTGACCACCAGGTGAAAGTGGTGGAACTGAACCGAAAACTTGAGCAGTTCAGAAATTCCTCAGCTATTCTTGATCACCTTGTTAGTGATCAAGGTACCTCTACAAAGAGGGGAGGAAGTGGTTATCACGAGGTTCCACCACCTTATAACCACAATTACACTTTTAACCCTAGTGTTCAGAAATCTGTTGATTTTGAAGTTCCTCAGACAGTTCCAATCAAGGTTACGAGTAAAGAACCAAGTGTTAGTAGTGGCGAAACGAGTTCACCTGTTTCAAGTGTGAAAATATCTGTTACGAGTCCAATCTCATCAGATTCGGATAAGTTGTCCGAATCGGGTAAGACAAAAGAGAAGGTAGTGTTACCCACTGGTGGAGAAAAAGATAAAACTTATAAAAAGAGTACTCCACTCAACCCGTACGTCCCACCTTATGTGAGACGAACGGCCGGTAACACTGCCTCGACATCCAAAACAACCTTTGAAAAGAAAATGGAGCATAGGTGTTGTTTTAGGTGTAATAAGTTAGGACATCTTGTTGCAGATTGCCCTCTGACGCCGAAATTCAGAGGTGTGAGGCCTATTAAAATTGAGCATAAGCCTAATGGTAATTTTAATACTGCTAAAAATGAAAACCCTTCAAAGTTCCAAAATGTAACTAATTCTGGTTTTCACAGAAACAAACCTCAGTTTAACAAGGCTAATAACCAAACCACAAGATATAATACTTTCAATATACATAGGTTTGGAAGGCCTCACACTCAATTTCCAAGGAGATTTCCTAATAGGACTGACAGGAATTATCCAGATGCTAACTTTGGAAAGCAGAAGTACGGGATGTATAGATCCAAGACCAATTGGTCTTGGGTCCCTAGATTCTAATCCTTTGCTTTATTGTGCAGGAACAGTTGAACAGGGCTGCCCACAGTCTTTGGATTGTAGATAGCGGCTGTTCCAGGCACATGACGGGTAACAAATACTTGTTGCACGACTTAAAACCTGTTCAAGGAGCGAGAGTTAGCTTTGCCGGTGAAAGTGGAGGCAAAATTACTGGAAGAGGAACGGTGTCGAATGGAAAAATGACTCTTGAGAATGTGAACTTTGTAGAAGAGTTGAAGCACAATCTGCTGAGTGTGTCGCAGATTTGTGATAAGGAGTACACTGTTCATTTCACGAAGAATGAGGCGATCGTGTTGAAGCCTGGTTTTCAGATACCAGACGAGTGGATAGTGATGAAAGCTTCACGTGATACAAATACTTATGTAATGGATATGAGGTCTACTGAAATGGCCACGGGAGAATCATGTTTAATGACGAAAGCAAGCGAATCGGAATCCGAACTGTGGCACAGGAGGATGGGGCACATTCATCTTCGGACGATGAACCACATTGTCAGGAATGGACTTGTGATGGGCGTTCCCTTGAAAAGTTTTAACTTTGAAGACAAATGTATTGCATGCAAGAAGGGAAAGCAACACAAGAAATCCCATCTCACCAAGAAGGTCAACTCTATTGCCAGTACTCTAGAACTGCTTCACATGGATCTCTTCGGTCCCGTGAAGGTAAAAAGTCTAGGAGGTACTTCTTACTGCTTGGTGATCACTGATGACTACTCGCGATATTCGTGGGTATATTTTCTGAAATCGAAAGATGAGACGGCTCAAATGGTGAAGAATTTGATTACCAAAGTTGAGAACGTCATGAGTAAAACAGTTAAGTTCATCAGAAGTGACAATGGAACGGAGTTCAAGAATTTTGAAATGGAGATCTTCTGTCTTCAGAAAGGAATTGAACATCAATACAGCGCTCCGTATACTCCGCAACAGAATGGAGTGGCTGAAAGGAAGAACCGAACTTTAATTGAAGGAGCCAGAACCATGCTGGTAGATGCGAAGCTTCCTGTGATGTTCTGGGCTGAAGCAGTTGCTACAGCCTGCTATGTTCTGAATAGATTGTTAACCGTTAAGAGACTTGGTAAAACGTGTTACGAGCTTATGCATGGAAGGAAGCCCAACTTGAGTGGTCTTGAACCATTCGGGTCCCCTTGTTCGATCTTGAAGACAAATTCTAAATTTGGCGAAGTAGCCGATGAAGGAATATTAGTCGGTTATGTTGTTGGTACTCCCAACAGACGTGTCTTCAATACTTCGACCTGCAAGGTGGAGGTGGTGTGTAACACCGACATCACAAGTTACCAACCGCCAAAACCTAGCAATGGACCTGCTGAGCTTTTCGACTATGTTAAGCTTTTTAAGTCGTTTAACATACCGGATTTGGAAATTTCTGAAGAAGAAGAAAGAGTTGCGACGAAGATGATACTCGATGAGGAAGAAAATCTATTGCAAAGACAGCTGATTGATAAATGTCAACCTTCCTCATCAAACACTATCGGTACCCCTGCTGCCTCAACTGAAGAAGAATTTATCAATCCTTTTCACTCTCAGCCAGAAACAACCATTGACGAGATCTCTTCTAATTTGGAAGATAATTTGCATGTCGGTTCTGTTCCGACCACGAGAATTCATAAAGATCACCCTTTGGATAATGTGATTGGTGATGTGTCCTCAGGTGTACAAACGAGAAGTAGCTTGAATGAGCATACCTGTGTTTATACAAGCATTAAGGAGACAGGAATAATCAATGAATGCCTGTATACCTGCTTTATAAGCCAGATTGAACCGAAGAATTATCAAATGGCTTTAAAGGACAGCTCGTGGGTCGAAGCCATGCAAGAAGAGTTGGCTCAATTCGAGAGGATGGAAGTTTGGACTTTGGTTGAAAAACCAAAGAATGTGCATGCGATAGGCACAAAATGGGTGTTTAAGTGCAAGAGAGATGATAAGGGGATTATTATAAGAAACAAGGCGAGGCTAGTCGTTAAAGGTTTTAATCAACAAGAGGGGATTGATTATAACGAAGTGTTCGCTCCTGTTGCCAGGTTGGAAGCCATAAGATTGTTTTTGGCGTTTGCTCCTTATGAAAAGATGAAGGTGTTTCAGCTAGATGTGAAGAGTGCGTTTTTGAATGGGAAAGTTGATGAGGTTGTGTATGTTGAGCAACCTCCGGGTTTTCCTGACCTAGACTTTCCAGATCACGTGTACAGGTTGAGCAAGGCGTTGTATGGATTACATCAGGCACCTCGTGCCTGGTATGCAACTTTATCGGATTACTTGCTCGAGAATGGTATTGAAAGAGGGAAAATTGATAGCACGTTGTTCTTCAAAAGAGATGGAAGCGACTTCCTGCTGGTACAAGTCTACGTGGATGACATTATATTTGCTGCGTCAAAAGTCTCCATGTGTCAGGAGTTTGAAGCCGTCATGAAGTAAAGGTTTGAAATGGGTGCTATGGGTGAACTAACTTTCTTTCTAGGATTGCAGGTTGATCAGAGAAAGGACGGGATGTTCATTCATCAGACGAAGTATGTTCATGATGTGCTCAAGCGCTTCAAGATGGAGGACAGTTCTCCATATGATACTCCAATCTGCGTCAATCACAAATTGGGTGCTGAAGTAGACGGTGATGCAGATGTGGACCCAACTCAATATCGGGCAATAATAGTTTCTTTAATGTACTTAACTGCATCTAGGCCTGATATAATGTTTGCTGTTTGTCTTTGTGCACGTTTTCAGGCAAATCCAAAAGAATCTCATTTGAAAGGTGCAAAGAGGATACTGCGGTATCTCAAGGGCAAGCCGAAGCTGGGGTTGTGGTACCCGAGAGGAGGAGACTTGGAGCTAGTCGCTTACACAGATTCTGATTATGGAGGGTGCAATCAGAGTCGGAAGTCAACAACTGGAGGATGTCAGTTTCTTGGTGGCAGATTGGTGTCGTGGCAATGCAAGAAGCAGACTTCAGTCGCAATTTCAACATGTGAGGCAGAATACATGGCAGCATCCAACTGCTGCTCTCAGGTTCTTTGGATTCAACAACAGTTGCGCGACTATGGTCTGAATTTCTTACTTACTCCTATTTGCATTGATAACACAGCTGCTATCTCAGTAACTAACAATCCCGTGAAACATAGTAAAACTAAACACATTGACATACGTCATCATTTCAAACGGGATTGTGCTGAAAAGAAACTGATAATGCTTGAAAAGGTGGATACGCTTGATAATTTCGCTGATTTATATACTAAAGCGTTTGACAAATCCAGATTTCAAAACCTTATTGAATTGAATGGGATGATCAATCCCGAGTAACCATGCTTTTCTTGTGATTTAAAAAAAAAAAAAACGTCACTAATCGCTTAAAAATATGTCGGTTACATCAGTTTGAAGGACTTGTCTTCGGATATGTTTTGGTCCTCATTTTCTACTTGTAGAGTTTGAGGATGGCCATTAACCAGATTACTGATAGTGACCGGGGCGGTTTATGATGAGTTTTTCATTCTTTCGCTTAAAATTAGTCGACCATACTTAGTTAGAAGGACACATAATAGTATGTGGTCGGTCCAGCTGATCCATTGGATCTTCGGGGTAGCCGTTTACCTGAAGACTTTGTTTTGGTCGGGGCGATTTATGTTAAAATTTTGAAAGAAAAATGGGAAATGAAATTATTTTTCAAGTCTGTTACTTCGTAAGAAGTTCGTTAGCTATGTTTAACAGAAAATTGATCCAACCTTGGAAAATGATAGATATACTGATTCTGTGTGCTTAACTAGTGAAGTTATTAGGCTTAAAAGGCTTTAGGACAGTCATTGTATGTCATGGTAACTTTTTATGGTGCGTAAAAGTAGATGTGATACAAACTAATTTACTTGATTTTACGTGGAAACTCCTTAAGAGTTTTGCATGTCTTCATATATATCTTTCCGAATGATAGGCAGAAAAGCGATTACCCAGTCATACACGAGCCCATGTGTGTTCTGATTCCCGTGAAGATAGTGTCTCAAGATACTGCAGTGATCCAGATTCGGGACTTGCAGTTAATTTCTCTATTGAAGTCTATGTTTATTCGAAAAAAAAAAATATTTGGAGTTATTGAAACATATTAGAGATGACAAAATCAAGACTTCACAATCATTGAGTAAGAGAGAAGAACGGGAAGGAGATCAAGAATACTTACAACTTAATCAGACACTATGGGTCGAAGTAAATTCGGGGTGACTTGGGGAAAGCCAAATACGCTTTGAGGATAGATAGGAGGCATCAATATTTCTGAGTTGTTGCCCACTTAAATTTTGAGACTTAATCGAACCTAACTCGTATCACAGAAACGATGAAAACCACTTTAAGTTATACCTGCTTACAACCTGTCTCTATATGTCATAATACAGCTAAACACGGATCTATGTGACAGTCACGTAATTAGTATGATTCCTGTTCGGATCTTTTCTAAAACGTAGCAGTCCCTATCGAGACTGAAATTTGATCCCTTATACTTTAAATTTTTTAAGTTTTTGTACTTAGAGAGTTTTATGATTTTTTAACTGGTTACTTAGAATTGATCATGTCATTTATCTCTTCAAGGAAAGTTTTATAACTTAATTGGAAAAATGTTAAACTTATAAGGTTAAATTTTGTAAATATATAGGCGATGTTGTTGAACAGGCGAAGTTGTGGATAACTTCGCCAAGGCGAAGTTATCCGTAACTTCGCCTGTATAACTTCGCCCCTATATAAGGAATTCTTAGGGTCAAACAGTTCATTATTCAGCGAACTTATATCCACAGCGAACTTACTGATTTCCGGCGAACTTGTTATCTATTCCGATTACGTGTTATTTATTCCCAGTTTTCACACCGATTCAAGGTTCGAAATGCCATTATATCACATAATCAATGCTCATTCAAGCTTCTAAATGTTTGTTTCGACTGGTTTCGAACCCTCGGACCATCGGACTTTGAAACCGATTTTCAAAACTTGTTGTTACGTGTTAATAACCATACTGATCGTCAACATGTCCTTAAAAAGCTTGGTTTAAAAGTCCTTAATCATCTAAACTAGCCGAAACATCAGATTTTCGATGTTTGCATTAACCTCACTGTCGCCGATTCAGATTCAGGCAAAGTTAGGGTTTAGGCGAAGTTATCCGTAACTTCGCCTGAAACTTAAGTTCGCCTGAGGCGAAGTTATCCGTAACTTCGCCCGAAGCTTAAGTTCGCCTGAGGCGAAGTTATCCGTAACTTCGCCTGAAACTTAAATTCGCCTGAGGCGATGTTGTGATGAGGCGAAGTTAACATTAACTTCGCCTAGATCATTTTTACTTAATGTTAATTAGACGAACTTAAAGCTGAAGCGAAGTTGTTCCCAACTTCGCCTCATCTTTAACTTCGCCTATACAGAGTTTATCACAACTTCGCTCATGGTAACCAGCGAACTTGTGTTATTCCTTAACGTTTATCTAACTTGGTTCGTTTGTTGCAGATATGGCTGCAGTAGCTGGTGCTGGAGGTCCAGGAGGAGACGATGGTGACAATCAGAGACAATTTTTCCCGGGTCACAATATGTACATCACTTTAGACCCGGAGGCGAGCGGTGTGGACGATTACCGCGAGATCATAACTTTCCTCCTACGCTCGAGGATATTTCATGCCATCACGAACACTCTGCCGATTTCCCTACCAAATATCGAAGACTTTTGGCAGACGGTAGAATACGACTGTCGTGTTGAGCCCCCGGTCATGCGAGCGACGGTGAACAATCAAGAGGTTCAGTTCAATTCTGAACAGATCCGGGTGGCATTAAGGTTTGGAGAAGAGACGAGGGACGACCCAACTGAGTTCGTAGCTCCGTTTCGTGATGGAGCGTTTCTCCGAATGGGCTATTCTGGTCCATTAGGCGATTCACAGAGGCGGAAGGGTTTTCTGCTTGGTCAGTGGCGCTTCCTTATGCACGTCATGATAGTTTGCATGTCAGGAAGGAAGGCGGGCACAGATGGTATGGGTGCGACCATGCAGTCTGCAATGACTGCACTGACTTACAATAAACGCTTCAGTTTCAGTCAGATGGTATTTTACGAGATTGACAGGCAAAGAAGGGCGATGTCTCGGGAGCGGTTCATTATTTACCCACGTTTTATCCAGATGATATTGAACCATGTGGCTCCGACTCTACCTCAGAGACGCCCGATCAGATACGTAGAATCTGTGAGCAAACGTATCTTTGCTCAATGCTGCACTTCAAGTGCGAGGAGCAACCCTGAACGTCGTCCCAGGCATACTCCACTGTTTGGGTTTTTAATTAACCCAGAGTATGTTCCTGCTGGTGGGGACGAGTTCAGAGATCCTCAACCGCGACAGGCAAGAGCAACTCAAGCTCCACCTGCTGTGCCTGTTGTGTCGGCTGCAGAGGATATAGATCTGGATGCTGTTTTTGGAGGTCAAGGTTATTTTGATATGGATCAAGTTGAAGAGGTGCAGGTCTCGGCTGAACAAGGTACGGGTGTGAGTGTTACTAGAGCAGCAACGTCGATTGCTGACTCAGATTTGGATGAGATCATGAATGAGGGGAGACGGTTGATGGTGTCTCGAGAGAGAACGATAGGGAAGAGAAAGAGAACGGAGGATGATGATGAGTCAGAAGAGGAAGAAGATATACATAAGCTGATAAGAAGATCAAGACGGGAAAGGACAGGTGCTGGCATGGGAGCTGGAGAGACTTCAAGGATAGTACGTTTTGCTCCGGCCGCACTGTCTGGTATGTCTATCGTTCCTTCTTCTGTACAGGTTACAAGTACAAGCGCTGCGGATGTTCCCGTGGTGGCTACATCATTTGCTGGCATTCCATCCACCACTACCATCCAGACGTCGACTCCGGAGATCGTGTCTCTACCGCCTCCAACGCTTACTCAGTCGGTGGTAGCTGCACGATTTGTAGAGTCAACGGTCATCACTACTGCAGGGTTATCAGGTATGGTACCACCTGCGGTTACGCCTGCTTCTGATGTCTCGCCTACGCCTATGTCAGACTCAGAGAGAATAGCTTCACTAGAGCGGATCGTGGCAGAGCAATCGAAGACTATTCAACGCCTAGTGGAAGCAAATCAACTACAGTCATCCCTTCTGGTTGAGCATGGGAAAATTATAGATGCCTTGAAGGAGTTCTTGGCATCTCAGGGGGAGATGAGCTGTAAGGGCGACGAGCTCAGGACGAAAAGAAGAAATGTCCGAGACGATGATCCCAATGCATCGAAAGATGCAGGTGGTGAGCTGCCAAGAACTTCTCAAGCTCTTGGAACTTCCACAGCTGAGGGGGAGTCTACCGACGCGGCCGGTGGTGATGATGTGGTGTTGGTGGAGGATGACGTGATTGATGCGTTGAAAGAACTTGACGATGATATGTTCAGCGACGATGTGTTGTTTGATGAAGATGTGCTGCCGAGTGATGTGATTGAGAAGATCGGTGAGCAGATTGAGATTGAGAGTGAGATTGAGGAGGGGGAGATAGTAGAAGAAGACGTTGAACACGAGATCCCTGATGTTGAGAAAGTCGACATGGGTACTGAGATGGATGAGACTGAGTGGGAGGAGCAGCCTAGGTGGAAGGAAGGCTGTGCTCACTGGTTTATTAAGACCAAGAAGCCTGCTGTTCCAGCCATGTTCAAGAAGAGTTATAACATCAAAGGCTATGCTGAGTCGAAGAAGGGAATTATCTGTTGGATATATGATGAACAGATAAAGTTGTTTGTGGTGAAGCGTTATGATGGTATTCAATACTTCAAAAGAATGTTGAGATCTCTCAATACACTGCCTGAGTGCGAGGTTAAAGACTTAGCCAGATTGGGATTGATCAATCGAAGTGAAGATAATATGGCTAGAGTCATAGGGAAAATCGTATGGAAAGAGAGCATAAAGGAAAAGAAGTTTGAGCTGCTGAAACCACAGAAAGGGAAACTTGTTGAAGACAAGGATAGAGGTTTGAGAGCTGATGGAAAGCCTTGGATGGGTATGAAGTATAAACCAATCCGGTGCCTTAAAGAAGTACCGATGAAGCTTATGCCCAAGGATGTGCTCAAAGACCTAAAGTGGTGGTTCGTTGATTGTGAGACAGCAGAGGCAGTGATGGAAGATGAGGATGAACAAGAGATTCTTAGAGTTTACGATCCGATGCATCTTGTTAACTTATCGCAAGCTGATCTGAAGGTGCTTAACGAGAAAAAGATCTTTTATATTCCAGCTTGGAAGGACGAAGCAAGAAAGTATCAACGAGTTGTGTCGGTATGTGTTAGAGAAGGAGTGCACGCGTGAAGATACAGGATTACGAGACAAGAGCTGAAAGATCAAGATATGAAGCTACTGCCAAGGGGGAGTCTGTTGGTGCATAAATGTCAGTAGTTCATATGTCTAAAGTCTGTAATCGAGTCTGTAATATTGTTTATGTATTTGTTTGTATACAGCGAAGTTGTTGACAAGTTCGCTTAGGCGAACTTGTTAACCAAGCGAAGTTGTTGACAAGTTCGCCTAGGCGAACTTGTTGAACGAGCGAAGTTATGGACAACTTCGCCTGAGGCGAAGTTGTCGTGTATTTATATAGGTTACGGTTACTGTCTACGTGTTGGTTTTTAGAGTTCAAGTAACGTGTAATTCAGTGAGTCAAGTGACGTGAGGTCGAGAGTCTGTAAGTATCACGTGTGGGGTTATTAATATAACGTGAGTTTTGTTCGTATCGTATTCGTGTGTTCGTGTGGTTGTGTTCTACGTCCGTAACGATCTACACAGGGATTCCGCACCTGTGTATATCGGGATATCTCGTGTGATCCGTCCAGGGAACCTACAGTATATGGGGTTCACAGTTTATCAGATGGATGTTAAAATAACATTCTTGTATGGAGAGGTTAAATAGGAGATTTATGTTGATCAGCCACCTGGTTTCGTTGATTCCAAGAAACCACATCATGTTTACAAACTAGACAAGGCTCTGTATGGGCTACATCAGGCTCCTCGGGCGTGGTATGCTACGCTGACCGCACATCTTCTTGATCATGTGTATAAGCGTGGGACGATTGATCAAACCTTGTTCCGGATAACTGTCGGAAAGGATTTGATTCTTGTCCAGATATATGTTGATGACATCATCTTTGGTTCCACCGGTGCTGATTTGTGCAAAGAATTTGAGGGTGTTATGAAGAAAAGCTTTGAGATGAGCTCGTTGGGTGAAATGACAACATTTCTGGGTTTACAGATTCGCCAAAGTCCCACGGGAATTTTGTTGCGTCAAGGAAAGCATGTTGAAGATATGCTGGCTAAGTTTGAGCTTCAAGATTCCAAGAGTGTTAATACTCCAATGGTAGAAAGAACGCTATTTGCATATGATCCTGAAGGGAGTCCCGTAGATCAAACATACTATCAATCGATGATCAGGTTTCTGATGTATCTCACAGCTAGTCGTCCGGACATAATGTTTGCAGTCTGCCAATGTGCTCGATTCCAGGATAATCCTAAACTCTCTCATTTAATTGCTTTTAAATGTATTTTTAGATATCTGAAGGGACAACCGAAGTTAGGTCTTTGGTATCCCAAACAATCAGAATTTGATCTTTATGCTTTTGCTGATAGAAATTATGGTGGAGATGACATTGACAGGAAATCCACGTCAGCCGGTTGCCAGTTTCTCGGAGATCGGCTCATCTCATGGCAGTGTAAGAAACAACAAACAGTGTCCACCTCGACAGTCGAAGCAGAGTATGTTGCCGCATCGCTTGCTGCTCTCAGGTTATCTGGATGCAAAACCAATTGCTGGATTACAGTTTGGAATTTATTGACACTCCTATTTTCTGTGATAATGATGCGGCCATTGCTATTGTGAAAAACCCTGTCCAACATTCTAAACCCAAGCCCATCGATATTAAAATTCACTTTATTCGTGACTGTTTCGATCGGAAATTGATTCATTGAACAAGTCCACACCGACAACAACGTGGCGGACTTATTTACAAAACCGGTCGGAACAGCAAAATTTAATGTGCTTGTGAGTTTTCTTTAAATGCTTCGTTTTGAGGATTGAGTCTTTTTGGGGATAAATTTGTACAGTTTTGTTAAATTTTTGCACAAATTTAGGGGGAGAAAAATCAAAAAGACAAATGTAGTGTGTGTGCGTTGTCTTTATTATTTAAAAAAAAATTTAAGATTCATTTTCGCTTAAATTTATGTCGGTTGCTCAAGTTTGAAGGACATATATTTGTATATGGTTGGTCTGGTGTTCTACTTGTAGTTTCACAGGATAGCCATTTACCTAACGACTGAAAGCACCCGGGGCGATTATGATGTGTTTTTGTGTTTCGTGTTCTTTCACTTAAAATTATGTCGGTAACTCTGAGTTGGAAGGACATGTATTTTCATGCATGTTTGGTCCGGTTAACCACTTGTGGTTATAATGGATAGCCATTTACCTGAAGGCTTAAAGTGACCGGGGTGACTGAATTCTTAACACGTGTGTTTTTCTTAACTCCCAGGGAAGTGATATTAATATTCAGTTAACGGCTTTTCAGAATCTTTAAAGTATTTTCAAATGAAAATTGATCCAACCTTTGGAAAATGATAGATAAATTGTTTTTGTGTGCCTAACGGGTGAAGTTATTAAGCTTAAAAGGCTCTAGAACAGTCATTGATGTGTATGGTAGCTTTCCATGATACGTAAAAGTTAAAGTGATATAAACTAAATTTGCTAAACTTAATGTGGAGAGTCATTTTGAAGACATGTGCATGTCTCCAGATACATCTCTCCGAATGATAGGCAGAAAAGCAATTACCCAGTCATACACGAGCCCGTTAGTGTCTTGATCACCAAAAATATTGTATCGTCAAGCTATTATTATTATTATTATTATTATTATTATTATTATTATTATTAATGATGCAAAAAAAAAATTATGATTGCAGTTACTTATTTCTATTAAAGGTATTTCATAATCAAGGCTTAAAGGGTCAAACTAGAACTACAGAGATGGGGGCACACATGTAAGCCCTGTCATGTCTCGAATGAAAGGCTTGTAAGTTTACTGGCACTAAGTCCAACGTTTTCAACCTTAAAACTAAGCCTGCTTTGTATAAAATCTTTTGATCAAGCACTAGAGGGTTGGAGTCAAATTGGGGTGATATGGGGAAAGCCAAATACGCTTTGAGAATAGATAGGAGGCATCACAGGTTCATAAGTGATGTCCATCTAAGCTTTATGCCTAACTGAACCTTAATCATATCACTGATGCGATGAAAAATCATGCTAAGTATGGGGATACACGCTATCAATCTGTCTCTTAATGTCATAATAACGCTGAACATGAATCCTTGTGACGGCCTCTTAAACAATATGATTCCATGTTCGGATCTTTTCATAAAAGGACGGAAGTTTTACTAAGAACTGAAATTTGATCCTGACTTCAAAAATAATGGGAGTTGTCTTACTTTTGTGTGGATTTATTTTTGTTTTATTTTTTCTTTGTCCTGTCGTGTATAATTTTAATGTTTCCTCGAAATTACTCTCCTCGAAATGTTCTTTAATAATCTGGTCTTTCAACTTAGGCTCTTCTCTGTTGGGTTTCTTAAACCTTGTTGGATTTCTCAAACTTGGGCCGTTCATGGGCCCAAACTCTTCTTTTGTTCTCGGCCCGAGTTAATCCTTTATAAATCAATTTAACCAATTATTAAGTACCATTTTATCAATTTACCAAAGATCACATCTCTTTCAAGCATCTGAGCCGAAAACTCCTCTCATCTCTTCTAATCATCTTCAAAGTTTATTTCATTGTTTACCAGGTACCGAATGAGGATGATTTGGGATTCATGTACTGACATTGGATTGACTAAGGCTTCTGTGACCTGATTTGTTCGATAATTTGATGAATCAAAAGTGGATTCTTGTTTATTTAGGAATTCCGGTGGTTATTTTTGGGTTGGATTAAGGGTTTTCGGTTGAGCTTTTATAAAATGTTGAAGGTTTAATGGTGGCTTTTTAGGGATCTCGGTGGGTTAAAGAAGGTTACACGAATTCCAAGGTGGAATCCAAAGGGGTTTTCTGTCGCAGCTGGCAAGGAGTTTTCGCTTTGACTTTCATAGACCGAGAACTCCCTATCATGGCAGATAACTACGTTCTCGGTCAAATCTTGACCGAGAACTCCTGTTCTCGGTTTGACAGAGAACTCCTGCTCTCGGTTAAATGTTGACCGAGAATCTCTGTTCTCGGCTAACTTTCATTGCTATTGTTGACCGAAAACTCATTGGTTTGACCGAGATCCCTCCTACTGGGTTATATACTCGCTGACTGGGCCCAAAATTACACAGTATTGTGTACTTGGGCCAATTATACCTTTTGTGCTGATTAAATGTGTTTTCTTTAGGCTTGTATTTTTATTTCAAGTTCTCTTCTAATTATGAGAATTGTTAATCACTATCAAGCCAATATATTTGATATCTAACTTGATACGGTTGGTGCAGATATGGTTGATCAAAACTCGTTAAAGTTTGTGGATACTCATAATATAGCTGGCCACTTGTATGATCCACCAATGGCTCATAAGGAATTCAAGTCAATGATAGTCGGACTCAATACCTGCAGGATCTCTCATGCTCTTCGAGAAAATCCTGTCATTTGCAAGAAGATGGTTACTGATTTCTAGAACAATGCAAAGATCAATTCTCAAGGGGCAGATGGGGTTATTTCAATCGACTCCAAAATACAGACGAAGCCGGTTATTGTAACTGAAGCCATTATCAGAGAGGTACTTTTGTTTGGGGATCAACCCGACTACCCAACAAAGTACTCTGCCGCTGAAGTTACTGAAGTTCTTACAAGAATGGGTTATGAAGGCACTTATCCACCGGCAATCAAGAAGTTGTTTCACCCTTACTGGAGATACATACTGCACACGTTCTTTACATGTATCTCGGGAAGAAAGGGAGGTTCAGATGAAATCAGTCACACCCAAATGTCTGTCGTTGCTGCTCTGATCATGGGTTGGAATTACAACTATTCCAAGTTCGTTTTAAATGAAATGATGAGAAATCTAAGGGCAAAGAAGAATGAGATGTTCTTGATGCATCCAAGGTTTTTACAGATGATTTTTTAATTCTCATTACACCGACTTGGTTAAATCTGTTGAGACCTTGGATATGAAGTCTATGGGACCCAATTCCTTTGGGTTAATGAAGCAGTCAAGAAAGGGAGCCAAAGTGGTTTATAGGGGATTGAAACCCCTAGTAAAATTCAGTCGTTTTGCTGAGACCGAAGCTGAGCCTGTCGTAGCTCAGGTTGCTGACGAACATGTGGCACCCGCTCAACCACGTGCTGCTACATTTGAGATTTCTGATGATGAGGAGGATGAAGAAGAACACCGTCATTCAAGTACTCTTACAGATGATGAAAGATTAAAAGCCCTCGAAGCTGCTAAAGTCTTATTTCAGTCAACTGCTCTGAAGCCTCCTCAGACAGTTACTGTAAACACTGAGGAAGTATATGTTGTAGAACCAACTGCTGATCTCGTTCATTGTAAACGAAAAAGGGATGATTCGAGATCTAGCGAGTTGGACAGTGAAGTCGAAACAACCATAGTTACACCAACACCGACACTCACACCAGCACCAGAATCAACCACCAGCCCTCAACAACACACCGATAAACCAGAATCGCATGCTCCAGTTGCACCTACTACTGAGCCATCATTTATGGAGTTGTTGTCCAGCGATTTCGGTTATGATTTTGATTTTGAAACAGATATTCCACAAACTGATACTGCAGATATTCCCTCTGGGTCATCCAGTCAAATTGATCAAGGTCAGTTGAGTTCAGGTGTTTTAGAAAAGGTTGCTCAAATCCTTGCTATGTAGGAAAATTATCTTCAGAACAAGGAAAAGGAGTGGTTCTTGAGAATGCTCATGTGGATGTTCAAGCACTACAACGTCGAGTCTTTGAACTCGAGCAAGATTCAGTAATTAAAGATGTCCATATTCAGGAACTTGAGGCTAGCAACTCAGATAAAGACTCCAAGATTAAAGAGCTGCAGTCCGGCATGGGAGGTTTAACAGCTATGTATCTCGATCTCCAACAAAAGCTAGTTCAGAAATTCGGAGATGAGTTCTAAAGTAATGAAGATATGGTATATCAAACTCCCACTGCTGATCAAGACAAAGATTCTGATGTTAGTCCAGACGATAACATTGGTGTTAATAGACAAGAAGAATCAGAGTCTCTAAAGCAATAATTGGATGCACCATATGTCTCAAAAGAAAAATCTGATAGAATTAAAAAGAAACTACTTGAAAAGGGAAAGAAGAAGTTGCTGGTAATGAAGAACTCAGATCAGAATGTTGTATCTTCAGATCACCCAGAGAGATATGTTGTTACGCTTCAAAAGGGGTTCTCTGATAAATACAGTGATCGATCTGGAGTTTTATCCTGGGGTTTCGATGCAGATAAGAATATGTGGTGGGTTAAGAGAAAGTCAGGAACAATGGAGTACTATAAAAAGATGAAAGACTTTGGTTCTTAGACTAAAGTTGATTTGAGTGACTTAATAAATGCTCCATTTACAAATCCATCAAATGACAAGCGGGGCTCATATTTTTGGGAATTTTTGAAAAGACAAGTTGATCGAGATTTCCCGCATATGAAGACCGCCGAGTCGTTTTGAAGAAAGCAAAGGGTGTTCAAGATACGAGAACAGGAAAAACAATGGTGAGTGTAATGTGGCCTCCCACAAAGAAAGCAACTTACATTCCCTACCAGATGCCATTCCCGATGGTACGTTGGATCACATGAGATTCTGGTTCTATGATTCTTTTACTGCCACAACTGTTGTCAAACTACAAAAGGGGAAATGTCAATACCGTTTTGTTGACCCTAAGGATTTGTTGAAATTCCATGAGAAGGATATCAAGACGCTCAGCACGTTTCAGATTGTTGCTAATGGTATTTTTGAAACAGCCGCCAAAGAATACACAAGCATGGTTGCGTCTATCATCAATAACAAGTTTTGGGCTGGAGGGTTGAAGGATGCAATATTGATTACATGGAGCAAGAGTAAAAAATAAAGCTACAAACCAAGGGGGAGATTGTTGGGCCTAGTTTTGTGGTTTGTACTTAATATAGTAATGTTTGGGCTTGGGTTTTTGGATTGTGTGTAAGCCAAGAACATTTATGTGTTCTCGGTGGGCCTTTTGGTTGGTTGGGCCGGCTTAGTTAGTTGCTATGCCAATATATTGTCATGTTATATGTAGGGTTAAAGGTTGTTCATTCCTAGTATTTGTGATCATGTATTGTAAGTGCTTAAGCACCCGACGTATTCAATAATATACGTGTGTTTTGAAGAAATCCTGTGTTATTTACTTGTTATTATTCGTGTCCTTGAGTCATCGAGTGTTGGTATTCCGCACCAATACTTGTTTGGTTGATATCATATTGCAGTGATCCAGATTCGGGACTTACACCTCCCATAATTGGGGATCTGGGGATCCGAGTACAAACTGTGAAGAAAAAAACCATTTAATATTTACTCTCAAGAGAAAAGGATAACTTTGGAGATTCAGGTGAAAGCTTATTCGACCTTGAATTTGGTTGAGATTTGGACTTGTAATCCAAGTTTGATCGAAGTCTGGATTTGAGTTTGAATCGAGATTGTTTATTAATGTGTTGAAGAATCGAATGACGATTTGTTATGGATGAATACACATTCGTTACTCATAACAGATCATTCATATGAAAAGTAGTAACCGACTTAGACAAGTGCCATTCATTTATAACTCTGATCATTCGTCTACAATACCACATTTGTTACATCTAAAGTATCAGATTCGTTTCTCAAACCTTATTCCTTATCATTCGTGTGATAATTTGTTACTCAAACTTTATTCGTGATGTATCATTCGTGTGAACATTAATCTTTAACATTCTTCACCATTCGAGAGACATTTAAACCAATTCATTACCGAAACCATAAACCCATTCATTACCAAAATCACTGCATCATTCGTTAAACTATTAGGTTCATTCGTTATACCAAACATTCATCATTTGATAGTTTTGACCCATATGTTTACAAGTTTGACTGTTTGAACCCTATACTTTTTGAAATGGCTAATTTCTATGATTTAGAATCTAAGAACATGATTAAGCAACAAATGCTTCATTTAGAAGCCGAGACTGGGTCTCATTTGAATTATCCATGGATGATGAAATTGAGGGTTTTTTCAAATGGGAAAGGAGGTTTCGAGGTCATTTGGGAACCGTACATCCTCCCTTGATTATGTATACAGTCCTCCCATGATTGGTGATCCGAGTAAAAACTGTGAAGAAAAACCATTTGATATTTACTCTAAAGATGAAAAGACAGCTTTGGAGATTCAGGTGAAAGTTTATTCGACCTTGAAAGATTATTCAACCTTGAATTTGGTTGAGATTTGGACTTGTAATCCAAGTTTGATCTAAATCTGGATTTGAGTTTGAATCCAGATTGTTTATTAATGTGTTGAAGAATCGAGTGACGATTTGTTATGGATTAATAGACATTCGTTACTCGTAATTGATCATTCATATGAATAGTAGTCACTGATTTTCACACGTGTCAATCAGTTATAACACTGATCATTCGTCTATAATACCACATTTGTTACATCTACAATATCAGATTCGTTACTCAAAACTTATTCCTTATCTTTCGTGTGATCATTCATTAGTCAAACTTTATTCTTGAATGTATCATTCTACACCATTCGAGAGACATTTAAACCAATTCATTACCGAAACCATAGACCCATTCATTACCAAAATCACTGCATCATTCGTTAAACTATTAGGTTCATTCGTTATACCAAACTTTCATCATTTGACAGTTTTGACCCAGAACTTTACAAGTTTGACTGTTTGAACCCTATACTTTTTGAAATGGCTAATTTCGACGCTTTAGAATCTAAGAACATGATTATGCAACAAATGCTTCATTTAGATGCCGAGACTGGGTCTCATTTGAATTGTCCAAGGCTGATAAAATTGAGAGATTTTGCAAATGGGAACTGAGGTTTCGAGCTCATTTGGGAACCATACATCCTCTCTTGAATATGTATATAGTCCTCCCATGATTGGTGATCCGAGTACAAACTGTGAAGAAAAACCCATTTGATATATACTCTCAAGAGGAAAAGATAACTTTGGAGATTCAGGTGAAAGCTTATTCGACCTTGAATTTGGTTGAGATTTGGACTTGTAATCCAAGTTTGATCGAAATCTGTATATGAGTTTGAATCCAGATTGTTTATTAATGTGTTGAAGAATCGAATGACGATTTGTTATGGATGAATACACGTTCGTTAATCGTAACTGGTCATTCATATGAATAGTAGTCACCGATTTTGACACATGTCATTCAGTTATAACACTGATCATTCGTCTATAATACCACATTTATTACATCTACAGTATCAGATTCGTTACTCAAACCTAATTCCTTATCATTCGTGTTATCATTCATTACTCAAACTTTATTCGTGAATGTATCATTCGTGTGAACAGTAAACTTTATCGTTCTTCATCATTCGAGAGACATTTAAACCAATTCATTACCCAAACCATAAACCCACTCATTACCAAAATTACTGCATCATTCGTTAAACTATTAGGTTCATTCGTTATACCAAACTTTCATCATTCGATAGTTTTGACGCATAACTTTACAAGTTTGACTGTTTGAACCCTATACTTTTTGAAATGGTTAATTTCTATGGTTTAGAATATAAGAACATGATTATGCAACAAATGCTTCATTTAGAAGCCGATACCGGGTCTCATTTGAATTGTCCAAGGCTGAGGAAATTGAGTGATTTTGCAAATGGGAAAGGTGGTTTCGAGCTCATTTGGGAACCGTGCATCCTCCCTTTGATTATGTATATAGTCCTCCCATGATTGGTGATCCGAGTACAAACTGTGGAGAAAAAATCATTTGATACTTACTCTCAAGAGAAAAAGATAACTTTAGAGATACAGGTGAAAGCTTATTCGACCTTAAATTTGGATGAGATTTGGACTTGTAATCCAAGTTTGATCGAAGTTTGGATTTGAGTTTAAATCCAGATAGTTTATTAATGTGTTGAAGAATCGAAAGACAATTTTTATGGATGAATACACATTTGTTACTCGTAACTGATCATTCATATGAATAGTAGAAATCGATTTTGACACGTGTCATTTATTTATAACTCTGATCATTCGTTTAGAGTACCACATATGTTACATCTACAGTATCAGATTCGTTACTCAAACCTTATTCCTTATCATTCGTGTGATCATTCGTTACCCAAACTTTATTCGTAAATGTATCATTCTTGTGAACAGTAAACTTTATCATTCTTCATCATTTGAGAGACATTTAAACCAATTCATTACCAAAACCATAAACCCATTCCATACCAAAATCACTGCATCATTCGTTATACCAAACTTTCATCATTTGATATTTTGAGCCATAACTTTACATGTTTGACTATTTGAACCCTATACTTTTTGAAATGGCTAATTTCTACGCTTTAAAATCAAAGAACATGATTATGCAACAAATGCTTCATTTAGATGCCGAGACCGGGTCTCATTTAAATTGTCCAAGGCTGATGAAATTTAGTGATTTTGCAAATGGGAACCGAGGTTTCGAGCTCATTTGGGAACCGTACATCCTCCCTTGACTATGTATACAGTCCTCCCATGGTTGGTGATTCGAGTACAAACTGTGAAGAAAAAAACCATTTGATATTTACTCTGAAGAGAAAAAGATAACTTTGGAGATTCATGTGAAACCTTATTCGACCTTGAAATCTTATTCGACCTTGAATTTGGTTGAGATTTGAACTTGTAATCAACGTTTGATCGAAGTCTGGATTTGAGTTTGAATCCGGATTGTTTATTAATGTGTTGAAGAATCGAATGACGATTTGTTATGGATGAATACACATTCGTTACTCGTAACTGATCATTCATATGAATAGTAGTAATCGATCTTGACACGTGTCATTCATTTATAACTCTGATCATTCGTCTACAATACCACATTTGTTACATCTACAGTATCTGTCACACCCCGCCAAAACGGAAGCGCAGGAGCGTGACGTCATGTATACCGTAAGCATATGATTATCGCAAATATAAATTTATATAGGATACCAATTGTTCAAAGCGTTTACAAAACATGAGTTATTCAAAATACATAGTAAGATTTCAAAACACTTTAATTTATAACAATGAAATCCTTCACAAAATGGTATCCTACGATGCAGGTGAGGTCCCTACTTTTATTCCATGACTTCGGTATTAACCTGAAAAACATATTCAAAAACGTCAACATAATGTTGGTGAGTTCACAGGTTTTATAGTCATATTGTAAAGCGGTTTTCCATGAAACGTTCATAAGGTTTACGTGTTCATAATACGAAAACGTTCTTGTTGAAAACGTTAGTAGGAATTCTTATCCATAAATAGAAATACATTTTTCATAAAAATATCAGAGATATTCCAAAGACCATATTTAGAAAGCATTTTCCCTTAATAATGACCAGTAACAGTAATAATATAGGGGATGTAACAAGTAATCCTTTCCTAAAAAAGAAACTTCAGTATCAGCAGTGATCTTGTGTATAAGTATGACTCAATCTTCGTAGGTCTAGCTTGGACTACAATTATGTAATTATATGAGCTTATATCCAACACATGACCCATAAATAATATATTCCTAGAGTTTTTATGCACCTCATTTGATAATGAGTATCGGTGATTTAAGTGACCAACCATGATCGAAGAGTCAACCCATTAGTCGTATTCGTATAACCTCATGCTAAACCGTAGCTAATGATTTGCAGTGTGAATGATCTTGACAATCCTTAGTGAATGATCATACAATCCCCAAGTGAATGATCTTTCGATCCTACGTGAATGATCTTTCGATCCCAAGTGAATTATCTTTCGATCCCAGTGAATGATCTTTCGATCCCAAATGAATTATCTTTCTCTTCCGTGAATGATCAGTAATTTGTAGTGTTGTGTTCACGTAAAACTTAGTTATATCGCATAAAACATGGATATAAAATATTTCAAGTATAATATGGTCTAGTGATTGTATAAAAATAGGTTGAGTATGTTTCTCCCACAGAGTTATAAAATCATTAAAAAGCATAAAAGGGGGTCGTGAACTCACCTGGTGAGCGCGAATTTGTGACGACGGTGAATATTGTAAAACCTTGTCTCTACGTCGACCTATTAATGTCCTAACATTTATAAGGCCGTTTTAAGTTCTAGAGACATAATCTCCAAAGTGCGTGTCGGTTTATGCAAACCAATCACCCAATCAGTTAGATTCGTTTATTTGGTGACAACTCAGTTTGTGATATATTCTTGTGGTTTAAACTATTATACATATTCATATACATATATAATATTTATCATACTTCAACTCCAATTTAGAGTTAGTTTCTACTATTACGTTTTTAACGGTTTTGGCATTATGCTAAATAATAGTAGTTATTACTTATCGTTGTATACGTCTATATTATATAGTTATAACCAAGTGTTGCATTTGAGTTTTATAAAAATACATAACTGTGTTTTTAACATAATAACCCATAAAAGATGTTTTCGTTTATTTAAATTTATGAAACCTATTATAACTAGATTACGTTTGTTTTGTAGCCAAAATTGTATATACTCCTTTAAACTCATTTATCCAAAATACATCTTTTAATAGCATATTTCTATGTCCCAAAAAGATGTATAGAATTAGCCAATAAACATTTATAAATCACTAATATTTCTATAAGTTTAATCCTTCTTCCATATATTCCTTCATATACATTTCCTTACAAAATCATACAAATCGTTCATGTAAATCTAACTCTTTGGGTGATTTATTTGGCATAAACACTATTTTATATGTGCATACGCATGAAACTAAAATATTAGGGGCTTACTTAGTTGTTTAGGGAGTGTTTAAGACGATAATAAGCGATGCCTGGTTCGACAACTTCACATTCCTAATCCTTGTTTTAGATTGAAAACCGGTACCGGGTTTGATGCGTTCGGTCTACGCGTAGAGACCGTAGAGTGTTTCGGACAAGGTTCGGGTCTAATAGCAGACCATAGAGGTGTCTCGGGTTGTGTTTGGAGCTATGACCGGGTGGTACGCCAATGGAGAGTGGTGTTTGGCTATTGAAGATGGTGGTTCCGGGTGATGTATGAAGAGAGAGAATGATAGCGAGATAGAGAGAGAACCGAGAGGAGGAAAAGAGAGGTTGTAGGGTGGTGGTTGTTTACGATGATGAAGGTGGCTGTTGGTGGTGGTGCTACGATGAAGATAGTGCCATGGTGGAGATGGTGTGTCGTTGGAGGTGGAGTGACGGTGGTGATGTTGGGCAGGTGGTGGTGCGCCGGTTGGAGGGGGTGGCGGATGGTGTTGTTGGAAACCGATGGATAAGGGGGTGGTTGTCTTGGTGGCCGGTTGCATCAAGATGGAGAAGGAGAGGTTTTGATGTCTTCTGTTGTTATGTTTGAGCCTTAGTATGGTTGGTTTATAGAGAACATGTGGACATGTTTTTCAACCACTGAAATCATGTGTTTAAGTGTGAGTTGAGTGAAGATCAAGGAAAATATGAGGGAGTTGCGGGTAGCTTAGCTAATAGGAGTGCAAGGACAAGAGATGCAGGTGAAATAGTGATGGATGATGATAATATAGAAAGATCTAGTGATGGCTACATCTTTGGTAGTAATGATGATGTCCCACAGCTTTGATCTTGGGATGAGTTTGATTGTATATCATTTCCAAAAAAAAAATTGAAATGTGTGTGTGTAGACGTATGCTAGAAAAAGAGGAAAGATATAATTTTTTATATTTGGTAAAATATTTATAGGATTATTTATTTTCTTTTCTTTTGGTTGGATATGATGTGTTTGAAGATTTATTTATCTACTATGAGGTACTATTATATTTAGTAGGATATTAACACTACTTAGCTTCATGGTGAGATTATATATATATATATATATATATATATATATATAAAAAATTTGGTAAAATATTTATAGGATTATTTATTTTCTTTTCTTTTGGTTGGATATGATGTGTTTGAAGATTTATTTATCTACTATGAGGTACTATTATATTTAGTAGGATATTAACACTACTTAGCTTCATGGTGAGATTATATATATATATATATATATATATATATATATATATATATATATATATATATATATATATATATATATATATGTCATTAGTTATTTATGAGATGCACTCTAGAAACCTACATTTCTTGTCGCAAAGTAGGTTACAAAGTTAGATAGTAAGCCTTCGAAAGAAATATTCACTTCGTATATGCAGTTGGGTATATTATTACAATGGTTATAAAATTTTGTTCGTAATCATAGATGCTAAACATGTTAGATTCGTAAATTTATTCGAGTATCTAAATCGTTTTATCATCAACGTTCATGTCATTCACGCTATTCATATGTGATATGTAATTCCTATTACTATTAATATACATGTATGGCTTTGCTCAACTCATAGGGTTAAATGAGTAATCCTTTTTTTTTCTTTTTTTCTTGTAAAGGTAAATATTTTAACGCAAGTATACTTGATCTAACTTTAAGTTGTACGGGCGTTGACCTAGTTTGACGGGTGTTACAGTATCAGATTCGTTTCTCAAACTTTATTCCTTATCATTCGTGTGATAATTCGTTACTCAAACTTTATTCGTTAATGTATCATTCATGTGAATAGTGAACTTTATCATTCATCACCATTCGAGAGATATTTAAACCAATTCATTACCGAAACCATAAACACATTCATTACCAAAATCACTGCATCATTCGTTAAACTATTAGGTTCATTCGTGATATCAAACTTTCATCATTTGATAGTTTTGACCCATAACTTTACAAGTTTGACTGTTTGAACCCTATACTTTTTGAAATGGCCAATTTCTACGCTTTAGTATCTAAGAACATGATTATGCAACAAATGCTTCATTTAGATGCCGAGACCGGGTCTCATTTGAATTGTCCAAGGCTGATGAAACTGAGTGATTTTGCAAATGGGAAAGGTGGTTTCGAGCTCATTTGGGAACCGTGCATCCTCCATTGATTATGTATATAGTCCTCCCATGATTGGTGATCCGAGTACAAACTGTGAAGAAAAAACCATTTGATACTTACTCTCAAGAGAAAAAGATAACTTTGGAGATTCAGGTGAAAGCTTATTCGACCTTGAATTTGGTTGAGATTTGGACTTGTAATCCAAGTTTGATTGAAGTATGGATTTGAGTTTGAATCCAGATTGTTTATTAATGTGTTGAAGAATCAAATGACGATTTGTTATGGAAGAATACATATTCGTTACTCGTAACTGATCATTCATATGAATAGTAGTAACCGATTTTGACACGTGTCATTCAGTTATAATTCTAATTATTCTTCTAAAATACCACATTTGTTACATCTACTGTATCAGATTCGTTACTCAAACCTTATTCCTTATCATTCATATGATCATTCGTTACCCAAACTTTATCCGTGAATGTATCATTCGTGTGAACTGTAAACTTTATCATTCTTCATCATTTGAGAGACATTTAATCCAATTCATTACCAAAACCATAAACCCATTCATTACCAAAATCACAGCATCATTCGTTTAACTATTAGGTTCATTCGTTATACCAAACTTTCATCATTCGATAGTTTTGACGCATAACTTTACAAGTTTGACTGTTTGAACCCTATACTTTTTGAAATGGCTAATTTCTATGGTTTAGAATCTAAGAACATGATTATGCAACAAATGCTTCATTTAGATGCCGAGACCGGGTCTCATTTGAATTGTCCAAGGCTGATGAAATTGAGTGATTTTGCAAATGGGAAAGGTGGTTTCGAGCTCATTTAGGAACCGTGCATCCTCCCTTTGATTATGTATATAGTCCTCCCATGATTGGTGATCCGAGTACAAACTGTGAAGAAAAAACCATTTGATACTTACTCTCAAGAGAAAAAGATAACTTTGGAGATACAGGTGAAAGCTTATTCGACCTTGAATTTGGATGAGATTTGGACTTGTAATCCAAGTTTGATCGAAGTCTGGATTTGAGTTTAAATCCAGATAGTTTATTAATGTTTTGAAGAATCGAAAGACAATTTTTATGGATGAATACACATTTGTTACTCGTAACTGATCATTCATATGAATAGTAGTAACTCTGATCATTCGTTTAGAGTACCACATATGTTACATCTACAGTGTCAGATTCGTTACTCAAACCTTATTCCCTTTCATTCGTGTGATCATTCGTTACCCAAAATTTATTCGTGAATGTATCATTCTTGTGAACAGTAAACTTTATCATTCTTCATCATTTGAGAGACATTTAAACCAATTCATTACCAAAACCATAAACCCATTCCATAACAAAATCACTGCATCATTCGTTATACCAAACTTTCATCATTTGATAGTTTTGACCCATAACTTTACATGTTTGACTATTTGAACCCTATACTTTTTGAAATGGCTAATTTCTACACTTTAAAATCAAAGAACATGATTATGCAACAAATGCTTCATTTAGATGCCGAGACCGGGTCTCATTTAAATTGTCCAAGGCTGATGAAATTGAGTGATTTTGCAAATGGGAACCGAGGTTTCGAGCTCATTTGGGAACCGTACATCCTCCCTTGATTATGTAAACTGTCCTCCCATGATTGGTGATCCGAGTACAAACTGTGAAGAAAAAAACCATTTGATATTTACTATGAAGAGAAAAAGATAAATTTGGAGATTCAGGTGAAACCTTATTCGACCTTGAAATCTTATTCGACCTTGAATTTGGTTGAGATTTGAACTTGTAATCAACGTTTGATCGAAGTCTGGATTTGAGTTTGAATCCGGATTGTTTATTAATGTGTTGAAGAAACGAATGACGATTTGTTATGGATGAATACACGTTCGTTACTCGTAACTGGTCATTCATATGAATAGTAGTAACCGATTTTGACACGTGCCATTCATTTATAACTCTGATCATTCGTCTAGCATACCACATTTGTTACATCTACAGTATCAGATTCGTTTCTCAATCCTTATTCCTTATCATTCTTGTGATAATTCGTTACTCAAACTTTATTCGTGAATGTATCATTCGTGTGAACAGTAAACTTTATCATTCTTCACCATTCGAGAGACATTTAAACCAATTCATTACCGAAACCATAAACCCATTCATTACCAAAATCACTGCATCATTCGTTAAACTATTAGGTTCATTCGTTATACCAAACATTCATCATTTGATAGTTTTGACCCATAACTTTAAAAGTTTGACTGTTTGAACCCTATACTTTTTGAAATGGCTAATTTCTATGATTTAGAATCTAAGAACATGATTAAGCAACAAATGCTTCATTTAGAAGCCGAGACTGGGTCTCATTTGAATTATCCATGGATGATGAAATTGAGGGATTTTGCAAATGGGAAAGGAGGTTTCGATCTCATTTGGGAACCGTACATCCTCCCTTGATTATGTATACAGCCTCCCATGATTGGTGATCCGAGTAAAAACTGTGAAGAAAAACCATTTTTGATATTTACTCTCAAGAGGAAAAGATAACTTTGTAGATTCTGGTGAAAGCTTATTCGACCTTGAAAGCTTATTCAACCTTGAATTTGGATGAGATTTGGACTTGTAATCCTAGTTTGATCGAAATCTGGATTTGAGTGCGAATCCATATTGTTTATTAATGTGTTGAAGATTCGAATGACGATTTGTTATGGATTAATAGACATTTGTTACTCATAACTAATCATCCATATGAATAGTAGTCACCGATTTTGACACATGTCATTCATTTATAACACTGATCATTCGTCTATAATACCACATTTATTACATCTACAGTATCAGATTCGTTACTCAAACATTATTCCTTATCATTCGTGTTATCATTCATTACTCAAACTTTATTCGTGAATGTATCATTCGTGTGAACAGTAAACTTTATCGTTCTTCATCATTCGAGAGACATTTAAACCAATTCATTACCGAAACCACAAACCCACTCATTACCAAAATCACTTCATCATTCGTTAAACTAATAGGTTCATTCGTTATACCAAACTTTCATCATTTGATAGTTTTGACCCATAACTTTAGAAGTTTGATTTTTTGAAACCTATACTTTTTGAAATTGCTAATTTCTACGCTTTAGAATCTAAGAACATGATTAACCAACAAATGCTTCATTTAGATGCCGAGACCTGGTCTCATTTGAATTGTCCAAGGCTGATGAAATTGAGTGATTTTGTAAATGGGAAGCGAGGTTTCGAGCTCATTTGGGAACCGTACATCCTCCCTTGATTATGTATACAGTCCTACCATGATTGAAGATCTGAGTACAAACTGTGAAGAAAAAACCATTTGATATTTACTCTCAAGAGAAAAAGATAACTTTGGATATTGAGGTGAATGCTTATTTGACCTTGAATTTGGTTGAGATTTGGACTTGTAATCCAAGTTTGATCGAAGTCTGGATTTGAGTTTGAATCGAGATTGTTTATTAATGTGTTGAAGAATCGAATGACGATTTTTTATGGATGAATACACATTCGTTACACGTAACTGATCATTCATATGAATAGTAGTAATCGATTTTGACACGTGTCATTCATTTATAACTCTGATCATTCGTCTACAATTCCACATTTGTTACATCTACAGTATCTGTCACACCCCGCCAAAACGGAAGCGCAGGAGCGTGACGTCATGTATACCGTAAGCATATGATTATCGCAAATATAAATTTATATAGGATACCAATTGTTCAAAGCGTTTACAAAACATGAGTTATTCAAAATACATAGTAAGATTTCAAAAGACTTTAATTTATAACAATGAAATCCTTCACAAAATGGTATCCTACGATGCAGGTGAGGTCCTTACTTGTATTCCATGACTTCGGTATTAACCTGAAAAACATATTCGAAAACGTCAACATAATGTTGGTGAGTTCACAATTTTATAGTCGTATTGTAAAGCGGTTTTCCATGAAACGTTCATAAGGTTTACGTGTTCATAATACGAAAACGTTCTTGTTGAAAACGTTAGTAAGAATTCTTATCCATAAATAGAAATACATTTTTCATAAAAATATCAGAGATATTCCAAAGACCATATTTAGAAAGCATTTTCCCTTAATAATGACCAGTAACAGTAATAATATAGGGGATGTAACAAGTAATCCTTTCCTAAAAAAGAAACTTCAGTATCAGCAGTGATCTTGTGTATAAGTATGACTCAATCTTCGTAGGTCTAGCTTGGACTACAATTATGTAATTATATGAGCTTATATCCAACACATGACCCATAAATAATATATTCCTAGAGTTTTTATGCGCCTCATTTGATAATGAGTATCGGTGATTTAAGTGACCAACCATGATCGAAGAGTCAACCCATTAGTCGTATTCGTATAACCTCATGCTAAACCGTAGCTAATGATTTGCAGTGTGAATGATCTTGACAATCCTTAGTGAATGATCATACAATCCCCAAGTGAATGATCTTTCGATCCTACGTGAATGATCTTTCGATCCCAAGTGAATTATCTTTCGATCCCAGTGAATGATCTTTCGATCCCAAATGAATTATCTTTCTCTTCCGTGAATGATCAGTAATTTGTAGTGTTGTGTTCACGTAAAACTTAGTTATATCGCATAAAACATGGATATAAAATATTTCAAGTATAATATGGTCTAGTGATTGTATAAAAATAGGCTTGAGTATGTTTCTCCCACAGAGTTATAAAATCATTAAAAAGCATAAAAGGGGGTCGTGAACTCACCTGGTGAGCGCGAATTTGTAACGACGGTGAATATTGTAAAACCTTGTCTCTACGTCGACCTATTAATGTCCTAACATTTATAAGGCCGTTAAGTTCTAGAGACATAATCTCCAAAGTGCGTGTCGGTTTATGCAAACCAATCACCCAATCAGTTAGATTCGTTTATTTGGTGACAACTCAGTTTGTGATATATTCTTGTGGTTTAAACTATTATACATATTCATATACATATATAATATTTATCATACTTCAACTCCAATTTAGAGTTAGTTTCTATTATTACGTTTTTAACGGTTTTGGCATTATGCTAAATAATAGTAGTTATTACTTATCGTTGTATACGTCTATATTATATAGTTATAACCAAGTGTTGCATTTGAGTTTTATAAAAATACATAACAGTGTTTTTAACATAATAACCCATAAAAGATGTTTTCGTTTATTTAAATTTATTAAACCTATTATAACTAGATTACGATTGTTTTGTAGCCAAAATTGTATATACTCCTTTAAACTCATTTATCCAAAATACATCTTTTAATAGCATATTTCTATGTCCCAAAAAGATGTATAGAATTAGCCAATAAACATTTATAAATCACTAATATTTCTATAAGTTTAATCCTTCTTCCATATATTCCTTCATATACATTTCCTTACAAAATCATACAAATCGTTCATGTAAATCTAACTCTTTGGGTGATTTATTTGGCATAAACACTATTTTATATGTGCATACGCATGAAACTAAAATATTAGGGGCTTACTTAGTTGTTTAGGGAGTGTTTAAGACGATAATAAGCGATGCCTGGTTCGACAACTTCACATTCCTAATCCTTGTTTTAGATTGAAAACCGTACCGGGTTTGATGCGTTCGGTCTACGCGTAGAGACCGTAGAGTGTTTCGGACAAGGTTCGGGTCTAAGAGCAGACCATAGAGGTGTCTCGGGTTGTGTTTGGAGCTATGACCGGGTGGTACGCCAATGGAGAGTGGTGTTTGGCGATTGAAGATGGTGGTTCCGGGTGATGTATGAAGAGAGAGAATGATAGCGAGATAGAGAGAGAACCGAGAGGAGGAAAAGAGAGGTTGTAGGGTGGTGGTTGTTTACGATGGTGAAGGTGGCTGTTGGTGGTGGTGCTACGATGAAGATAGTGCCATGGTGGAGATGGTGTGTCGTTGGAGGTGGAGTGACGGTGGTGATGTTGGGCAGGTGGTGGTGCGCCGGTTGGAGGGGGTGGCGGATGGTGTTGTTGGAAACCGATGGATAAGGGGTGGTTGTCTTGGTGGCTGGTTGCAACAAGATGGAGAAGGAGAGGTTTTGATGTCTTCTGTTGTTATGTTTGAGCCTTAGTATGGTTGGTTTATAGAGAACATGTGGACATGTTTTTCAACCACTGAAATCATGTGTTTAAGTGTGAGTTGAGTGAAGATCAAGGAAAATATGAGGGAGTTGTGGGTAGCTTAGCAAATAGGAGTGCAAGGACAAGAGATGCAGGTGAAATAGTGATGGATGATGATAATATAGAAAGATCTAGTGATGGCTACATCTTTGGTAGTAATGATGATGTCCCACAGCTTTGATCTTGGGATGAGTTTGATTGTATATCATTTCCAAAAAAAAAATGAAATGTGTGTGTGTAGACGTATGCTAGAAAAAGAGGAAAGATATAATTTTGTATATTTGGAAAAATATTTATAGGATATTTATTTTCTTTTCTTTTGGTTGGATATGATGTGTTTGAAGATTTATTTATCTACTATGAGGTACTGTTATATTTAGTAGGATATTAACACTACTTAGCTTCATGGTGAGATTATATATATATATATATATATATATATATATATATATATGTCATTAGTTATTTATGAGATGCACTCTAAAAATGAATATAGTTATATATTTTCGCAAGAATACATATAGTAATTTATGAGATGCACTCTAGAAACCTACATTTCTTGTCGCAAAGTAGGTTACAAAGTTAGATAGTAAGCCTTCGAAAGAAATATTCACTTCGTATATGCAGTTGGGTATATTATTACAATGGTTATAAAATTTTGTTCGTAATCATAGATGCTAAACATGTTAGATTCGTAAATTTAATCGAGTATCTAAATCGTTTTATCATCAACGTTCATGTCATTCACGCTATTCATATGTGATATGTAATTCCTATTACTGTTAATATACATGTATGGCTTTGCTCAACTCATAGTGTTAAATGAGTAAACCTTTTTTTTTCTTTTTTTCTTGTAAAGGTAAATATTTTAACGCAAGTATACTTGATCTAACTTTAAGTTGTACGGGCGTTGACCATGTTTGACGAGTGTTACAGTATCAGATTCGTTTATCAAACTTTATTCCTTATCATTCGTGTGATAATTCGTTACTCAAACTTTATTCGTTAATGTATCATTCGTGTGAACAGTAAACTTTATCATTCATCACCATTCGAGAGATATTTAAACCAATTCATTACCGAAACCATAAACCCATTCATTACCAAAATCACTGCATCATTCGTTAAACTATTAGGTTCATTCGTGATATCAAACTTTCATCATTTGATAGTTTTGACCCATAACTTTACAAGTTTGACTGTTTGAACCCTATACTTTTTGAAATGGCCAATTTCTACGCTTTAGAATCTAAGAACATGATTATGCAACAAATGCTTCATTTAGATGCCGAGACTGGGTCTCATTTGAATTGTCCAAGGCTGATGAAATTGAGTGATTTTGCAGATGGGAAAGGTGGTTTCGAGCTCATTTGGGAACCGTGCATCCTCCCTTGATTATGTATATAGTCCTCCCATGATTGGTGATCCGAGTACAAACTGTGAAGAAAAAACCATTTGATACTTACTCTTAAGAGAAAAAGATAACTTTGGAGATTCAGGTGAAAGCTTATTCGACCTTGTAATCCAAGTTTGATTGAAGTCTGGATTTAAGTTTGAATCCAGATTGTTTATTAATGTTTTGAAGAATCGAATGACAATTTGTTATGGATGAATACACATTCGTTACTCGTAACTGATCATTCATATGAATAATAGTAACCGATTTTGACACGTGCCATTCATTTATAACTCTGATCATTCGTATACAATACCACATTGGTTACATCTACAGTATCAGATTCGTTTCTCAAACCTTATTCCTTATCATTTGTGTGATAATTCGTTACTCATGTTGGGTTTTAGCAAGATTATCAAAGACCAAAACAACCATTTATTAAGGAAAATGCAGCGGAAAATATTAGTTTAAATTCTTACACATAAACCGATTTATGTTAAACCCATCCAGGATCCATATACTATTATGCATGCTATCAAAAAGACAACCATAGGGTGTTTAACGTACATACCTTCAAGTCCAGATATCTTGAAGGAGATAATGATTACGAACGGCTAGAATCCAAGGAAAGGAGTCCTCAAGCTTGTAGACCTGACATGCTCCAACAAACACCTTTGGTTGCTAGGGTCCAACACCTGCAAGAACACCCTTGTTCTTCTTCTTCCTTTTGTTCTCGGTTCCGGTGGGAGAAGAAAAGAGAGAGAGAGCAATGTGTGTGTGTGTGTGAGAGAGAAATGTATGTAGTTTCAAGAAGTGAACACCAACCCAAGGGGTTGCATGTTCTTGAAAGAAACAAAGAGGGGAGAGGAGAGGGAGGGGCTGGCCCACCTTGGGTGGTTTCCCTCAAAACCAAAATCCAATTTTTTTAATTCATTTTACATACTTTGTTATTTATCAAATAAATAACATCTTTCAAATATAAATTATCCATATAACTTATTTAACACACAAATGCAAATATTTAGAAAACCCATTTTTCCAAATATACAAGTGTTGATAATCATTACTTAGATCATATCTATTAATATTTATCATGGCGTTTGTCTAACTTGTTTTTGGGTATGACCCGATTTGGATCAATACGTACTAGCCACATCAACCCTAATACGTGTCTTGGGCAGATCGATTCCAACAATCTCCCACTTGCACAAGATGCATAGAAGATTGATGCAAATAGCAAATACCGCCTAACAACGGTTTACTATCCCTAATACGCATGACGAAGTGCCATTCAATAACATCATCCTCTTCAAGTCCCATACTTGAAAATGATTTAGGTGAAACTATCATTTATACATTTGCCTCAAATGTCATGTTAAATCCAGAGACACAGAGTGATCATTCTCTGTTGATTTAACTTATCAGGCCTTAGACATTTAACTCTCAACGAATAAGAGGGACAATCCCATATTGACTACATACGTCTCTCACTATCACCTTGTATTACTCTTGAGCTTAGTACTGACATATTTCAGAGCAGCGAAGAACTAAGTCAAAGAATAATAGTCGGTGAATATCAAGACCCTATATGTATCTCAGGTCGGAGGATACTATGATGTTCGCCTTTACTCAAAATTACTTATGATCACAAATCACAAGGATTCCATGCAGTAAAGTTGAGAGCGGGTCAGTCCAATATTTATCCCATAAATATCTATGAACCTTGGCAGCAAACCCTTTTCTGTATTCATACCTTATGAATCTACCAATCCAAGTTCATAATAGTCTTACTTTCATATTTGTTCCCACAACTATGATCGACTACAGACGTTTAGAATAATTCATATTATTCACGGATTTAAACATACTAAAATGGAACATAACTCAAGAACATGACCATAACCAAAACCATATGATTGAGTTAAATAAAATTGTTCTAATATCCAAATACAAAATTTTGATCAAATCCAATCACTAGAATATCAAAGTCCTAAGGCGCAAGTATGACCATCATGCTTCGGCCTTTCAAGGAGTTTCGTGAGTGGATCCGCAATGTTTTGATCAGTGTGAACCTTGCGAATACATATCTTTCCCTTTTCAACTTCATCCCTTATGTAGTTGAACCTCCACTCAATGTACCTAGTCTTTTAATGTGCACGGGGTTCCTTGATTTGAGCAATCGCACCCTCGTTATCACAAAAGATTTCTAGAGGGTCCTGAATGGTAAGGACCACTCCTATATCGGCAATGAACTTTCTAATCCATGCAGCTTCTTGTGCTGCCAAGGAGGCGGCTATGTATTCAGATTCAGTGGTGGAAAAGGCGACCACGTCTTGTTTTGCGCTCTTCCAGGAGACAACACCACCATTGAGAACGAAAACATATCCCGATTGTGATCGAGAATCATCTCGATCAGTTTGGAAACTCGCATCAGTGTAACCCTTTACAACGAGTTCGTCCTCACTAGAGCCATATATGAGAAACATATCCTTAGTCCTCCTAAGATATTTCAATATGCTCTTAACAACCATCCAATGGCTAGTTCCCGAATTTCGTTGTTATCTACTTGTCATGCTCAAGGCGCATGACACATCCGGTCTAGTGCAAATCATGGCATACATGATGGATTCTATAGCAGATGCATATGGGATTCCATTCATTTTGTCTTGCTCATCCTTTGAGCTTGGATATTGAGAAGTACCAAACCTTTGAATGGTACCAAACACTATTCCTCTTAGAATAGGTACCAAACCTTTCTTAGAGTTTTCCATCTTGAACCTTTTCAAGATTTTGTCAATGTATGCACTTTGATTCAAACCTATCAACCACCTTGATCTATCCCTAAAGATCCTTATTCATAGAATATAGGCGGCTTCACCAAGATCCTTTATGGAAAAGCAACTTCCAAGCCAGGATTTTACACCTTCCAAGGTGGGAATGTCATTTCCAAATAACAATATGTCATCGACATATAATACCAGAAAGGTAATGATGCTCCCACTAGCTTTCTTGTACACACAAGGTTCATCAGCGTTTTTGATTAATCTAAATCTCTTGAATTCATCATCAAAACGGTGATTCCAACTCCTAGATGTTTGTTTCAATCCATAGATTGATTTCTTTAACTTGCATACTTTATTGGGATGTTGTGGATCGACAAAACCTTCAGGCTGAATCATATAGACATCTTCCTCAATATGGCCATTTAGAAATTCAGTTTTAACATCCATTTGCCATATCTCATAGTCATAATATGCGGCTATGGCAAAAAATATCCATATAGACTTTAGCATCGCCACAGGCGAGAAAGTTTCATCATAATCAACCCCACCCTTTGCTACAAGTCTAGCCTTATAGGTATCCAAGTTTCCATGCATATCAGTCTTCTTCTTGAAAACCCACTTACTTCCAACCAGTTTGGAATTTAGAGGTGGAGCAACTAAGTCCCATACTTGATTGTCATGCATGGATTGCATCTCAACGTTCATGGCTTCCAGCCATTTATCACAATCAGATTGTGACATTGCATCTCGGTATGTGGTTGGTTCGTCGGAATCCACCACATAGCATTAATCCATGAAAAATCCATATCTTTCAGGTGGAGTGCTAATTCTACCAGATTTGCGAACGTTTTGTGTGTTTTGATCAACCATTTGATCATCATCAACAACCTCTTGTTGATTGCTAGTGTCAACCAAACGTGTATCGGTTTGTGGTTCTCAATCCTCCTCGAGTTCCACAGTTCTGCCAGTTCCTTCCATAAGGAACCTTCTTTCCAAGAACTTTGCCTTTCGAGCTATAAACACTTTATGCTCGTTTGGATTGTAGAAATAGTATCCCATTGAATCTATGGGATATCCTACAAATATACACTTGGTGGATCGGCTTTCGAGTTTGTCTGGGGTGTAGATCTTAACATAAGCCTTACAACCCCATACCTTTAAATATGATAATGATGGAGCCTTTCCATGCCATATTTCAAAAGGTGTCCTATCCACTTTCTGGGTTGGTGCCATATTCAAAATACGGCTGCGGAGATTACAGCGAAACCCCAAAATGATAGAGGTAACGAGCTTCTAGCGATCATGGATCGAACCATATCAAATAAAGTTCGATTCCTCCTTTCAGACACACCATTATGTTGTGGTGTTCCTGGTGGAGTAAGTTGTGAGACAATCTTACAACTCCTAAGATGTTCTAGGAATGCATCATTGAGGTATTCTCCTCCTCTATCGGAATGTAGTACTTTGATTGTCTTGTTGAGTTGATTTTGTACTTCATTTTGGAAGACTTTGAACATTTCAAAGACCTCATTTTTGTGTCTTAACAAGAACACATACCCATAGCGACTATAATCATCGGTAAAGGTAATGAAGTATCTTTCACCATTTCTTGTCATTGTCCTAAAAGGTCCACATACATCCGAATGTATGATACCTAATAAGTCTTTTGCCCTTTCATTTGAACCATTAAAGGGCTCTTTGGTCATCTTACCCAATAAAAAAGATTCACATTCATTAAATGAATCAACATTTGACTTCAAAATACCATTCTTTTGAAGTGTATGAATGCGATTATTGTTTATGTGACCAAGTCGACAATGCCAAAGAAAAGTATTACTCAAATCCACTTTGAGTCTTTTGGTGTTAGCTTGGTACAACGAGTTATCAACGTATGAGTCATCATTAATTAATTCATAAATGCCATTAAAGGGCATCGCTTTAAAGTAAAAGACATTATCCATGAAAACATAAACACCATTGTCAACAAACTTAAAATCATAACCAGATTGTCTTAACACAGAAACGGAGATAATATTCCTAGTCAAACTAGGGGAATATAAAATGCTTTTTAAAATAATTTCCAAACCATTTGGAAGCTTTAAAACACAATCTCCTCGGGCTTGGACGTCAACCTTTGCTCCATTGCCCATGAAGAGACTTACATCTCCTTTCTTCACACCATTTCTTCTTGTGAACCCCTGCAATGAATTGCAGATATGAGTTCCACATCCGGTATCCAATACCCATGTGTTAGAAGAAATAATATTAAGATCAATGTGGATCATGAAAGTCGTACCTGAGGTTTGCCCCTCATCCCTCTTAGCTTTCAACTCTTTGAGATAGGTTGAACAGTTCCTCATCCAGTAGCCTATCTCCCCACAACCAAAGCACGGATCCTCAGCGCTAACCTTTGGCTTCTTTGGTTTTGGCTCCGCCTTTGCCTTTCCCTTGAACCCTTTCTTGACTTGTCCCTTACCCATAGCAACCTTTTCTTTGGGTTCAGGGTGATGCCTCTTCTTGGAGCCACCCTCATTGATCGCAAGAACGGGTAAAACCTTTTTACCCATGCCGGCCTCGGCTGTCTTAAGCAATGCGTGAAGCTCACCATTGCTTTTGTCCCATCCGTTCATATTGTAGTTCATAACGAATGTCTCAAATCTCTTAGTTAGGCCATTTAGGATCAAATCCGTGGCCAACTCCTTTGAGACGGGACAGTTAAGCCGTTCAAGCCGATCAATGTGGCTTTTCATCTTAAGCACATAAGATGACACAAACTGGGTTTCTTCCATATGACATGCATGAAGCGCTCGAACCGTTTCGAAACGCTCAACCCTAGCTTGAGTAAGGAACATTTCCTTAAGCTGGGTAATCATGTCATACGCCCCATGATTCTCGAAATCCTTTTTGATCTCGGGAATCATTGTTCCAAACATGAGGCAAGAAACTTGCACCGAATCCTCGGTGTATTTGAGCCAATCCGAATAGGCATCCAAGTTGTTGACATCGGGTTCATCGGGAATAGGGTCGTCTAAAATATAAGACTTCTTTTCTTGCTTGAGAACATTTCTCAAGTTTCGATACCAGTTCATGAAGTTGCATTCGGTGCGTTGTTTGCGGCTATCTATGAAAGAGTTTAACAGGGTTCAATTCAGTATTTTCGATATTAATAAAATTTTAATCTTTAATACCCTTTAATGTCTCCAAGAAAATCATTGATTAAAATCTAGAATCCAAAGTTTCATTCAAATAGTAGTTAGGTGACCTTTATCCTACTATTCGAATTAACAAGGTAGTCAACATTTGATGATTGCAACCCTTTGCAACTTCTAGTTTTATGGGATCGGTTAAACATCATATGTTTAGTTGGTATGTTTAATCCCATCAACACCTTTGAATGCCATGTTAAGGTGACCCTATATTCATGGTTTCCATATCAAGTCGTCCTACTTACACACACGTGTGAGTTTACACATGCAAGTGGTTAGGTGACCCTAAAGCCAAAAGTATTGTAAAACCACCTTAAGATCACAAGTTTTCTTAAATGTGGTTAGCTGACCCTATCCCACTATCAAGTCTACAAGTGACTTAAGTGTGGTGTAAAAGGATGGTGTTCAACTTGTTTATATAAAAGGGATTTTAGTTTTCAAAATTCTAGATTGGAAAACTATTTATTGTACATTCTATTTGCGTGCATTCAAATGTATGGTACCTTTTGAAAACCAATTTCAAATTCCTTTTATTAAAACCCATTTTATTATGAAATCATTAATAGTTAATAAAACCAATTTTATCACTTAATAATATCAAAATCACTTTTATGCTAGTTGTCGATTTTAATTGTAACATCCATACATGATAAAACAATAAAACTAAACAGCCAGACAAGCATAAAATACAAATACATGTTCATAACCATAGCCACCTAGATAGACAACACTTGTTGACCGAAACAAGTGGGTCAAAAGGTCTCTCCTAAGAATGAGCATGACACAAGGTAGAAGATGGTGAACTCCAACTTGACTCTGCATCCTTATGCTTCAAGCATTCTTTTCTTATCGTGATCCTACTCTTCACTTGGGCTCCCAAAAGGGTGTTGTAGTTGCATCTTCTTTAACAAAATATATCCTAATACATTTTGTCTAATAAAAGAAATATGACTATTCTACTTATTATTACAAACCATTTGAAAGAATAAATAGATTACAACCCGAATAGGGAATATTACATCCAAATGTATAAATCACTAACGATAATTCTTCAATATACACAGGGTCATGGCTAGGTTATGTACATTCACACAAACAGGTCAACCTTTGACTAGGCAGATCAACCCTTGACCAGAAATGGTTCCCCTTACCCTTAGTTCTCGACCTAAAACAGAGAACACATAGTTCTCGACCAGAAGACCAAAGATTCAGAGTTTTCGGCCTTGAAGCTTTGGTTCACCGAGAACCTATTGTTCTCGGTCGAAACCGAGAAGTTGTTTTCGGTCAACACCGAGAACCATGATTCATCATCATGAGTTCTCGGCCAACCGAGAACATGTTTTCGGTCAACCGAAATCTCATGGTTCCCAACCATGAGTTCTCGGCCAACCAAGAACAGGGTTTCAGGTGTCTCCGGCCAGACCGAGAACTATGGTTTTCTACCATTGAGTTCTCGGCCAAAGCTGAAGAACACAGTTTCAGCCCAAACAAAATTTGGCAACCAAAATGACTAACTTTCCAGATTTTTACCACATGCATGTATGGCAAAACTTGGAAAAATAAGGGGCAACCAAAATGCCTAAAGTCCTCGGCCAAAATGATAACAAATACCATTAAACTCGAGCACTTTAGAACTCATTTTGAAGCATGTAATCGTATAAGCGACTCTTGATGCCATTGTTGGGTTTTAGCAAGATTATCAAAGACCAAAACAACCATTTATTAAGGAAAATGCAGCGGAAGATATTAGTTTAAAATCTTGTTAACCATTACACATAAACCGATTTATGTTAAACCCATCCAGGATCCATATACGATTATGCATGCTATCGAAAACACAACCATAGGGTGTTTAACATACATACCTTCAAGTCCAGAAATCTTGAAGGAGATGATGATTACGAACGGCTAGAATCCAAGGAAAAGAGTCCTCAAGCTTGTATACCCGACAAGCTCCAACAAATACCTTTGGTTGCTAGGGTCCAACACTTGCAAGAACACCCTTGTTCTTCTTCTTCCTCTTGTTCTCGGTTCTGGTGGGAGAAGAAAAGAGAGAGAGCAATGTGTGTGTGTGTGTGAGAAATGTATGTAGTTTCAAGAAGTGAACACCAACCCAAGGGGTTGCATGTTCTTGAAAGAAACAAAGAGGAGAGAGGAGAGGGAGGGGCCGGCCCACCTTGGGTGGTTTCCCCCAAAACCAAAATCCAATTTTTTTAATTCATTTTACATACTTTGTTATTTATCAAATAAATAACATCTTTCAAACATAAATTATCCATACAACTTATTTAACACATAAATGCAAATATTTAGAAAACCCATTTTTCCAAATATACAAGTGTTGATAATCATTACTTAGACCATATCTAATAATAATTATCATGGCGTTTGTCTAGCTTGTTATTGGGTATGACCCGACTTGGATCAATACTTACTAGCCACATCAACTCAAATATGTGTCTTGGGCAGATCGATTCCAACAACTCAAACTTTATTCGTGAATGTATTATTCGTGTGAACAGCAAACTTTATCATTCTTCATCATTCAAAAGACATTTAAACCAATTCATTACCGAAAACATAAACCCATTCATTACCAAAATCACTGCATCATTCGTTAAACTATTAGGTTCATTCGTTATACCAAACTTTCATCATTTGATAGTTTTGACCCATAACTTTACAAGTTTGACTGTTTGAACCCTATAGTTTTTGAAATGGCTAATTTCTACGGTTTAGAATCTAAGAACATGATTATGCAACAAATGCTTCATTTAGATGCCGAGACCGGGTCTCATTTGAATTGTCCAGGGCTGATGAAATTGAGGGATTTTGCAAATGGGAAAGGAGGTTTCGAGCTTGTGACATTCGTGACAAAACGAGGTATACTATATTCACTACGTAGTGAGTAAACGATAAATCGGTTAATTCGTAGTGCTTAAACGAGTAACCGACCGATACTAATTATGACCCATATATATACCGAGGGGTCATACATGAGTTATACATATATTATAGTGACTAACATATTGATATTTAGGCCCCAGTACGTTTAACACCATTTAAACGAAAAAGGTTTCGTTTATCGATACGCTATGGGTTTAAACGCAACCGTTAACCTCAAAACGAGCATTGTAGCATCCGTCAAGCCGAAAAAGATTTATAAAACACTTATAAGACCTGTTTTAAGCAATCTGTGAAAATGTTTTGGGTTTTTACAACTATTTAAAAATGTTTTTATTATTTTGCAAAATTAAGCCAAAAAACGTTCGTTTTCGCGTTGTTTATTAAACCCGAACTATTTTTCTCGCGAAAAACCAAACCCGAACTTAAATTGGACTTGAGTTGGATCAAGAGTACACATTAAATGACAAAATGTATATTAAAACAAGGGTGTGGAATCACCCCAAAAGTTCTGATCGGAACATGGGGGTGTCCCACCCCTTTGTTATCTTGTTCTCAATGTTTCTATGCTTGAGATATTTTCCCTTTTTCACACATACAACCTCTGCTCACCCAGCTCTCATAGATTTCCAGCCAAAAATAAAAAGGTAACCATTGATTTTCATTAATTTTTCATCATTAGATTATGTTTAAACATGTATTTTTATATAAAAACAAGTACTAACCATGAACAACTATCAAAAACAGAAGCAAAACAGTTTTGAATATTAAACATGGATATGAAACTGAAATTTAGACTTTTTTTGGATGATTAACGAGGATTAGGAGTTTTTAAATCGTGTTTTACGAATTGAAAACGCGATTTGAAACCCAAACGGAACCTGTTGATACAAGGCTTGACTCTTGATGTTACATGCTTGTTTTTGATTTGTATGGCTTGTAGGTGATCTGCTTAGTTAGTCACAACATCAAAACCATGAGAAAAAGACTAGAAACGCCCGAAAACCGACAAGGTAATACCGTATTACTCGTATAGGGGCTGTTTAGTATTAGGTTATGACGTGCTTTTTTTTAGATTGTGAAACTTTTTAGGGACATTAGGTACCATGTAAATGAGTCCCTGTTCAAATTTGGTAATTTTTTGATAAACGGAGAATATTTGGCGAATTTATTACCGTTTATTGGCGTTTATTTGGGAAAAATAGCTAAAACTCTTGAAAAATTATGAAATTTGGTTTGGAAACCATAAATTTTATGGTAAGATCACTGGAAAATTTTGGAATGATTTGGAGATGCATAAGTATTTTTTATTAAATTGTGTTTTAATCGAATTTTAATAGCTGAAAACGCGCAAAAAGGCATTTTGGCCAAAGAGTTAGATTCTGGAGATTTTTCAGAGGCTACGTGATGATATTGAGACCACTTGAAAAAATTATCAGATTTTTCGGATGTCATTTGATATAAACGGGCTATTTATTACTTAATTATAACACATTAAATGAATTTTTATAAATAGATAATTAATCATAAAATTTATGAAAATATTTTTATAAAATTCTCCATATTTTAATTTATTTTTACAAAAGTTTCCATAATTTATATATAATTACATAATTAGCTATGATTAATCAAAGATTTAAACTATAATTGTTTTAACGAAACCGACAGTTTTGTGTTTAACGGACTGACTGGTATGTCGAAATGTCAGAAGTGGTCAAATATCATATTTTTATATGAATTTGCTAAAAACGAACTTTCTACGAGAATTCCGGACAATTCGGGTGGATTGTATGCGCTTTGTATAATCAAACCCGTGTAAAAACCGAAACAAACCCTGCGATCAATCCAGATACCGAAACTTCAAATTGTTTCATAAATCAAATCATTTATTCAATCAATATATTTACTTAAGTTTGTGTGAACTTACCCGATCCCGAAAAGCATAAACGATCAACTTGGCCAGCCTCGGAAAACGATGAAACTGAGCCAAATCTGGTTTTGAATATTTCACAGTATACAACGTCACAATCTAAGACTATGGTTATGTTCTGGGCCTAACAGCTATACCCAGACTAGTTATACAACCAGATTTAGCTTAAACAGTGTACTAGTATTAACAGTACGATACCGGTTATAGGATTCAAGATATAATTGAGGCACCTTACTTACTGACACATATTACCAGCTTGAACTACGATAAGGTGAGTTTCACGACCCCACTTTCTAAACTGTTTTACGAACTTTTGGGGTGGAAAGCATGTTTGCATATACTTATATACTTGAAAACGTGTGATGATGTGAATTATCTATGTGGTGTTAAGCATAGTACATACTTGGGGCAAAGTGGCTGTTAAATGCCAACGGGAGTACATGGGCAAGGGTGGCCATGCGTGCGAGCTGTCTTGGTTTCACTTGTGGCTTAGTATAATACATCATACACATACTTATATACATACGTACTATGAACTTTAAGAACTCGTATACTGACTTTGTTCGTACTCGTGAAACTTGAAACTCACCTACTAGACGTAGTTGACCCGTTTTAACATGCTTTTCAGGTAAACCGAAGTTGGAATGAATTGCTTACGTGCTTGGTGTTAGAAATGAAGTTGAATAGCTGTGAATAAACGCAAATACATAGTATTGAATAAGAAGCTCGTGAACCGGTTATGTGATTTTCATCTAGTTTGTAAACATAGTAACAACCCATGTAATATGATGTAAATTAGTTTGTTGAATTTCTCTATAAACAATGTGGTTGATACCAGAATTATCTGTTACATTCTCGTATTACGCTTCCGCAATTACCTAGTCGGGGTGTGATAGAGCTCATTTGGGAACCGTACATCCTCCCTTGATTATGTATACAGTCCTCCCATGATTGGTGATCCGAGTACAAACTGTGAAGAAAAAAACCATTTGATATTTACTCTCAAGAGAAAAAGATAACTTTGGAGATTCAGGTGAAAGCTTATTCGACCTTGAATTTGGTTGAGAATTGGACTTGTAATCCAAGTTTGTTCGAAGTCTGGATTTGAGTTTGAATCCAGATTGTTTATTAATGTGTTGAAGAATCGAAAGACGATTTTTATGGATGAATACAACTTAGTTACTCGTAACTGATCATTCATATGAATAGTAGTAACCGATTTTGACACGTGTCATTCATTTATAACTCTGATCATTCGTCTACAGTACCACATTTGTTACATCTACAGTATCAGATTCGTTACTCAAACCTTATTCCTTATCATTCGTGTGATCATTCGTTACCCAAACTTTATTCGTGAATGTATCATTCGTGTAAACAGTAAACTTTATCATTCTTCATCACTCGAAAGACATTTAAACCAATTCATTGCCAAAACCATAAACCCACTCATTACGAAAACCACTGCATCATTCGTTAAACTATTAGGTTCATTCGTTATACCATACTTTCATCATTTGATTGTTTTGACCGATAACTTTACAAGTTTAACTGTTTGAACCCTATACTTTTTGAAATGGCTAATTTCTACGCTTTAGAATCTAAGAACATGATTATGCCACAAATGCTTCATTTAGATGCCGTGACCGGGTCTCATTTGAATTGTCCATGGCTGATGAAAATGAGTGATTTTGCAAATGGGAACCGAGGTTTCGAGCTAATTTGGGAACCGTACATCCTCCCTTGACTATTTATACAGTCCTCCCATGATTGGTGATCCGAGTACAAATTGTGAAGAAAAAAACCATTTGATATTTACTCTCAAGAGAAAAAGATAACTTTGGAGATTCAGGTGAAAGCTTATTCAACCTTGAATTTGGTTGAGATTTGGACTTGTAATCCAAGTTTGATCGAAGTCTGGATTTGAGTTTGAATCCAAATTGTTTATTAATGTGTTGAAGAATCGAATGACGATTTGTTATGGATGAATACACATTCGTTACTCGTAACTGATCATTCATATGAATAGTAGTAACCGATTTTGACACGTGCCATTCATTTATAACTCTGATCATCCGTCTACAATACCACATTTGTTACATCTACAGTATCAGATTCGTTTCTCAAACCTTATTCCTTATCATTCGTGTGATAATTCGTTACTCAAACTTTATTCGTTAATGTATCATTCGTGTGAACAGTAAACTTTATCATTCTTCACCATTCAAGAGACATTTAAACCAATTCATTACCGAAACCATAAACACATTCATTACCAAAATCACTGCATCATTCGTTAAACTATTAGGTTCATTCGTAATACCAAACTTTCATCATTTGATAGTTTTGACCCATAACTTTACAAGTTTAACTGTTTGAACCCAATACTTTTTGAAATGGCCAATTTCTAAGCGTTAGAATCTAAGAACATGATTATGCAACGAATGATTCATTTAGATGCCGAGACTGGGTCTCATTTGAATTTTCCAAGGCTTATGAAATTGAGTGATTTTGCAAATGGGAACCGAGGTTTCGAGTTCATTTGGGAATCGTACATCCTCCCTTGAAGTATACAGTCCTCCCATGATTGGTGATCTGAGTTACAAACTATGAAAAAAAAACCATTTGATATTTATTCTCAAGATAAAAAGATAACTTTGGAGATTCAGGTGAAAGCTTATTCGACCTTGAATTTGGTTGAGATTTGGACTTGTAATCCAAGTTTGATCGAAGTCTGGATTTGAGTTTGAATCCAGATTGTTTATTAATGTGTTGAAGAATCGAATGACGATTTGTTATGGATGAATACACATTCGTTTTTGGTAACTGATCATTCATATGAATAGTTGTAACCGATTTTGACACGTGCCATTCATTTATAACTCTGATCATTCGTCTACAATACCACATTTGTTACATCTACAGTATCAGATTCGTTTCTCAAACCTTATTCCTTGTCATTCGTGTGATAATTCGTTACTCAAACTTTATTCGTTAATGTATCATTCGTGTGAACAGTAAACTTTATCATTCTTCACTATTCGAGAGACATTTAAACAAATTAATTACCGAAACCAAAAACCCATTCATTACCAAAATCACTGCATCATTCGTTAAACTATTAGGTTCACTCGTTATACCAAACTTTCATCATTTGATAGTTTTGACCCATAACTTTACAAGTTTGACTGTTTGATCCCTATACTTTTTGAAATGGCTAATTTCTACGCTTTAGAATCTAAGAACATGATTATGCCACAAATTCTTCATTTAGATGCCGTGACCGGGTCTCATTTGAATTGTCTATGGCTGATGAAAATGAGTGATTTTGCAAATGGGAACCAAGGTTTCGAGCTAATTTGGGAACCGTACATCCTCCCTTGATTATGTATACAGTCCTCCCATGATTGGTGATCCGAGTACAAACTGTGAAGAAAAAAACCATTTGATATTTACTCTCAAGAGAAAAAGATAACTTTGGAGATTCAGGTGAAAGCTTATTCAACCTTGAATTTGGTTGAGATTTGGACTTGTAATCCAAGTTTGATCGAAGTCTGGATTTGAGTTTGAATCCAGATTATTTATTAATGTGTTGAAGAATCGAATGACGATTTGTTATGGATGAATACACATTCGTTACTCGTAACTGATCATTCATATGAATGTAGTAACCGATTTTGACACGTGCCATTCATTTAAAAAAAACTCTAATCATCCGTCTACAATACCACATTTGTTACATCTACAGTATCAGGTTCGTTTCTCAAACCTCATTCCTTGTCATTCGTGTGATAATTCGTTACTCAAACTTTATTCGTTAATGTATCATTCGTGTGAACAGTAAACTTTATCATTCTTCACCATTCAAGAGACATTTAAACCAATTCATTGCCGAAACCATAAACACATTCATTACCAAAATCACTGCATCATTCGTTAAACTATTAGGTTCATTCGTTATACCAAACTTTCATCATTTGATAGTTTTGACCCATAACTTTACAAGTTTAACTGTTTGAACCCAATACTTTTTGAAATGGCCAATTTCTAAGCATTAGAATCTACGAACATGTAACGATTCCGACGAAACCAGGCATGCCCTAACCGGTAGACAATAGTTACGTTATATTTAATGTCGGGTACATGATTTACCATAGTAATTATACGAGAATACATGGTTCACTGTATCGATTGTACGTGAATATACAATTCATCGTATTGATTATGCGATTAATCGATCGATAGTTATTGAAACCCGAACGAATCGAGGGTTCAATTATAGACGATATCTATAATATTTAGTGATTTTACGAAGCATTAATGCTTCAGGATAAGTAAAGTACGGCACAGAAGAAGAATTTCGATTTAATGGTACGTCGGTACATTAAACGAAACCTTTAATACCAAACCGAGCAAGAGACGATCGATCAAGCCGAAAAAGATGCGCAATTATTAATAATATGATGTTTTAAGTTAATGAAAGTCATGGTTTAAGTTTTTAAAGTTTTTAAAGTGGTTTTATATAAATTTCATTTTTAAGCCGAAAAAGACCATTTTAGCCTCGTTTAAGTTAGATTAAACATTTAACCGAAAAATGAACTGAACCAGATTATTCAAAACGTTATCCAGATTACAGGAATCCAAATATGTGGCCAAGAATGGAGAAGTGGGTCCCACCCCACTCCCCCCTATATGCCGATCGGACCAAGGGGATAAACCCCTTGGCTTTCATTCTTTTTTTTATCAACCATTTCAAGAATTCTTCATCTCCTTTCCAACCTATGAACTAAAACCGAGATTTTAACAAGAAAACCGAGGTAAAAAGTCGAGTTATTTACGTTTCCATCTTCGTTTCTTGAGTTTATTTGCAAGAAAATGAGGTTTCAAAGATGAAAACCGATTCTTGCATGATCAAGTGATGTATACGGGTTATACAAGGGATCTTGGTCCAAGAAAGGAGTTAAACGAACCAAAAACAAATTTTTACGGTTTAAAATTTAGTTTTGAAACAATAACCGAAACTATAGTGCAAGAGGCTTGATTGTGAGTGTAACTTGCTTGGTATTGTGGTATGTTGGTTGTAGGTTCTGTATTTAGTGGTAGATAAGGCAGAAAAACGAGTTTGTAGCTTGTAGTGGCGGAAAACAAAAGGTATATTCGGTTTATGTTCGGTTATGGAATTTGGGACAGATTGTGGATGGTTTAGAGTTAGATCATGAAATTTTACAGAGGTGTTAAATACATGATAATATGAGTTCTATGAATTTTTAGTAATTTTTGGACAGAGGATGAATATTTGGTGAATTTAATGCTCGGTTTTGGCTAAAAATGGTGAAAAATAGTTAAATATCATGAAAAATTCTGGAAAATTGTAGATAAGCTTTTTATATCATGTAAAAGTCACACACAAAATTTTAGGTCAGTTGGAGAAGTCTAAGTAGGCTTTTCGGTTAAACGAGTTCTAGGGTTTTCTAGCTCGGTTTTAGTGAAAATAGCATGTAAAAAGAGATTTTGGTTCTGGAAAAATTACAGGGGACTATGTGGATGGCAGGGGACATCCAGGAAAAATTTGGGATTTTTCTAAGGTTATTTGGTATTTACGACATATTTAGTGTTTAAATGGTGTTTAAAAATAGATAAATAAATTTTAAATATAAAAATTAATTCTGGAAATATTTTTATAAATTTCCCCACTGTCAAAATGTTATTTGTGCAAAATCTCAAGATCCGAGGATGAACGGATATTTATTTGGAATAAAAGTGAACTTTTATAATATAAAACGCGTAAACCAGCAAAGTTCGGGTAGACGAGCTGACTGGTGTATAAAAACCCTAAAAATGAACTATTTTCATATAACTGAGTTAAACAAGTAAAAATAAATTATCCGAAAATAATTCGGATGATTTGGGTAATTTTAAACGAAAAAACAGTTTCCGGTGCACTAAGGACGGAAATGGGTCCCGCGGCCAATCGAGGCGTCTAAACCGAGCTCTAATTTCACAACTTTAAATAAATTATCAGTCAACGACTATTTTCGGGTCGTGTGTGACCAAGCTCATTTTTGAAACGTAAAAACGGATAACCGTGCTAGGCACGCAAAACGGGGAAAACAAACTAATGGTAATTTGACTATTGAACTCTAAACGATATCACAATCTGAGTCCGGAGAAGTGTTTCTGGGTTAACATTGCCCCCGGAATGGGTACAGTACTGGGTTAACAGTGTCCCCAGATGTCCCTAGAAGTGTTTCTGGGTTAACATTGCCCCCGGAATGGGTATAGTACTGGGTTAACAGTGTCCACAGATGTCCCTAGAAGTGTTTCTGGGTTAACACTGCCCCCGAAATGGGTACAGTACTAGGTTAACAGTGTCCCCAGATGTCCCTAGAAGTGTTTCTGGGTTAACATTGCCCCCGGAATGGGTACTGTACTGGGTTAACAGTGTCCCCAGATGTCCCTAGAAGGGTACAGTACTGGGTTAACAGAGGTTTCACTTGTGGGCTCAGCATAATTACATCGATAATATTATATTTTGATATGGATTTATCATGGTTTACTCAAATTGTGAAACTCACCAACTATTCGTAGTTGACCCGTTTTCTCACATGCTTTTCAGGTACAATTAAAATGAAGTGATTGCTTACGTGCTAAGTGCTTGATGTGTGTAAGATTTGCGTGTGGAATGTTAGGATACATTATAATAAATAGAATTACGTATCGTAAAGCATGATGTGTGTATCACATAGACGGTAATGAAATACGAGATAATGTAATTTGAAGTATATAAATGTATTCAGTTTTCTTTATAAACAATGTGGTTGATATCAGAGGTGTCTGTTGCATCCCGTTTACGTTTCCGCTGCGGTTACGGGGTGTTACAGAACATGATTATGCAACAAATGCTTCATTTAGATGCCGAGACTGGGTCTCATTTGAATTGTCCAATGCTTATGAAATTGAGTGATTTTGCAAATGGAAACCGAGGTTTCGAGCTCATTTGGGAATCGTACATCCTCCCTTGATTATGTATACAGTCCTCCCATGATTGGTGATCCGAGTTACAAACTATGAAAAAAAAACCATTTGATATTTATTCTCAAGAGAAAAAGATAACTTTGGAGATTCAGGTGAAAGCTTATTCGACCTTGAATTTGGTTGAGATTTGGACTTGTAATCCAAGTTTGATCGAAGTTTGGATTTGAGTTTGAATCCAGATTGTTTATTAATGTGTTGAAGAATCGAATGACGATTTGTTATGGATGAATACACATTCGTTACTGGTAACTGATCATTCATATGAATAGTAGTAACCGATTTTGACACGTGCCATTCATTTATAACTCTGATCATTCGTCTACAATACCACATTTGTTACATCTACAGTATCAGATTCGTTTCTCAATCCTTATTCCTTGTCATTCGTGTGATAATTCGTTACTCAAACTTTATTCGTTAATGTATCATTCGTGTGAACAGTAAACTTTATCATTCTTCACCATTCGAGAGACATTTAAACCAATTCATTACCGAAACCAAAAACCCATTCATTACCAAAATCACTGCATCATTCGTTAAACTATTAGGTTCATTCGTTATACCAAACTTTCATCATTTGATAGTTTTGACCCATAACTTTACAAGTTTGACTGTTTGAACCCTATACTTTTTGAAATGGCCAATTTCTACGCTTTAGAATCTAAGAACATGATTATGCAACAAATGCTTCATTTAGATGCCGAGACTGGGTCTCATTTGAATTATCCAAGGCTTATGAAATTGAGTGATTTTGCAAATGGGAACCGAGGTTTCGAGTTCATTTGGGAATCGTACATCCTCCCTTGATTATATATACAGTCCTCCAATGATTGGTGATCCGAGTTACAAACTATGAAAAAAAAACCATTTGATATTTATTCTCAAGAGAAAAAGATAACTTTGGAGATTCAGGTGAAAGCTTATTCGACCTTGAATTTGGTTGAGATTTGGACTTGTAATCCAAGTTTGATCGAAGTCTGGATTTGAGTTTGAATCCAGATTGTTTTTTAATGTGTTGAAGAATCGAATGACGATTTGTTATGGATGCATACACATTCGTTACTGGTAACTGATCATTCATATGAATAGTAGTAACCGATTTTACACGTGCCATTCATTTATAACTTTGATCATTCGTCTACAATACCACATTTGTTACATCTACAGTATCAGATTCGTTTCTCAAACCTTATTCCTTGTCATTCGTGTGATAATTCGTTACTTAAACTTTATTTGTTAATGTATCATTCGTGTAAACAGTAAACTTTGTTGGGTTTTAACAAGATTATCAATGTGATAAAATCCTTATTTTACCAAAAACGCAGCGGATATAAGTTTTAAATCTTGTTAGTTTTAGTGTATAGAACCAATTCAATACATGCAAAACCCAAACCCGGATCCAAATACGAATTACACACTATCAAACACATGCATGTCACTATAAGTTCATGCATGTTAAACTACCTTTCAAGTAACCAAAGAAGTGTGAAAAGGATGATGATTGAAAGGCAAGAACACACCTTCTTAGCTAGGATTAAACACTTGATTAACACCTTCTTCCTTGCCTTAGTTTGGCCGAAATCAAGAGAAAGAAAGGAAGAGAGAATTGATGTTTACTTGCATGTATGTTGTGTGTGTTATATGAAAAATGAAAGAGAAAAGTGTGGTTTTATTCAAAACCATCTTTCTCTCCACCAATCAAAACCATCTTTCAAAACCATTCGTGTGAGAATTGATGTTTACTTGCATGCATGTCTCCACTTAATAATAAAAAAATAATATATTTGAAAGAGTTATTATCTTTTTCTTTTATAAAACTTTAAACATATATATATATATATATCCATACATATATACTTTTATAAGTTTATAACTTATAACTTATAAAACCTATTATATGTTAAGAGACATGCTTGGTTATTATTATTCACATATTGTTATTTAACCAACTTAAATAACACTATGTAATGTTCTTTCATAAAACATAAATCATCCATATGTTTGTTTATTACACAAGTACATTTTATTTAGAAACCCCTTTCCAAATAACTCAAGTGTTAATATTCATTTGTTATGATCACATCATATATGAACGAATATTATCGGTGTTTGTCTAGCTTGTTATTGGGTATGACCCGACTTGGATCATAAAGTACTAGCCACATCAATTTAATATGTCTCTTGGGCAGACCGAGTCCAACAAACTTTATCATTCTTCACCATTCGAGAGACATTTAAACCAATTCATTACCGAAACCATAAACCCATTCATTACCAAAATCACTGCATCATTCGTTAAACTATTAGGTTCATTCGTTATACCAAACTTTCATTATTTGATAGTTTTTGACCCATAACTTTACAAGTTTGACTGTTTGAACCCTATACTTTTTGAAATGGCCAATTTCTACGCTTTAGAATCTAAGAACATGATTATGCAACAAATGCTTCATTTAGATGCCGAGACTGGGTCTCATTTGAATTGTCCAAGGCTTATGAAATTGAGTGATTTTTCAAATAGGAACCAAGGTTTCGAGCTCATTTGGGACCGTACATCCTCCCTTGATTATGTATACAGTCCTCCCATGATTGGTGATCAGAGTTACAAACTGTGAAGAAAAAAACCATTCGAGATTTACTCTCAAGAGAAAAAGATAACTTTGGAGATTCAGGTGAAAGCTTATTCGACCTTGAATTTGGTTGAGATTTTGACTTGTAATCCAAGTTTGATCGAAGTCTGGATTTAAGTTTGAATCCAGATTGTTTATTAATGTGTTGAAGAATCGAATGACGATTTGATATAGATGAATACACATTCGTTACTCGTAATTGATCATTCATATGAATAGTAGTAACCGATTTTGACATGTGCCATTCATTTATAACTCTGATAAATCGTCTACAAAACCACATTGGTTACATCTACAGTATCATATTCGTTTCTCAAACCTTATTCCTTATCATTCGTGTGATAATTCGTTACTCAAACTTTATTCGTGAATGTATCATTCGTGTGAACAATAAACTTTATCATTCTTCACCATTCGAGAGACATTTAAACCAATTCTTTACCGAAATCATAAACCCATTCATTACCAAAATCACTGCATCATTCGTTAAACTATTAGGTTGATTCGTTATACCAAACTTTCATCATTTGATAGTTTTGACCCATAACTTTACAAGTTTGACTGTTTGAACCCTATACTTTTTGAAATGGCCAATTTCTAAGCATTAGAATCTAAGAACATGATTATGCAACAAATGCTTCATTTAGATGCCGAGACTGGGTCTCATTTGAATTATCCAAGGATGATGAAATTGAGTGATTTGGCAAACGGGAAAGGAGGTTTCGAGCTCATTTGGGAACCGTACATCCTCCCTTGATTATGTATACAGTCCTCCCCTGATTGGTGATCCGAGTAAAGACTGTGAACAAAAACCATTTGATATTTACTCTCAAGGGGAAAAGATAGCTTTGGAGATTCGGGTGAAATCTTATTTGACCTTCAAAGCTTATTCGACTTTGAATTTGGTTGAGATTTGAACTTGTAATCCAAGTTTGATCGAAATCTGGATTTGAATGTGAATACAGATTGTTTATTAATGTGTTGAAGATTCGAATGACGATTTGTTATGGATTAATAGACATTCGTTACTCGTAACTGATCATTCACATGAATAGTACTCACCAATTTTAACACGTGTCATTCAGTTATAACACTGATCATTAGTCTATAATACCACATTTGTTACATCTACAGTATTAGATTCGTGACTCAAACCTTATTCCTTATCATTCGTGTGATCATTCATTACTCTAACTTTATTCGTGGATGTATCATTCGTGTGAACAGTAAATTTTATCGTTCTTCATCATTCGAGAGATATTTAAACCAATTCATTACCGAAACCATAAACCCATTCATTACCAAAATCACTGCATCATTCGTTAAACTAATAGGTTAATTCGTTATACCAAACTTTCATCATTTGATAGTTTTAACCCATAACTTTAGAAGTTTGATTGTTTGAACCCTATAATTTTTGAAATGGCTAATTTCTACGCTTTAGAATCTAAGAACATGATTATGCAACAAATGCTTCATTTAGATGCCGAGACCGGGTCTCATTTGAATTGTCCAAGGCTGATGATATTGAGTGATTTTGCAAATAGGAACGGAGGTTTCGAGCTCATTTGGGAACCGTACATCCTCCCTTGATTATGTATACAGTCCTCCCATGATTGGTCCGAGTAGAAACTTTGAAGAAAAAACCATTTGATATTTACTCTCAAGAGAAAAAGATAACTTTGGAAATTCAGGTGAAAGCTTATTCGACCTTGAATTTGGTTGAGATTTGGACTTGTAATCCAAGTTTGTTCGAAGTCTGGATTTGAGTTTGAATCCATATTGTTTATTAATGTGTTGAAGAATCGAAAGACAATTTTTATGGATGAATATACATTCGTTACTCGTAACTGATCATTCATATGAATAGTAGTAACAGATATTAACACGTGTCATTCAGTTATAACTCTGATTATTCATCTACAATACCACATTTGTTACATGTACAGTATCAGATTCGTTACTCAAACCTTATTCCCTATCATTCGTGTGATCATTCGTTACTCCAACTTTATTCATGAATGTATCATTCGTGTGAACAGTAACCTTTATCATTCTTCACCATTCGAGAGACATTTAAACCAAATCATTACCAAAACCATAAACCAATTCGTTACCAAAATCACTTCTTAATTCGTTAAACTATTAGGTTCATTCGTTATACCAAACTTTCATCATTTGATAGTTTTGACCCATAACTTTACAATTTTGACTGTTTGAACCCTATACTTTTTGAAATGGCTAATTTCTACGTTTTAGAATCTAAGAACATGATTATGCAACAAATGCATCATTAAGATGCTGAGATAGGGTCTCATTTGAATTGTATATGGTTGATGAAATTTACTGATTTTGCAAATGGGAAAAGAGGTTTCGAGCTCATTTGGGAACCGTACATTCTCCCTTGATTATGTATACAGTCCTCCCATGATTGTTGATCCGAGTACAAACTGTGAAGAAAAACAATTTGATATTTACTCTCAAGAGGAAAAGATAGCTTTGGAGATTCAGATGGAAGCTTATTCGACCTTGAAAGTTTATTCGACATTGAATTTGGTTTAGATTTGGACTTGTAATCCAAGTTTGATCGATTTCTGGATTTGAGTTTGAATCCAGATTGTTTATTAATGTGTTTAAGATTTGAATGATGATTTGTTATGTATGAATACACATTCGTTACTCGTAACTGATCATTCATATGAATAGTAGTAACCGATTTTGACACGTGTCATTCATTTATAACTCTGATCGTTCGTCCACAATACCACATATGTTACATCTACATTATCAGATTCGTTACTCAAACCTTATTCCATATCATTCGTGTGATCATTCGTTGCTCAAACTTTATTCGTGAATGAATCATTCGTGTGAACACTAAACTTTATCATTCTTCACCATTCGTGAGACATTTAAACCAATTCAATACCAAAACCATAAACCCATTCAATACCAAAATCACTGCTTCATTCGTTAAACTATTAGGTTCATTTCGTTATACCAAACTTTCATCATCTGATTGTTTTGACTCGTAACATTACAAGTTTGACTGTTTGAACCATATACTTTTTGAAATGGCTAATTTCTATGCTTTAGAATCTAAGAACATGATTATGAAACAAATGCATCATTTAGATGCTGAGATCGGGTCTCATTTGAATTGTCCAAGACTAATAAAATTTACTGATTTTGCAAATGGGAACCTAGGTTTAGAGCTCATTTGGGAACCGTACATTCTCCCTTGATTATGTATACAGTCCTCCCATGATTTTTGATCCGAGTACAAACTGTGAAGAAAAACCATTTGATATTTACTCTCAAGAGGAAAAGATAGCTTTGGACATTTAGATGAAAGCTTATTCGACCTTGAAAGCTTATTCGACCGTGAATTTGGTTGAGATTTGGACTTGTAATCCAAGTTTCATCGAAGTCTGGATTTGAGTTTGAATCCAGAATGTTTATTAATGTGTTGAAGATTCGAATAATGATTTGTTATGGATGAATAGACATTCGTTACTCGTAACTGATCATTCATATGAATAGTAGTAACCGATTTTGACATGTGTCATTTAGTTATAACTCTGATAATTCGTCTACAATACCACATTTTTTACATCTACTGTATCAGATTCGTTACTCAAACCTTATTCCATATCATTCGTGTAATCATTCGTTACTCAAACTTTATTCATGAATGTATCATTCGTGTGAACAGTAAACTTTATCATTCCTCACCATTAGAGAGACATTTAAACCAATTTATTACCAAAACCATAAACCCATTAGTTACCAAAATCACTTCTTCATTCGTTAAACTATTAGTTTCATTCGTTATACCAAAATCACTGTTTGAACACTATACTTTTTGAAATGGCTAATTTCTACGCTTTAGAATCTAAGAACATGATTATGCAACAAATGATTCATTTAGATGCTGAGATCGGGTCTCATTTGAATTGTCCATTGCTGTTGAAATTGAGTGATTTTGCAAATGGGAACCGTGGTTTCGAGCTCATTTGGGGACCGTACATCCTCCCTTGATTATGTATACAGTTCTCCCATGATTGGTGATCCGAGTACAAAATGTGATGAATAACCATTTGATATTTACTGTCAAGAGGAAAAGATAGCTTCGGAGATTCGGATGAAAGCTTATTCGTCCTTGTAAGCTTATTCGACCTTGAATTTGGTTGAGATTTGGACTTGTAATCCAAGTTTGACCGATGTTTGGATTTGAGTTTGAATCCAGATTGTTTATTAATGTGTTGAAGATTCGAATGATGATTTGTTATGGATAAATAGACATCGTTACTCGTAATTGATCAAATATATGAATAGTAGTATCCGATATTGACACGTTTAATTCAGTTATAACTCTAATTATTCGTCTATAATACCACATTTGTTACATGTACAGTATCAGATTCGTTACTCAAACCTTATTCCCTATCATTCGTGTGATCATTCGTTACTCAAACTTTATTCTTGTGAACAGTAACCTTTATCATTCTTCACCATTCGAGAGACATTTAAACCAATTCATTACCAAAACCATAAACCTTAATTGTACCTGAAAAGCATGTGAGAAAACGGGTCAACTACGAATATTTGGTGAGTTTCACAATTCGAGTAAACCATGATAAATCATTGTCAAAATATAATATTATCGATGTAATTATGCTGAGCTCACAAGTGAAACCTCTGTTAAACCAGTACTGTACCTGTTCCGGGGGCAATGTTAACCCATAAACACTTCTAGGGACATCTGGGGACACTGTTAACCCAGTACAGTACCCATTTCGGGGGCAATGTTAACCCAGAAACACTTCTAGGGACATCTGGGGACACTGTTAACCCAGTACTGTACCCATTCCGGGGGCAATGTTAACCCAGAAACACTTCTAGGGACATCTGGGGACACTGTTAACCCAGTACTGTACCCATTCCGGGGGCAATGTTAACCCAGAAACACTTCTAGGGACATCTGGGGACACTGTTAACCCAGTACTGTACCCATTCCGTACGATTCCTGTACAATCAAATATTTATAAATACACGCAAATCCATGCGTTCAGTATGTACTTAAACATTTCAATAGTAACATGCTTTCCGTCCCGGGAAAATATTTAAAAACAATTCAGAAAAAGGGGCTCGTGAAACTCACCTTAGCACATGCAAGCAGGTAACAACAGTCATTATCAGTTAACACGTCCAATCTGTAATATGATCCCTACAATCGTTACTATACAATCACTATTAATATAGCTTTAACCGTGTTAACCGGTACATCTGGGGACACTGTTAACCCAGTACTGTACCCGTTCCGGGGGCAATGTTAACCCAGAAACACTTCTCCGGACTCAGATTGTGATATCGTTTAGAGTTTACTAGTCAAATTTCTATTAGTCGTTTTTCCCGTTTTGCGTGCCTAGCACGGTTATCCATTTTTACGTTTCAAAAATGAGTTTGGTCACACACGACCCGAAAAGAGTGGTTGACTGATAATTTAATTAAAGTTGTGAAATTAGAGCTCGGTTTAGACGCCCCGATTGGCCGCGGGACCCGTTTCCGTCTTTAGTGCACCGGAAACTGTTTTATTGGATAAACTTACTCAAATCATCCGAATTATTTTCGGTTGATTTATTTTTACTTGTTTAACTTAATTATATGAAAATAGTCCATTTTCAGGGTTTTTATACACCGGTCAGTTCGTTCAGGCGAACTTTACCGGTTTATGCGTTTTAAACTTTAAAAGTTTGTTTTTATTTTCTTTTTAGCACAAATAATTATCCGTTTAATATCGGATATTGAAATTTTGCACAAATCACTTTTTGACAGTGTGGAATTTTATAAAAATATTTCCAGAATTAATTTTTATATTAAAAATTTATTTATCTATTTTTAAACACCATTTAAACACTAAATATGTCGTAAATACCAAACGAACTTAGAAAAATCCCAAATTTTTCCTGGATGTCCCCTGCCATCCACATAGTCCCCTGTAATTTTTTCAGAACCAAAATCTTTTTTTACATGCCATTTTCACTAAAACCGAGCTAGAAAACCCTAGAACTCGTTTAACCGAAAAGCCTATTTAGACTTCTCCAACTGACCTAAAATTTTGTGTGTGACTTATACATGTTATAAAAAGCTTATCTGGAATTTTCCAGAATTTTTCATGATATTTAACTATTTTTCACCATTTTTAGCCAAAACCAAGCATTAAATTCACCAAATATTCATCCTTTGTCCAAAAATTACCAAAATTTCACAGAACTCTTATTTTCATGTGTAGAACATCCCTGTAAAATTTCATGACCTAACTCTAAACATATCACAATCTGTCCAAATCACAAACATCGTACAAAAACCGAACTACCTTGTGTTTCTAGCTTTAAATCGCGAGAATCTTGCTTTCTAGCCTTTGTTAACAACTAGATACAACACCTACAAGCACAATAACACCACACCAAGCAAGTTACACCCACAATCAAGCCATTTCTTTCATGGTTTCGGTTATGATTCAAAAACAAGGATTTTAACCGTAAAAATTCGTTTTTGGTTCGTTTAACTTCTTTCTTGGACCAAGATCCCTTGTATAACTTGTATACATCACTTGATCATGCAAGAATCGGTTTCATCTCGGGTTTCCACCCTTTTTCACTTGAAACCTCATTTTCTTGCGAATAAACTCGAGAAAGGAAGATGAACACGTAATTAACTCGGTTTTTACATCGGTTTTCTTGCTCCAATTATCGGTTTTGAGTTCATGAAAGTGGAGAGGAGAGTAGGATGTTGAATGTGTGATGAGAAAAAAAAATAATAAGGGTAAGGGAACCCTTGAGTTCCGATCAGATGGGTAAAGGGGGTGGGGTGGGACCCACCTCTCCATTCTTGGCCACTCATTCAGATTTCGGCAATCTGGATAATGTTTTGGATAATCTGGTTCAGTTCGTTTTCCTGTTAAATGTCTAATTCGGCTTAAAACGAGGCTAAAACGGTCGTTTTCGGCTTAAAAATGAAATTTATATAAAACCACTTTAAAAAACTTTAAAAACATAAACCATTACTTTCATTAACTTAAAACATCATATTATTAATTATTGCGCATCTTTTTCTGCTTGATCGATCGTCTCTTGCTCGGTTTGGTATTAAAGGTTTCGTTTAACGTACCGACATACCATTAAATCGAAAATTCTGTTTCTGTGCTTAATTCACTTATCCCGAAGCTTTAATACTTCGTACATCACTAAATATCATATATCTCGTCTATAATTGAACCCTAGATTCGTTCGGGTTTCAATAACTATCGATCGATTAATCGCATATTCAATACGATGAATTATATATTCACGTACAATCAATCCAGTGAACCATGTATTCTCGTATAATTACTATGGTAATTCATGTACCCGACGTTAAATATAACGTAACTATTGTCTACCGGTTAGGGTATACCGGGTTTCGTCGGAATCGTTACACATTTAAACCAATTCAATACCAAAACAATAAACCCATTCATTACCAAAATCACTGCTTCATTTGTTAAACTATCAGGTTCATTCGTTATACCAAACTTTCATCATCTGATAGTTTTGACCCATAACTTTACAATTTTGACGGTTTGAACCCTATACTTTTTGAATGGCTAATTTCTACGCTTAAAAATCTAAGAACATGATTATGCAACAAATGCTTCATTTAGATGCGGGGATCGGGTCTCATTTTAATTGTCCAAGGCTGATAAAATTGAGTGATTTTGCAAACGGGAACCAAGGTTTAGAGCTCATTTGGGAACCGTACATCCTCCCTTGATTATGTATATAGTACTCCCATGATTGGTGATCCGAGTACAAACTGTGAAGAAAAACCATTTGATATTTACTCTCAAGAGGAAAAGATAGCACTGGAGATTCAGATGAATGCTTATCCTTCCTTGAAAGCTTATTTGACCTTGAATTTGGTTGAGATTTTGACTTGTAATCCAAGTTTGATCGAATTTTGGATTTGAGTTTGAATCCAGATTGTTTATTAATGTGTTTAAGATTTGAATGACTATTTGTTATGTATGAATACACATTCGTTACTCGTAACTGATCATTCATATGAATAGTAGTAACCGATTTCGACACGTGTCATTAAGTTATAACTCTGATCATTCGTCTACAATACCACATCTGTTACATCTACAGTATCAGATTCGTTTCTCAAACCTTATTCCATATCATTTGTGTGATCATTCGTTTCTCAAACTTTATTCGTGAATGAATCATTCATGTGAACATTAAACTTTATCATTCGAGAGACATTTAAACCAATTCAATACCAAAACCATAAACCCATTCATTACCAAAATCACTGCTTCATTTGTTAAACTATCAGGTACATTCATTATACCAAACTTTCATCATCTGATATTTTTGACCCATAACTTTACAATTTTAACGGTTTGAACCCTATACTTTTTGAATGGCTAATTTCTACGCTTTAAAATCTAAGAACATGATTATGCAACAAATGCTTCATTTAGATGATGGGATCGGGTCTCATTTTTGTAACACCCCGTAACCGCAGCGGAAACGTACACGGGATGCAACAGACACGTCTGATATCAACAGCATTGCTTATAAAGAAAACACCACTACATTAATTTAAACGAATTACATTGTTCCGAGTTTCGTTACCATCTAGGCGTTATCACATAAGTTTTACCGATAGTACATTAACATATTTAATGCAAAATATAGATCCTTAATCTTCCACAAAATAGCACACATAATCAAGCACGTATCACTCATTCCAATTTGGGTGTACCTAGAAAGCATGTAAAGAAAACGAGTCAACTACGAATAGTTGGTGAGTTTCACTAATTTAAGTAAACCATGACAAATCATTTTAATAATCATAAATTAATGATGTAATTATGCTGAGCCTACAAGTGAAAATTCTGTTAACCCAGAAACACATTTAATAACCTCTGGGGACACCGTTAACCCAGAAACACATTTAATAACCTCTGGGGACACCGTTAACCCAGAAATACATTTAATAACCTCTGGGGACACCGTTAACCCAGAAATACATTTAATAGCCTCTAGGGACACTGTTAACCCAGAAATACATTTAATAGCCTCTGGGGACACTGTTAACCCAGAAATACATTTAATAACCTCTGGGGACACTGTTAACCCAGAACACTGTTTCGGGCCTTACAATATTAGCAACTCAGACAATTACCATCTTAATACATTACCGTGCGATTCCCGTACAATAAACATTATATAAATACATTCATTTCCATGCGATCGGCATGTACTTAAACACTTTGATAAAAAAAACATGCTTTCCACCCCGGGAAAATATTTAAAACAGTTCAATAAAAGGGGCTCGTGAAACTCACCTTTTTGGTGAGCAGAGATGTAATACTGGCACGGCTACCTTTCCGGATCTGTAATACGATCCCTAAGTCGTTACTACACAATTTCTATTAATATAACTTAAATTCGTGTTAACCGGTACGTCCGGGGACACTGTTAACCCAGTACCGTACACGATCCGGGGACAATGTTAACCCCGATACACTTCTCAGGAGTTAGATTGTGATATCACTTAGAGTTCTTTAGTCAAAACTACCATTAGTTTGTTTTCTCGTTTTGCGTGCCTAGCACGGTTATTCGCCTTTATGTTTTCAAAAATGAGTTTGGCCACATACGACCCGAAAATAGTTGTTATTGATATTTTAATTAAAGTGGTGAAATTAGAGCTCGGTTTAGACACCCCGTTTGGCCGCGGGGCCCGTTTCCGTCTTTAATATACCAGAAACGACTAAATCGGGTAAAATTACCCAAATCATCCGAATTACTTTCGGATGATTTATTTTTACTTGATTTACTCAGTTTCATGAAAATAGTCCATTTTTAGGGTTTTTATACACCAGTCAGCTCGCTTAGGCGAACTTTGCCGGTTTACGCGTTTTAAGCTTTAAAAGTTTGTTTTTATGTTCTGTTTAGCACAAATAATTATCCGTTTAGTCTCGGATCTTGAAATTTTGTACAAATCAGTTTTTGACAGTAAGGAATTTTATAAAAATATTTCCAGAATTAATTTTTATATTTAACATTTATTTATCTATTTTTAAACGTCATTTAAACACCAAATATGTCGAAAATACCAAACGACCTTAGAAAAATCCCAAATTTTTCTGGGATAACTCCTGCCATTCACATAGTTCCCAGTAATTTTTACAGAACCAAAAACTCATTTTTCATGCTATTTTTACCAAAACCGAGCTAGAAAACCCTAGATCTCGTTTTACCGAAAGGCCTACTTAGACTTCTCCAATGGACCTGAAATTTTGTGTGTGACTTTTATATGTTATAAAAAGCTTATCTGAATATTTCCAGAATTTTTCATGATGTTTAGCTATTTTTCACTATTTTTAGCCAAAACCGAGCATTAAATTCACCAAATATTCATCCTTTATCCAAAAATCACCAAAATTTCACAGATCTCATATTTTCATGTGTAGATCATCTCTGTGAAATTTCATGACTCAAATTTAAGTCTACCACAATCTGTCCAAATCTTACAAATCATACGAAAAACCGAACTACCTTGTGTTTCTAGCTTTAGATCGCAAAGATCTTGCTTTCTAGCCTTTGCTAGCAACTAGATATAACACCTACAAGCACAATAACACCACACCAAGCAAGTTATACCCACAATCAAGCCATTTCATTCATGGTTTCGGTTAAGACATCAAAACAAAGATTTTAACCGTAAAAATTCGTTTTTGACTATTTTAACTCCTTTCTTGGACTAAGATCCCTTGTATAACTTGTATACATCACTTGATCATGCAAGGTTTTCACCCATTTTTCACTTGAAACCTCATTTTCTCATGATTTTGGAATTAAAAAGCAAGATCAAACCATAATAACATGTTTATACCTTGTGGATCTTCTTAAAAATCAAAGGTTTTGGTTGAATGTGTAAAGGGTTGAGAGGATTTGGAGAGTTAGAATGTAAAAAAAAAAAGAAAATGAAGTGTGTGTGTGTGTACCCATGGACCGATCGGTCCATGTATGTGTGGGGGGGCCACATCTCAAACCTTGGCCACACATTTGGATTGTGTAATCCGGATAATGTTGTGGATAATCTGGTTCAGTTCGTTTTTCGTTTAAACACTTAATTCGGCTTAAAACGAGGCTAAAACGGTCGTTTTTCGGCTTAAAAAATAAAATTTATATAAAACCGATTTAAAATCTTTAAAAACTTAAACCATGACATTTATTGACTCAACACATCATATTGTCGGTCATTGTGCATCTTTTTCGGCTTGATCGATCGTCTCTTGCTTGGTTTGATGTTAAAGGTTTCGTTTAACGTACCGACGTACTAATAAATCGAAATCTTTTTTCTGTGCTATAATTCACTTATCCCGAAGCCTTAATACTTCGTACACATCACTAAACATTATATATTTCGTCTATAATGTAATCCCTGATTCGTTCGGGTTTCAATAATCGTTCATCGATTAATCGAAATTTCAATACGACTAGCTGTATATTCGAGTATAATTCGTATTGTGAATCTTATATACTCGTATAAACACATTATAATTCATATATTCAGTATTGAATGACACGTAAATAGTATATTCCGGCTAGTGTATACCTGAATTTGCCGGAATCGTTACATTCTCCCCCCGTTACAAAAATTTCGTCCTCGAAATTTTACGCATCAACTACTTCCTTTTGCGGAAATAGGTGGGGATATTTCTTCCGAAATTCGTCCTTTCGTTACCATGTATATTCTGGGCCTCGTAGCGAGTTCCATCTAACTTTGACCAACGAGATTTTATTGTGTATAAGTTGTTTGATTTTCCCGTCTACTATTTCTATGGGCTCCTCTACAATGTTGAGCTTATCATTTATTTGGACACCCTCTAAAGGTAACACCGATGTCTCATCCGACAGACACCTTTTCAAGTTCGACACGTGAAACACGTTGTGAACTGCACTCAGTTCATCAGGCAGTTCTAATCGGTATGCTACAGGACCGATTTTTGCAGTAATGTCGAATGGTCCAATGTATCTAGGGGCTAACTTCCCCGCCTTTCAAAATCTGACTACTCCTTTCCAAGGTGATACTTTCAAATACACTTTATCACCTTTTTCAAATGATAACGGTTTTCTACGGGTATCGGCATAACTCTTCTGCCGATCCCGTGCGGCCTTTAGATTGTTCTTAATTTCAAGGATTTTGCTGGTCGTTTCCTGGACCAGATCTGATCTAATAACCTGTGTGTCGCCCACTTCAGTCCAGCAGAGTGGTGATCGGCACTTCCGTCCATACAATGCTTCGTAAGGTGCTGCCTTTATACTGCTTTGGTAACTGTTATTATAGGAAAATTCAACGAGTGGGAGATGTTGATCCCAATTTCCCTTAAAATCCAGTACACATGCACGAAGCAAATCCTCCAGGGTTTGAATGGTCCTCTCAGACTGACCGTCGGTCTGAGGGTGGTAAGCTGTGCTTAGATCAATACGCGTTCCCAGCACTTCTTGTACAGCTTGCCAAAGATTGGAGGTGAAATGGCTATCTCGATCGGAGATGATTGAGATGGGTATCCCATGACGAGACACAATTTCATTTATATAAATCTGCGCAAGTCTCTCGGTGTTATAGTTATTCCTAATCGGAATAAAATGTGCTGATTTGGTTAATCGATCAACGACTACCCAAATTGCATCATTTCCTCGGGACGTCTTGGGGAGATGTGTCACAAAATCCATCGTGATCTGCTCCCACTTCCATTCAGGAATTTCCGGTTGTTGTAACATTCCCGAGGGTTTCTGGTGCTCCGCCTTAACCCTCGCACACGTCGTACACTTGCCGACGTATGTGGCTATATCCTTTTTCATACCCGGCCACCAGTAGAACTCCTTCACATCCTTGTACATCTTATCCGATCCCGGATGTATGGAATATTTTGATTTATGCGCTTCGTCCATGATTAATTCACGAAGGTCATGGAAGGTCGGGATCCAAATCCGATTTTTGAAATAGAGAATTTCGTCCACGCGCTGTTCGAAATTCTTCTCGTTACCGTAAAGTCCTTCTTTTTCCATTTGTTCCTCTTTCAACGCCTCGCGTTGAGCGACTCAAATTAAATCCGAAAGGTTCGACTGGACTATCATCCCCAACGCTCGCACTCGCAATGGTTTAACCCGATCCTTCCTACTCAGGGCATCGGCTACGACGTTAGCTTTGCCAGGGTGATAACGGATGTCACAGTCATAGTCGCTTAATAACTCGACCCATCTTCGTTGCCTCATATTCAGTTCTTTCTGATCGAATATGTGTTGCAAACTTTTATGATCGGTGAAGATGGTGCACTTTGTACCGTAGAGGTAATGTCTCCAGATTTTAAGTGCGAAGATAACTTCTCCCAGTTCTAAGTCATGAGTAGTGTAATTTTTCTCGTGTATTTTTAACTGTCGAGAAGCATAGGCTATGACCTTATTATTTTGCATCAACACGCATCCTAACCCTCTCCGGGATGCGTCACAATACACGACAAAACCATCGTCTCCATCGGGGAGACTTAAGATCGGCGCTTGGCACAATCTTTGTTTTAGCGTTTGAAACGCCGTTTCCTGCTCTTCACCCCATTCATACTTTCGATCTTTTTGGGTCAGAAGGGTTAAAGGTTGGGCGATGCTGGAAAAGTTCTCTATAAATCGACGATAATATCCAGCTAAGCCTAAGAATTGGCGGATTTCCTTTGGCGATTTAGGCGCTTGCCAATTCTTAACTGCTTCAACCTTACTTGGATCAACGTGTATTCCTTGATGGTTTATAACGCGACCAAGGAATTGCACTTCTTGTAACCAGAAGTTACACTTGGAGAATTTTGCATACAACTTCTCCTGATTTAGAAGCTCTAAGATTAATCTTAAGTGTTGTTCGTGCTCTTCTTTACTCTTCGAGTATATCAAAATATCGTCAATAAACACGATGACGAATTTATCGAGGTAGGGTTTACAGACTCGATTCATGAGATCCATGAACACTGCTGGCGCATTTGTTAGCCCGAAAGGCATAACTAAGAACTCGTAATGGCCGTAGCGAGTCCGGAATGCGGTTTTTGGGATATCCACCTCCTGAATTCTAACCTGATGGTATCCCGATCTAAGATCAATTTTTGAGAAATAGCTCGCACCTTGCAGTTGGTCGAACAGGTCATCAATTCGGGGGAGAGGATACCTATTTTTGATTGTCAACTTGTTCAGCTCCCTGTAATCAATGCACATTCTAAGGCTTCCGTCCTTCTTTTTCACGAATAGTACCAGTGCACCCCACGGGGAATAACTAGGACGTATAAATCCTTTATCCAACAATTCTTGCAATTGGTTGGATAATTCTTGCATCTCTGATGGTGCAAGTCGGTAGGGTGCCTTAGCAACAGGGCCAGCTTGAGGTAATAGATCGATTCTGAATTCGACCTGTCGGGTTGGCGGTAATCCAGGAAGTTCTTCTGGGAAGACTTGTGGAAATTTGCGTACCACTGGAATATCATCCACCCGTTTCTCCTCAGAATCAGTGGCCGTCAAGCTTGCTAGATACGCCACGCATCCTTGGCGTATGTATTTTAACACCTTGAGGTGGGATATAAATGGTATCATGGTGCCTGACTTTTCTCCTTGCACTAGTATCTCTTCGTCATCCGACACCCGGATCTTGACGATTTTCTTTTCACAGTTTATTTCTACTTTGTTGCGTGCTAACCAATCCATTCCCACTATCACGTCAAAACTACCTAATTCTACCGGTAACAAGTCAATCGGAAGGGATTGATCGTTCAGAATAAAAGGGCAATTCCGAACTATTCGATTAACTATCATGGTTTTACCGTTAGCGACTTCTACTGTATAAGGTTCTATGGTCTCACCAATTGGAAGGTTTGCTATCGACAGGAATTTAACGGAAACAAAACTCCTATCGGCGCCTGTATCAAATAATACAGAAGCGTAATGATCAGAGACGAGGAATGTACCTGTCACTACACTGGGGTCCTGGCGTGCTTCGTTCGCCCCCATCACAAATGCTCGGCCTCGCGCCGGATTGGACGACGATGCCTGACCCGTGGGTTGCCGCCCATTTCCTCCCTGGTTCAGCTTCGGACAGTTTCTCTTGAAGTGATCTGTGCCACCGCATTCAAAGCAAGCACGACTGGTGGTCATCACTTGATTTCCTTGTGGGTTTTGTTGTCGGGCTGATTGGGTCCTAAATGGCTGCGCACGGATAGGTTGCGGTTGCCGGTTCAAGTTGTTCAGGTTTGTCCTACAACTCGGTGCGTAATGCCCAATCCTGCCGCACCGGTGGCACACCACTTCTTTGCACATGCCACCATGGTGGTAACCGCATTTCCCACACTTAGGAAACGTTCCCCTCTGCGGTTCTTGCCTTTCGCCTGAACTAGTCATGGCGTAGTTCTGGGCAGTGGGCCTAGCACGTTTACCTTGCTGCTTTTCCTGGATCCTATGGTCATGTGTACCCCGCTTTCCCCCAGCGGATTCTCCCGCCACCTTCAGTGACCCGCTCCTTACGAAATCATACGTGACGATACCAGCTTGCGTCACCGCACCCTCATACGTCTGGTGTCCCCCAGAATTGACTATACTCCTTACAACTGGAGTTAGACCCCAAATATAACGCTCAACCCTCTTCGATTCTGGGGTGACTAACCATGGTACCAATCGCGACAACTCATTAAACCGGTTCGTATAACCCAAATGGTCTACCCCCTGCATCTCCAGGTTCCACAATTCATTTTCTAATTTTTGCAATTCGTTTTTCGGGCAGAAATGTTCCAGTACAAGAGCCTTGAGCTCTGTCCAGGTCATGCGGTTTGTCGCCGTCTGACCCCGGGTCTGCACTATCGTGTTCCACCATGTCAAGGCATGGTCCGTGAATGTGCAGGTAGCATACTTAACAACACAATCCTCGGGGCAGTTGCTGATATTCACAACGGATTCTATTTTCTCCATCCACTTAACCAACCCATTTGGTCCTTCAGACCCGCTAAACTCTAGAGGTTTGCACAACATAAAGTCTTTGATCGAACATCCCCTGGATGCACGAATCGGTTCAGTACGGTTCGTCTCTACCGTAGGTATAGGGCCATTACTGTCTGTAACGACCACCCTAGGCGGTGCGTCATTACTCGGAATCGTGTTATCATTCTGTGGAGGATTAACATTTTGTTCCCCGTCATTATTGGTGGTCGTTTGATTGCTCGGAGGGGCTGGATTGGTCGAATTGTTAATACTGGCGGCGATGCGCGATACTATATCCGGTATCGCCGCCTCTAACTGTTGAGCAATCAAACGACTCACGTCCACTTCCGACAATTGGGCTGAACGTTTTGGTGCCATTCTACACAACATCAAGGAAATATATATAATTAATACAAATTCCAATCATAAAACACAACAAACATTCCATTCATTAATAAACATTAGTACATATTACATCCATGTCAGTTCACATACTTTCCTGTCATCATTACATAAGTTAAGTTTTCCTACATAGGGCCTATGTCGGCATCATTTCGACATAACCCACAATGGGTCAGTGCTTGAATGATACCCAAAAGTATCTATAACGATATACCCCAAAAGAGACACCCTAAGGGCCAGTGGTTGTATTATAACTACCCAAGATTTACTCTATGTTAGCATCACCACTAACTGCTTACACAGAGTATCAAAAAGCAGTCCCTGTCTACTCCCATCCTAACACAACTAAACACGGTGGTATACCAAACCCACCAACACCGCCACCAACACCACCATCACAGCCAGCATAACCCGGATCCGCGTCTCCATCCGGCCGATCATCCACTGGGAGTATGAGCACTCCCTCTTCAGCTGCGAAATCGCATACTGGTGGTCCAGTATGCAGTCCCCTAGGTACATCCGCCTCTGTACCCCCACCGTCAAGGCGGCGGAGTGCTCATTCACCTGTTCGGTGAGCACTCGTAGCCACGCCGCCGCGTCCCTCTCCTGCCTAGGGAGACCCCACACAGGTGGAGTCACAGGCTCGGGCTGGGAGCGGGAGGACTCGCCCCTGCGGGTAGCAGGTCTGGGTGGGGGCGAGGTAGGTGGGACCTGCGGAACACTGATCCGCGCCGTGAGGCGGGGTCCGAATCCGGGAGGGATAGGGACGGCCTGTGGTGCGGGTGGGGTAGGAGATCTAGCAATCCTGGCAGGGGAGGACTGGCTAGAGCTCCTAACACTAGCCTCGCTAGGCTCAGAGCTGGATGATACGGGGAGGCTCCCAGAGTTCCCGGAGCTGACTTCCTCCGGGTCCTCCTCCATCGATACACTAGGTGTTCTTGACATTCTAACCTGCACACAAGTTAACAAACATATAGTTCTTTCCATAGTGTAAATCGTAATCAAATTAATATACACTTACTTATACAACTTGACCACACACAATATTATCATATATTTGCACATATGTTGCCAATTTTACCTATTAAAGTCCCCCGTGACTTCCCCTGAATTCCCTCGTGCGGACAAGTCTGTTATTATGTTCCGGACCATAATAACTCACTTGTCCATCCAAGTACATCCAGACCTCGTCACAATAAATTATTAGTTGATATTCAGATCCTATAACACTTGAGCTACTGGTTATATTTTAGGTATCTTTTAAAGACATCCTAATTCTTTATAACCAATGGCTCTGATACCAAGTTCTGTAACACCCCGTAACCGCAGCGGAAACGTACACGGGATGCAACAGACACGTCTGATATCAACAGCATTGCTTATAAAGAAAACACCACTACATTAATTTAAACGAATTACATTGTTCCGAGTTTCGTTACCATCTAGGCGTTATCACATAAGTTTTACCGATAGTACATTAACATATTTAATGCAAAATATAGATCCTTAATCTTCCACAAAATAGCACACATCATCAAGCACGTATCACTCATTCCAATTTGGGTGTACCTAGAAAGCATGTAAAGAAAACGGGTCAACTACGAATAGTTGGTGAGTTTCACTAATTTAAGTAAACCATGACAAATCATTTTAATAATCATAAATTAATGATGTAATTATGCTGAGCCTACAAGTGAAAATTCTGTTAACCCAGAAACACATTTAATAACCTCTGGGGACACCGTTAACCCAGAAACACATTTAATAACCTCTGGGGACACCGTTAACCCAGAAATACATTTAATAATCTCTGGGGACACTGTTAACCCAGAAATACATTTAATAGCCTCTGGGGACACTGTTAACCCAGAAATACATTTAATAACCTCTGGGGACACTGTTAACCCAGAACACTGTTTCGGGCCTTACAATATTAGCAACTCAGACAATTACCATCTTAATACATTACCGTACGACTCCCGTACAATAAACATTATATAAATACATTCATTTCCATGCGATCGGCATGTAATTAAACACTTTGATAAAAAAAACATGCTTTCCACCCCGGGAAAATATTTAAAATAGTTCAATAAAAGGGGCTCGTGAAACTCACCTTTTTGGTGAGCAGAGATGTAATACTGGCACGGCTACCTTTCCGGATCTGTAATACGATCCCTAAGTCGTTACTACACAATTTCTATTAATATAACTTAAATTCGTGTTAACCGGTACGTCCGGGGACACTGTTAACCCAGTACCGTACACGATCCGGGGACAATGTTAACCCCGATACACTTCTCAGGACTTAGATTGTGATATCACTTAGAGTTCTTTAGTCAAAACTACCATTAGTTTGTTTTCTCGTTTTGCGTGCCTAGCACGGTTATTCGCCTTTATGTTTTCAAAAATGAGTTTGGCCACATACGACCCGAAAATAGTTGTTATTGATATTTTAATTAAAGTGGTGAAATTAGAGCTCGGTTTAGACACCCCGTTTGGCCGCGGGGCCCGTTTCCGTCTTTAATATACCGGAAACGACTAAATCGGGTAAAATTACCCAAATCATCCGAATTACTTTCGGATGATTTATTTTTACTTGATTTACTCAGTTTCATGAAAATAGTCCATTTTTAGGGTTTTTATACACCAGTCAGCTCGCTTAGGCGAACTTTGCCGGTTTACGCGTTTTAAGCTTTAAAAGTTTGTTTTTATGTTCTGTTTAGCACAAATAATTATCCGTTTAGTCTCGGATCTTGAAATTTTGCACAAATCAGTTTTTGACAGTAAGGAATTTTATAAAAATATTTCCAGAATTAATTTTTATATTTAACATTTATTTAACTATTTTTAAACGTCATTTAAACACCAAATATGTCGAAAATACCAAACGACCTTAGAAAAATCCCAAATTTTTCTGGTATGACTTCTGCCATCCACATAGTTCCCAGTAATTTTTACAGAACCAAAAACTCATTTTTCATGCTATTTTTACCAAAACTGAGCTAGAAAACCCTAGATCTCGTTTTACCGAAAATCCTACTTAGACTTCTCCAATGGACCTGAAATTTTGTGTGTGACTTTTATATGTTATAAAAAGCTTATCTGAATGTTTCCAAAATTTTTCATGATGTTTAGCTATTTTTCACCATTTTTAGCCAAAACCGAGCATTAAATTCACCAAATATTCATCCTTTATCCAAAAATTACCAAAATTTCACAGATCTCATATTTTCATGTGTAGATCATCTCTGTGAAATTTCATGACTCAACTCTAAGTCTACCACAATCTGTCCAAATCTTACAAATCATACGAAAAACCGAACTACCTTGTGTTTCTAGCTTTAGATCGCAAAGATCTTGCTTTCTAGCCTTTGCTAGCAACTAGATATAACACCTACAAGCACAATAACACCACACCAAGCAAGTTATACCCACAATCAAGCCATTTCATTCATGGTTTCGGTTAAGACATCAAAACAAAGATTTTAACCGTAAAAATTCGTTTTTGACTCTTTTAACTCCTTTCTTGGACCAAGATCCCTTGTATAACTTGTATACATCACTTGATCATGCAAGAATCGGTTTCATCTCGGGTTTTCACCCATTTTTCACTTGAAACCTCATTTTCTCATGATTTTGGAATTAAAAAGCAAGATCAAACCATAATAACATGTTTATACCTTGTGGATCTTCTTAAAAATCAAAGGTTTTGGTTGAATGTGTAAAGGGTTGAGAGGATTTGGAGAGTTGGAATGTAAAAAAAAAGAAAATGAAGTGTGTGTGTGTGTACCCATGGACCGATCGGTCCATGTATGTGTGGGGGGGGCCCACATCTCAAACCTTGGCCACACATTTGGATTGTGTAATTCGGATAATGTTGTGGATAATCTGGTTCAGTTCGTTTTTCGGTTAAACACTTAATTTGGCTTAAAACGAGGCTAAAACGGTCGTTTTTTCGGCTTAAAAAATAAAATTTATATAAAACCGATTTAAAATCTTTAAAAACTTAAACCATGACATTTATTGACTCAACACATCATATTGTCGGTCATTGTGCATCTTTTTCGACTTGATCGATCGTCTCTTGCTTGGTTTGATGTTAAAGGTTTCGTTTAACGTACCGACGTACTAATAAATCGAAATCCTTTTTCTGTGCTATAATTCACTTATCCCGATGTAACGATTCCGGCAAATTCAGGTATACCCTAGCCGGAATATACTATTTACGTGTTATTCTATACTGAACATACGAATTATAATGTGTTTATACGAGTAAATAAGATTCACAGTACGAATTATACTCGAATGAACAACTAGTCGTATCGGGATTACGATTAATCGATGAACGATTATTGAAACCCGAACGAATCTGGAATTACATTATAGACAAAATATATAATGTTTAGTGATGTTTACGAAGTATTAAAGCTTCGGGATAAGTGAATTATAGCACAGAAAAAGAATGGTAAGTTTAATGGTACGTCAGTACGCTAAACGAAACCTTTAACGCCAAACCAAGCAAGAGATAATCAATCAAGCCGAAAAAGATGCGTAATCATTAATAAAATGATGTTTTAAGTCAATAAATGTCATGGTTTAAGTTTTTAACTCGGTTTTATGTAAATTTTATTTTAACCCGAAAAACAACCATTTCAGGCTCGTTTTAAGGCGAATTACGAGTTTAAACGAGAAACGAACTGAGCCAGATTATCCAAAACATTATCCGGATTACGAAAATCCGAATGTGTGGCCTAGAATGGATGTGTGGGCCCCACCCCACACATGACCTTGGACCGATCGGTCCTTGTGCACACACATACACACTTCATTTCTTTTTTCTAACACTCCAAACTCTCAAAACTCTCTCAAACCTTCAACATTCATCCAAGTTCTTGATTTCCAACCAAGATTTACAAGGTATAACACATGTTTTAATGCTTGAATCTTGTTTCCAACTTCATGATCTTGAGAAAAGGAGGTTTCAAATGTAAAAATGGGTGAAAACCCGAGTTGAAACCGATTCTCGCATGATCAAGTGATGTATACAAGTTATACAAAGGATCTTGATCCAAGTAATGAGTTAAAAGAGTTTAGAACGAAATTTTACGGTTGAAATCTTGTAAAATGAGTTTCCATGTGAAAGACGGGTGAAAACCCGAGATGAAACCGACTCTTGCATGATCAAGAGATGTATACAAGTTATACAAGGGATCTTGGTCCAAGAAATGAGTAAAAAGAGTCGAGAACGGATTTTTACGGTTAAAACCTTTGTTTTTATATCAAAACCGACACTATGAAAGAAATGGTTTGATTGTTGGTGTAACTTGCTTGGTATGGTGTTATTGTGCTTGTAAGTGTTGTATCTAGTGGCTAGCAAAGGCTAGAAACCAAGATCTTTGCGATCTAACGCTAGAAAACACAAGATAGTTCGGTTTTCGTGTGGATCTATGATTTTGGACAGATTGTAGTGTGCTTAGAGTCGGGTCATGAAATTTCACAGAGATGATCTACACATGAAAATATGAGATATGTGAATTTTTGGTAATTTTTGGATAGAGGATGAATATTTGGTGAATTTAATGCTCGGTTTTGGCCAAAAATGGTGAAAAATAGCTAAACATCATGAACAATTCTAGAAAATTTAAGATAAGCTTTTTATAACATATAAAAGTCACACACAAAATTTCAGGTTCATTGGAGAAGTCTAAGTAGGCTTTTCGGTAAAACGAGTTCTAGGGATTTCTAGCTCGGTTTTGGTAAAAATGGCATGAAAAATGAGTTTTTGGTTCTGGAAAAATTACAGTGAACTAAGTGGGTGACAGGGGTCATCCCAGAAAAATTTGGGATTTTTCGAAGGTCGTTTGGTATTTTCGACATATTTGATGTTTAAATGACGTTTAAAAATGGTTAAATAAATCTTAGATACAAAAATTAATTCTGGAAAAATTTTATAAAATTTCTTACTGTCAAAATATGTTTTGTACAAAATTTCAAGGTCCAAGACTAAACGGATATTTATTTGTGCTAATTGGGACTTAAAAACAAACTTTTAAAGCTTAAAACGAGTAAACCGGCAAAGTTCGCCTAAGCGAGCTGACTGGTGCATAAAAACCCTAAAAATGGACTATTTTCATGAAACTAAGTTAATCAAGTAAAAATAAATCATCCGAAAATAATTCGGATGATTTGGGTAATTTTACCCGATTTTACTGTTTCCGGCACCTAAATGACGGAAACGGGCCCCGCGGCCAAACGGGGTGTCCAACCCAAGTTCTAATTTCATCACTTTAACTAAAATAACAGTCAAACACCATTTTTGGGTCGGGTGTGAACAAACTCATTTTTGAAACTAAAAACGGATAACCGTGCTAGGCACGCAAATCAAGGAAACATAAAAATGATAATTTTGACCGTCAGACTCTAAGTAATGTCACAATCTGAGTCCTTAGAAGTGTCACGGGGTTAACATTGTCCCCGGATCGAGTACAGTATTGGGTTAACAATGTCCCCAGATGTACCGATTGACACGGATTTAATTTATGGGAATTATATAGTAACGACTAGATATCATATTACAGATCCAGGCTTATAGCAGTTTATTGTATCACGTCCCGACTCACAGAAAGGTGAGTTTTCACGAGCCCCTTTTAATGAACCGTTTTAAATATTTTCCCGGGGCGGAAAGCAAGTCTTTATTAAAGTATTTAAGTACATACCGATCGTATGGAAACACTTGTATATTTATATATATATGGTTTGATGCACAGAATATATAAATTGTTTATCGTGTGGGATTGTTCTGGGGTAACATAGTTCCCGGAGGTTATTATTGTTCTGGGGTAACATAGTTCCCGGAGGTTATTATTGTTCTGGGGTAACATAGTTCCCAGAAGATTAATGAAAATGTACTGGGGAAACATAGTTTCCAGCGTAATTACATTGCTAATAAATGATTATTAAAATGATCTGTCAGTGTTTATTTAAATTAGTGAAACTCACCAACTATTCGTAGTTGACCCGTTTTCTTTACATGTTTTCTAGGTATGCCCAAGTTGGAATGATTGATATGTGCGTAATGATTTGTGCTACTTGTTGGAAGCTTGCTGATCTATATTTTGTAATGAATATATTAATGTCTTATCGGTAAAACATGTGTGTAACACCTAGACAGTAACGAAACTCGCAACAATGTAATATGATATAAATTAATGTAGTGGTATTTTCTTTATAAGCAATGCTGTTGATATCAGATGTGTCTGTTGCATCCCGTGTACGTTTCCGCTGCGGTTACGGGGTGTTACAGAACTTGGTATTAGAGCCATTGGTTATAAAGAATTAGGATGTCTTTAAAAGATACCTAAAATATAACCAGTAGCTCAAGTATTAAAGGATCTGAATATCAACTAAAGATATATTGTGACGAGATCGGGATGAACTTGGATGGACAAGTGGGTTATTATGGTCCGGAACATAATAACAGACTTGTCTGCACGAGGGAATTCAGGGAAAGTCACGAGGGATTTTAATAGGTAAAATTGGCAACATACGTGCAAATATGTGATAATATTGTTATGTGGTCAAGTTGTATAAGTAAGTGCATATTAATTTGATTATGATTTACACTATGGAAAGAACTATATGTTTGTTAACTTGTGTGCAGGTAAAATGTCAAGAACCCCCAGTGTGTCGATCGAGGAGGACCCGGAGGAGGTCAGCTCCGGGGACTCCGGGAGCCCACTTGTAGCATCTAGCACCGAGCCTTCCGAGGCTAGCTTTAGGAGTTCCGGCCAGTCCTCCCCAGCTAGGATTGCCAGATCCCCGACCCCACCCGCACCACAGGTCGCTCCTGCACCCCCTGGATTCGGACCCCGCCTCACGGCGCGGATCAGTATCCCACCTGTCCGACCTATCTCGCCCCCACCCAGACCTGCTACACGCAGGGGCGAGTCCTCCAGCTCTCGTCCCGAGCCTGCGACTCTACCTGTGTGGGGTCTCCCGAGACAGGAACGGGACGCGGCGGCCTGGCTCCGAACGCTCACCGAACAGGTGAACGAGCACTCCGCCGCCCTGACGGTGGGAGTCCAGAGGAGGATGTACTTGGGTGATTGCATACTGGATCATCAGTATGCGATTGCCCAGCTGAAGAGGGAGTGCTCATACTCCCAATGGATGCTTGGCCGGATGGAGATGCGGGTTCGGGTTATGATGGCCGTGTTGGTGTTGTTGGTGGCGATGTTGGTGGGGTTGGTTTACTACCGTGTTTAGTTGGTTTTGGGTTGGGGTTAGACAGGGACCATTTTTTTTGATACTCTGTGTAAGCAGTTAGTGGTGATGCTAACATGGAGTGAATCTTGTTTAGTTATAATACAACCACTGGCCCTTAGGGTGGGTCTCTTTTGGGGCATATCAGTATAGATACTTTTGGGTATCATTCAAGCACTGACCCGTTGCGGGTTATGTCGAGATGATGCCGACATAGGCCCTATGTAGGAAAACTTATCTAATGTAATAGTGACAGGAAAGTAATGTGAACGGATGTTTGTGTAATATGTACTAACGTTTACTAATGAATGGAATGTTTGTTGTGTTTTATGATTGGAATTTGTATTGATTATATATATTTTCTTGATGTTGTGTAGAATGGCACCAAAACGTTCAGCCCAATTGTCGGAAGTAGACGTGAGCCGTCTGATTGCTCGCCAGTTGGAGGCGGCAATACCAGATATAGTATCGCGCATCGCCGCCAGTATTAACAACTCGACCAATCCAACCCCTCCGAGCAATCAAACGACCACCAATAATGACGGGGAACGAAATACTAATCCTCCGCAGAATGAAAACACGATTCCGAGTAATGACGCACCGCCTAGGGTGGTTGTTACAGATAGTAATGGCCCTATACCTACGGTGGAGACGAACCGTACGGAACCGATTCGTACATCCAGGGGATGTTCGATCAAGGACTTTATGTTGTGCAAACCTCTAGAGTTTAGCGGGTCTGAAGGACCAAATGGATTAGTTAAATGGATCGAGAAAATAGAATCCGTGGTGAATATCAGCAACTGCCCCGAGGATTGTGTTGTTAAGTATGCTGCCTGCACATTCACGGACCATGCCTTGACATGGTGGAACACCATAGTGCAGACTCGCGGTCAGGCGACGACAAACCGCATGACCTGGACAGAGCTCAAGGCTCTTGTATTGGAACATTTCTGCCCGAGAAACGAATTGCAGAAATTAGAAAATGAATTGTGGAATCTGGAGATGCAGGGGGCGGACCACTTGGGTTATACAAACCGGTTTAATGAGTTGGCGCGATTGGTACCATGGTTGGTCACCCCAGAGTCGAAGAGGGTGGAGCGTTATATTTGGGGGCTAACTCCAGTTGTAAGGAGTATAGTCAATTCTGGGGGACACCAGACATATGAGGGTGTGGTGACGCAAGCGGGTATCGTAACGTACGATTTCGTAAGGAGCGGGTCACTGAAGGTGGCGGGAGAGTCCGCGGGAGGAAAGCGGAGTTCACATGACCATAGGACCCAGGAAAAGCAACAAGGTAAACGTGCTAGACCCACTGCCCAGAACTACGCCATGACTAGTTCGGGCGGAAGGCAAGAACCGCAGAGGGGAACGTTTCCTAAGTGTGGGAAATGTGGTTACCACCATGGTGGCGTGTGCAAAGAGGTGGTGTGCCACCGGTGTGGCAGGATTGGACACTACGCACCAAATTGTAGGACAAATCTGAACAACCTGAACCGACAACCACAACCTATCCGTGCGCAACCATTTAGGACTCAACCAGCCCGACAGCAGAACCCGCAAGGAAACCAAATGGTGACCACCAGCCGTGCTTGCTATGAATGCGGCAGCACGGATCACTTTAAAAGAAACTGTCCGAAGCTGAACCAGGGAGGAAATGGGCGGCAACCTGCGGGTCAGGCATCGTCGTCCAATCCGGCGCGAGGCCGAGCATTCGTGATGGGGGCGAACGAGGCACGCCAGGACCTCAGCGTAGTGACAGGTACATTCCTCGTCTCTGATCATTACGCTTCTGTATTATTTGATACAGGTGCTGATAGAAGTTTTGTCTCCGTTAGATTCCTTTCGATAGCAAACCTTCCTATTGGTGAAACCATAGAACCTTACACCGTAGAAGTCGCTAACGGTAAAACCATGATAGTTAATCAGATAGTTCGGAATTGCCCTTTTATTCTGAACGAACAATCTTTTCTGATTGACTTGTTACCGGTAGAATTGGGTAGTTTTGACGTGATAGTGGGAATGGATTGGTTAGCACGTAACAAGGTAGAAATAAACTGTGAAAAGAAAATCGTCAAGATCCGGGTGTCGGATGACGAGGAGGTATTAGTGCAAGGAGAAAAATCCGGCACCATGATACCATTTATATCCCACCTCAAGGTGTTAAAATATATACGTCAGGGATGTGTGGCGTATCTAGCGAGCCTGACGGCCACTGATTCTGAGGAAAAACGGGTGGACGATATTCCAGTGGTACGCGAATTTCCACAAGTTTTCCCAGAGGAACTGCCTGGATTACCGCCAACCCGACAGGTCGAATTCAGAATCGATCTGTTACCTCAAGCTGGCCCTGTTGCTAAGGCACCTTACCGACTTGCACCATCTGAGATGCAAGAATTATCCAACCAGTTGCAAGAATTGTTGGATAAAGGATTTATTCGTCCTAGTTATTCCCCGTGGGGCGCACCGGTACTATTCGTGAAAAAGAAGGACGGAAGTCTTAGAATGTGTACGTTTCCGCTGCGGTTACGGGGTGTTACACCCGAAGCTTTAATACTTCGTACACATCACTAAACATTATATATTTCGTCTATAATGTAATCCCTGATTCGTTCGGGTTTCAATAATCGTTCATCGATTAATCGAAATTTCAATACGACTAGCTGTATATTCGAGTATAATTCGTACTGTGAATCTTATATACTCGTATAAACACATTATAATTCATATATTCAGTATTGAATGACACGTAAATAGTATATTCCGGCTAGGGTATACCTGAATTTGCCGGAATCGTTACAATTTTAATTGTCCAAGGCTGATAAAATTGAGTGATTTTGCAAACGGGAACCGAGGTTTAGAGCTCATTAGGGAACCGTACATCCTCCCTTGATTATGTATACAGTACTCCCATGATTGGTGATCCGAGTACAAACTGTGAAGAAAAACCATTTGATATTTACACTCAAGAGGAAAAGATAGCACTGGAGATTCAGATGAATGCTTATCCTTCCTCGAAAGCTTATTTGACCTTGAATTTGGTTGAGATTTGGACTTGTAATCCAAGTTTGATCGAATTTTGGATTTTAGTATGAATCCAGATTGTTTATTAATGTGTTTAAGATTTGAATGACGATTTGTTATGTATGAATACACATTCGTTACTCGTAACTAATCATTCATATGAATAGTAGTATCCGATTATGACACGTGTCATTCAATTATAACTCTGATCATTCGTCTACAATACAACATCTGTTACATCTACAGTATCAGATTCGTTACTCAAACCTTATTCCATATCATTCGAGTGATCATTCGTTTCTCAAACTTTATTCGTGAATGAATCATTCGTGTGAACTATAAACTTTATCATTCACCATTTGAGAGACCTTTAAACCAATTCAATACCAAAACCACAAACCCATTCATTACCAAAATCATTGCTTCATTCGTTAAACTGTTAGGTTCATTCGTTATACCAAACTTTCATCATTTGATAGTTTTGACCCACAACTTTACAATTTTGACGGTATGAACCCAATACTTTTTAAAATGGCTAATTTCTAAGCTTTAGAATCTAAGAACATGATTATGCAACAAATGCTTCATTTAGAAGCTGGGATCGGGTCTCATTTGAATTGTCCAAGGATGATGAAATTGAGTGATCTTGCAAATGGGAACCGAGGTTTAGAGCTCATTTGGGAACCGTACATCCTCCCTTGATTATGTATACAGTCCTCCCATGATTGGTGATCCGAGTACAAACTGTGAAGAAAAACCATTTGATATTTACTCTCAAGAGGAAAGATAGCATTGGAGATTCAGATGAAAACTTATCCTTCCTTGAAAGCTTATTTAACCTTGAATTTGGTTGAGATTTGGACTTGTATTCCAAGTTTGATTGAAGTCTGCATTTGAGTTTGAATCCAGATTGTTTATATATGTGTTGAATATTCGAATGACGATTTGTTATTGATGAATACACATTCGTTACTCGTAATTGATCATTCATATGAATATTAGTAACCGATTTTGACACGTGATTATTCATCTACAATACCTCATTTGTTACATCCACAATACTGATTCGTTACTCAAACCTTATTCCTTATCATTCGTGTGATCAGTCGATACTCAAATTTTATTCGTCAATGTATCATTCGTTTGAATAGTAAACTTTATTATTCTTCACCATTCGTGAGACATTTAAACCAATTCATTACCAAAACCATAAACCCATTCGTTACCAAAATCACTGCTTCATTCCTTAAACTATTAGTTTCATTCATTATACCAAAACTTTCATCATTTGATAATTTTGACACATAATTTTACAAGTTTGACTGTTTGAACCCTATACTTTTTGAAATTGCTATTTTCTACGATTTAGAATCTAAGAACATGATTATGCAACAAATTCTTCATTTGGGAACCGTACATCCTCCCTTGACTATGTTTACAGTCCTCCCATGATTGGTGATTCGAGTATAAATTGTGAAGAAAAACCATTTAATATTTACTCGCAAGAGGAAAAGATAGCTTTGGAGATTCAGATGAAAAGTTATTCGAGCTTGAAAGCTTATTTGACCTTGAATTTGGTTGAGATTTGGACTTGTAATCCAAGTTTGATCGAATTTTGAATTTGAGTTTGAAAACAGATTGTTTATTAATGTGTTTAAGATTTGAATGACTATTTGTTATGTATGAATACACATTCGTTACTCGTAACTGATGATTCATATGAATAGTAGTAACCGATTCGACACGTGTCATTAAGTTATAACTCTGATCATTCGTCTACAATACCACATCTGTTACATCTACAGTATCAGATTCGTTTCTCAAACCTTATTCCATATCATTCGTGTGATCATTCGTTTCTCAAACTTTATTCGTGAATGAATCATTCATGTGAACATTAAACTTTATCATTCGAGAGACATTTAAACCAATTCAATACCAAAACCATAAACCCATTCATTACCAAAATCACTGCTTCATTTGTTAAACTATCAGGTTCATTCGTTATACCAAACTTTCATCATCTGATAGTTTTGACCCATAACTTTACAATTTTGACGGTTTGAACCCTATACTTTTTGAATGGCTAATTTCTACGCTTTAAAATCTAAGAACATGATTATGCAACAAATGCTTCATTTAGATGCTGGGATCGGGTCTCATTTTAATTTTCCAAGGCTGATAAAATTAAGTGATTTTGCAAACGGGAACCGAGGTTTAGAGCTCATTAGGGAACCGTAAATCCTCCCTTGATTATGTATACAGTACTCCCATGATTGGTGATCCGAGTACAAACTGTGAAGAAAAACCATTTGATATTTACACTCAAGAGGAAAAGATAGCACTGGAGATTCAGATGAATGCTTATCCTTCCTCGAAAGCTTATTTGACCTTGAATTTGGTTGAGATTTGGACTTGTAATCCAAGTTTGATCGAATTTTGGATTTTAGTATGAATCCAGATTGTTTATTAATGTGTTTAAGATTTGAATGACGATTTGTTATGTATGAATACACATTCGTTACTCGTAACTAATCATTCATATGAATAGTAGTATCCGATTATGACACGTGTCATTCAATTATAACTCTGATCATTCGTCTACAATACAACATCTGTTACATCTACAGTATCAGATTCGTTACTCAAACCTTATTCCATATCATTCGAGTGATCATTCGTTTCTCAAACTTTATTCGTGAATGAATCATTCGTGTGAACTATAAACTTTATCATTCACCATTTGAGAGACCTTTAAACCAATTCAATACCAAAACCACAAACCCATTCATTACCAAAATCATTGCTTCATTCGTTAAACTGTTAGGTTCATTCGTTATACCAAACTTTCATCATTTGATAGTTTTGACCCACAACTTTACAATTTTGACGGTATGAACCCAATACTTTTTAAAATGGCTAATTTCTAAGCTTTAGAATCTAAGAACATGATTATGCAACAAATGCTTCATTTAGAAGCTGGGATCGGGTCTCATTTGAATTGTCCAAGGATGATGAAATTGAGTGATCTTGCAAATGGGAACCGAGGTTTAGAGCTCATTTGGGAACCGTACATCCTCCCTTGATTATGTATACAGTCCTCCCATGATTGGTGATCCGAGTACAAACTGTGAAGAAAAACCATTTGATATTTACTCTCAAGAGGAAAGATAGCATTGGAGATTCAGATGAAAACTTATCCTTCCTTGAAAGCTTATTTAACCTTGAATTTGGTTGAGATTTGGACTTGTATTCCAAGTTTGATTGAAGTCTGCATTTGAGTTTGAATCCAGATTGTTTATATATGTGTTGAATATTCGAATGACGATTTGTTATTGATGAATACACATTCGTTACTCGTAATTGATCATTCATATGAATATTAGTAACCGATTTTGACACGTGATTATTCATCTACAATACCTCATTTGTTACATCCACAATACTGATTCGTTACTCAAACCTTATTCCTTATCATTCGTGTGATCAGTCGATACTCAAATTTTATTCGTCAATGTATCATTCGTTTGAATAGTAAACTTTATTATTCTTCACCATTCGTGAGACATTTAAACCAATTCATTACCAAAACCATAAACCCATTCGTTACCAAAATCACTGCTTCATTCCTTAAACTATTAGTTTCATTCATTATACCAAAACTTTCATCATTTGATAATTTTGACACATAATTTTACAAGTTTGACTGTTTGAACCCTATACTTTTTGAAATTGCTATTTTCTACGATTTAGAATCTAAGAACATGATTATGCAACAAATTCTTCATTTGGGAACCGTACATCCTCCCTTGACTATGTTTACAGTCCTCCCATGATTGGTGATTCGAGTATAAATTGTGAAGAAAAACCATTTAATATTTACTCGCAAGAGGAAAAGATAGCTTTGGAGATTCAGATGAAAAGTTATTCGAGCTTGAAAGCTTATTTGACCTTGAATTTGGTTGAGATTTGGACTTGTAATCCAAGTTTGATCGAATTTTGAATTTGAGTTTGAATCCAGATTGTTTATTAATGTGTTTAAGATTTGAATGACTATTTGTTATGTATGAATACACATTCGTTACTCGTAACTGATCATTCATATGAATAGTAGTAACCGATTCGACACGTGTCATTAAGTTATAACTCTGATCATTCGTCTACAATACCACATCTGTTACATCTACAGTATCAAGATTCGTTTCTCAAACCTTATTCCATATCATTCGTGTGATCATTCGTTTCTCAAACTTTATTCGTGAATGAATCATTCATGTGAACATTAAACTTTATCATTCGAGAGACATTTAAACCAATTCAATACCAAAACCATAAACCCATTCATTACCAAAATCACTGCTTCATTTGTTAAACTATCAGGTTCATTGGTTATACCAAACTTTCATCATCTGATAGTTTTGACCCATAACTTTACAATTTTGACGGTTTGAACCCTATACTTTTTGAATGGCTAATTTCTACGCTTTAAAATCTAAGAACATGATTATGCAACAAATTCTTCATTTAGATGCTGGGATCGGGTCTCATTTTAATTTTCAAAGGCTGATAAAATTGAGTGATTTTGCAAACGGGAACCGAGGTTTAGAGCTCATTTGGGAACCGTACATCCTCCCTTGATTATGTATACAGTACTCCCATGATTGGTGATCCGAGTACAAACTGTGAAGAAAAACCATTTGATATTTACTCTCAAGAGGAAAAGATAGCACTGGAGATTCAGATGAATGCTTATCCTTCCTCGAAAGCTTATTTGACCTTGAATTTGGTTGAGATTTGGACTTGTAATCCAAGTTTGATCGAATTTTGGATTTTAGTATGAATCCAGATTGTTTATTAATGTGTTTAAGATTTGAATGACGATTTGTTATGTATGAATACACATTCGTTACTCGTAACTGATCATTCATATGAATAGTAGTATCCGATTATGACACGTGTCATTCAGTTATAACTCTGATCATTCGTCTACAATACAACATCTGTTACATCTACAGTATCAGATTCGTACTCAAACCTTATTCCATATCATTCGAGTGATCATTCGTTTCTCAAACTTTATTCGTGAATGAATCATTCGTGTGAACTATAAACTTTATCATTCACCATTTGAGAGACCTTTAAACCAATTCAATACCAAAACCACAAACCCATTCATTACCAAAATCATTGCTTCATTCGTTAAACTGTTAGGTTCATTCGTTATACCAAACTTTCATCATTTGATAGTTTTAACCCACAACTTCACAATTTTTACGGTATGAACCCAATACTTTTTAAAATGGCTAATTTCTACGCTTTAGAATCGAAGAACATGATTATGCAACAAATGCTTCATTTAGAAGCTGGGATCGGGTCTCATTTGAATTGTCCAAGGATGATGAAATTGAGTGATCTTGCAAATGGGAACCGAGGTTTAGAGCTCATTTGGGAACCGTACATCCTCCCTTGATTATGTATACAGTCCTCCCATGATTGGTGATCCGAGTACAAACTGTGAAGAAAAACCATTTGATATTTACTCTCAAGAGGAAAGATAGCATTGGAGATTCAGATGAAAACTTATCCTTCCTTGAAAGCTTATTTAACCTTGAATTTGGTTGAGATTTGGACTTGTATTCCAAGTTTGATCGAAGTCTGCATTTGAGTTTGAATTCGAATTGTTTATATATGTGTTGAATATTCGAATGATGATTTGTTATTGATGAATACACATTCGTTACTCCTAACTGATCATTCATATGAATATTAGTAACCGATTTTGACACGTGATTATTCATCGACAATACCTCATTTGTTACATCCACAATACTGATTCGTTACTCAAACCTTATTCCTTATCATTCGTGTGATCAGTCGATACTCAAATTTTATTCGTCAATGTATCATTCGTTTGAATAGTAAACTTTATTATTCTTCACCATTCGTGAGACATTTAAACCTATTCATTACCAAAACCATAAACCCATTCGTTACCAAAATCACTGCTTCATTCCTTAAACTATTAGTTTCATTCATTATACCAAAACTTTCATCATTTGATAATTTTGACACATAATTTTACAAGTTTGACTGTTTGAACCCTATACTTTTTGAAATTGCTATTTTCTACGATTTAGAATCTAAGAACATGATTATGCAACAAATTCTTCATTTGGGAACCGTACATCCTCCCTTGACTATGTTTACAGTCCTCCCATGATTGGTGATTCGAGTATAAATTGTGAAGAAAAACCATTTGATATTTACTCGCAAGAGGAAAAGATAGCTTTGGAGATTCAGATGAAAACTTATTCGAGCTTGAATTTGGTTGAGATTTGGACTTGTAATCCAAGTTTGATCGAATTTTGAATTTGAGTTTGAATCCAGATTGTTTATTAATGTGTTTAAGATTTGAATGACTATTTGTTATGTATGAATACACATTCGTTACTCGTAACTGATGATTCATATGAATAGTAGTAACCGATTCGACACGTGTCATTAAGTTATAACTCTGATCATTCGTCTACAATACCACATCTGTTACATCTACAGTATCAGATTCGTTTCTCAAACCTTATTCCATATCATTCGTGTGATCATTCGTTTCTCAAACTTTATTCGTGAATGAATCATTCATGTGAACATTAAACTTTATCATTCGAGAGACATTTAAACCAATTCAATACCAAAACCATAAACCCATTCATTACCAAAATCACTGCTTCATTTGTTAAACTATCAGGTTCATTCGTTATACCAAACTTTCATCATCTGATAGTTTTGACCCATAACTTTACAATTTTGACGGTTTGAACCCTATACGTTTTGAATGGCTAATTTCTACGCTTTAAAATCTAAGAACATGATTATGCAACAAATGCTTCATTTAGATGCTGGGATCGGGTCTCATTTTAATTTTCCAAGGCTGATAAAATTGAGTGATTTTGCAAACGGGAACCGAGGTTTAGAGCTCATTTGGGAACCGTACATCCTCCCTTGATTATGTATACAGTACTCCCATGATTGGTGATCCGAGTACAAACTGTGAAGAAAAACCATTTGATATTTACTCTCAAGAGGAAAAGATAGCACTGGAGATTCAGATGAATGCTTATCTTTCCTCGAAAGCTTATTTGACCTTGAATTTGGTTGAGATTTGGACTTGTAATCCAAGTTTGATCGAATTTTGGATTTTAGTATGAATCCAGATTGTTTATTAATGTGTTTAAGATTTGAATGACGATTTGTTATGTATGAATATACATTCGTTACTCGTAACTGATCATTCATATGAATAGTAGTATCCGATTATGACACGTGTCATTCAGTTATAACTCTGATCATTCGTCTACAATACAACATCTGTTACATCTACAGTATCAGATTCGTACTCAAACCTTATTCCATATCATTCGAGTGATCATTCGTTTCTCAAACTTTATTCGTGAATGAATCATTCGTGTGAACTATAAACTTTATCATTCACCATTTGAGAGACCTTTAAACCAATTCAATACCAAAACCACAAACCCATTCATTACCAAAATCATTGCTTCATTCGTTAAACTGTTAGGTTCATTCGTTATACCAAACTATCATCATTTGATAGTTTTGACCCACAACTTTACAATTTTGACGGTATGAACCCAATACTTTTTAAAATGGCTAATTTCTACGCTTTAGAATCTAAGAACATGATTATGCAACAAATGCTTCATTTAGAAGCTGGGATCGGGTCTCATTTGAATTGTCCAAGGATGATGAAATTGAGTGATCTTGCAAATGGGAAACGAGGTTTAGAGCTCATTTGGGAACCGTACATCCTCCCTTGATTATGTATACAGTCCTCCCATGATTGGTGATCCGAGTACAAACTGTGAAGAAAAACCATTTGATATTTACACTCAAGAGGAAAGATAGCATTGGAGATTCAGATGAAAGCTTATCCTTCCTTGAAAGCTTATTTAACCTTGAATTTGGTTGAAATTTGGACTTGTATTCCAAGTTTGATCGAAGTCTGCATTTGAGTTTGAATTCGAATTGTTTATATATGTGTTGAATATTCGAATGATGATTTGTTATTGATGAATACACATTCGTTACTCGTAACTGATCATTCATATGAATATTAGTAACCGATTTTGACACGTGATTATTCATCCACAATACCTCATTTGTTACATCCACAATACTGATTCGTTACTCAAACCTTATTCCTTATCATTCGTGTGATCAGTCGATACTCAAATTTTATTCGTCAATGTATCGTTCGTTTGAATAGTAAACTTTATTATTCTTCACCATTCGTGAGACATTTAAACCAATTCATTACCAAAACCATAAACCCATTCGTTACCAAAATCACTGCTTCATTCCTTAAACTATTAGTTTCATTCATTATACCAAAACTTTCATCATTTGATAATTTTGACACATAATTTTACAAGTTTGACTGTTTGAACCCTATACTTTTTGAAATTGCTATTTTCTACGATTTAGAATCTAAGAACATGATTATGCAACAAATTCTTCATTTGGGAACCGTACATCCTCCCTTGACTATGTTTACAGTCCTCCCATGATTGGTGATTCGAGTATAAATTGTGAAGAAAAACCATTTGATATTTACTCGCAAGAGGAAAAGATAGCTTTGGAGATTCAGATGAAAACTTATTCGAGCTTGAATTTGGTTGAGATTTGGACTTGTAATCCAAGTTTGATCGAATTTTGAATTTGAGTTTGAATCCAGATTGTTTATTAATGTGTTTAAGATTTGAATGACTATTTGTTATGTATGAATACACATTCGTTACTCGTAACTGATGATTCATATGAATAGTAGTAACCGATTCGACACGTGTCATTAAGTTATAACTCTGATCATTCGTCTACAATACCACATCTGTTACATCTACAGTATCAGATTCGTTTCTCAAACCTTATTCCATATCATTCGTGTGATCATTCGTTTCTCAAACTTTATTCGTGAATGAATCATTCATGTGAACATTAAACTTTATCATTCGAGAGACATTTAAACCAATTCAATACCAAAACCATAAACCCATTCATTACCAAAATCACTGCTTCATTTGTTAAACTATCAGGTTCATTCGTTATACCAAACATTCATCATCTGATAGTTTTGACCCATAACTTTACAATTTTGACGGTTTGAACCCTATACTTTTTGAATGGCTAATTTCTACGCTTTAAAATCTAAGAACATGATTATGCAACAAATGCTTCATTTAGATGCTGGGATCGGGTCTCATTTTAATTTTCCAAGGCAGATAAAATTAAGTGATTTTGCAAACGGGAACCGAGGTTTAGAGCTCATTTGGGAACCGTACATCCTCCCTTGATTATGTATACAGTACTCCCATGATTGGTGATCCGAGTACAAACTGTGAAGAAAAACCATTTGATATTTACTCTCAAGAGGAAAAGATAGCACTGGAGATTCAGATGAATGCTTATCTTTCCTCGAAAGCTTATTTGACCTTGAATTTGGTTGAGATTTGGACTTGTAATCCAAGTTTGATCGAATTTTGGATTTTAGTATGAATCCAGATTGTTTATTAATGTGTTTAAGATTTGAATGACGATTTGTTATGTATGAATAAACATTCGTTACTCGTAACTGATCATTCATATGAATAGTAGTATCCGATTATGACACGTGTCATTCAGTTATAACTCTGATCATTCGTCTACAATACAACATCTGTTACATCTACAGTATCAGATTCGTACTCAAACCTTATTCCATATCATTCGAGTGATCATTCGTTTCTCAAACTTTATTCGTGAATGAATCATTCGTGTGAACTATAAACTTTATCATTCACCATTTGAGAGACCTTTAAACCAATTCAATACCAAAACCACAAACCCATTCATTACCAAAATCATTGCTTCATTCGTTAAACTGTTAGGTTCATTCGTTATACCAAACTATCATCATTTGATAGTTTTGACCCACAACTTTACAATTTTGACGGTATGAACCCAATACTTTTTAAAATGGCTAATTTCTACGCTTTAGAATCTAAGAACATGATTATGCAACAAATGCTTCATTTAGAAGCTGGGATCGGGTCTCATTTGAATTTTCCAAGGATGATGAAATTGAGTGATCTTGCAAATGGGAACCGAGGTTTAGAGCTCATTTGGGAACCGTACATCCTCCCTTGATTATGTATACAGTCCTCCCATGATTGGTGATCCGAGTACAAACTGTGAAGAAAAACCATTTGATATTTACTCTCAAGAGGAAAGATAGCATTGGAGATTCAGATGAAAGCTTATCCTTCCTTGAAAGCTTATTTAACCTTGAATTTGGTTGAAATTTGGACTTGTATTCCAAGTTTGATCGAAGTCTGCATTTGAGTTTGAATTCGAATTGTTTATATATGTGTTGAATATTCGAATGATGATTTGTTATTGATGAATACACATTCGTTACTCGTAACTGATCATTCATATGAATATTAGTAACCGATTTTGACACGTGATTATTCATCCACAATACCTCATTTGTTACATCCACAATACTGATTCGTTACTCAAACCTTATTCCTTATCATTCGTGTGATCAGTCGAGACTCAAATTTTATTCATCAATGTATCATTCGTTTGAATAGTAAACTTTATTATTCTTCACCATTCGTGAGACATTTAAACCAATTCATTACCAAAACCATAAACCCATTCGTTACCAAAATCACTGCTTCATTCCTTAAACTATTAGTTTCATTCATTATACCAAAACTTTCATCATTTGATAATTTTGACACATAATTTTACAAGTTTGACTGTTTGAACCCTATACTTTTTGAAATTGCTATTTTCTACGATTTAGAATCTAAGAACATGATTATGCAACAAATTCTTCATTTGGGAACCGTACATCCTCCCTTGACTATGTTTACAGTCCTCCCATGATTGGTGATTCGAGTATAAATTGTGAAGAAAAACCATTTGATATTTACTCGCAAGAGGAAAAGATAGCTTTGGAGATTCAGATGAAAACTTATTCGAGCTTGAATTTGGTTGAGATTTGGACTTGTAATCCAAGTTTGATCGAATTTTGAATTTGAGTTTGAATCCAGATTGTTTATTAATGTGTTTAAGATTTGAATGACTATTTGTTATGTATGAATACACATTCGTTACTCGTAACTGATGATTCATATGAATAGTAGTAACCGATTCGACACGTGTCATTAAGTTATAACTCTGATCATTCGTCTACAATACCACATCTGTTACATCTACAGTATCAGATTCGTTTCTCAAACCTTATTCCATATCATTCGTGTGATCATTCGTTTCTCAAACTTTATTCGTGAATGAATCATTCATGTGAACATTAAACTTTATCATTCGAGAGACATTTAAACCAATTCAATACCAAAACCATAAACCCATTCATTACCAAAATCACTGCTTCATTTGTTAAACTATCAGGTTCATTCGTTATACCAAACTTTCATCATCTGATAGTTTTGACCCATAACTTTACAATTTTGACGGTTTGAACCCTATACTTTTTGAATGGCTAATTTCTACGCTTTAAAATCTAAGAACACGATTATGCAACAAATGCTTCATTTAGATGCTGGGATCGGGTCTCATTTTAATTTTCCAAGGCTGATAAAATTGAGTGATTTTGCAAACGGGAACCGAGGTTTAGAGCTCATTTGGGAACCGTACATCCTCCCTTGATTATGTATACAGTACTCCCATGATTGGTGATCCGAGTACAAACTGTGAAGAAAAACCATTTGATATTTACTCTCAAGAGGAAAAGATAGCACTGGAGATTCAGATGAATGCTTATCCTTCCTCGAAAGCTTATTTGACCATGAATTTGGTTGAGATTTGGACTTGTAATCCAAGTTTGATCGAATTTTGGATTTTAGTATGAATCCAGATTGTTTATTAATGTGTTTAAGATTTGAATGACGATTTGTTATGTATGAATACACATTCGTTACTCGTAACTGATCATTCATATGAATAGTAGTATCCGATTATGACACGTGTCATTCAGTTATAACTCTGATCATTCGTCTACAATACAACATCTGTTACATCTACAGTATCAGATTCGTACTCAAACCTTATTCCATATCATTCGAGTGATCATTCGTTTCTCAAACTTTATTCGTGAATGAATCATTCGTGTGAACTATAAACTTTATCATTCACCATTTGAGAGACCTTTAAACCAATTCAATACCAAAACCACAAACCCATTCATTACCAAAATCATTGCTTCATTCGTTAAACTGTTAGGTTCATTCGTTATACCAAACTATCATCATTTGATAGTTTTGACCCACAACTTTACAATTTTGACGGTATGAACCCAATACTTTTTAAAATGGCTAATTTCTACGCTTTAGAATCTAAGAACATGATTATGCAACAAATGCTTCATTTAGAAGCTGGGATCGGGCCTCATTTGAATTGTCCAAGGATGATGAAATTGAGTGATCTTGCAAATGGGAAACGAGGTTTAGAGCTCATTTGGGAACCGTACATCCTCCCTTGATTATGTATACAGTCCTCCCATGATTGGTGATCCGAGTACAAACTGTGAAGAAAAACCATTTGATATTTACTCTCAAGAGGAAAGATAGCATTGGAGATTCAGATGAAAGCTTATCCTTCCTTGAAAGCTTATTTAACCTTGAATTTGGTTGAAATTTGGACTTGTATTCCAAGTTTGATCGAAGTCTGCATTTGAGTTTGAATTCGAATTGTTTATATATGTGTTGAATATTCGAATGATGATTTGTTATTGATGAATACACATTCGTTACTCGTAACTGATCATTCATATGAATATTAGTAACCGATTTTGACACGTGATTATTCATCCACAATACCTCATTTGTTACATCCACAATACTGATTCGTTACTCAAACCTTATTCCTTATCATTCGTGTGATCAGTCGATACTCAAATTTTATTCGTCAATGTATCATTAGTTTGAATAGTAAACTTTATTATTCTTCACCATTCGTGAGACATTTAAACCAATTCATTACCAAAACCATAAACCCATTCGTTACCAAAATCACTGCTTCATTCCTTAAACTATTAGTTTCATTCATTATACCAAAACTTTCATCATTTGATAATTTTGACACATAATTTTACAAGTTTGACTGTTTGAACCCTATACTTTTTGAAATTGCTATTTTCTACGATTTAGAATCTAAGAACATGATTATGCAACAAATTCTTCATTTGGGAACCGTACATCCTCCCTTGAGTATGTTTACAGTCCTCCCATGATTGGTGATTCGAGTATAAATTGTGAAGAAAAACCATTTGATATTTACTCGCAAGAGGAAAATATAGCTTTGGAGATTCAGATGAAAACTTATTCGAGCTTGAAAGCTTATTTGACCTTGAATTTGGTTGAGATTTGGACTTGTAATCCAAGTTTGATCGAATTTTGGATTTGAGTTTGAATCCAGATTGTTTATTAATGTGTTTAAGATTTGAATGACTATTTGTTATGTATGAATACACATTCGTTACTCGTAACTGATCATTCATATGAATAGTAGTAACCGATTTCGACACGTGTCATTAAGTTATAACTTTGATCATTCGTCTACAATACCACATCTGTTACATCTACAGTATCAGATTCGTTTCTCAAACCTTATTCCATATCATTCGTGTGATCATTCGTTTCTCAAACTTTATTCGTGAATGAATCATTCATGTGAACATTAAACTTTATCATTCGAGAGACATTTAAACCAATTCAATACCAAAACCATAAACCCATTCATTACCAAAATCACTGCTTCATTTGTTAAACTATCAGGTTCATTCGTTATATCAAACTTTCATCATCTGATAGTTTTGACCCATAACTTTACAATTTTGACGGTTTGAACCCTATACTTTTTGAATGGCTAATTTCTACGCTTTAAAATCTAAGAACACGATTATGCAACAAATGCTTCATTTAGATGCTGGGATCGGGTCTCATTTTAATTTTCCAAGGCTGATAAAATTGAGTGATTTTGCAAACGGGAACCGAGGTTTAGAGCTCATTTGGGAACCGTACATCCTCCCTTGATTATGTATACAGTACTCCCATGATTGGTGATCCGAGTACAAACTGTGAAGAAAAACCATTTGATATTTACTCTCAAGAGGAAAAGATAGCACTGGAGATTCAGATGAATGCTTATCCTTCCTCGAAAGCTTATTTGACCTTGAATTTGGTTGAGATTTGGACTTGTAATCCAAGTTTGATCGAATTTTGGATTTTAGTATGAATCCAGATTGTTTATTAATGTGTTTAAGATTTGAATGACGATTTGTTATGTATGAATACACATTCGTTACTCGTAACTGATCATTCATATGAATAGTAGTATCCGATTATGACACGTGTCATTCAGTTATAACTCTGATCATTCGTCTACAATACAACATCTGTTACATCTACAGTATCAGATTCGTACTCAAACCTTATTCCATATCATTCAAGTGATCATTCGTTTCTCAAACTTTATTCGTGAATGAATCATTCGTGTGAACTATAAACTTTATCATTCACCATCGCTGGGATCGGGTCTCATTTGAATTGTCCAAGGATGATGAAATTGAGTGATCTTACAAATGGGAACCGAGGTTTAGAGCTCATTTGTGAACCGTACATCCTCCCTTGATTATGTATACAGTCCTCCCATGATTGGTGATCCGAGTACAAACTGTGAAGAAAAACCATTTGATATTTACTCTCAAGAGGAAAGATAGCATTGGAGATTCAGATGAAAGCTTATCCTTCCTTGAAAGCTTATTTAACCATGAATTTGGTTGAGATTTGGACTTGTATTCCAAGTTTGATCGAAGTCTGCATTTGAGTTTGAATTCGAATTGTTTATATATGTGTTGAATATTCGAATGATGATTTGTTATTGATGAATACACATTCGTTACTCGTAACTGATCATTCATATGAATATTAGTAACCGATTTTGACACGTGATTATTCATCCACAATACCTCATTTGTTACATCCACAATACTGATTCGTTACTCAAACCTTATTCCTTATCATTCGTGTGATCAGTCGATACTCAAATTTTATTCGTCAATGTATCATTCGATTGAATAGTAAACTTTATTATTCTTCACCATTCGTGAGACATTTAAACCAATTCATTACCAAAACCATAAACCCATTCGTTACCAAAATCACTGCTTCATTCCTTAAACTATTAGTTTCATTCATTATACCAAAACTTTCATCATTTGATAATTTTGACACATAATTTTACAAGTTTGACTGTTTGAACCCTATACTTTTTGAAATTGCTATTTTCTACGATTTAGAATCTAAGAACATGATTATGCAACAAATTCTTCATTTGGGAACCGTACATCCTCCCTTGACTATGTTTACAGTCCTCCCATGATTGGTGATTCGAGTATAAATTGTGAAGAAAAACCATTTGATATTTACTCGCAAGAGGAAAATATAGCTTTGGAGATTCAGATGAAAACTTATTCGAGCTTGAAAGCTTATTTGACCTTGAATTTGGTTGAGATTTGGACTTGTAATCCAAGTTTGATCGAATTTTGGATTTGAGTTTGAATCCAGATTGTTTATTAATGTGTTTAAGATTTGAATGACTATTTGTTATGTATGAATACACATTCGTTACTCGTAACTGATCATTCATATGAATAGTAGTAACCGATTTCGACACGTGTCATTAAGTTATAACTATGATCATTCGTCTACAATACCACATCTGTTACATCTACAGTATCAGATTCGTTTCTCAAACCTTATTCCATATCATTCGTGTGACCATTCGTTTCTCAAACTTTATTCGTGAATGAATCATTCATGTGAACATTAAACTTTATCATTCGAGAGACATTTAAACCAATTCAATACCAAAACCATAAACCCATTCATTACCAAAATCACTGCTTCATTTGTTAAACTATCAGGTTCATTCGTTATACCAAACTTTCATCATCTGATAGTTTTGACCCATAACTTTACAATTTTGACGGTTTGAACCCTATACTTTTTGAATGGCTAATTTCTACGCTTTAAAATCTAAGAACACGATTATGCAACAAATGCTTCATTTAGAATCTGGGATCGGGTCTCATTTTAATTTTCCAAGGCTGATAAAATTGAGTGATTTTGCAAACGGGAACCGAGGTTTAGAGCTCATTTGGGAACCGTACATCCTCCCTTGATTATGTATACAGTACTCCCATGATTGGTGATCCGAGTACAAACTGTGAAGAAAAACCATTTGATATTTACTCTCAAGAGGAAAAGATAGCGCTGGAGATTCAGATGAATGCTTATCCTTCCTCGAAAGCTTATTTGACCTTGAATTTGGTTGAGATTTGGACTTGTAATCCAAGTTTGATCGAATTTTGGATTTTAGTATGAATCCAGATTGTTTATTAATGTGTTTAAGATTTGAATGACGATTTGTTATGTATGAATACACATTCGTTACTCGTAACTGATCATTCATATGAATAGTAGTATCCGATTATGACACGTGTCATTCAGTTATAACTCTGATCATTCGTCTACAATACAACATCTGTTACATCTACAGTATCAGATTCGTACTCAAACCTTATTCCATATCATTCAAGTGATCATTCGTTTCTCAAACTTTATTCGTGAATGAATCATTCGTGTGAACTATAAACTTTATCATTCACCATCGCTGGGATCGGGTCTCATTTGAATTGTCCAAGGATGATGAAATTGAGTGATCTTACAAATGGGAACCGAGGTTTAGAGCTCATTTGTGAACCGTACATCCTCCCTTGATTATGTATACAGTCCTCCCATGATTGGTGATCCGAGTACAAACTGTGAAGAAAAACCATTTGATATTTACTCTCAAGAGGAAAGATAGCATTGGAGATTCAGATGAAAGCTTATCCTTCCTTGAAAGCTTATTTAACCTTGAATTTGGTTGAGATTTGGACTTGTATTCCAAGTTTGATCGAAGTCTGCATTTGAGTTTGAATTCGAATTGTTTATATATGTGTTGAATATTCGAATGATGATTTGTTATTGATGAATACACATTCGTTACTCGTAACTTATCATTCATATGAATATTAGTAACCGATTTTGACACGTGATTATTCATCCACAATACCTCATTTGTTACATCCACAATACTGATTCGTTACTCAAACCTTATTCCTTATCATTCGTGTGATCAGTCGATACTCAAATTTTATTCGTCAATGTATCATTCGTTTGAATAGTAAACTTTATTATTCTTCACCATTCGTGAGACATTTAAACCAATTCATTACCAAAACCATAAACCCATTCGTTACCAAAATCACTGCTTCATTCCTTAAACTATTAGTTTCATTCATTATACCAAAACTTTCATCATTTGATAATTTTGACACATAATTTTACAAGTTTGACTGTTTGAACCCTATACTTTTTGAAATTGCTATTTTCTACGATTTAGAATCTAAGAACATGATTATGCAACAAATTCTTCATTTGGGAACCGTACATCCTCCCTTGACTATGTTTACAGTCCTCCCATGATTGGTTATTCGAGTATAAATTGTGAAGAAAAACCATTTGATATTTACTCGCAAGAGGAAAATATAGCTTTGGAGATTCAGATGAAAACTTATTCGAGCTTGAAAGCTTATTTGACCTTGAATTTGGTTGAGATTTGGACTTGTAATCCAAGTTTGATCGAATTTTGGATTTGAGTTTGAATCCAGATTGTTTATTAATGTGTTTAAGATTTGAATGACTATTTGTTATGTATGAATACACATTCGTTACTCGTAACTGATCATTCATATGAATAGTAGTAACCGATTTCGACACGTGTCATTAAGTTATAACTTTGATCATTCGTCTACAATACCACATCTGTTACATCTACAGTATCAGATTCGTTTCTCAAACCTTATTCCATATCATTCGTGTGATCATTCGTTTCTCAAACTTTATTCGTGAATGAATCATTCATGTGAACATTAAACTTTATCATTCGAGAGACATTTAAACCAATTCAATACCAAAACCATAAACCCATTCATTACCAAAATCACTGCTTCATTTGTTAAACTATCAGGTTCATTCGTTATACCAAACTTTCATCATCTGATAGTTTTGACCCATAACTTTACAATTTTGACGGTTTGAACCCTATACTTTTTGAATGGCTAATTTCTACGCTTTAAAATCTAAGAACACGATTATGCAACAAATGCTTCATTTAGATGCTGGGATCGGGTCTCATTTTAATTTTCCAAGGCTGATAAAATTGAGTGATTTTGCAAACGGGAACCGAGGTTTAGAGCTCATTTGGGAACCGTACATCCTCCCTTGATTATGTATACAGTACTCCCATGATTGGTGATCCGAGTACAAACTGTGAAGAAAAACCATTTGATATTTACTCTCAAGAGGAAAAGATAGCGCTGGAGATTCAGATGAATGCTTATCCTTCCTCGAAAGCTTATTTGACCTTGAATTTGGTTGAGATTTGGACTTGTAATCCAAGTTTGATCGAATTTTGGATTTTAGTATGAATCCAGATTGTTTATTAATGTGTTTAAGATTTGAATGACGATTTGTTATGTATGAATACACATTCGTTACTCGTAACTGATCATTCATATGAATAGTAGTATCCGATTATGACACGTGTCATTCAGTTATAACTCTGATCATTCGTCTACAATACAACATCTGTTACATCTACAGTATCAGATTCGTACTCAAACCTTATTCCATATCATTCAAGTGATCATTCGTTTCTCAAACTTTATTCGTGAATGAATCATTCGTGTGAACTATAAACTTTATCATTCACCATCGCTGGGATCGGGTCTCATTTGAATTGTCCAAGGATGATGAAATTGAGTGATCTTACAAATGGGAACCGAGGTTTAGAGCTCATTTGTGAACCGTACATCCTCCCTTGATTATGTATACAGTCCTCCCATGATTGGTGATCCGAGTACAAACTGTGAAGAAAAACCATTTGATATTTACTCTCAAGAGGAAAGATAGCATTGGAGATTCAGATGAAAGCTTATCCTTCCTTGAAAGCTTATTTAACCTTGAATTTGGTTGAGATTTGGACTTGTATTCCAAGTTTGATCGAAGTCTGCATTTGAGTTTGAATTCGAATTGTTTATATATGTGTTGAATATTCGAATGATGATTTGTTATTGATGAATACACATTCGTTACTCGTAACTGATCATTCATATGAATATTAGTAACCGATTTTGACACGTGATTATTCATCCACAATACCTCATTTGTTACATCCACAATACTGATTCGTTACTCAAACCTTATTCCTTATCATTCGTGTGATCAGTCGATACTCAAATTTTATTCGTCAATGTATCATTCGTTTGAATAGTAAACTTTATTATTCTTCACCATTCGTGAGACATTTAAACCAATTCATTACCAAAACCATAAACCCATTCGTTACCAAAATCACTGCTTCATTCCTTAAACTATTAGTTTCATTCATTATACCAAAACTTTCATCATTTGATAATTTTGACACATAATTTTACAAGTTTGACTGTTTGAACTCTATAGTTTTTGAAATTGCTATTTTCTATGATTTAGAATCTAAGAACATGATTATGCAACAAATTCTTCATTTGGGAACCGTACATCCTCCCTTGACTATGTTTACAGTCCTCCCATGATTGGTGATTCGAGTATAAATTGTGAAGAAAAACCATTTGATATTTATTCGCAAGAGGAAAAGATAGCTTTGGAGATTCAGATGAAAACTTATTCGAGCTTGAAAGCTTATTTGACCTTGAATTTGGTTGAGATTTGGACTTGTAATCCAAGTTTGATCGAATTTTGGATTTGAGTTTGAATCCAGATTGTTTATTAATGTGTTTAAGATTTGAATGACTATTTGTTATGTATGAATACACATTCGTTACTCGTAACTGATCATTCATATGAATAGTAGTAACCGATTTCGACACGTGTCATTAAGTTATAACTCTGATCATTCGTCTACAATACCACATCTGTTACATCTACAGTATCAGATTCGTTTCTCAAACCTTATTCCATATCATTCGTGTGATCATTCGTTTCTCAAACTTTATTCGTGAATGAATCATTCATGTGAACATTAAACTTTATCATTCGAGAGACATTTAAACCAATTCAATACCAAAACCATAAACCCATTCATTACCAAAATCACTGCTTCATTTGTTAAACTATCAGGTTCATTCGTTATACCAAACTTTCATCATCTGATAGTTTTGACCCATAACTTTACAATTTTGACGGTTTGAACCCTATACTTTTTGAATGGCTAATTTCTACGCTTTAAAATCTAAGAACATGATTATGCAACAAATGCTTCATTTAGATGCTGGGATCAGGTCTCATTTTAATTGTCCAAGGCTGATAAAATTGAGTGATTTTTCAAACGGGATCGGGTCTCATTCTACAATACAGATTCGTTACTCAAACCTTATTCCTTATCATTCGTGTGATCATTCGTTACTCAAACTTTATTCGTGAATGTATCATTCGTGTGAACAGTAATCTTTATCATTCTTCACCATTCGAGAGACATTTAAACCAATTCATTACCAAAACTATAAACCCATTCATTACCAAATTCACTTCTTAATTTGTTAAACTATTAGTTTCAATCTTTATACCAAAACATTCATCATTTTGAACCAGAGGATTTTTGAAATGGCTAATTTCTATGCTTTAGAATCTAAGAACATGCTTATGAAACAAATGCTTCATTTAGATGCTGAGATCGGGAATCATTTGAATTGTCCAAGGCTGATGAAATTGAGTGATTTTGCAAATGGAACCGAGGTTTCGTGTCACACCCCGACTAGGTAGTTGCGGAAGCGTAATACGGGAATGTAACAGATAACACTGGTATCAACCACATTGTTTATAAAGAAATTCAACAAACTAATTTACATCATATTACATGGTTTGGTACTAAGTTTACAAACTAGATGAAAATCACATAACCAGTTCACAGGCTTCTTATTCATTACTATGTATTTGCATCTATTCACAGCTATTCAACTTTGCTTCTAACACCAAGCACGTAAGCAATTCATTCCAACTTCGGCTTACCTGAAAAGCATGTTAAAACGGGTCAATTACGTCTAGTTGGTGAGTTTCAAGTTTCACGAGTATGAACAAAGTCATTATACGAGTTCGTAAAGTTTATAGTACGTATGTATATATGTATGTGTATGATGTATTATACTAAGCCACAGTGAAACCGAAACGAGCTAAAACACATGGCCACCCCTGCCCATGCACTCCCGTTGGCATTTAACAGCCACTTTTCCCCAAGTATGTACTATGTCTAACACCACATAGCAGTATGTAATAAGTTTAAATGACAATGTGCAACTGGGTTAACATGTTCCGGCATACCCCACCGGCTCTGTCAGTTGGGTTTGTCAAACCGATAGTACTATCCACACGTCACCGGCACGAAGTTAATCACTTGTGTTTGTGGGGACTTTCAAGTGTTAGTACTTAGATAATTCACATCATCACACGTTTTCAAGTATATAAGTATATGTAAACATGCTTTCCAGCCCAAAAGTTCTTAAAACAGTTTAGAAAGTGGGGTCGTGAAACTCACCTTTGCGTAGTTCAAGCTGGTAATACGTATCAGTAAGTAATGTGTCTCGATTATAGCTTGAATCCTATAACCGGTATCGTACTTTTAATACTAGTACAGTGTTTAAGCTAAATCGGGCTGTATAACTAGTCTGGGTATAGCTGTTAGGCCCAGAACATGACCATAGTCTTAGATTGTGACGTTTTATACTATGAAATGTTGAAAACCAGATTTGGCTAAGTTTCACCGTTTTCCGAGCATAGCCAAGTTGATCGTTTATGCGTTTCGGGATTAGGTAAGATCACATAAACTTAAGTAAACATATTGATTGTATAAATGATTTGATTTATGAAAGAGTTTTGAAGTTTCGGTATCTGGATTGATCTCATGGTTTATTTCCGTTTCCACACGGGTTTGATCATACAAAACGCGTACAATCCACCCAATTTGTCCGGAATTCTCGTAAAAAGGTCGTTTTTATCAAATTCATTCGAAACTATGATATTTGACCACTTTTGATATTTTGACATACCAGTCAGTTCGTTAAACATAAAACTGCCGGTTTCGTTAAAACAATAATAGTTTAAATCTTTGATTAATCATAAATAATTATGCAATTATATATAAATTATGGAAATTTTTGTACAAATAAATTAAAATATGGAGAATTTTATAAAATAATTTCAAAAATTTTAAGATTAATTATCTAGTTATAAAAATTCATTAAATGTGTTATAATTAAGTAATAAATAGCCCGTTTATATCAAACGACATCCGAAAAATCCGTTAAATTTTCCAAGAGTTCAAAATACTATGACATAGCTCTTGAAAAATCTCCAGAATCTAACTCTTTGGCCAAAATGCCTTTTTGCGCGTTTTTCGGCTATTAAAACTCGATAAAAACACAATAGCACAAAAAATACTAAGACATCTCAAATGTTCTAAAATTCTTCCAGTAATCTTAAATTAACATTTCTGGGTTCCAAACCAAATTTCATAATTTTTTATGATGTTCACCTATTTTTCCCGAATAAACGCCAATAAACGGTAATAAATTCGCCAAATATTCTCCGTTTATCAAAAAATTACCAAATTTGAACAGGGACTCATTTACATGATCCCTAATGTCCTTGCAAAGTTTCACAGCTAAAATCAAGCACGTCACAACCTAATACTAAACAGCCCCTAAACGAGTAATACGGTATTACCTTGTCGGTTTTCGTTGGTTTTTCGATAGTTTAAACGAGTATCCGGGTCTTGGGTTTCAAACTCAGTGTATCTACATATCATATAACATCAAACCAAGCATAAATCATCCATTTAACAGCCTTGTTAACTAGGATTTCGGTTTTGGTTTCAAACCGAATTTTCGAACCGTAAAAACGTCGTATTCATGTTCTAATCCGTGTTTTTGGTCAAAAATCTATACGTTTTTGATTTGTAAACATGTTTAAGATCAAAAAAAATGTTTTTGGATCATTTCAAGGGTTTTTACATAGTTAGTTATGATTTTCACTAATCAAAACATTAGTTTTTATGTTTAAATATGATTAAAAAGCCTTAAAAATATAAATTTGATTATTACTTCAAAGGTTTTGGTTCTACGATGAAGATAGTATATTGTTCCAGATGTTGTGATAAGTTTAATGGCAAAAATACTTTGTAGCATACTCTATTATTTAGAAAACTTAGGGTGGGGGTTTACCCCTTTGTTTTGGCAGCCGGAATTTTTTTGGGGGCCCCATGGGTCATTTACTTGGCTTACTTACCTCATTTAGCATGTCAATGTTTGGTTTTGGTCCAAAGTTTAGTTCGTGTCTGGTTTTTTCGCAAGAAAACCAGTTCGGGTGCGAGAAATAGCGCGAAAATTGACGTTTTTCGACTCATTTTTGCAAGATAATAAAAACATTTTAAACGGTTGTAAAGATCCAAATTATTTTCACGGATTTCTTAAAATATGTCATATAAGTGTTTTATAAATCTTTTTCAGCTTATCGGATGCTACAATGCTCGTTTTGATGTTAACGATTGCGTTTAAACTTATAGCGTATCAAAAAACGAAACCTTTTTCGTTTAAATGGTTTTAAACGTACGGGTGCCTAAATATCAATATGTTAGCCACTATAATATATATATATATAACTCGTATATGACCCCTCAGTATATATACGGGTCATAATCTGTATCAGTTGGTTACTCGTTTAAGCACTACGAATTAACCGATTTATCGTTTACTCGCTACGTAGTGAATATAGTAAACCTCGTTTGTTACGAATGTCACATTTCGGGCTCATTTGGGAACCGTACATCCTTCCTTGATTATGTATACACTCCTCCCATGATTGGTGATCCAAGTACAAACTGTGAAGAAAAACCATATGATATTTACTCTCAAGAGGAAAAGATGGCTTAAGAGATTCAGATGAAAGCTTATTCGACATTCAAAGCTTATTCGAAATTGAATTTACTTGCGATTTGGACTTGTCTTCCAAGTTTTCTCGAAGTCTGGATTTTAGTTTGAATCCGATTGTTTATTAATGTGCTGAAGATTCGAATGACGATTTGTTATGGATGAATACACATTCGTTACTCGTAACTGATTATTCATATGAATAGTAGTAACCGATTTTGACACGTGTCATTCAGTTATAACTCTAATCAATCGTCTACAATACCACATTTGTTACATCTACAGTATCAGATTCGTTACTCAAACCTTATTCCTTATCATTCGTGTGATCATTCGTTACTCAAACTTTATTCATGAATGTATCATTCGTGTGAACAGTAATCTTTATCATTCTTCACCATTCGAGAGACATTTAAACCAATTCATTATCAAAACCATAAACCAATTCGTTACCAAAATCACTTCTTAATTTGTTACACTATTAGTTTCATTCGTTATACCAAAACTTTCATAATTTGATAGTTTTGACCCATAACTTTACAAGTTTGACTGTTTGAACCCTATACTTTTTGAAATGGCTAATTTCTACGCTTTAGAATCTAAGAACATGATTATGCAAAAAATGCTTCATTTAGATGCTGAGATCGGGTCTCATTTCTATTGTCCAAGGCTGATGAAATTGAGTGATTTTGCAAACGGGAACTAAGGTTTAGAGCTCATTCGGGAACCGTACATCCTCCCTTGATTTTGTATACAATCCTCCCGTGATTGGTGATACGAGTACAAACTGTGCAGAAAAACCATTTGATATAGTTACTCTCAAGAGGAAAGATAGCATTTGGAGATTCAGATGAAAGCTTATTCGACCTTGAAAGCTTATTCGGCCTTAACTTTGTTTGAGATTTGGAATTGTAATCCAAGTTTGATCGAAGTCTGGATTTTAGCTTGAATCCAGATTGTTTATTAATGTGTTAAAGATTTGAATGAAGATTTGTTAAGGAAGAATAGACATTCGTTACTCGTAACTGATCATTAATATGAATAGTAGTAACCGATTTTGACACGTGTCAATCAGTTATAACTCTGATAATTAGTCTACAATACCACATCTGTTACATCTACAGTATCAGATTGGTTACTCAAACCTTATTTCTTATGATTCGTGTGATCAGTTGTTATTCAAACTTTATTTGTGAATGTATCATTCGAGTGAACAGTAATCTTTATCATTCTTCGCCATTCGAGAGACATTTAAACAAATTCATTACCAAAACCATAAACCCATTCATTACCAAATTCACTTCTTAATTTGTTAAACTATTAGTTTCAATCGTTATACCAAAACTTTCATCATTAGATAGTTTTGACCCATAACTTTACAAGTTTAACCGTTTGAACCAGAGGATTTTTGAAATGGATAATTTCTATGCGTTAGAATCTAAGAACATTTTTATGCAACAAATGCTTCATTTTGATGCTGAGATCGGGAATCATTTGAATTGTACAAGGCTGATGAAATTGAATGATTTTGCAAACGGGAACCGAGGTTTCGAGCTCATTTGGGAACCGTACATCCTTCCTTGATTATGTATACACTCCTCCCATGATTGGTGATCCGAGTACAAACTGTGAAGAAAAACCATTTGATATTTACTCTAAAGAGGAAAAGATAGCTTTAGAGATTCAGATGAAAGCTTATTCGACATTGAAAGCTTATTCGACATTGAATTTGGTTGCGATTTGGACTTGTCTTCCAAGTTTGCTCGAAGTTTGGATTTTAGTTTGAATCCAGATTGTTTATTATTGTGCTGAAGATTCGAATGACGATTCGTTAAGGATGAATACACCTTCGTTACTCGTAACTGATCATTCATATGAATAGTAGTAACCGATTTTGAAACGTGTCATTCATTTATAACTCTGATCATTCGTCTACAATACCGCATTTGTTACATCTACATGCCAAAACTTGTTAAACTATTAGTTTCAATCTTTATGCCAAAACTTTGTTAAACTATTAGTTTCAATCTTTATGCCAAAACTTTCATCATTAGATGGTTTTGACCCATAACTTTTCAAGTTTAACTGTTTGAACCAGAGGATTTTTGAAATGGCTAATTTCTATGCGTTAGAATCTAAGAACATGTTTATGCAAAAAATGCTTCATTTTGATGCTGAGATCGGGAATCATTTGAATTGTCCAAGGCTGATGAAATTGAGTGATTTTGCAAATGGGAACCGAGGTTTCGAGCTCATTTGGGAACCGTACATCCTTCCGTGATTATGTATACACTCCTCCCATGATTGGTGATCCGAGTACAAACTGTGAAGAAAAACCATTTGATATTTACTCTCAAGAGGAAAAGATAGCTTTAGAGATTCAGATGAAAGCTTATTCGACATTGAAAGCTTATTCGACTTTGAATTTGGTTGCGATTTGGACTTGTCTTCCAAGTTTGCTCGAAGTTTGGATTTTAGTTTGAATCCAGATTGTTTATTATTGTGCTGATGATTCGAATGACGATTTGTTATGGATGAATACACCTTCGTTACTCGTAACTGATCATTCATATGAATAGTAGTAACCGATTTTGAAACGTGTCATTCATTTATAACTCTGATCATTCGTCTACAATACCGCATTTGTTACATCTACAGTATCGGATTCGTTACTCAAACCTTATTCCTTATCATTCTTGTGATCATTCGTTACTCAAACTTTATTCGTGAATGTATCATTCGTGTGAACAGTAATCTTTATCATTCTTCACCATTCGAGAGACATTTAAACCAATTCATTACCAAAGCCATAAACCCATTCATTACCAAATTCACCTCTTAATTTGTTAAACTATTAGTTTCAATCTTTATGCCAAAACTTTCATCATTAGATAGTTTTGACCCATAACTTTACAAGTTTAACTGTTTGAACCAGAGGATTTTTGAAATGGCTAATTTCTATGCGTTAGAATCTAAGAACATGTTTATGCAACAAATGCTTCATTTTGATGCTGAGATCGGGAATCATTTGAATTGTTCAAGGCTGATGAAATTGAGTGATTTTGCAAATGGGAACCGAGGTTTCGAGCTCATTTGGGAACCGTACATCCTTCCGTGATTATGTATACACTCCTCCCATGATTGGTGATCCGAGTACAAACTGTGAAGAAAAACCATTTGATATTTACTCTCAAGAGGAAAGATAGCTTTAGAGATTCAGATGAAAGCTTATTCGACATTGAATTTGGTTGCCATTTGGACTTGTCTTCCAAGTTTGCTCGAAGTTTGGATTTTAGTTTGAATCCAGAATGTTAATTATTGTGCTGAAGATTCGAATGACGATTTGTTATGGATGAATACACGTTCGTTACTCGTAACGGATCATTCATATGAATAGTAGTAAACGATTTTGACACGTGTCATTCAGTTATTAATCTAATCATTCGCCTACAATACCACATTTGTTATATCTACAGTATCAGATTTGTTACTCAAACCTTATTCCTTATCATTCGTGTGATCATTCGTTACTCAAACTTTATTCGTGAATGTATCATTCGTGTGAACAGTAATCTTTATCATTCTTCACCATTCGAGAGACATTTAAACCAATTCATTACCAAAACCATAAACCAATTCGTTACCAAAATCACTTCTTAATTTGTTAAACTATTAGTTTCATTCGTTTTACCATAACTTTCATAATTTGATAGTTTTGACCCAAAACTTTACGAGTTTGACTGTTTGAACCCTATACATTTTGAAATGGCAAATATCTAAACTTTAAAATCTAAGAACATGATTATGCAACAAATGCTTCATTAGATGCTGAGATCGGGTCTCATTTGAATTGTCCAAGGCTGATGAAATTGAGTGATTTTGCAAATGGGAACCGAGGCTTCGAGCACATTTGGGAACCGTACAGCCTTCCTTGATTATGTATACACTCCTCCCATGATTGGTAATCCGAGTACAAATTGTGAAGAAAAACCATTTGATATTTACTCTCAAGAGGAATAGATAGCTTTGGAGATTCAGATGAAAGCTTATTCGACATGGAAAGCTTATTCGTCATTAAATTTGGTTCCAATTTGGACTCGTATTCCAAGTTTGCTCGAAGTTTGGATTTTAGTATGAATCCTGATTGTTTATTAATGTGCTGAAGATTCGAATGACGATTTGTTATGGATGAATACACATTCGTTACTCGAAACGGATCATTCATATGAATAGTAGTAACAGATTTTTGACACGTGTCATTCAGTTATTACTCTAATCATTCGTCTACAATACCACATTTGTTATATCTACAGTATCAGATTCGTTACTCAAACCTTATTCCTTATAATTCGTGTGATCATTCGTTACTCAAACTTTATTCGTGAATGTATCATTCGTGTGAACAGTAATCTTTATCAATCTTCACCATTCGAGAGACATTTAAACCAATTCATTACCAAAACCATAAACCAATTCGTTACCAAAATCACTTCTTAATTTGTTAAACTATTATTTTCATTCGTTTAACCATAACTTTCATAATTTGATAGTTTTGACGCATAACTTTACGAGTTTGACTGTTTGAACCCTATACATTTTGAAATGGCAAATATCTACGCTTTAGAATCTAAGAACATGATTATGCAACAAATGCTTCATTAGAAGCTGAGATCGGGTCTCATTTGAATTGTCCAAGGCTGATGAAATTGAGTGAATTTGCAAATGGGAACCGGGGCTTCGAGCACATTTGGAACCGTACAGCCTTCCTTGATTATGTATACACTCCTCCCATGATTGGTGATCCGAGTACAAATTGTGAAGAAAAACCATTTGATATTTACTCTCAAGAGGAATAGATAGTTTTGGAGATTCAGATGAAAGCTTATTCGACGTGGAAAGCTTATTCGTCATTAAATTTGGTTGCAATTTGGACTCGTATTCCAAGTTTGCTCGAAGTTTGGATTTTAGTATGAATCCTGATTGTTTATTAATGTGCTGAAGATTCGAATGACGATTTGTTATGGATGAATACACATTCGTTACTCGTAGCGGATCATTCATATGAATAGTAGTAACAGATTTTGACACGTGTCATTCAGTTATTACTCTAATCATTCGTCTACAATACCACATTTGTTATATCTACAGTATCAGATTCGTTACTCAAACCTTATTCCTTATCATTCGTGTGATCATTCTTTACTCAAACTTTATTCGGGAATGTATCATTCGTGTGAACAGTAATCTTTATCATTCTTCACCATTCGAGAGACATTAAACCAATTCATTACCAAAACCATAAACCAATTTGTTACCAAAATCACTTCTTAATTTGTTAAACTTTTAGTTTCATTCGTTTTACCATAACTTTCATAATTTGATAGTTTTGACCCATAACTTTACGAGTTTGACTGTTTGAACCCTATAAATTTTGAAATGGCAAATATCTACGCTTTAGAATCTAAGAACATGATTATGCAACAAATGCTTCATTAGATGCTGAGATCGGGTCTCATTTGATTTGTCCAAGGCTGATGAAATTGAGTGATTTTACAAATGGGAACCGAGGCTTCGAGCACATTTGGGAACCGTACAGCCTTCCTTGAATATGTATACACTCCTCCCATGATAGGTGATCCGAGTACAAATTGTGAAGAAAAACCTTTTGATATTTACTCTCAAGAGAAATAGATAGCTTTTGAGATTCAGATGAAAGCTTATTCGACATGGAAAGCTTATTCGTCATTAAATTTGGTTGCAATTTGGACTCGTAATCCAAGTTTGCTCGAAGTTTGGATTTTAGTAGGAATCTTGATTGTTTATTAATGTACTGAAGATTCGAATGACGATTTGTTATGGATGAATACACATTCGTTACTCCTAACTGATCATTCATATGAATAGTAGTAACCGATTTTGAAACGTGTCATTCATTTATAACTCTGATCATTCGTCTACAATACCGCATTTGTTACATCTACATTATCGGATTCGTTACTCAAACCTTATTCCTTATCATTCGTGTGATCATTCGTTACTCAACTTTATTCGTGAATGTATCATTCGTGTGAACAGTAATCTTTATCATTCTTCACCATTCGAGAGACATTTAAACCAATTCATTACCAAAACCATAAACCAATTCATTACCAAATTCACTTCTTAATTTGTTAAACTATTAGTTTCAATCTTTATACCAAAACTTTCATCATTAGATAGTTTTACAAGTTTAACTCTTTGAACCAGAGGATTTTGAAATGGCTAATTTCTATGTGTTAGAATCTAAGAACATGTTTATGCAACAAGTGCTTCATTTTGATGCTGAGATCGGGAATCATTTGAATTGTCCAAGGCTGATGAAATTGAGTGATTTGGCAAATGGGAACCGAGGTTTCGAGCTCATTTGGGAACCGTACATCCTTCCTTGATTAGGTATACACTCCTCCCATGATTGGTGACCCGAGTACAAACTGTGAAGAAAAACCATTTAGTATTTACTCTCAAGAGGAAAAGATAGCTTTAGAGATTCATATGAAAGCTTATTCGACATTGAAAGCTTATTTTACATTGAATTTGGTGCGATTTGGACTTGTCTTCCAAGTTTGCTCAAAGTTTGGAATTTAGTTTGAATCCAGATTGTTTATTAATGTGCTGAAGATTCTAATGACGATTTGTTATGGATGAATACAAATTCGTTACTCGTAACTGATCATTCATATGAATTGTAGTAACCGATTTTGAAATGTGTCGTTCATTTATAACTCTGATCATTCGTCTACAATACCGCATTTGTTACATCTACAGTATCAGATCCGTTACTCAAACCTTATTCCTAATCATTCGTGTGATCATTCGTTACTCAAACTTTATTCGTGAATGTATCATTCTTGTGAACAGTAATGTTTATCATTCTTCACCATTTGAGAGACATTTAAACCAATTCATTACCAAAACCATAAACCAATTCATTACCAAAACCACTTATTAATTTGTTAAACTGTTAGTTTCATTCGTTATACCAAAACTTTCATAATTTGATAGTTTTGACCCATAACATTACAAGTTTGACTGTTTGAACCCTATACTTTTTGAAATGGCTAATTTCTACGCTTTAGAATCTAAGAACATGATTATGAAACAAATGCTTCATTTATATACTGAGATCGGGTCTCATTTGAATTGTCCAAGGCTGATGAAATTGAGTGATTTTGCAAATGGGAACCGAGGTTTTGAGCACATTTGGGAATCGGACAGCCTTCCTTGATTATGTATACACTCCTCCCATGATTGGTGATCCGAGTACAAATTGTGAAGAAAAACCATTTGATATTTACTCTCAAGAGGAAAAGATAGCTTTGGAGGTTCAGATGAAAGCTTATTCGACATGGAAAGCTTATTCGAAATTGAATTGGGTTGCAATTTGGACTCGTATTCCAAGTTTGCTCAAAGTTTGGATTTTAGTTTGAATCCAGATTGTTTATTAATGTGCTGAAGATTCGAATGACGATTTGTTATGGATGAATACACATTCGTTACTCCTAACTGATCATTCATATGAATAGTAGTAACCGATTTGGAAACGTGTCATTCATTTATAACTCTTATCATTCGTCAACAATACCGCATTTGTTACATCTACAGGATCATATTCATTACTCAAAACTTATTCCTTATCATTCGTGTGATCATTCATTACTCAAATTTTATTTGTGAATGTATCATTCGTGTGAACAGTAATCTTTATTTTTCTTCACTATTCAAGAGATATTTAAACAAATTCAATAATAAAAACATAAACCAATTCGTTACCAAAATCACTTCTTAATTTCTTAAACTATTAGTTTCATTCGTTATACCAAAACTTTCATAATCTGATAGTTTCGACCCATAACTTTACAAGTTTTTTTGTTTAAACCCTATACTTTTTGAAATGGCTAATTTCTACGCTTTAGAATCTAAGAATATTATTATGCAACAAGTGCTTCATTTAGATGCTGAGATCAGGTCTCATTTGAATTGTCCAAGGCTGATGAAATTGAGAGATTTTGCAAATGGGAACCGAGGTTTAGAGCACATTTGGGAATCAGACAGCCTTCCTTGATTATGTATACACTCCTCCCATGATTGGTGACCCGAGTACAAATTGTGAAGAAAAAGCATTTGATATTTACTTTCAAGAGGAAATGATAGCTTTGGAGATTCAGATGAAAGCTTATTCGACATGGAAAGCTTATTCGACATTGAATTTGGTTGCAATTTGGACTCGTATTCCAAGTTTGCTCGAAGTCTGGATTTTAGTTTGAATCCAGATTGTTTATTAATGTGTTGAAGATTCGAACGACGATTCGTTATGGATGAATACACATTCGTTACTCGTAAATGATCATTCATATGAATAGTAGTAACCGATTTTGAAACGTGTCATTCATTTATAACTCTGATCATTCATCTACAATACCGCATTTGTTACATCTACAGTATCGGATTCCTTACTCAAACCTTATTCCTTATCACTCGTGTGATCATTCGTTACTCAAACTTTATTCGTGAATGTATCATTCGTGTGAACAGTAATCTTTATCATTCTTCACCATTCGAGAGACATTTAAACCAATTCATTACCAAAACCATAAACCAATTCATTACCAAATTCACTTCTCAATTTGTTAAACTATTAGTTTCAATCTTTATACCAAAACTTTCATCATTAGATAGTTTTGACCCATAACTTTACAGGTTTAACTCTTTGAACCAGAGGATTTTGAAATGGCAAATTTCTATGCGTTAGAATCTAAGAACATGTTTATGCAACAAGTGCTTCATTTTGATGCTGAGATCGGGAATCATTTGAATTGTCCAAGGCTGATGAAATTGAGTGATTTGGCAAATGGGAACTGAGGTTTCGAGCTCATTTGGGAACCGTACATCCTTCCTTGATTTGGTATACACTCCTCCCATGATTGGTGACCCGAGTACAAACTGTGAAGAAAAACCATTTAATATTTACTCTCAAGAGGAAAAGATAGCTTTAGAGATTCAGATGAAAGCTTATTCGACATTGAAAGCTTATTTTACATTGAATTTGGTTGCGATTTGGACTTGTCTTCCAAGTTTGCTCAAAGTTTGGATTTTAGTTTGAATCCAGATTGTTTATTAATGTGTTGAAGATTCGAACGACGATTCGTTATGGATGAATACACATTCGTTACTCGTAAATGATCATTCATATGAGTAGTAGTAACCGATTTTGAAACGTGTCATTCATTTATAACTCTGATCATTCATCTACAATACCGCATTTGTTACATCTACAGTATCGGATTCCTTACTCAAACCTTATTCCTTATCATTCGTGTGATCATTCGTTACTCAAACTTTATTCGTGAATGTATCATTCGTGTGAACAGTAATCTTTATCATTCTTCACCATTCGAGAGACATTTAAACCAATTCATTACCAAAACCATTAACCAATTTGTTACCCAAATCACTTCTTAATTTGTTAAACTATTAGTTTCATTCGTTATACAAAAACTTTCATAATTTGATAGTTTTGACCCATAACTTTACATGTTTGACTGTTTGAACCCTATAGTTTTTGAAATAACTAATTTCTACGATTTAGAATCTTAGAACATGATTATGCAACAAATGCTTCCTTTAGATGCTGAGATCGGGTCTCATTTGAATTGTCCAAGGCTGATGAAATTGAGTGATTTTGCAAATGGGAACCGAGGTTTCGAGCACATTTGGGAACCATACAGCCTTCCTTGATTATTTATACACTCCTCCCATGATTGGTGATCCGAGTACAAATTGTGAAGAAAACCCATTTGATATTTACTCTCAAGAGGAAAATATAGCTTTGGAGATTCAGATGAAAGCTTATTCGACATGGAAAGCTTATTCGACCTTAACTTTGTTTGAGATTTGGAATTGTAATCCAAGTTTGATCGAAGTCTGGATTTTAGTTTGAATCAAGATTGTTTATTAATGTGTTGAAGATTTGAATGACGATTTGTTATGAATGAATAGACATTCGTTACTCGTAACTGATCATTAATTGAATAGTAGTAACCGATTATGACACGTGTCATTCAGTTATAACTCTGATCATTCGTCTACAATACCACATATGTTACATCTACAGTATCGGATTCCTTTCTTAAACCTTATTCCTTATCATTCGTGTGATCATTCGTTAGTCAATCTTTATTCGTGAATGTATCATTCGTGTGAACAGTAATATTTATCATTCTTCACCAGTCGAGAGACATTTAAACCAATTCATTACCAAAGCCATAAAACATTTCGTTACCAAAATCACTTCTTAAATTGTTACACTAGTAGTTTCATTTGTTATACCAAAACTTTCATCATTAGATAGTTTTGAACCATAACGTTACAAGTTTAACTGTTTGAACCAGAGGATTTTTGAAATGGCTAATTTCTATGCTTTAGAATCTAAGAACATGATTATGCAACAAATGCTTTATTTAGATGTTGAGATAGGGAATCATTTGAATAGTCCAAGGCTGATGAAATTGAGTGATTTTGCAAATGGAAACTGAGGTTTAGAGCTCATTTGGGAACCGTACATCCTCCCTAGATTATGTATACAGTCCTCCCATGATTGGTGATCCGAGTACAAACTGTGAAGAAAAACCGTTTGATATTTACTCTCAAGAAGAAAAGATAACTTTGGAGATTCAGATGAAAGCTTATTCGACCTTGAAAGCTTATTCGACCTTAACTTTGTTTGAGATATGAAATTGTAATCCAAGTTTGATCGAAGTCTGGATTTTAGTTTGAATCCAGATTGTTTATTAATGTGTTGAAGATTTGAATGACGATTTGTTATGAATGAATTGACATTCGTTACTCTTAACTGATCATTAATATGAATAGTAGTAACCGATTTTGACACGTGTCATTCAGTTATAACTCTGATCATTCGTCTACAATACCACATTTGTTACATCTACAGTATCAGATTCGTTACTCAAACCTAATTCCTTATCATTCGTGTGATCATTCGTTACTCAAACTTTATTCATGAATGTATCATTCGTGTGAACAGTAATCTTTATCATTCTTCACCATTCGAGAGACATTTAAACCAATTCATTACCAAAACCATAAACCAATTTGTTACCAAAACCACTTCTTAATTTGTTAAACTGTTAGTTTCATTCGTTATACCAAAACTTTCATAATTTGATAGTTTTGACCCATAACATTACAAGTTTGACTGTTTGAACCCTATACTTTTTGAAATGGCTAATTTCTACGCTTTAGAATCTAAGAACATGATTATGCAACAAATGCTTCATTTAGATGCTGAGATCGGGAATCATTTGAATTGTCCAAGGCTGATGAAATTGAGTGATTTTGCAAATGGAAACTGAGGTTTTGAGCTCATTTGGGAACCGTACATCCTCCCTTGATTATGTATACAGTCCTCCCATGATTGGTGATCCGAGTACAAACTGTGAAGAAAAACCATTTGATATTTACTCTCAAGAGGAAAACATAGCTTTGGAGATTCAGATGAAAGCTTATTCGACATTGAATTTGGTTGCCATTTGGACTAGTATTCCAAGTTTGCTTGAAGTTTGGATTTTAGTTTGAATCCTGATTGTTTATTAATGTGCTGAAGATTCGAATGACGATTCGTTATGGATGAATACACATTCGTTACTCGTAACTGATCATTCATATGAATAATAGTAACCGATTTGAAACGTGTCATTAATTTATAACTCTGATCATTCGTCTACAATACCGCATTTGTTACATCTACAGTATCGGATTCATTACTCAAACCTTATTCCTTATCATTCGTGTGATCATTCGTTACTCAAACTTTATTCGTGAGTGTATCATTCGTGTGAACAGTAATCTTTAACATTCTTCAACATTCGAGAGACATTTAATCCAATTGGTTACCAAAACCATAAACCAATTCGTTACCAAAATCACTTCTTAATTTGTTAAACTATTAGTTTCATTCGTTTTACCAAAACTTTCATAATTTGATAGTTTTGACCCATAACTTTACAAGTTTGACTGTTTGAACCCTATACTTTTTGAAATGGCTAATTTCTACGCTTTAAAATCTAAGAACATGATTATGCAACAAATGCTTCTTTTAGATGCTGAGATCGGGTCTCATTTGAATTGCCCAAGGCTGATGAAATTGAGTGATTTTGCAAATGGGAACCGAGGTTTCGAGCACATTTGGGAACCGTACAGCCTTCCTTGATTATGTATACACTCCTCCCATAATTGGTGATCCGAGTACAAATTGTGAAGAAAAACCATTTGATATTTATTCTCAAGAGGAAAAGATTGCTTTGGAGATTCAGATGAAAGCTTATTCAACATGGAAAGCTTATTCGACATGGAAAGCTTATTCGACATTGAATTTGGTTGCAATTTGGACTCGTATTCCAAGTTTGCTCGAAGTTTGGATTTTAGTTTGAATCCAGATTGTTTATTAATGTGCTGAAGATTCAAATGATGATTCGTTATGGATGAATACACATTCGTTACTCGTAACTGATCATTCATATGAATAGTAGTAATCGATTTTGAAACGTGTCATTCGGGAATCATTTGAATTGTCCAAGGCTGATGAAATTGAGTGATTTTGCAAATGGGAACCGAGGTTTCGAGCTCATTTGGGAACCGTACATCCTTCCTTGATTATGTAGACACTCCTCCCATTATTGGTGATCCGAGTATAAACTGTGAAGAAAAACCATTTGATATTTACTCTCAAGAGGAAAAGATAGCTTTAGAGATTCAGATGAAAGCTTATTCGACATTGAAAGCTTATTTGACATTGAATTAAGTTGCGATTTGGACTAGTATTCCAAGTTTGCTCGAAGTTTGGATTTTAGTTTGAATCCAGATTGTTTATTGTCACACCCCGACTAGGTAGTTGCGGAAGCGTAATACGGGAATGTAACAGATAACACTGGTATCAACCACATTGTTTATAAAGAAATTCAACAAACTAATTTACATCATATTACATTGGTAGGTACTAAGTTTACAAACTAGATGAAAATCACATAACCAGTTCACGGGCTTCTTATTCATTACTACTTATTTGCATTTATTCACAGCTATTCAACTTTCCTTCTAACACCAAGCACGTAAGCAAATCATTCCAACTTCGGCTTACCTGAAAAGCATGTTAAAACGGGTCAACTACGTCTAGTTGGTGAGTTTCAAGTTTCACGAGTATCAACGAAATCAGTATACGAGTTCGTAAAGTTTATAGTGTGTATGTATACATGTATGTGTATGATGTATTATACTAAGCAACAAGTGAAACCGAAACGAGCTAAAACACATGGCCACCCCTGCCCATGCACTCCCGTTGGCATTTAACAGCCACTTTGCCCCAAGTATGTACTATGTCTAACACCACATAGCAGTATGTAGAAATCGTTCCGCTCGACTATTCGCGGGACGAGTTCACCGAGTTTTTGTGTCCTACTCACCTCCCACCATCATAAACAACCCATAACACCTTCACATACCTCGTAAAATCCAGAAATCAAACCTGCAAAATCATCGTGTTCATCAGGCCAAGTTGCCGTCACTGTTAGAAGGGTTTCGGCGAAGATATAAGGTTAAGCGAAGTTATCCACAACTTCGCCTACCTCTCAAGTTCGCTTATCTCAAGCGAAGTTATCCAGAACTTCGCCTACTTCACAAGTTCGCTTATCTCAAGCGAAGTTATCTACAATATCGCCGAATCAGGCGAATTTAAAAAGGAAGCGAAGTTAAGAATTCCAGCGAAGTTAAGACTTAAGCGAAGTTATCCACAACTTCGCCTACAGTACTGTTAAGAATAAAATTTTTATTTTTCGAGTTTCTTTGTGTTTCGTGAAAGATGACTTCAATAAATATTATTGAACTGGTGAAGATGGAAGTGGAAGCGGGTTCAGCTACTAAGGCACCGAAGATGCTTAAAGGAACCGATTTTGTGGCGTGGAAAGATCGGTTTGAACAGTATGTTAAGTACCAAGATGCTAAGATGTGGGTGTGCATACAAGATGGATACATTCCACCAACTGCTGAGTATGAGGGTCGTGATCAGATTAAGAAATACAACAAGATGGAAGAAGAAGAAAAGAAAATGTATGAGGCTGAAAGCAAAGCTCATGCAGCGATAACAATGGCTCTTCCACAAGAGATTCTTCACACCTTCAGGAAGTATAAAACTGCCAGAGAGCTTTGGGAAGCGCTTGAAAACCGATTTGTGGGTAATGTGGGGATTCGTGCATCAAAGATTAAACTTCTCAAAACCCAATTCTCGGTGTTCAAGTATCTGAAGAATGAATCACTTGATGATATCATCACGAGATATTATCATCTGATGACCGAACTCAGCAATTATTCCATTGCTTACAAAGAAGATGAAATCGTAGAAAAGCTTCTTGATGCTCTCCCACCGAAATGGGAGATGTACACTGTCTTGATGAGAGAAGATAAAGAGTTTGCCGACTATGACTTGGAAACAGCAGTCAACAAACTAAGAACTTTTGAACTTAACATGGTTCGTAAAGAGACACCAACTGATCAGGTTCAGGATCCAGGAATGTATGGTGCAAAAGTTAACTCAAGTTCAAGTTCGAAGTCTGAATCATCTGCTTACTACTCAAAGGGAGAGTCGGGCGCTAACTCAACACATGAAGGACATGTATCTCTCAAAATGAATGGTGATGTGTGTTTTGTAGCTGGTGGATCAAATGCTTCTAAACCTCAAGCAACCAAGAGTAGTTTTTCCTCAAGTGTTACTAACAACAACTACTCTAAGATGCCCATGAGTGTTAAATCTGCAGAACAGCAGTTTGCACTCTATGCATCTTTCATTGCTTCGTATGAAAATTACATTCAAGGTAAGATTGTTGATCCTGCAACTTTGGACGAAGATTATGATCAGATCAATGCTGATGATCTGGAAGAGATGGATCTGCAGTGGCAGATGGCGATGATTGTGAGAAGAGTTAAGAGGTTTGTGAAGAAGACAGGTAGGAAGTTTGTGGGTGAAAGACCAGGTTTTGATAAGTCGAAGGTTAGGTGTTACAACTGTCAACAGAATGGCCACTTTGCGAAGGAGTGCACAAATGAACGTGTAGAATGCAGTCAGACCAGGTCTACACAACAGAGTGGTGGAAGTAATGAGAATAGAGCCATGATATCCAGACAGAACGGGGAGTACAACTGGAATCTGCATGTTGAAGAAGTGTTCGAACATGCCAATTTGGCGAACTTCGAAACTGCAGATAGTGAGAAAGTGACTGGCGAAAATGAAGCTTACATGGCAGAAGTGGCAGACCAGCTCACCGAGGTAAGTACTAAACTCCCTTATACGAAATGTGAAAATCTGTCTGAACAATTGACAACTATAACTGATCAGTTTGTTAGTTTGGATGCTCAATTTAAAACATTAAAAGAAGATCATCATTTCACTAAAGCTAGAGAAAACAGTTATAAGGTAAAAATAAAAGCTAGTGAGAAAGATATTAGAAGTCTTAAAGCCAGTCTAGCTGAGAAAATACAAGTAATTGATCTTAGCTATGAAGTGTTAGAAGAGAAAACCAAACTAATAGCTGAAAGGGATAAACAGATAGCTGATCACCAGGTGAAAGTGGTGGAATTTAACAGAAAACTTGAGCAATTAAGAAATTCCTCCGCTATACTTGATCACCTCGTTAGTGATCAAGGTTCCCCAGTTAAAAGGGGAGGAATTGGATATCATGAAGTTCCACCACCTTACAATCATAACTATACTTATGATCCTAGTAATCAGAAATCTGTTGATGTTGATTTTGGTCAGACAGTTCCGGTTAAGGTTACTATTAAAGAACCAGAAGTTAGTAAAGGCGAAACAAGTAAGCCTGTTTCGAGTGTTAAAATTTCTGTTCCTAGTCCTGTCTCATCAAACTCGGACAAGTCATCCGAGTCGAGTGAAACAAAAGAAGAGGCAGTGTTACCAAAAGGTGGAGAGAAAAATAAAACCACTGAAAAGAATTCTCCACTAAACCCGTATGTCTCACCATATGTGAGACAAACGGGAAGTAATGCAGCCTCAACATCTAAAACAACTATTGAAAAGAAAGTTGAACACAGGAGTTGTTTCAGATGTAATCAATTAGGACACCTAATTGCTGATTGCCCTCTGAAGCAGAGATTCAGAGGTGTGAGGCCTTCGAAAACTGAGAACAGAACTAACAGTAATCACTATAATGGTAAAAATGAAAACTCATCAAAGTTCAGAAATTGGACTAATCAAGGTTTTCAAAGAAATCGATCTCAGTTTTTCCCTGTTAACAACCAAATAATGAGTAATAATTCATTTAATTCACGAAGGTTTGGATGGCCTCATAGTCAATCTACAAGAATGTATCCTTTTAGGACTTACAGGAATTATTCTGATACTAACTTTGGACAGCCAAAGTACGGGATGTATCGGCCCAAGACCAATAGGTCTTGGGTCCCCAGATTTTAATCCTCTGCTTTAATCGTGCAGGAACAGTTGAACAAGGCTGCAAACAATCTATGGGTTGTGGATAGCGGCTGTTCCCGGCACATGACGGGTAACAAGAATTTGTTACACGACTGGAAACCTGTTCAGGGAGGAAGAGTGAGTTTTGCTGGAGAGAGCGGTGGAAGGATTACAGGAATAGGGACGGTGACTAACGGAAAAATGACGTTAGAGAAAGTGAATTTCGTTGAAGAACTGAAGCATAATCTGCTGAGTGTATCGCAGATCTGTGACAAAGATTACACCGTGCACATTACCAAGAATGAAGCGATCGTGCTGTATCCTGGTTTCAAGATACCAGAGGATTGGATTGTAATGAAGGCTCCAAGAGAAAAGAATACGTATATTATGGACATGAGGTCGACTGAGATGGCCACAGAAGAATCGTGTCTTCTGTCAAAAGCAACTGAATCGGAGTCCGAGTTATGGCATAGAAGAATGGGGCATATTCATCTTCGGAAAATGAACTACATTGTCAAGAATGGGCTGGTGTTGGGTGTTCCCTTGAAGAATTTCAACTTTGAAGACCAATGCCTATCATGCAAAAAGGGAAAGCAATACAAGAAAACCCATCACACCAAGAAGGTTAATTCTATAGTCAGTACCCTAGACCTACTTCACATGGATCTCTTCGGTCCCGTGAATGTAAAAAGTCTAGGTGGAACATCATACTGCTTGGTGATAACTGATGATTTCTCTCGATATTCTTGGGTATATTTCCTAAAGTCAAAGGATGAAACGGTTCAGATGGTAAAAAATTTGATTACCAAGGTTGAGAATATCATGGGGAAAAGGGTTAAATACATCAGGAGTGACAATGGGACAGAGTTCAAAAATTATGAGATGGAGATCTTCTGCTTACAGAAAGGAATAGAACACCAGTACAGCGCTCCGTATACTCCGCAACAAAATGGAGTGGCTGAGAGGAAGAACATAACGTAATTGAAGGAGCCAGAACCATGCTGGCTGATTCGAAACTTCCTGTGGTGTTCTGGGCTGAAGCTGTTGCAACAGCCTGTTATATCCTTAATAGAGTTTTAACTGTTAAAAGACTGAATAAAACATGTTATGAACTTATGCATGGGAGAAAGCCCAACTTGAGTGGTCTCGAACCATTCGGGTCCCCGTGTTCGATATTAAAGACAAATTCTAAATTTGGTGAAATAGCCGACGAAGGTATTTTAGTCGGATATGTTGTTGGGACTCCCAACAGACGAGTCTTTAATATATCGACCAGCAAGGTTGAGGTGGTGTGTAACACTGATATCACAAGTTACAAATCACCAAAACCAAGCACGGGACCCGCTGGGGTTTTCGACTATGATAGGCTTTTTAAATCTTTTAACATGCCTTATTTGGATTGTGCAGAAGTTGATGAGAGAATTGCTACGAAGATGATTTACGATGAGGAAGACACTTTGGTGCAACGACCGCAGTATGATGAATGTCAGCCATCCTCGTCAAATGCTGTCGATACCCCTGCAGCCTCTACAGAAGAGGAATTCTTCAATCCGTTTCACTCTCAACAACAATTACCCATTGATGAGATACCTTCGAACCTGGAAGACAATCTACAAGTCAGTTCGGCTCCGACTACGAGAATTCACAAAAATCACCCTTTGGAGAACGTGATAGGTGATCTGTCCGACGGTGTACAAACAAGACAAAGCTTGAATGAGCACACCTGTGTTTACACAAGCATTAAAGGATCAGGCATCATTAACGAATGCTTGTACACCTGCTTCATCAGCCAGATTGAACCAAAGAACCATCAAATGGCTCTCAAGGACAGCTCGTGGGTCGAAGCCATGCAAGAAGAGTTAGCCCAGTTCAAGAAGATGGAGGTATGTAATTTGGTTGCAAAACCGAAGGATGTGCATGCGATTGGCACAAAATGGGTTTTCAAATGCAAGAGAGATGAGAAAGGGATTATTATCAGGAACAAGGCGAGGCTGGTTGTAAAAGGTTTTAATCAGCAAGAGGGGATCGATTACAATGAGTTGTTTGCTCCTGTGGCGAGATTGGAAGCCATTCGATTGTTTTTGGCATTTGCTGCACACAAGGAGATGAAGGTATTTCAGCTAGACGTGAAGAGTGCGTTCCTTAACGGTAAAGTCGATGAGGTTGTGTACGTTGAGCAACCTCCGGGTTTTCCTGACCCAGACTTTCCTGATCACGTGTACAAGCTAAGTAAAACGCTGTATGGACTACATCAGGCCCCTCGTGCCTGGTATTCAACACTATCCGATTACTTGCTTGAGAATGAGTTTGAAAGGGGAAAGATTGATAGCACATTGTTCTTTAAGAGAAAAGGGAGCGACTTTCTTCTGGTGTAAGTCTACGTGGACGACATCATCTTTGCTGCATCAAAAGTCGCCATGTGTCAGGAGTTTGAGGCCGTCATGAAAAAGAGGTTTGAAATGAGTGCTATGGGTGAACTAACTTTCTTTTTAGGACTGCAGGTTGATCAGAAGAAAGATGGGATGTTCATTCATCAGACTAAGTATGTCCATGATGTTCTCAAACGCTTCAAGATGGAGGACAGCACTCCATTTGATACTCCAGTCTGCGTCAACCATAAATTGGGTGCTGATTCAGACAACGATGCAGACGTGGACCCAACCCAATATCGGGCAATAATAGGTTCTTTAATGTACTTAACTGCTTCTAGACCTGATATTATGTTTGCAGTTTGTCTTTGTGCACGCTTTCAGGCAAACCCAAAGGAATCTCACTTGAAGGGTGCGAAAGGATATTGCGATATCTCAAAGGCAAGCCTAAGCTAGGGTTGTGGTACACGAAAGGAGGAGACTTGGAGTTGGTCGCCTACACGGATTCTGATTATGGAGGGTGCAATCAGAATCGGAAGTCTACAACAGGTGGTTGTCAGTTTCTTGGAGGCAGATTAGTGTCATGGCAGTGCAAGAAGCATACCTCAGTCGCCATTTCAACCTGTGAAGCAGAATACATGGCAGCATCAAACTGCTGCTCCCAGGTTCTTTGGATTCAACAACAGTTGCGCGATTATGGTCTGAATTTCACTCATACTCCTATTTGCATTGATAACATTGCTGCTATCTCAGTAACTAACAATCCCGTAAAGCACAGTAAAACTAAACATATTGACATCCGTCATCATTTTATACGGGATTGTGCTGAGAAGAAACTGATTGTGCTCGAAAAGGTTGATACGTTAGATAATTTCGCTGACTTGTTTACAAAAGCGTTTGACAAAAATCGTTTTCAAAACCTTGTTGAGCTGAATGGGATGATCAATCCCGAGTAACCGTGTTTTGTGACTTTGTTTTAAAAAAAAAAAAAAAAAAAAAAAAAACCATCACTATCGCTTAGAATTATGTCGGTTGCCTCAGTTTGAAGGACATATCTTCGGATATGTTTGGTCCTCATTTCTACGTGTAGACTATGAGGATAGCCATTAACCAGATGACTGAAAGTGACCGGGGCGGTTTATGATGTGTTTTATTCTTTCGCTGAAAATTAGTCGATCATACTTAGTTAGAAGGACACATACTTGTATGTGGTCGGTCCAGCTGATCCATTGGATCTTCAGGATAGCCGTTTATCTGAAAACTTCAATTTGATCGGGGCGATAGAACTTAAAATTTTTTTGGGAGATGAAATTATTTTTCAAGTCTACTACTTCGTAAGAAGTTCCTTTACTATGTTTAACAGAAAGTTGATCCAACCTTGGAAAGTGATAGATATACTGATTCTGTGTGCTTAACTAGTGAAGTTATTAGGCCTAAAAGACTTTAGAACAGTCATTGTATGTCATGGTAATCTTTTTATGGTGCGTAAAAGTAGAAGTGATACTAACTAAATCTACTCGATTTTATGTGGAAACTCCTTAAGAGTTGTGTATGTCTCCATATATATCTTTCCGAATGATAGGCAGAAAAGCGATTACCCAGTCATACACGAGCCCGTGAGTGTTCTGATTCCTGTGAAGATAGCGTGTCAAGAAACTGCAGTGATCCAGATTCGGGACTTGCAGTTGTTTACTACTCTGAAGTTTGTGTAAATACTTAAAAAAAAAAAAATTGTGTTATTGAGACATTCTAGAGTACATAATGTTAATACTTCTCAATCAAGATGTAAGAAAGATAACGGGAAGAAGAGTCTGAAGATCGAAGAGTAATTACTATGTCATCAGACACTACGGGTCGAGGTCAACTCGGGGTGACTTGGGGAAAGCCAAATACGCTTTGAGAATAGATAGGAGGCATCATAATCTCTGAGTTGTTGCCCACTTAAGTTTTGAGCTTAATTGAACCTAACCCGTATCACAGAAACGATGAAAACCATTCTAAGTTATTTACCTGCTTACAACCTGTTTCTTTATGTCATAATACAGCTGAACACGGATCTGTGTGACAGTCACGTAGTTAGTATGATTCCTGTTCGGATCTTTTCTAAAACATGGTAGTCCCTGTCGAGACTGAAATTTGATCCCGTGTACTTTAATTTTTAAAAGTTTTTTTTTTCTCTACTTATGTAGTTGTGTGATTTTATACCTGGTTACTTGGTCTTGATCGTATCATTTAACGCTTTAAAGGTTGTTTTAAAACTTAATTGCAAATTGTTCAAATTATGGGGTTTGTTTTGTAAAATACTAATATCGGCGAAGTTGTGCATAACTTCGCCTGCATAAAATACTAAGAAGCGAAATGATAGAGACGATGATCCCAATGCATCGAAAGGTGCAGGTGGAGAGTTGCCAAGAACTGAACAAGCTCTTGGGACTTCCACATCTCAGGGGGAGTCAACAAGTGCGGCTGGAGGTACAGGTGATGATGTGGTGGTAGTGGATGAGGAGATGGATGATGCGTTTATAGGTGATGATGATGTGTTACCAGTTGATGAGATAGAGAAGATTGGTGAAGAGATTGTTATTGATAATGAGATAGAAGAGGGAGAGATTGTAGAAGAGAATACTGAGCATGAGATTCCGGAAGTCGATAAGGCAGATATGAGTCAAGAGATTGGAAATGATGAGACAAAATGGGAAGAACAGCCAAGATGGAAAGAAGGCTACGCTCAATGGTTTGTAAAAACGAAGAAACCGGCGGTCCCTACTATGTTTAAGAAGAGTTACAACATTAGAGGTTATGCTGAATCGAGAAAGGGGATTATTTGCTGGATATATGATGAGCAGTTGAGGCTCTTTGTTATTAAAAGATATGATGGTGTTCAGTACTTCAAAAGGCTGTTGAGATCGTTGAATACTTTGCCTGAGTGTGAAGTGAAAGACTTAGCCAGATTGGGGTTAATAAACAGAAGTGATGATAATATGGCTAGAGTCATTGGGAAGATTGTTTGGAAGGAAAGTATAAAAGAGAAGAAGTTCGAGCTGTTGAAACCACAAAAGGTAAAACTTATCGAAGACAAAGATAGAGGATTGAGAGCAGATGGCAAGCCTTGGATGATCATGAAGTATAAGCCGATCCGGTGTTTAAAAGAAGTGCCGATGAAACAAATGCCCAAGGATGTGCTGAAAGATCTGAAGTGGTGGTATGTAGATTGTGAGACAGCTGAAGCAGTAATGGAGGACGAAGATGAACAAGAGCTGCTGAGAGTATATGATCCGATGCATCTAGTGAACTTGTCTCAAGCTGATCTGCAGGTGCTGAATGAGAAGAAGATATTTTATATTCCTGCTTGGAAAGACGAAGCAAAGAAATATCAAAGAATTGTATCAGTTTGTGTACGTGAAGGAGTTCATGCTTAAAGATGAAGATACAAGATTGTTGAAGATTACAAGACACGTGTTTGAAGATAAAGATATGAAGCTACTGCCAAGGGGGAGTCTGTTGGTACATGATGTCAGTAGTTCAGTGTCAAGTGTCTGTAATCATGTTAGTTGGATTTGTGTTATGTATGTAAGCGAAGTTATCACAAGTTCGCTTGATATAGGCGAACTTGTGGAACAAGCGAAGTTAGGGACAACTTCGCCTGAACATGCCAGGCGAAGTTGTCGTGTTATATAAACATTAGGTTACGGCTTAGAAAACATGAACGAGTTGATTGAGTTAATCATTGTATCGAGTTGTCCAGTGTTGGTGATTGATATAACGTGTTTTCGGTTGCAATATAACGAGTCTTTGTTTATCGTAACGTGTGTTTAATCGTGTTAACGTACATCGTCTTCTAAGCTCGTAACGTCTTACGTAGGGATTCCGCACTTACGTAGAACGAGATATTCCGTGTAGATCCGGCTGGGAACCTACAGTTAGTACTTAGATAATCCACATCATCACACGTTTTCAAGTATATAAGTATATGTAAACATGCTTTCCACCCCAAAAGTTCGTAACACAGCATAGAAAGTGGGGGGTCGTGAAACTCACCTTATCGTAGTTCGCACAGAAATTATGTATCAATAGGTCAGGTGCCTCGCTTATAGCCTGATTCCTATAAACGGTATCGTACTGTTAATACTAGTACAGTGTTTAAACCAAATCGGGCTGCATAACTAGTTTGGTTATAGCTGTTAGGCCTATAACATGACCATAGTCTTAGATTGTGACGTTGTATACTACGATTAAAACTGAATTTGGCTCAGTTTCACCGTTCCCGAGCCTAGCCAAGTTGATCGTTTACGCGTTTCGGTAATAGGAAAGATCATAAAAACTTAAGTAAATATATTGATTGATAAAATGATTTGATTTATGAAAGAATTTTAAGGTTTCGGTATCTGGTTTGATCGCAGGGTTCATTTCCGTTTTCACACGGGTTTGATTATACAAAACACGTACAATCCACCCGAATTGTCCGGAATTCTCGTAAAAAGTTTGTTTTTATCAATTTCATTCAAAAATATGACATTTGACCACTTTTGACATTTTAACATACCAGTCAGTCCGTTAAACACAAAACTGCCGGTTTCGTTAAAACAATTATAATTTAAATATTTGATTAATCATAACTAAATTTGTACTTATATATAAATTATGTAAATTTTTGTAAAAATATATTAAAATATGGAGAATTTTATAAAAATATTTTCAGAAATTTTATGATTAATTATTTATTTATAAAAATTCTAATCGTGTAACAAATGGCCCGTTTATATCAAACGACCTCTGAAAAATCCGATAATTTTTACAAATGGCCTCAATGTTATTAAATAGCCCCTGAAAAATCTCCAGAACCTAACTTTTTTGAAAAATGCCTTTTTGTGCGTTTTTCGGCTGTTAAGATTCGGTTAAATCATAATTGCACAAACCATACTTTGGCATTTCCAATGATCCCCAAACTTTACCAGTGATCTTACCATCACATTTTAATCTCCAAAACCAAGTTTCATAATTTTTCAATATGTTTAGCCATTTTTCCCAAATAAACGCTCATAAACGGAAATAAATTCACCAAATATTCTCCGTTTATCGAAAGATTACCAAATTTGAACAGGGACTCATTTAAATGATCCCTAAAGTCCCTGAAAAATTTCATAAGCTAACAAAAAGCACGTCACAACCTAATACTAAACAGCCCTTAAACGAGTGTTATGGGTTTACCTTGTCGGTTTTCGATGAGTTTTGCTAGCTTAAACGACTTTCCGGGTCTCGGGTTGCAAACTCAGTGTATCTACATATCATATAACATCAAACCAAGCATAAATCATCCATGTGACAGCCTTGATAATTAGGGTTTCGGTTTTGGGTTCAAACCAAACTTTCAAACCGTAAAAACGTTGTATTCATGTTCTAATCCGCGTTTTTGACCAAAAGAGTATATGTTCCTGGTTTGTAAACATGTTTAACATCAAAACATGGTTTTACTTGATTTTTATGGTTTTTGGATGGTTAAACATGTTTAAAACTAATCAAGAACTAATTTTTCATGTTTAAACATAATCTAATCATGAAAAATCAACAAAAATAAATGGTTACCTTCTTGTTTTTGGCTGGAAAGATACGAGATATGGGGGACCAGAGGTTGTATGTGTGAAAGGATACAAAGATATCAAGCTTACAAGCTTGTAAAACAAGAAAACAAAGGGGTGGGACACCCCCCATGTTCCGATCGGAACTTTTAGGGTGTTTCCACGCCCTTGTTTTAGTATATATTTTGTCATTTAATGTATACTCTTGATCCATCTCAAGTCTAATTTTGGTTCGGGTTTGGTTTTTCGCGAGAAAATTAATTCGGGTGCGAAAACCAGCGTGAAAACAAGTGTTTTTCAGCTTCTTTTTTGTAAAATAAGAAAAACGTACTGACTCGTTGTAAAATTCCAAAATATTTTCACGGATTGCTTAGAAAATGTCATTTAAGTGTTTAATAAATCTTTTTCGGCTTAACCGATGCTACAATGCTCGTTTTGATATTAACGATTACGTTTAAGCTTATAGCGTATCGATAAACGAAACCTTTTTCGTTTAAAGAGTTTTAAACGTATTGGGGCCTAAATATCAATATGTTAGCCTCTATATATAACTCGTATATGACCCCTCAGTATATATACGGGTCATAATTAATATCGGTCGGTTACTCGTTTAAGCACTACGAATTAACCGATTTATCGTTTACTTGTTACGTAGTGAATATAGTATACCTCGTTTTGTCACGAATGTCACATTCTCCCCCGTTAAGAAATTTCGTCCTCGAAATTTAATGTGTCATCGGTTTTATTTTTAGGGAACAGGTGTGGTATTTCTTTCGGAATTCGTCCTTTCGTTCCCAATTATATTTGGGTCCTTGTTTTGATTTCCACCGAACTTTTACCGGAGATATTTTGTTGTGTCGTAACTGTTTGCTTTTCCCATCCACAATTTCTACCGGTTCCTCTACGAAGTTGAGCTTTTCATTGATCTGAACATCTTCCTGTGGTACTATTGTCGTTTCATCAGTCAAACACTTTTTCAGATTCGATACATGAAACACGTCGTGAATAGTGCTCAGTTCTAAGGGTAGTTTTAATCGGTAAGCTACGGGACCAATTTTTGCAATAATCTCAAAAGGTCCGATGTATCTCGGGGCTAGTTTACCAGTCTTTCCAAATCTTATAACACATTTCCACGGCGATACTTTTAAAAACACCTTATCACCTATTTCAAAAGATAGCGGTTTTCTGCGAACATCGGCATAACTCTTTTGTCGGTCGCGGGCAGCTTTCAGTTTTTGCTTAATCTGGTGAATCTTATCGGTGGTTTATTGAATTAAATCTGACCTTGAAATTTGGGTATCACCCACTTCCGTCCAACATTGTGGTGATCTACATTTTCGCCCGTATAAAGCTTCATAAGGTGCTGCTTGTATACTACTGTGATAACTGTTATTGTAAGAGAATTCAATGAGCGGGAGGTGTTGATCCCAATTCCCTTTGAAGTACAGTACACAAGCACGAAGTAAATCTTCTAAGGTTTGGATGGTTCGTTCGGATTGACCATCGGTTTGGGGATGGTAAGCCGTACTTAGGTCGATTCGGGTTCCTAAGGATTCTTGTACTGCTTGCCAGAAATGTGAAGTAAAATGACTGTCTCGATCTGAAATAATCGAAAGAGGTACTCCGTGTCGGGATACAATTTCATCGATGTAAATTTGAGCGAGTTTTTCGGTGGTGTAGTTGTTACGGATGGGAATAAAGTGTGCGGATTTGGTTAATCGGTCAACAATTACCCAGATAGCATTGTGTCCTCGGGAGGTTTTAGGAAGGTGTGTCACAAAGTCCATGGTAATTTGTTCCCATTTCCATTGTGGGATTTCGAGTTGTTGTAACATTCCCGAAGGTTTTTGATATTCGGCTTTAACTCTTGCACACGTTGCACATTTACTTACATACACGGCTATATCCTTTTTCATGCCAGGCCACCAGTAAAATTCTTTAACATCCTTATACATCTTATCAGTACCTGGGTGAATAGAATATTTGGACTTATGTGCTTCATCAAGAATTAACTTTCGGAGTTTATGAAGTGTTGGAATCCAGACCCGGTTTTTGTAATAATATACTTCATCAATTTTCTTCTCAAAATTCCTTTCATTCCCATGTAGTTCTTCTTTTTCTAGCTGATCTGCCTTCAAAGCCTCATTTTGTGCAACACGAACTTGTTCGGTTAGGCTACTTTGAACAATCATTCCGAGTGCTCGTACCCTTAATGGTTTGACTCTGTCTTTTCGGCTTAAAGCATCAGCTACTACGTTGGCCTTACCCGGATGGTATTTAATCTCACAATCATAATCATTTAACAGTTCTACCCATCTCCTTTGTCTCATGTTTAGCTCTTTCTGATCAAATATGTGTTGTAGGCTTTTGTGATCAGTATAGATGGTACATTTGGTGCCATACAAGTAATGTCTCTAAATCTTCAATGCAAAGATAACTGCTCCCAATTCCAAATCATCGGTCGTATAATTCTTTTCATGTACTTTTAATTGTCGGGAAGCATATGCTATTACTTTCTTTCTTTGCATCAGTACGCATCCTAAACCTTTACGAGATGCGTCACAATATACCACCAATTCATCAGTTCCATCTGGAAGGCTAAATATTGGAGCCTCACATAACTTCTGTTTTAACGTTTGGAAGACCATTTCTTGTTCTTCTCCCCATTCATACGTTCGATCTTTCTGAGTTAGGAGGGTTAAAGGTTGAGCAATACTTGAAAAGTTTTCAATAAATCGTCGGTAGTACCCGCTAATCCCAAAAATTGGCGAATTTCTTTCGGCGATTTAGGTACATGCCAATTCTTAATGGCCTCAATTTTACCGGGGTCGACTTGGATTCCTTGTTGATTCACAATGTGCCCCAAAAACTGTACTTCTTGTAGCCAAAATTCACATTTGGACAACTTTGCGTATAACTTCTCTTGCCTTAATAATTCTAAGATTTCCCGCAAATGCTGTTCGTGTTCCTCCTTACTTCTCGAATATATCAAAATGTCATCGATAAACACTATCACGAACTTGTAAGGTAAGGTTTGCAAACTCGGTTCATGAGGTCCATAAACACTGCAGGTGCATTTGTCAACCCAAACGGCATAACCAAAAATTCATAGTGACCATACCGAGTTCGGAAAGCTGTTTTTGGTACGTCTTCTTCCTGAATTCTTACTTGATAATAACCAGATCTAAGATCAATTTTTGAAAAATTCTTCGCACCCTTGAGCTGATCAAACAAGTCATCAATTCGAGGTAAAGGGTATCTATTCTTTATAGTCACTTTATTCAATTCCCGGTAATCAATACACATTCGAAAACTTCCATCTTTCTTCTTTACAAATAACACTGGTGCTCCCCACGGTGAGTAACTAGGGCGGATAAAACCCCTATCTAGTAATTCTTGTAACTGGTTGGACAGTTCTTGCATTTCAGAAGGTGCAAGTCGATAAGGTGCCTTAGCAATGGGTGCTGCTCCCGGTATCAAGTCAATACGGGATGCAACTTGTCGGGTCGGTGGTAAACCAGACAGCTCATCGGGGAATACATCTGAATACTCGTGTACCACTGGGATGTCTTCCATTCGTTTTTCCTCGGGTTCCTTAACTGTTACGCTCGCCAAGTATAATGTAAAACCTTGGTGCAAATACTTTAATGCCTTAAGTTGGGATACGAGAGGCAACATAGTACCAGATTTCTCACCTTCAACAGTCATAGCCTCATCATTCGGAAGAGGTATCCTAACAGTCTTATCCTTACAGACAATTTCAGCTTTATACTTAGATAGCCAGTCCATACCGACTATAACATCGAAACTTCCCAATTCCACTGGAAGTAAATCAATAAGGAACGGGTGGTCGTTTAGGATAAAGGAACAGTTTCACACTATTCGGTTAACAAGTATAGACTTACCGTTAGCAAGTTCTATAGTATATGGTTTTGTTAGTTCACTAACCGGCATATTTTCTAAAGGTAAGAAGTTAACAGATATGAAACTTCTATCGGCGCCCGTATCAAACAAAACTGAAGCATACTGACCGGAAACTAAGAATGTACCTATCACCACATTCGGATCATGACGCGCTTCACCCGATCCTAATACAAACGCGCGTCCCCTAGCTGCGTTGGAGGTTGATGCTTGTGCTTGGTTCTGCCTTCTCACTGCACCCTGGTTCAGCTTGGGGCAGTATCTCCGAAAATGATCCGTACTACCACATTCGTAGCAAGTACGGAGGTTCATGGTGGGTGGGGTTTGTTGATTGAGTCGTGGTCGGGTTGGGTGAGGTCGTAGTTGGGTTGGTTGTTGTTGTCGGTTTACATTGTTGGTGGGGGTTCTGCAATTTGGGGAATAATGTCCCGTTCTTCCACACTTGTGACGAACTACTGATTTACAATCACCCGTATGATGAAGATTACATTTCCCACACTTTGGTAAAGTTCCCTTATAAGTCTCTTGTTTCACATTCGAACTGGTCATGACATAATTTCGGGTATTCGGACGGGATCGTTTATTTTGAGGGTTCTCTTGCATCCTTGTCCCAGAGTCAGATCGTTTCAAACTCGATGTTTCCCCCGGCATTCTTATCACAGTACTTCTCATAAGATCAAAAGTAACAACACCCGCTTGAGATACAGCACTTTCTAATATTGGGTGGGCTACTGAATTAACTATACTCCTCACGGCAAGAGTCAATCCCCAGATGTAGCGTTCAATACGTTTAGCTTCTGGAGTAACCAACCACGGTACTAAGCGAGAGAGTTCATTAAAATGGTTTGTGTAACCCACGTGGTTAGCACCTTTCATTTCCAGATTCCACAATTCATGTTCCAGTCTTTGAATCTCACTTTTCGGGCAAAAATGTTCTAGCATAAGGGTTTTAAGTTCGGTCCATAACATATGGTTTATAGCATCTTGTCCCCTTATTTGGACCACTGTGTTCCACCACATCAAAGCATGATCCAGAAACATACATGTAGCGAATTTGACTATACGGTCTAGTGTACATTCACTAATATTTATCACGGAGTCCGTCTTTTCAATCCATTTGACCAATTCGTTCCGTCTCTCAATACCTTTGAATTCAGTCGGTTTACACGATGTGAACTGTTTATACGCGTAATCCTGACGTTGGGGTTCGGGATTATTAAGATCATTACCAGTATTTGGTTGGGTGTTATTATTAGCAGTTGTGTTGATAACCGATACGGGGTTTGGATTCATGACATTATCGGTGTTCAAAACGGTCTCAGGGTTCCTAATGACATTAACAGTCGGGTGAGTATTATTATTAGTATTAATAACATTATCAGTAGTCAGCGGGGTAGTAACACCCGGGGCTACATTAGTGTCTGGCGGAGGTATATTAGCAGTGGCCGTAGTGGTGCTCGTAGGTTCGTTAACAATATTGTTGGCACGTATGCCTGCAGTGACTTGTTCTACAATAGTCAGTATCACTGCTTGTAGGTGGCGAGAAATCATTTCGCCCACCTCCGCCTCAAATATAGTATTAGTTTTCTCCGGGACCATTCTATAACATAATCATAAACACACAACTATGCCAAAGAACACATTTGCATCACACATAACTGTTACTGTACGTATGTAATCCAAACCCAGCACATAGACTTAACCTGGTGTAGGCCAGCTCTTAAATAGATATACTAAAATTTGTCACTATATAGAGGCTTAACCCAGTAAGAGTCAGTGCTTGTAACAATAGTAGATTAAAAACATCCTCCATGTCAGTGCAATATGCTACTACTAGTGCTGCATGGGGGTATCAAAAGATTACGTATAACAAACCATACTACTTTTATTTATATTTATCCATATGTATATAATACAATAACCAACACAAACAACCATTTAAGCTGCAATAATTGCTTGACAACCGCATGTCTTGGTTGTCACTCTGTATAAGAGCCGTCAATAATGAGTATCGGATCAATGTGTGTTCATCACTACCTGTTGTATATCCAGCATGTAATCATATAGCTCACGTCTTCTATATATGTTGGTGATTATAGATACTAAGTGCTTTAGTATCTGATTAGTCAATACAGCTAACCGGGCTGGGTCGGCTAAATGGGAAGGTTCTGGATCAAGTACATTTATACTCCATGTAAGGAAAGGTATCTCGGTAACATAGATACTGAAGGTTCTTCCCCTATGATAAGTCAATATGGGTGAGGAAGGCATACTATCAGGTGATGGTACACACGTACGGTCAGTCTGACTAGCTCTATGAGTGTGTGTAGTCACCGGGGTATGGTGTGATAATGGTGTGGTAGATCTCGGAGCTCTAGAAAGAGAGTGGTAAGTATTGGTGGCTCTTTCTCCTAAGTCATTTCTAGGGGATTCCCTCGGGGAATTAGTGTCACAACGATAGCCCGATAAATCAAGCTGGTCAGTAGGTACCTCGAGCAGGACCACAACATCCCCTAAGCGTTCACTCGTTTCCTCCTCTGATTTCTCTTCGGGGTCCTCTTCTGGGTCCTCTTAGTCATCATGCAATACCGGTATTTTGTTAGACAGACGATATTGTAGTTCTTGACATATTTCTACACAAGGGTTAGTAATAATAATAACGATTCTTAATAATATTAATTATAATAATGTATAATATTAATTACGATTTAGTACATACATGTATTCGTACACATTAGCACAAATAATCCTTTATATATATTTTTATAATAATATAATTTACACACATATGTTGTTGTTTTTACCTATCGGATTGTTTATCGATTTCTTCTCAAATTCCCTAGCACAAACAAGTCCGTTATTACGTTCCGGACCATAATAACCCACTTGTCCATTCGCGTTCATCACGAGAATCATCAATGTATATTATTTAACATTAATTTATTCCCAGAGTTAATCGAGCCTACGGTTATCTTAGGGTATCCTAAGGGACATCCTAATTCTTTATAACCAATGGCTCTGATACCAACTTCTGTCACACCCCGACTAGGTAGTTGCGGAAGCGTAATACGGGAATGTAACAGATAACACTGGTATCAACCACATTGTTTATAAAGAAATTCAACAAACTAATTTACATCATATTACATTGGTAGGTACTAAGTTTACAAACTATATGAAAATCACATAACCAGTTCACGGGCTTCTTATTCATTACTACGTATTTGCATCTATTCACAGCTATTCAACTTTTCTTCTAACACCAAGCACGTAAACAAATCATTCCAACTTCGGCTTACCTGAAAAGCATGCTAAAACGGGTCAACTACGTCTAGTTGGTGAGTTTCAAGTTTCACGAGTATCAACGAAATCAGTATACGAGTTCGTAAAGTTTACAGTGTGTATGTATACATGTATGTGTATGATGTATTATACTAAGCCACAATTGAAACCGAAACGAGCTAAAACACATGGCCACCGCTGCCCATGCACTCCCGTTGGCATTTAACAGCCACTTTGCCCCAAGTATGTACTATGTCTAACACCACATAGCAGTATGTAATAAGTTTAAATGACAATGTGCAACTGGGTTAACATGTTCCGGCATACCCCACCGGCTCTGTCAGTTGGGTTTGTCAAACCGATAGTACTATCCACACGTTACCGGCACGAAGTTAATCACTTGTGTTTGTGGGGACTTTCAAGTGTTAGTACTTAGATAATCCACATCATCACACGTTTTCAAGTATATAAGTATATGTAAACATGCTTTCCACCCCAAAAGTTCGTAACGAAGCTTAGAAAGTGGGGGGTCGTGAAACTCACCTTATCGTAGTTCGCACAGAAATTATGTATCAATAGGTCAGGTGCCTCGCTTATAGCCTGATGATTCCTATAAACGGTATCGTACTGTTAATACTAGTACAGTGTTTAAACCAAATCGGGCTGCATAACTAGTTTGGTTATAGCTGTTAGGCCTATAACATGACCATAGTCTTAGATTGTGACGTTGTATACAATGAAATGATTAAAACTGAATTTGGCTCAGTTTCACCGTTTCCCGATCCTAGCCAAGTTGATCGTTTACGCGTTTCGGGAATAGGTAAGATCATAAAAACTTAAGTAAATATATTGATTGATAAAATGATTTGATTTATGAAAGAATTTTAAGGTTTCGGTATCTGGTTTGAACGCAGGGTTCGTTTCCGTTTTCACACGGGTTTGATTATACAAAACAAGTGCAATCCACCCGAATTGTCCGGAATTCTCGTAAAAAGTTCGTTTTTATCAATTTCATTCAAAAATATGACATTTGACCACTTTTGACATTTTGACACACCAGTTAGTCTGTTAAACACAAAACTGCCGGTTTCGTTAAAACAATTATAATTTAAATTTTTGATTAATCATAACTAAATATGTACTTATATATAAATTATGTAAATTTTTGTAAAAATACATTAAAATATGGAGAATTTAATAAAAATATTTTCAAAAATTTTATGATTAATTATATATTTATAAAAATTCATTTAATAGGTTATAATCGTGTAATAAATGGCCCGTTTATATCAAACGACCTCCGAAAAATCCGATAATTTTTACAAATGGCCTCAATGTTGTTACATAGCCCCTGAAAAATCTCCAGAACCTAAAGTTTTTGACAAAATGCCTTTTTGTGCATTTTTCGACTGTTAAGATTCGGTTAAATCATAATTGCACAACCCATACTTAGGCATTTCCAATGATCCCCAAACTTTACCAATGATCTTACCATCACATATTAATCTCCAAAACCAAGTTTCATAATTTTTCAATATGTTTAGCCATTTTTCCTAAATAAACGCTCATAAACGGAAATAAATTCACCAAATATTCTCCGTTTATCGAAATATTACCAAATTTGAACAGGGACTCATTTAAATGATCTCTAATGTCCCTGAAAATTTTCATAAGCTAAAAACAAGCACGTCACAACCTAATACTAAACAGCCCTTAAACAAGTGTTACGGGTTTACCTTGTCGGTTTTCGATGAGTTTTGCTAACTTAAACGACTTTCCGGGTCTCGGGTTGCAAACTCAGTGTATCTACATATCATATAACATCAAACCAAGCATAAATCATCCATGTGACAGCCTTGATAATTAGGGTTTCGGTTTTGGGTTCAAACAGAACTTTCAAACCGTAAAAACGTTGTATTCATGTTCTAATCCGCGTTTTTGACCAAAAAGGTAAATGTTCCTTGTTTGTAAACATGTTTAACATCAAAACATGGTTTTACTTGATTTTTATGGTTTTTGGATGGTTAAACATGTTTAAAACTAATCAAGAACTAATTTTTCATGTTTAAACATAATCTAATCATGAAAAATCAACAAAAATAAATGGTTACCTTCTTTTTTTAGGCTGGAAAGATACGAGATATGGGGGACCAGAGGTTGTATGTGTGAAAGGATACAAAGATATCAAGCTTACAAGCTTGTAAAACAAGAAAACAAAGGGGTGGGACACCCCCCATGTTCCGATCGGCACTTTTAGGGTGTTTCCACACACTTGTTTTAATATATATTTTGTCATTTAATGTATACTCTTGTTCCATCTCAAGTCTAATTTAAGTTCGGGTTTGGTTTTTCGCGAGAAAATTAATTCGGGTGCGAAAACCAGCGCGAAAACAAGTGTTTTTCAGCTTCTTTTTGTAAAATAAGAAAAACGTACTGACTCGTTGTAAAATTCCAAAATATTTTCACGGATTGCTTAGAAAATGTCATATAAGTGTTTTATAAATCTTTTTCGGCTTAACGGATGCTACAATGCTCGTTTGATATTAACGATTACGTTTAAGCTTATAGCGTATCGATAAACGAAACCTTTTTCGTTTAAAGAGTTTTAAACGTACTGGGGCCTAAATATCAATATGTTAGCCTCTATAATATATATATATATAACTCGTATATGACCCCTCAGTATATATACGGGTCATAATTAGTATCGGTCGGTTACTCGTTTAAGCACTACGAATTAACCGATTTATCGTTTACTTGTTACGTAGTGAATATAGTATACCTCGTTTTGTCACGAATGTCACATTTATTAATGTGCTGAAGATTCGAATGACGATTTGTTATGGATGAATACACATTCGTTACTCGTAACTGATCATTCATATGAATAGTAGTAAACGATTTTGAAACGTGTCATTAATTTATAACTCTGATCATTCGTCTACAATACCGCATTTGTTAACTCAACAGTATCGGATTCCTTACTCAAACCTTATTCCTTATCATTCGTGTGATAATTCGTTACTCAAACTTTATTCGTGAATGTATCATTCGTGTGAACAGTAATCTTTATCATTCTTCACCATTCGAAAGACATTTAAACCAATTCATTACCAAAACCATAAACCAATTCGTTACCCAAATCACTTCTTAATTTGTTATACTGTTAGTTTCATTCGTTATACCAAAACTTCCATAATTTGATAGTTTTGACCCATAACTTTACAAGTTTGACTGTTTGGACCTTATACTTTTTGAAATGACTAATTTCTACGCTTTAGAATCTAAGAACCTGATTATGCAACAAATGCTTCATTTAGATTCTAAGATCGGGTCTCGTTTGAATTGTCCAAGGCTGATGAAATTGAGTGATTTTGCAAATGGGAACCGAGGTTTCGAGCACATTTGGGAACCGTACAGCCTTCCTTGATTATTTATACACTCCTCCCATGATTGGTGATCCGAGTACAAATTGTGTTGAAAAACCATTTGATATTTACTCTCAAGAAGAAAAGATAGCTTTGGAGATTCAGATGAAAGCTTATTCGACATGGAAAGCTTATTCGACCTTAACTTTGTTTGAGATTTGGAATTGTAATCCAAGTTTGATCGAAGTCTGGATTTTAGTTTGAATCCAGATTGTTTATTAATGTGTTGAAGATTTGAATGACGATTTGTTATGAATGAACAGACATTCGTTACTCGTAACTGATCATTAATATGAATAGTAGTAACGGATTTTGACACGTGTCATTCAGTTATAACTCTGATCATTCGTCTACAATACCACATATTTTACTTCTACAGTATCGGATTCCTTTCTCAAACGTTATTCCTTATCATTCGTCTGATCATTCGTTAGTCAAACTTTATTCGTGAATGTATCTTTCTGTGAACAGTAATATTTATCATTCTTCACCATTCGAGAGACATTTAAACCAATTCATTACCAAAACCATAAACCAATTCGTTACCAAAATCACTTCTTAATTTGTTACACTATTAGTTTCATTCGTTATACCAAAACTTTCATCATAGATAGTTTTGACCCATAACTTTACAAGTTTAACTGTTTGAACCAGAGGATTTTTGAAATGGCTAATTTCTATGCTTTAGAATCTAAGAACATGATTATGCAACAAATGCTTCATTTAGATGTTGAGATCGGGAATCATTTGAATTGTCCAATGCTGATGAAATTGAGTGATTTTGCAAATGGAAACTGAGGTTCAGTGCTCATTTGGGAAAAGTACATCCTCCTTTGATTATGTATACAGTCCTCCCATGATTGGTGATCCGAGTACAAACTGTGAAGAAAAACCATTTGATATTTACTCTTAAGAAGAAAAGATAGCTTTGGAGATTCAGATGAAAGCTTATTCGACCTTAACTTTGTTTGAGATTTGGTATTGTAATCCATGTTTGATCGAAGTCTGGATTTAGTTTGAATCCAGATTGTTTATTAATGTGTTGAAGATTTGAATGACGATTTGTTATGAATGAATAGACATTCGTTACTCGTAAATGATCATTAATATGAATAGTAGTAATCGATTGTGACACGTGTCATTCAGTTATAACTCTGATCATTCGTCTACAATACCACATATGTTACATCTACAATATTGGATTCCTTTCTAAAACCTTTTTCCTTATCATTGGTGTGATCATTCGTTACTCAAACTTTATTCGTGAATGTATCATTCGTGTGAACAGTAATCTTTATCATTCTTCACCATTTGAGAGACATTTAAACCAATTCATTACCAAAACCATAAACCAATTCGTTACCAAAATCACTTCTTAATTTATTAAACTATTAGTTTCATTCGTTATACCAAAACTTGCATAATTTGATAGTTTTGACTCATAACTTTACAAGTTTGACTGTTTGAACCATATACATTTTGAAATGGCTAATTTCTATGCTTTAGAATCTAAGAACATGATTATGCAACAAATGCTTCATTTAGAAGCTGAGATCGGGTCTCATTTGAATTGTCCAAGGCTGATGAAATTGAGTGATTTTGCAAATGGGAACCGAGGTTTCAAGCACATTTGGGAACCGTACAGCCTTCCTTGATTATGTATACACTCCTCCCATGATTGGTGATCCGAGTACAAATTGTGAATAAAAACCATTTGATATTTACTCTCAAGAGGAAAAGATAGCTTTGGAGATTCAGATGAAAGCTTATTCGACATGGAAAGCTTGTTCGACCTTAACTTTATTTGAGATTTGGATTGTAATCCAAGTTTGATCGATGTCTGGATTTAGTTTGAATCCAGATTGTTTATTAATGTGTTGAAGATTTGAATGAGGATTTGTTATGAATGAATAGACATTCGTTACTCGTAACTTATCATTAATATGAATAGTAGTAGCCGATTTTGACACGTGTCATTCAGTTATAACTCTGATCGTTCGTCCACAATACCACATTTGTTACATCTACAGTATCAGATTCGTTACTCAAACCTTATTCCTTATCATTCGTGTGATCATGTCACACCACGACTAGGTAGTAGCGGAAGCGTAATACGGGAATGTAACAGATAACACTGGTATCAACAACATTGTTTATAAAGAAATTCACAAACTAATTTACATCATATTACATGGGTTGGTACTATGTTTACAACTAGATGAGAATCACATAACCAGTTTAAGAGCTTTTTATTTAATATTATATATATGCGTCTATTCACGGCTATTCAACTCTTCTTCTAACACCAAGCACGTAAGCAAATCATTCCACTTTTGCTTTACCTGAAAAGCATGTTAAAACGGGTCAACTACGTCTAGTTGGTGAGTTTCAAGTTTCACGAGTATCAACGAAATCAGTACACGAGTTCGTAAAGTTTACAGTGTGTATGTATATATGTATGTGTATGATGTATTATACTAAGGCACAAGTGAAACCTAAACGAGCTAAAACACATGGCCACCCCTGCCCATGCACTCCCGTTGGCATTTAACAGCCACTTTGCCCCAAGTATGTACTATGTCTAACACCACATAGCAGTATGTATTAAGTTTAAATGACAATGTGCAACTGGGTTAACATGTTCCGGCATACCCTACCGGCTCTGTCAGTTGGGTTTGTCAAACTGATAGTACTATCCACACGTCACCGGCACGAAGTTAATCACTTGTGTTTGTGGGGACTTGTCAAGTGTTAGTACTTAGATAATCCACATCATCACACGTTTTCAAGTATATAAGTATATGTAAACATGCTTTTCACCCCAAAAGTTCGTAAAACAGTTTAGAAAGTGGGGGTCGTGAAACTCACCTTATCGTAGTTCGCAAAGAAATTATGTATCACTAGTCAGGTGCCTCGCTTATAGCCTGATTCCTATAAACGGTATCGTACTGTTAATACTAGTATAGTGTTTAAGCTAAATCGGGCTGTATAACTAGTCTGGGTATAGCTGTTAGGCCAGAACATGATTATAGTCTTAGATTGTGACATTGTATACTATAAAAAGATTAAAACTGGATTTGGCTCAGTTTCACCGTTTCCCGAGCCTAGCCAAGTTGATTGTTTATGCGTTTCGGGATTAGGTAAGATCACATAAACTTAAGTAAATATATTGATTGATAAAATGATTTGATTTATTAAAGAATTTTAAGGTTTCGGTATCTGGTTTGATCGCAGGGTTCGTTTCCGTTTTCACACGGGTTTGATTATACAAAACGCGTACAATCCACCCGAATTGTCCGGAATTCTCGTAAAAAGTTCGTTTTTATCAATATCATTCAAAAATATGATATTTGACCACTTTTGACATTTTGACATACCAATCAGTCCGTTAAACACAAAACTGCCGGTTTCGTTAAAACAATTATAATTTAAATCTTTGATTAATCATAACTAAATATGTACTTATACATAAATTATGTAAATTTTTGTAAAAATACATTAAGACATGGAGAATTTTATAAAAATATTTTCAGAAATTTTATGATTAATTATTTACTTATAAAAATTCATTTAATAGGTTATAATCGTGTAATAAATGGCCCGTTTATATCAAACGACCTCCGAAAAAACCAATATATTTTACAAATGGCCTCAATGTTATTACATAGCCCCTGCAAAATCTCCAGAATCTAACTCTTTTGACAAAATGCCTTTTTGTGCGTTTTTCAGCTGTTAAGATTCGGTTAACCCATAATTGCACAAACCATACTTAGGCATTTACAATGATCCCCAAACTTTACCAGTGATCTTACCAACACATATTAATCTCCAAAAACAAGTTTCATAATTTTTCAATATGTTTAGCTATTTTTCCCAAATAAACGCTCATAAACGGAAATAAATTCACCAAATATTCTCCGTTTATCGAAAAATTACCAAATTTGAACAGGGACTCATTTATATGATCTATAATGTCCCTGAAAATTTTCACAACCTAACAACAAGCACGTCATAACCTAATACTAAACAGCCCTTAAACGAGTGTTACGGGTTTACCTTGTCGGTTTTCGATGAGTTTTGCTAGCTTAAACGACTCTCCGGGTCTCGGGTTGCAAACTCAGTGTATCTACATATCATATAACATCAAACCAAGCATAAATCATCCATGTGCCAGCCTTGATAATTAGGGTTTCGGTTTTGGGTTCAAACCGAACTTTCAAACCGTAAAAACGTTGTATTCATGTTCTAATCCGCGTTTTTGACCAAAAAAGTATATGTTCCTGGTTTGTAAACATGTTTAACATAAAAACATGGTTTTACTTGATTTTTATGGTTTTTGGATGGTTAAACATGTTTAAAACTAATCAAGGATTAATTTTTCATTGTTAAACTATGTTAATCATGGTTAAAAATCAAGGAAAATCAATACTTACCTTAAGGTTTTGATGAAGCTTGATGAAGAAGAACAGAAAAGGTAAGTTTTCTCTGGAAAATTGGGTAAAAAATATCTCAAAATATTCTTTTATATAAAAGATACTAGAAGGGGGGTGGGCTATCCCTTTGCGGCCGCTAGCTTATAGGGGCCCATTGGGCCTCTTTTTGGCCCAATGGTGCCTCGGTTTTCGTGTCACGCGTAAAATTCAGTCCAAAATTTAGTTCGAGTTCGGTTTTTCACAAGAAAACTAGTTCGAGTGCGAAAACTAGCGCGAAAACGAGTGTTTTTTAGCCTCGTTTTGTAAAATAAGAAAAACGTACTGACTCATTGTAAAATTCCAAAATATTTTCACGTATTGCTTAGAACATGTCATATAAGTGTTTTATAAATCTTTTTCGGCTTAACGGATGCTACAATGCTCGTTTTGATATTAACGATTGCGTTTAAGCTTATAGCGTATTGATAAACGAAACCTTTTTCGTTTAATGAGTTTTAAACGTACTGGGGCCTAAATATCAATATGTTAGCCTCTATAACATATATATAACTCGTATATGACCCCTCAGTATGTATACGGGTCATAATTAGTATCGGTCGGTTACTTGTTTAAGCACTACGAATTAACCGATTTATCGTTTACTTGCTACGTAGTGAATATAGTATACCTCGTTTTGTCACGAATGTCACAGATCAATTGTTATTCAAACTTTATTCTTGAATGTATCATTCGTGTGAACAATAATCTTTATCATTCTTCACCATTCGAGAGACATTTAAACCAATTCATTACCAAAACTAAAAACCCATTCCTTACAAAAATCACTTCTTAATTCGTTAAACTACTAGTTTCATTCGTTATACCAAACTTTCATCATTAGATAGTTTTGACCCATAACTTTACATGTTTAACTGTTTGAACCAGAGGATTTATGAAATGGCTAATTTCTATGCTTTAGAATCTAAGAACATGATTATGCAACAAATGCTTCATTTAGATGCTGAGAGCGGGAGTCATTTGAATTGTCCAAGGATGAAGAAACTGAGTGATTTTGCAAATGGAAACCGTACATCCTCCCTTGATTATGTATACATTCCTCCCATGATTGGTGATCCGAGTACAAACTGTGAAGAAAAACCATTTGATATTTACTCTCAAGAAGAAAAGATAGCTTTGGATATTCAGATGAAAGCTTATTTGACCTTGAAAGCTTATTCGACCTTGAATTTGGTAGGGATTTGGACTTGTAATCCAAGTTTGATCGAAGTTTGGATTTGAGTTTGAATTTAGATTGTTTCTTAATGTGTTGAAGATTCAAATGACGATTTGTTATGGATGAATACACATTCGTTACTCGTAACTAATCATTCATATGAATAGTAGTAACCGATTTTGAAACGTGTCATTCATTTATAACTCTGATCATTCGTCTACAATACCGCATTTGTTACATCTACAGTATCGGATTCGTTACTCAAACATTATTCCTTTTCATTCGTGTGATCATTCGTTACTCAAACTTTATTCGTGAATGTATCATTCGTGTGAACAGTAATCTTTATTATTCTTCACCATTCGATAGACATTTAAACCAATTCATTACCAAAACCATAAACCAATTCTTTACCAAAATCACTTCTTAATTTGTTAAACTGTTAGTTTCATTCGTTATACCAAAACTTTCATAATTTGATAGTTTTGACCCATAACTTTATAAGTTTGACTGATTGAACCCTATACTTTTTGAAAAGGCTAATTTCTACGCTTTAGAATCTAAGAACATGATTATGCAACAAATGCTTCATTTAGATGCTGAGATCGGGTCTCATTTGAATTGAACAAGGCTGATGAAATTGAGTGATTTTGCAAATTGGAACCGAGGTTTCGAGCACATTTGGGAACCGTACAGCCTTCCTAGATTATGTATACACTCCTCCCATGATTGGTGATCCGAGTACAAATTGTGAAGAAAAACCATTTGATATTTACTCTCAAGAGGAAAAGATAGCTTTGGAGATTAAGATGAAAGCATATTCGACATGGAAAGCTTATTGGACATTGAATTTGGTTGCAATTTGGATTCGTATTCCAAGTTTGCTCGATGTTTTGATTTTAGTTTGAATCCAAGTTGTTTATTAATGTGCTGAAGATTCTAATGACGATTTGTTATGGGTGAATACACATTGGTTAATCGTAACTGATCATTCATATGAATAGTAGATACCGATTTTGAAACGTGTCATTCATTTATAACTTTGATCATTCGTCTACAATACCGCATTTGTTACATCTACAGTATCAGATTCGTTACTCAAACCTTATTCCTTATCATTCGTGTGATCAGTTGTTATTCAAACTTTATTCGTGAATGTATCATTTGTGTGAATAGTAATCTTTATCATTCTTCACCATTCGAGAGACATTTAAACCAATTCATTACCAAAACCATAAACCCATTCATTACCAAAATCACTTCTTAATTGTTAAACTGTTAGTTTCATTCGTTATACCAAAACTTTCATAATTTGATAGTTTTGACCCTTAACTTTACAAGTTTGACTATTTGAACACTATACTTTTCGAAATGGCTAATTCTACGCTTTAGAATCTAAGAAAATGATTATGCAACAAGTGCTTCATTTAGATGCCGAGATAGGGTCTCATTTGAATTGTCCAAGGCTCATGAAATTGAGTGATTTTGCAAATGGGAACAGAGGTTTCGAGCACATTTGGGAACCGTGCAGCCTTCCTTGATTATGTATACACTCCTCCTATGATTGGTGATCCGAGTACAAACTGTGAAGAAAAACCATTTGATATTTACTCTCAAGAGGAAAAGATAGCTTTGGAGATTCAGATGAAAACTTATTCGACATGGAAAGCTTATTTGGCACTGAATTGGTTTGCAATTTGGACTCGTATTCCAAGTTTGCTCGAAGTTTGGATTTTAGTTTGAATCCAGATTGTTTATTAATGTGCTTAAGATTCTAATGACGATTTGTTATGGATGAATACACATTCGTTACTCGTAACTTATCATTCATATGAATAGTAGTAACCGATTTTGAAACGTGTCATTCATTTATAACTCTGATCATTCGTCTACAATACCGCATTTGTTACATCTACAGTATCAGATTCGTTACTCAAACCTTATTCCTTATCATTCGTGTGATCATTCGTTACTCAAACTTTATTCGTGAATGTATCATTCGTGTGAACAGTAATCTTTATCATTCTTCACCATTTGAGAGACATTTAAACCAATTCATTACCAAAACCATAAACCAATTCGTTACCAAAATCACTTCTTAATTTGTTAAACTATTAGTTTCATTAGTTATACCAAAACTTGCATAATTTGATAGTTTTGACCCATAACTTTACAAGTTTGACTGTTTGAACCCTATACTTTTTGAAATGGCTAATTTCTATGCTTTAGAATCTAAGAACATGATTATGCAACAAATGCTTCATTTAGATGCTGAGATCGGGTCTCATTTGAATTGTCCATGGCTGATGAAATTGAGTGATTTTGCAAATGGGAACCGAGGTTTTGAGCACATTTGGGAATCGGACAGCCTTCCTTGATTATGTATACACTCCTCCCTGTAAGTCCCCCCGTCCCGGGGCGTCGCCGATCGATACAAGATCCGCACGAGGTCTAGGAGTGCGGAATCCTCCTAGACTCGTTTATTGGTGTAGAAGACGAAGAACACAATTACACACATATAAACACACGAACAAACACACGAACGGGATAAACACATCTGCAGATCTTTTATATAATAACCAAACACGTTACATACCGAACATAAACAGAAACACGGTCGACCCGAGGTGAGCTCTACCTCGGGTCGTCCCACACGACTCTCCCTCTCGGTTTCTCTCTAGACAAATAAGCTGAACAAAACACTCTAACTTCTTATTTTCTGAATAACTAACCCTAAACACAACACACATATATATATATAAACTTCGCGGGCTTGGGCCTGTAGGCGAAGTTGTTACAACTTTGCCTATGGCGAAGTTATTCTAACTTCGCCTAAGGCAGAAGTTGTTACAACTTCGCCTATGGCGAAGTTGCTCTAACTTCGTACTTCCACAACGCTGAACAGAATTGCATAGCGACGGTCACAAAACATGCACCAACAGACTCCCCTTTGACCGTTGCTCTCAATTCTAACAAACACAAAAGATCATCTGTTACAAAACATGCACCAACAGACTCCCTCTTAACTGATGATCTTCTGTTTGTTCTTCAACCAGCCGTGTCTGAAACTGTCTTGTAGCTTAACAAATCTACCAATCACCCAGCGTCTTCCATATCAGATCTCCCCTTCAGTGTAAGCTTCTCCGACTAAATAGATTGAGGTCTTTGAAATGCATGCATCCCCATGCCTAATTAATCATCTCAACCAATCACGTGAGTCCTTCTGACTTCACCAACACGTGAAGTTCTTCTAACTTCACCAACACGTGAAGTTGGGCTCCCTCCACAACTTCACCAACCCGTCGGCATACGATAAGGTTTAATCTTCAACTACTCAACATCAAGTGATCAATTTCATCACAAAACCACCTTGACAGAATCTAACACACATGACCATTAATTAATCCGAAGCATCTTCAATCACCAGGGATAACGATCAAGAACATATAACACTTTAATTCCCGATTAAATCCAACTTGTTCCAGAATTTTCACTTTAATAAATAAGCATCACGTTTCAGGATCCAATTCTCGAACGCCTTGAAAATAACATAAATAATATGCTCTGACCGCAATCCAGTAATGACGAAAACCTTCAGTTCAATTTGACTTTCTTTAGTTGGTCAACCTCGAACAACAACAATTTCATTGCCCACAAACGCCCAAATATGTGTCAATATCCAGTTTCAATCAATATCCCATTCACAACCTCAACTCCATATCCAGAGTTGACACGTATTTGTTCACACGTAAGACCAAGAGATAACAAATTTCACTCTTTGACGGAACAACGTCTCCGGTCTCACAATAATCGTGTACATCTGGCCATACAGAAAAAAACTCCAAAGCACTCTTTTTTTTTTTTTTTTTCTCGTTAACTTCGCCTAAAGTCAACTTCGCCTGTCCATAACTTCGCCTGGCTAAAACTTCGCCTGTCCATAACTTCGCCTGGCTAAAACTTCGCCTGTCCATAACATCGCCTGACTGATAAGCGAACTTGTGAGGTAGGCGAAGTTGTGAATAACTTCGCTTAACCTTATATCTTCGCCTAAACCCTAAAATTTAAGCGACAACTTCGCCTGAACCCAATAACTTCGCCTGCGGCGCTGATCGGCCAGAAACGATCAGAAACGTGCCAGAAACACCAAAACGCAGATCTCGAACCATAGCATAAGAGCCTATGGCTCTGATACCACTTGTAAGTCCCCCCGCCTCGGGGCGTCGCCGATCGATACGAGATCCGCACGAGGTCTAGGAGTGCGGAATCCTCCTAGACTCGTTTATTGGTGTAGAAGACGAAGAACACGATTACACACATATAAACACACGAACAAACACACGAACGGGATAAACACATCTGCAGATTTTCTATATAATAACCAAACACGTTACATACCGAACATAAACAGAAACACGGTCGACCCGAGGTGAGCTCTACCTCGGGTCGTCCCACACGACTCTCCCTCTCGGTTTCTCTCTAGACAAATAAGCTGAACAAAACACTCTAACTTCTTATTTTCTGGATAACTAACCCTAAACACGACACACATATATATATATAAACTTCGCGGGCTTGGGCCTGTAGGCGAAGTTGTTACAACTTTGCCTATGGCGAAGTTATTCTTACTTCGCCTATGGCGAAGTTGCTCTAACTTCGTACTTCCACAACGCTGAACAGAATTGCATAGCGACGGTCACAAAACATGCACCAACACTCCCATGATTGGTGATCCGAGTACAAATTGTGAAGAAAAAACATTTGATATTTACTCTCAAGAGGAAAAGATAGCTTTGGAGATTCAGATGAAAGCTTATTCGACATGGAATGCTTATTCGAAATTGAATTGGGTTGCAATTTGGACTCGTATTCCAAGTTTGCTCGAAGTTTGGATTTTAGTTTGAATCCAGATTGTTTATTAATGTGCTGAAGATTCGAATGACGATTTGTTATGGATGAATACACATTCGTTACTCCTTACTGATCATTCATATGAATAGTTGTAACCGATTTTGAAATGTGTCATTCATTTATAACTCTTATCATTCGTCAACAATACCGCATTTGTTATATCTACAGGATCATATTCATTACTCAAACCTTATTCCTTATCATTCGTGTGATCATTCGTTACTCAAACTTTATTTGTGAATGTATTATTTGTGTGAACAATAATCTTTATCTTTCTTCACTATTCGAGAGACATTTAAACCAATTCTATAATAAAAACATAAACCAATTCATTACCAAAATCACTTCTTAATTTCTTAAACTATTAGTTTCATTCGTTATACTAAAACTCTCATAATTTGATAGTTTTGACCCATAACTTTACAAGTTTGACTGTTTGAACCCTATACTTTTTGAAACGGCTAATTTCTACGCTTTAGTATCTAAGAACATGATTATTTAACAAATGCTTCATTTAGATGCTGAGATCGGGTCTCATTTGAATTGTCCATGGCTGATGAAATTAAGTGATTTTGCAAATGGGAACCAAGGTTTCGAGCACATTTGGGAACCGTACATCCTTCCTTGATTATGTATACACTCCTCCCATGATTGGTATTACGAGGACAAATTGTCAAGAAAAACCATTTGATATTTACTCTCAAGAGGAAAAGATAGCTTTGGAGATTCAGATGAAAGTTTTTTCGACATTGAAAGCTTATTCGACATTGAATTTGGTTGCAATTTGGACTTGTATTCCAAGTTTGCTCGTAGTTTGGATTTAAGTTTGAATCCAGATTGTTTATTAATGTGCTGTAGATTTGAATGACGATTCGTTATGGATGAATACAAATTCATTACTCGTAACTGATCATTCATATGAATAGTAATAACCGATTTTGAAACATGTCATTCATTTATAACTCTGACCATTCGTCTACAGTACCACATTTGTTCCATCTACAGTATCAGTTTCGTTACTCAAACCTTATTCCTTATCATTCGTGTGATCATTCGTTACTCAAACTTTATTCGTGAATGTATCATTCGTGTGAACAGTAATCTTTATCATTCTTCAACATTCAAGAGACATTTAAACCAAATTATTACCAAAACCATAAACCAATCCGTTACCAAAATCACTTCTTAATTTGTTAAACTATTAGTTTCAATAGTTATAAAAAAACATTCATCATTTGATAGTTTTGACCCATAACTTTACAATATTAACAGTTTGAACCTATACTTTTTGAAATGTCTAATTTCTATGCCTTAGAATCTAAGGACATGATTATCCAACAAATGCTTCATTTTGATACTGAGATCGGGTCTCATTTGTATTGTCCAAGGCTGATGAAATTGAGTGATTTTGCAAATGGGAACTGAGGTTTAGAGTTCATTTGGGAAATGCACATCCTCTCTTGATTATGTATACATTCCTCCCATGATTGGTTATCCGAGTACAAACTGTGAAGGAAAACCATTTGATATTTACTCTCAAGAGGAAAAGATAGCTTTGGAGATTCAGATGAAAGCTTATTCAACTTTAACTTTGTTTGAGATTTGGAAGTGTAATCCAAGTTTGATCGAAGTCTGGATTTTAGTTTGAATCCAGATTGTTTATTAGTGTGTTGAAGATTCAAATGACGATTTGTTATGTATGAATAGACATTCGTTACTCGTAACTGATCATTAATATGAATAGTAGTAACCGATTTTGACACGTGTCATTCAGTTATAACTCTGATCATTCGTCTACAATACCACATTTGTTACATCTACAGTATCAGATTCATTACTCAAACCTTATTCCTTATCATTCGTGTGATCAATTGTTATTCCAACTTTATTATTCCTTATCATTAGATTCGTTACACTATTAGTTTCATTCGTTATACCAAAACTTTTATCATTAGATAGTTTTGACCCATAACTTTACAGTATCATATTCGTTACTCAAATTTTATTCATGAATATATCAAACTTTACAGTAAACTTTATCATTCTTCACCATTCGAGAGACTTTTAAACCAATTCATTACCAAAACCATAAACCCATTCGTTACAAAAATCACTGCTTCATTCGTTAAACTATTAGTTTCATTCGTTATACAAAAAATTTCATCATTTCATAGTTTTAACCCATAACTTTACAAGTTTGACAGTTTGAATCCTATTTTTTTGAAATGGCTAATTTCTATGCTTTATAATCTAAGAACATTATTATGCCACAAATGCTTCATTTAGATGCTGATATCTGGTCTCATTTGAATTCTCCAAGGCAGATGAAATTGAGTGATTTTACAAAAGGGGAACGGAGTTTAGAGCTCATTTGGAAACCGTACATCCTCCATTGATTACGTATACAGTCCTCCCATGATTAGTGATCCGAGTACAAAGTGTGAAGAAAAACCATTTGATATTTACTCTCAAGAGGAAAATATAGCTTTGGAGATTAAAATGGAAACTTATTCGACCTTGAAAGCTTATTCAACCTTGAATTTGGTTAGGACTTGGACTTGTATTCCAAGTTAGATCGATGTCTGGATTTCGGTTTGAATCTAGATTGTTTATTAATGTGTTGAAGATTCGAATGACGATTTGTTATGTATGAATACAGATTCGTTACTCGTAATTGATCATTCATATGAATAGTAGTAACCAATTTTGTCACGTGTCATTGAGGTATAACTCTGATCATTCGTCTACAATACCACATTTGTAACATCTGCAGTATCATATTGGTTACTCAAACCTTATTCCTTATCATTCATGTGATCATTCCTTACTCCAACTTTATTCGTGAATGTATGGATCGTGTGAACAGTAAACTTTATCATTCTTCACCATTCGAGAGACTTTTAAACCAATTCATTACCAAAACTATAAACCCATTCGTTACCAAAATCACTGCTTCATTCGTTAAACTTTTAGTTTCATTCGTTATACCAAAAATTTCATCATTTCCTAGTTTTAACCCATAACTTTACAAGTTTGACAGTTTGAATCCTATTCTTTTTGAAATGGCAGATGAAATTGAGTGATTTTGCAAATGGGGAACGGAATTTAGAGCTCATTTGGAAACCGTACATCCTTCATTGATTATGTATACAGTCCTCCCATGATTAGTGATCCGAGTACAAAGTGTGAAGAAAAACCATTTGATATTTACTCTCAAGAGGAAAATATAGCTTTGGAGATTAAAATGGAAACTTATTCGACCTTGAAAGCTTATTCAACCTTGAATTTGGTTGGGACTTGGACTTGTATTCCAAGTTTGATCGAAGTCTGGATTTCGGTTTGAATCTAGATTGTTTGTTAATGTGTTGAAGATTCGAATGACGATTTGTTATGTATGAATACAGATTCGTTACTCGTAATTGATCATTCATATGAATTGTAGTAACCGATTTTGACACGTGTCATTCTGGTATAACTCTGATCATTCGTCTACATTACCACATTTGTTACATCTGCAGTATCATATTGGTTACTCAAACCTTATTCCTTATCATTCATGTGATCATTCCTTACTCAAACTTTATTCGGGAATGTATCGATCGTGTGAACAGTAAACTTTATCATTCTTCACCATTTGAGAGACTTTTAAACCAATTCATTACCAAAACTATAAACCCATTCGTTACCAAAATCACTGCTTCATTAGTTAAACTTTTAGTTTCATTCGTTATACCAAAAATTTCATCATTTCCTAGTTTTAACCCATAACTTTACAAGTTTGACAGTTTGAATCCTATTCTTTTTGAAATGGCTAATTTCTATGCTTTATAATCTAAGAACATGATTATGCAACAAATGCCTCATTTAGATGCTGATATCGGGTCTCATTTGAATTGTCCAAGGCAGATGAAATTGAGTGATTTTGCAAATGGGGAACGGAGTTTAGAGCTCATTTGGAAACCGTACATCCTCCATTGATTATGTATACAGTCCTCCCATGATTAGTGATCCGAGTACAAAGTGTGAAGAAAAACCATTTGATATTTACTCTCAAGAGGAAAATATAGCTTTGGAGATTAAAATGGAAACTTATTCGACCTTGAAAGCTTATTCAACCTTGAATTTGGTTAGGACTTGGACTTGTATTCCAAGTTAGATCGAAGTCTGGATTTCGGTTTGAATCTAGATTGTTTATTAATGTGTTGAAGATTCGAATGACGATTTGTTATGTATGAATACAGATTCGTTACTCGTAATTGATCATTCATATGAATTGTAGTAACCGATTTTGACACGTGTCATTCTGGTATAACTCTGATCATTCGTCTACAATACCACATTTTTTACATCTGCAGTATCATATTGGTTACTCAAACCTTATTCCTTATCATTCATGTGATCATTCCTTACTCAAACTTTATTCGGGAATGTAACGATCGTGTGAACAGTAAACTTTATCATTCTTCACCATTCGAGAGACTTTTAAACCAATTCATTACCAAAACTATAAACCCATTTGTTACCAAAATCACTGCTTCATTCGTTAAACTTTTAGTTTCATTCGTTATACCAAAAATTTCATCATTTCCGAGTTTTAACCCATAACTTTACAAGTTTGACAGTTCGAATCCTATACTTTTTGAAATGGCTAATTTCTATTCTTTATAATCTAAGAACATGATTATGCAACAAATGCTTCATTTAGATGCTAGGATCTGGTCTCATTTAAATTGTCAAAGGCAGATGAAATTGAGTGATTTTGCAAATGGGGAACGGAATTTAGAGCTCATTTGGAAACCGTACATCCTCCATTGATTATGTATACAGTCCTCCCATGATTAGTGATCCGAGTACAAAGTGTGAAGAAAAACCATTTGATATTTACTCTCAAGAGGAAAATATAGCTTTGGAGATTAAAATAGAAACTTATTCGACCTTGAAATCTTATTCAACCTTGAATTTGGTTGGGACTTGGACTTGTATTCCAAGTTTGATCGAAGTCTGGATTTCGGTGTGAATCTAGATTGTTTGTTAATGAGTTGAAGATTCGAATGACGATTTGTTATGTATGAATACAGATTCGTTACTCGTAATTGATCATTCATATGAATTGTAGTAACCGATTTTGACACGTGTCATTCTGGTATAACTCTGATCATTCGTCTACATTACCACATTTGTTACATCTGCAGTATCATATTGGTTACTCAAACCTTATTCCTTATCATTCATGTGATAATTCCTTACTCAAACTTTATTCGGGAATGTATCGATCGTGTGAACAGTAAACTTTATCATTCTTCACCATTCGAGAGACTTTTAAACCAATTCATTACCAAAACTATAAACCCATTCGTTACCAAAATCACTGCTTCATTCGTTACTCAAACTTTTAGTTTCATTCGTTATACCAAAAATTTCATCATTTCCTAGTTTTAACCCATAACTTTACAAGTTTGACAGTTCGAATCCTATACTTTTTGAAATGGCTAATTTCTATTCTTTATAATCTAAGAACATGATTATGCAACAAATGCTTCATTTAGATGCTGATATCGGGTCTCATTTGAATTGTCCAAGGCAGATGAAATTGAGTGATTTTGCAAATGGGGAACGGAGTTTAGAGCTCATTTGGAAACCGTACATCCTCCATTGATTATGTATACAGTCATCCCTTGATTGGTGATCCGAGTACAAACAGTGAAGAAAAACCATTTGATATTTACTCTCAAGAGGAAAATATAGCTTTGGAGATTAAAATGGAAACTTATTCAACCTTGAAAGCTTATTCAACCTTGAATTTGGTTGGGACTTGGACTTGTATTCCAAGTTTGATCGAAGTCTGGATTTCGGTTTGAATCTAGATTGTTTATTAATGTATTGAAGATTCGAATGACGATTTGTTATGTATGAATACAGATTCGTTACTCGTAATTGATCATTCATATGAATTGTAGTAACCGATTTTGACACGTGTTATTCTGGTATAACTCAGATCATTCGTCTACAATACCACATTTGTTACATCTGCAGTATCATATTGGTTACTCAAACCTTATTCCTTATCATTCATGTGATCATTCCTTACTCAAACTTTATTCGTGAATGTATCGATCGTGTGAACAGTAAACTTTATCATTCTTCACCATTCGAGAGACTTTTAAACCAAGTCATTACCAAAACTATAAACCCATTCGTTACCAAAATCACTGCTTCATTCGTTAAACTTTTAGTTTCATTCGTTATACCAAAAATTTCATCATTTCCTAGTTTTAAACCATAACTTTACAAGTTTGACAGTTTGAATCCTATTCTTTTTGAAATGGCTAATTTCTATGCTTTATAATCTAAGAACATGATTATGCAACAAATGCTTCATTTAGATGCTGATATCGGGTCTCATTAGAATTGTCCAAGGCAAATGAAATTGAGTGATTTTGCAAATGGGGAACGGAGTTTATAGCTCATTTGGAAACCGTACATCCTCCATTGATTATGTATACAGTCCTCCCATGATTAGTGATCCGAGTACAAAGTGTGAAGAAAAACCATTTGATATTTACTCTCAAGAGGAAAATATAGCTTTGGAGATTAAAATGGAAACTTATTCGACCTTGAAAGCTTATTCAACCTTGAATTTGATTGGGACTTGGACTTGTATTCCAAGTTTGATCGAAGTCTGGATTTCGATTTGAATCTAGATTGTTTATTAATGTGTTGAAGATTCGAATGACGATTTGTTATGTATGAATACAGATTCGTTACTCGTAATTGATCACTCATATGAATTGTAGTAACCGATTTTGACACGTGTCATTCTGGTATAACTCTGATCATTCGTCTACAATACCACATTTGTTACATCTGCAGTATCATATTGGTTACTCAAACCTTATTCCTTATCATTCATGTGATCATTCCTTGCTCAAACTTTATTCGGGAAAGTATCGATCGTGTGAACAGTAAACTTTATCATTCTTCACCATTCGAGAGACTTTTAAACCAATTCATTACCAAAACTATAAACCCATTCGTTACCAAAATCACTGCTTCATTCGTTAAACTTTTAGTTTCATTCGTTATACCAAAAATTTCATCATTTCCTAGTTTTAACCCATAACTTTACAAGTTTGACAGTTTGAATCCTATTCTTTTTGAAATGGCAGATGAAATTGAGTGATTTTGCAAATGGGGAACGGAATTTAGAGCTCATTTGGAAACCGTACATCCTCCATTGATTATGTATACAGTCATCCCTTGATTGGTGATCCGAGTACAAAGTGTGAAGAAAAACCATTTGATATTTACTCTCAAGAGGAAAATATAGCTTTGGAGATTAAAATGGAAACTTATTCGACCTTGAAAGCTTATTCAACCTTGAATTTGGTTGGGACTTGGACTTGTATTCCAAGTTTGATCGAAGTCTGAATTTCGATTTGAATCTAGATTGTTTATTAATGTGTTGAAGATTCGAATGACGATTTGTTATGTATGAATACAGATTCGTTACTCGTAATTGATCACTCATATGAATTGTAGTAACCGATTTTGACACGTGTCATTCTGGTATAACTCTGATCATTCGTCTACAATACCACATTTGTTACATCTGCAGTATCATATTGGTTACTCAAACCTTATTCCTTATCATTCATGTGATCATTCCTTGCTCAAACTTTATTCGGGAAAGTATCGATCGTGTGAACAGTAAACTTTATCATTCTTCACCATTAGAGAGACTTTTAAACCAATTCATTACCAAAACTATAAACCCATTCGTTACCAAAATCACTGCTTCATTCGTTAAACTTTTAGTTTCATTCGTTATACCAAAAATTTCATCATTTCCTAGTTTTAACCCATAACTTTACAAGTTTCACAGTTTGAAGCCTATTCTTTTTGAATTGGCTAATTTCTATGCTTTATAATCTAAGAACATGATTATGCAACAAATGCTTCATTTAGATGCTGATATCGGGTCTCATTTGAATTGTCAAAGGCAGATGAAATTGAGTGATTTTGCAAATGCGGAACGGAATTTAGAGCTCATTTGGAAACCGAACATCCTCCATTGATTATGTATACAGTCCTCCCATGATTAGTGATCCGAGTACAAAGTGTGAAGAAAAACCATTTGATATTTACTCTCAAGAGGAAAATATTGCTTTGGAGATTAAAATGGAAACTTATTCGACCTTGAAAGCTTATTCAACCTTGAATTTGGTTAGGACTTGGACTTGTATTCCAAGTTAGATCGAAGTCTGGATTTCGGTTTGAATCTAGATTGTTTATTAATGTGTTGAAGATTCGAATGACGATTTGTTATGTATGAATACAGATTCGTTACTCGTAATAGATCATTCATATGAATAGTAGTAACCGATTTTGTCACGTGTCATTGAGGTATAACTCTGATCATTCGTCTACGATACAACATATCTGCAGTATCATATTGGTTACTCAAACCTTATTCCTTATCATTCATGTGATCATTCCTTACTCAAACTTTATTCGTGAATGTATCGATCGTGTGAACTGTAAACTTTATCACTCTTCACCATTCGAGAGACTTTTAAACCAATTCATTACCAAAACTATAAACCCATTCGTTACCAAAATCACTGCTTCATTCGTTACTCAAACTTTTAGTTTCATTCGTTATACCAAAAATTTCATCATTTCCTAGTTTTAACCCATAACTTTACAAGTTTGACAGTTCGAATCCTATACTTTTTGAAATGGCTAATTTCTATTCTTTATAATCTAAGAACATGATTATGCAACAAATGCTTCATTTAGATGCTGGGATCGGGTCTCATTTGAATTGTCAAAGGCAGATGAAATTGTGTGATTTTGCAAATGGGGAACGGAATTTAGAGCTCATTTGGAAACCGTACATCCTCCATTGATTATGTATACAGTCCTCCCATGATTAGTGATCCGAGTACAAAGTGTGAAGAAAAACCATTTGATATTTACTCTCAAGATGAAAATATAGCTTTGGAGATTAAAATGGAAACTTGTTCGACCTTGAAAGCTTATTCAACCTTGAATTTGGTTAGGACTTGGACTTGTATTCCAAGTTAGATCGAAGTCTGGATTTCGGTTTGAATCTAGATTGTTTATTAATGTGTTGAAGATTCGAATGACGATTTGTTATGTATGAATACAGATTCGTTACTCGTAATTGATCATTCATATGAATTGTAGTAACCGATTTTGACACGTGTCAGTCAGGTATAACTCTGATCATTCTTCTACAATACCACATTTGTTACATCTGCAGTATCATATTGGTTACTCAAACCTTATTCCTTATCATTCATGTGATCATTCCTTACTCAAACTTTATTCGTGAATGTATCGATCGTGTGAACAGTAAACTTTATCATTCTTCACCACTCGAGAGACTTTTAAACCAAGTCATTACCAAAACTATAAACCCATTCGTTACCAAAATCACTGCTTCATTCGTTATACCAAAAATTTCATCATTTCCTAGTTTTAACCCATAACTTTACAAGTTTGACAGTTTGAATCCTATGCTTTTTGAAATGGCTAATTTCTATGCTTTATAATCTAAGAACATGATTATGCAACAAATGCTTCATTTAGATGCTGATATCGGGTCTCATTAGAATTGTCCAAGGCAGATGAAATTGAGTGATTTTGCAAATGGGGAACGGAGTTTATAGCTCATTTGGAAACCGTACATCCTCCATTGATTATGTATACAGTCCTACCATGATTAGTGATCCGAGTACAAAGTGTGAAGAAAAACCATTTGATATTTACTCTCAAGAGGAAATTATAGCTTTGGAGATTAAAATGGAAACTTATTCGACCTTGAAAGCTTATTCAACCTTGAATTTGGTTGGGACTTGGACTTGTATTCCAAGTTTGATCGAAGTCTGGATTTCGGTTTGAATCTAGATTGTTTATTAATGTGTTGAAGATTCGAATGACGATTTGTTATGTATGAATACAGATTCGTTACTCGTAATAGATCATTCATATGAATAGTAGTAATCGATTTTGTCACGTGTCATTGAGGTATAACTCTGATCATTCGTCTTCGATACCACATTTGTAACATCTGCAGTATCATATTGGTTACTCAAACTTTATTCCTTATCATTCATGTGATCATTCCTTACTCAAACTTTATTCGTGAATGTATCGATCTTGTGAACTGTAAACTTTATCATTCTTCACCATTCGAGAGACTTTTAAACCAATTCATTACCAAAACTATAAACCCATTCGTTACCAAAATCACTGCTTCATTCGTTACTCAAACTTTTAGTTTCATTCGTTATACCAAAAATTTCATCATTTCCTAGTTTTAACCCATAACTTTACAAGTTTGACAGTTCGAATCCTATACTTTTTGAAATGGCTAATTTCTATTCTTTATAATCTAAGAACATGATTATGCAACAAATGCTTCATTTAGATGCTGATATAGGGTCTCATTTGAATTGTCCAAGGCAGATGAAATTGAGTGATTTTGCAAATGGGGAACAGAGTTTAGAGCTCATTTGGAAACCGTATATCCTCCGTTGATTATGTATACAGTCATCCCTTGATTGGTGATCCGAGTACAAACAGTGAAGAAAAACTATTTGATATTTACTCTCAAGAGGAAAATATAGCTTTGGAGATTAAAATGGAAACTTATTCGACCTTGAAAGCTTATTCAACCTTGAATTTGGTTGGGACTTGGACTTGTATTCCAAGTTTGATCGAAGTCTGGATTTCGGTTTGAATCTAGATTGTTTATTAATGTGTTGAAGATTCGAAAGACGATTTGTTATGTATGAATACAGATTCGTTACTCGTAATTGATCATTCATATGAATTGTAGTAACCGATTTTGACACGTGTCATTCTGGTATAACTCTGATCATTCGTCTACAATACCACATTTGTTACATCTGCAGTATCATATTGGTTACTCAAACCTTATTCCTTATCATTCATGTGATCATTCCTTACTCAAACTTTATTCGGGAATGTATCGATCGTGTGAACTAACTTTATCATTCTTCACCATTCGAGAGACTTTTAAACCAATTCATTACCAAAACTATAAACCCATTCGTTACCAAAATCACTGCTTCATTCGTTAAACTTTTAGTTTCATTCGTTATACCAAAAATCTCATCATTTCCTAGTTTTAACCCATAACTTTACAAGTTTGACAGTTTGAATCCTACACTTTTTGAAATCCCTAATTTCTATGCTTTATAATCTAAGAACATGATTATGCAACAAATGCTTCATTTAGATGCTGGGATCTGGTCTCATTTGAATTGTCCAAGGCAGATGAAATTGAGTGATTTTGCAAATGGGGAACTTAGTTTAGAGCTCATTTGGAAACCGTACATCCTCCATTGATTATGAATACACTCCTCCCATGATTAGTGATCCGAGTACAAAGTGTGAAGAAAAACCATTTGATATTTACTCTCAAGAGGAAAATATAGCTTTGGAGATTAAAATGGAAACTTATTCGACCTTGAAAGCTTATTCAACCTTGAATTTGGTAAGGACTTGGACTTGTATTCCTAGTTAGATCAAAGTCTGGATTTCGGTTTGAATCTAGATTGTGTATTAATGTCTTGAAGATTCAAATGACGATTTGTTATGTATGAATACAGATTCGTTACTCGTAATTGATCATTCATATGAATAGTAGTAACCGATTTTGTCACGTGTCATTGAGGTATAACTCTGATAATTCGTCTACAATACCACATTTGTAACATCTGCAGTATCATATTGGTTACTCAAACCTTATTCCTTATCATTCATGTGATCATTCCTTCCTCAAACTTTATTCGTGAATGTATCGATCGTGTGAACAGTAAACTTTATCATTCTTCACCATTCGAGAGACTTTTAAAACAATTCATTACCAAAACTATAAACCCATTCGTTACCAAATTCACTTTTTCATTCGTTAAACTTTTAGTTTCATTCGTTATACCAAAAATTTCATCATTTCCTAGTTTTAACCCATAACTTTACAAGTTTGACAGTTCGAATCCTATAATTTTTGAAATGGCTAATTTCTATGCTTTATAATCTAAGAACATGATTATGCAACTAATGCTTCATTTAGATGCTGATATCGGGTCTCATTTGAATTTTCCAAGGCAGATGAAATTGAGTGATTTTGCAAATGGGGAACGGAGTTTAGAGCTCATTTGGAAACCGTACATCCTCCATTGATTATGTATAAAGTCATCCCTTGATTGGTGATCCGAGTACAAACAGTGAAGAAAAACCATTTGATATTTACTCTCAAGATGAAAATATAGCTTTGGAGATTAAAATGGAAACTTATTCGACCTTGAAAGCTTATTCAACCTTGAATTTGGTTGGGACTTGGACTTGTATTCCAAGTTTGATCGAAGTCTGGATTTCGGTTTGAATCTAGATTGTTTATTAATGTGTTGAAGATTCGAATGACGATTTGTTTTGTATGAATACAGATTCGTTACTCGTAATTGATCATTCATATGAATTGTAGTAACCGATTTTGACACGTGTCATTCTGGTATAACTCTGATCATTCGTCTACAATACCACATTTGTTACATCTGCAGTATCATATTGGTTACTCAAACCTTATTCCTTATCATTCATGTGATCATTCCTTGCTCAAACTTTATTCGGGAAAGTATCGATCGTGTGAACAGTAAACTTTATCATTCTTCACCATTCGAGAGACTTTTAAACCAATTCATTACCAAAACTATAAACCCATTCGTTACCAAAATCACTGCTTCATTCGTTAAACTTTTAGTTTCATTCGTTATACCAAAAATTTCATCATTTCTTAGTTTTAACCCATAACTTTACAAGTTTGACAGTTCGAATCCTATACTTTTTGAAATGGCTAATTTCTATTCTTTATAATCTAAGAACATGATTATGCAATTCATTTAGATGCTGATATCGGGTCTCATTTGAATTGTCAATGGCAGATGAAATTGAGTGATTTTGCAAATGGGGAACGGAATTTAGAGCTCATTTGGAAACCGTACATCCTCCATTGATTATGTATACAGTCCTCCCATGATTAGTGATCCGAGTACAAAGTGTGAAGAAAAACCATTTGATATTTACTCTCAAGAGGAAAATATAGCTTTGGAGATTAAAATGGAAACTTATTCGACCTTGAAAGCTTATTCAACCTTGAATTTGGTTAGGACTTGGACTTGTATTCCAAGTTAGATCGAAGTCTGGATTTCGGTTTGAATCTAGATTGTTTATTAATGTGTTGAAGATTCGAATGACGATTTGTAATGTATGAATACAGATTCGTTACTCGTAATAGATCATTCATATGAATAGTAGTAACCGATTTTGTCACGAGTCATTGAGGTATAACTCTGATCATTCGTCTACGATACCACATATCTGCAGTATTATATTGGTTACTCAATCCTTATTCTTATCATTCATGTGATCATTCCTTACTCAAACTTTATTCGTGAATGTATCGATCATGTGAACAGTAAACTTTATCATTCTTCACCATTCGAGAGACTTTTAAACCAATTCATTACCAAAACTATAAACCCATTCGTTACCAAAATCACTGCTTCATTCGTTACTCAAACTTTTAGTTTCATTCGTTATACCAAAAATTTCATCATTTCCTAGTTTTAACCCATAACTTTACAAGTTTGACAGTTCGAATCCTATACTTTTTGAAATGGCTAATTTCTATTCTTTATAATCTAAGAACATGATTATGCAACAAATGCTTCATTTAGATGCTGATATCGGGTCTCATTTGAATTGTTCAAGGCAGATGAAATTGAGTGATTTTGCAAATGGGGAACGGAGTTTAGAGCTCATTTGGAAACCGTACAACCTCCATTGATTATGTATACAGTCATCCCTTGATTGGTGATCCGAGTACAAACAGTGAAGAAAAACCATTTGATATTTACTCTCAAGAGGAAAATATAGCTTTGGAGATTAAAATGGAAACTTATTCGACCTTGAAAGCTTATTCAACCTTGAATTTGGTTGGGACTTGGACTTGTATTCCAAGTTTGATCGAAGTCTGGATTTCGGTTTGAATCTAGATTGTTTATTAATGTGTTGAAGATTCGAATGACGATTTGTTATGTATGAATACAGATTCGTTACTCGTAATTGATCATTCATATGAATTGTAGTAACCGATTTTGACACGTGTCATTCTGGTATAACTCTGATCATTCGTCTACAATACCACATTTGTTACATCTGCAGTATCATATTGGTTACTCAAACCTTATTCCTTATCATTCATGTGATCATTCCTTGCTCAAACTTTATTCGGGAAAGTATCGATCGTGTGAACAGTAAACTTTATCATTCTTCACCATTCGAGAGACTTTTAAACCAATTCATTACCAAAACTATAAACCCATTCGTTACCAAAATCACTGCTTCATTCGTTAAACTTTTAGTTTCATTCGTTATACCAAAAATTTCATCATTTCTTAGTTTTAACCCATAACTTTACAAGTTTGACAGTTCGAATCCTATACTTTTTGAAATGGCTAATTTCTATTCTTTATAATCTAAGAACATGATTATGCAATTCATTTAGATGCTGATATCGGGTCTCATTTGAATTGTCAATGGCAGATGAAATTGAGTGATTTTGCAAATGGGGAACGGAATTTAGAGCTCATTTGGAAACCGTACATCCTCCATTGATTATGTATACAGTCCTCCCATGATTAGTGATCCGAGTACAAAGTGTGAAGAAAAACCATTTGATATTTACTCTCAAGAGGAAAATATAGCTTTGGAGATTAAAATGGAAACTTATTCGACCTTGAAAGCTTATTCAACCTTGAATTTGGTTAGGACTTGGACTTGTATTCCAAGTTAGATCGAAGTCTGGATTTCGGTTTGAATCTAGATTGTTTATTAATGTGTTGAAGATTCGAATGACGATTTGTAATGTATGAATACAGATTCGTTACTCGTAATAGATCATTCATATGAATAGTAGTAACCGATTTTGTCACGAGTCATTGAGGTATAACTCTGATCATTCGTCTACGATACCACATATCTGCAGTATTATATTGGTTACTCAATCCTTATTCTTATCATTCATGTGATCATTCCTTACTCAAACTTTATTCGTGAATGTATCGATCATGTGAACAGTAAACTTTATCATTCTTCACCATTCGAGAGACTTTTAAACCAATTCATTACCAAAACTATAAACCCATTCGTTACCAAAATCACTGCTTCATTCGTTACTCAAACTTTTAGTTTCATTCGTTATACCAAAAATTTCATCATTTCCTAGTTTTAACCCATAACTTTACAAGTTTGACAGTTCGAATCCTATACTTTTTGAAATGGCTAATTTCTATTCTTTATAATCTAAGAACATGATTATGCAACAAATGCTTCATTTAGATGCTGATATCGGGTCTCATTTGAATTGTTCAAGGCAGATGAAATTGAGTGATTTTGCAAATGGGGAACGGAGTTTAGAGCTCATTTGGAAACCGTACAACCTCCATTGATTATGTATACAGTCATCCCTTGATTGGTGATCCGAGTACAAACAGTGAAGAAAAACCATTTGATATTTACTCTCAAGAGGAAAATATAGCTTTGGAGATTAAAATGGAAACTTATTCGACCTTGAAAGCTTATTCAACCTTGAATTTGGTTGGGACTTGGACTTGTATTCCAAGTTTGATCGAAGTCTGGATTTCGGTTTGAATCTAGATTGTTTATTAATGTGTTGAAGATTCGAATGACGATTTGTTATGTATGAATACAGATTCGTTACTCGTAATTGATCATTCATATGAATTGTAGTAACCGATTTTGACACGTGTCATTCTGGTATAACTCTGATCATTCGTCTACAATACCACATTTGTTACATCTGCAGTATCATATTGGTTACTCAAACCTTATTCCTTATCATTCATGTGATCATTCCTTACTCAAACTTTATTCGGGAATGTATCGATCGTGTGAACAGTAAACTTTATCATTCTTCACCATTCGAGAGACTTTTAAACTAATTCATTACCAAAACTATAAACCCATTCGTTACCAAAATCACTGCTTCATTCGTTAAACTTTTAGTTTCATTCGTTATACCAAAAATTTCATCATTTCCTAGTTTTAACCCATAACTTTACAAGTTTGACAGTTTGAATCCTACACTTTTTGAAATGGCTAATTTCTATGCTTTATAATCTAAGAACATGATTATGCAACAAATGCTTCATTTAGATGCTGGGATCGGGTCTCATTTGAATTGTCAAAGGCAGATGAAATTGAGTGATTTTGCAAATGGGGAACGGAATTTAGAGCTCATTTGGAAACCGTACATCCTCCATTGATTATGTATACAGTCCTCCCATGATTAGTGATCCGAGTACAAAGTGTGAAGAAAAACCATTTGATATTTACTCTCAAGATGAAAATATAGCTTTGGAGATTAAAATGGAAACTTGTTCGACCTTGAAAGCTTATTCAACCTTGAATTTGGTTAGGACTTGGACTTGTATTCCAAGTTAGATCGAAGTCTGGATTTCGGTTTGAATCTAGATTGTTTATTAATGTGTTGAAGATTCGAATGACGATTTGTTATGTATGAATACAGATTCGTTACTCGTAATAGATCATTCATATGAATAGTAGTAACCGATTTTGTCATGTGTCATTGAGGTATAACTCTGATCATTTGTCTTCGATACCACATTTGTAACATCTGCAGTATCATATTGGTTACTCAAACGTTATTCCTTATCATTCATGTGATCATTCCTTACTCAAACTTTATTCGTGAATGTATCGATCTTGTGAACAGTAAACTTTATCATTCTTCACCATTCGAGAGACTTTTAAACCAATTCATTACCAAAACTATAAACCCATTCGTTACCAAAATCACTGCTTCATTCGTTACTCAAACTTTTAGTTTCATTCGTTATACCAAAAATTTCATCATTTCCTAGTTTTAACCCATAACTTTACAAGTTTGACAGTTCGAATCCTATACTTTTTGAAATGGCTAATTTCAATTCTTTATAATCTAAGAACATGATTATGCAACAAATGCTTCATTTAGATGCTGATATCGGGTCTCATTTGAATTGTCCAAGGCAGATGAAATTGAGTGATTTTGCAAACGGGGAACGGAGTTTAGAGCTCATTTGGAAACCGTACATCCTCCATTGATTATGTATACAGTCATCCCTTGATTGGTGATCCGAGTACAAACAGTGAAGAAAAACCATTTGATATTTACTCTCAAGAGGAAAATATAGCTTTGGAGATTAAAATGGAAACTTATTCGACCTTGAAAGCTTATTCAACCATGAATTTGGTTGGGACTTGGACTTGTATTCCAAGTTAGATCGAAGTCTGGATTTCGGTTTGAATCTAGATTTTTTATTAATGTGTTGAAGATTCGAATGACGATTTGTTATGTATGAATACAGATTCGTTACTCGTAATAGATCATTCATATGAATAGTAGTAACCGATTTTGTCACGAGTCATTGAGGTATAACTCTGATCATTCGTCTACGATACCAAATATCTGCAGTATCATATTGGTTACTCAAACCTTATTCCTTATCATTCATGTGATCATTCCTTACTCAAACTTTATTCGTGAATATATCGATCGTGTGAACTGTAAACTTTATCATTCTTCACCATTCGAGAGACTTTTAAATCAATTCATTACCAAAACTATAAACCCATTCGTTACCAAAATCACTGCTTCATTCGTTAAACTTTTAGTTTCATTCGTTATACCAAAAATTTCATCATTTCCTAGTTTTAACCCATAACTTTACAAGTTTGACAGTTTGAATCCTATTCTTTTTGAATTGGCTAATTTCTATGCTTTATAATCTAAGAACATGATTATGCAACAAATGCTTCATTTAGATGCTGATATCGGGTCTCATTTGAATTGTCAAAGGCAGATGAAATTGAGCGATTTTGCAAATGGGGAACGGAATTTAGAGCTCATTTGGAAACCGTACATCCTCCATTGATTATGTATACAGTCCTCCCATGATTAGTGATCCGAGTACAAAGTGTGAAGAAAAACCACTTGATATTTACTCTCAAGAGGAAAATATAGCTTTGGAGATTAAAATGGAAACTTATTCGACCTTGAAAGCTTATTCAACCTTGAATTTGGTTAGGACTTGGACTTGTATTCCAAGTTAGATCGAAGTCTGGATTTCGGTTTGAATCTTGATTGTTTATTAATGTGTTGAAGATTCGAATGACGATTTGTTATGTATGAATACAGATTCGTTACTCGTAATAGATCATTCATATGAATAGTAGTAACCGATTTTGTCACGAGTCATTGAGGTATAACTCTGATCATTCGTCTACGATACCACATATCTGCAGTATCAAATTGGTTACTCAAACCTTATTCCTTATCATTCATGTGATCATTCCTTACTCAAACTTTATTCGTGAATGTATCGATCGTGTGAACAGTAAACTTTATCATTCTTCACCATTCGAGAGACTTTTAAAACAATTCATTACCAAAACTATAAACCCATTCGTTACCAAAATCATTGCTTCATTCGTTACTCAAACTTTTAGTTTCATTCGTTATACCAAAAATTTCATCATTTCCTAGTTTTAACCCATAACTTTACATGTTTGACAGTTCGAATCCTATACTTTTTGAAATGGCTAATTTCTATTCTTTATAATCTAAGAACATGATTATGCAACAAATGCTTCATTTTGATGCTGATATCGGGTCTCATTTGAATTGTCCAAGGCAGATGAAATTGAGTGATTTTGCAAATGGGGAACGGAGTTTAGAGCTCATTTGGAAACCGTACATCCTCCATTGATTATGTATACAGTCATCCCTTGATTGGTGATCCGAGTACAAACAGTGAAGAAAAACCATTTGATATTTACTCTCAAGAGGAAAATATAGCTTTGGAGATTAAAATGGAAACTTATTCGACCTTGAAAGCTTATTCAACCTTGAATTTGGTTGGGACTTGGACTTGTATTCCAAGTTTGATCGAAGTCTGGATTTCGGTTTGAATCTAGATTGTTTATTAATGTGTTGAAGATTCGAATGACGATTTGTTATGTATGAATACAGATTCGTTACTCGTAATTGATCATTCATATGAATTGTAGTAACCGATTTTGACACGTGTCATTCTGGTATAACTCTGATCATTCGTCTACAATACCACATTTGTTACATCTGCAGTATCATATTGGTTACTCAAACCTTATTCCTTATCATTCATGTGATCATTCCTTACTCAAACTTTATTCGGGAATGTATCGATCGTGTGAACAGTAAACTTTATCATTCTTCACCTTTCGAGAGACTTTTAATCCAATTCATTACCAAAACTATAAACCCATTCGTTACCAAAATCACTGCTTCATTCGTTAAACTTTTAGTTTCATTCGTTATACCAAAAATTTCATCATTTCCTGGTTTTAACCCATAACTTTACAAGTTTGACAGTTTGAATCCTATTCTTTTTGAATTGGCTAATTTCTATGCTTTATAATCTAAGAACATGATTATGCAACAAATGCTTCATTTAGATGCTGATATCGGGTCTCATTTGAATTGTCAAAGGCAGATGAAATTGAGCGATTTTGCAAATGGGGAACGGAATTTAGAGCTCATTTGGAAACCGTACATCCTCCATTGATTATGTATACAGTCCTCCCATGATTAGTGATCCGAGTACAAAGTGTGAAGAAAAACCACTTGATATTTACTCTCAAGAGGAAAATATAGCTTTGGAGATTAAAATGGAAACTTATTCGACCTTGAAAGCTTATTCAACCTTGAATTTGGTTAGGACTTGGACTTGTATTCCAAGTTAGATCGAAGTCTGGATTTCGGTTTGAATCTTGATTGTTTATTAATGTGTTGAAGATTCGAATGACGATTTGTTATGTATGAATACAGATTCGTTACTCGTAATAGATCATTCATATGAATAGTAGTAACCGATTTTGTCACGAGTCATTGAGGTATAACTCTGATCATTCGTCTACGATACCACATATCTGCAGTATCAAATTGGTTACTCAAACCTTATTCCTTATCATTCATGTGATCATTCCTTACTCAAACTTTATTCGTGAATGTATCGATCGTGTGAACAGTAAACTTTTTCATTCTTCACCATTCGAGAGACTTTTAAAACAATTCATTACCAAAACTATAAACCCATTCGTTACCAAAATCAGTGCTTCATTCGTTACTCAAACTTTTAGTTTCATTCGTTATACCAAAAATTTCATCATTTCCTAGTTTTAACCCATAACTTTACAAGTTTGACAGTTCGAATCCTATACTTTTTGAAATGGCTAATTTCTATTCTTTATAATCTAAGAACACGATTATGCAACAAATGCTTCATTTTGATGCTGATATCGGGTCTCATTTGAATTGTCCAAGGCAGATGAAATTGAGTGATTTTGCAAATGGGGAACGGAGTTTAGAGCTCATTTGGAAACCGTACATCCTCCATTGATTATGTATACAGTCATCCCTTGATTGGTGATCCGAGTACAAACAGTGAAGAAAAACCATTTGATATTTACTCTCAAGAGGAAAATATAGCTTTGGAGATTAAAATGGAAACTTATTCGACCTTGAAAGCTTATTCAACCTTGAATTTGGTTGGGACTTGGACTTGTATTCCAAGTTTGATCGAAGTCTGGATTTCGGTTTGAATCTAGATTGTTTATTAATGTGTTGAAGATTCGAATGACGATTTGTTATGTATGAATACAGATTCGTTACTCGTAATTGATCATTCATATGAATTGTAGTAACCGATTTTGACACGTGTCATTCTGGTATAACTCTGATCATTCGTCTACAATACCACATTTGTTACATCTGCAGTATCATATTGGTTACTCAAACCTTATTCCTTATCATTCATGTGATCATTCCTTACTCAAACTTTATTCGGGAATGTATCTATCGTGTGAACAGTAAACTTTATCATTCTTCACCTTTCGAGAGACTTTTAATCCAATTCATTACCAAAACTATAAACCCATTCGTTACCAAAATCACTGCTTCATTCGTTAAACTTTTAGTTTCATTCGTTATACCAAAAATTTCATCATTTCCTGGTTTTAACCCATAACTTTACAAGTTTGACAGTTTGAATCCTATTATTTTTGAATTGGCTAATTTCTATGCTTTATAATCTAAGAACATGATTACGCAACAAATGCTTCATTTAGATGCTGATATCGGGTCTCATTTGAATTGTCAAAGGCAGATGAAATTGAGTGATTTTGCAAATGGGGAACGGAATTTAGAGCTCATTTGGAAACCGTACATCCTCCATTGATTATGTATACAGTCCTCCCATGATTAGTGATCCGAGTACAAAGTGTGAAGAAAAACCATTTGATATTTACTCTCAAGAGGAAAATATAGCTTTGGAGATTAAAATGGAAACTTATTCGACCTTGAAAGCTTATTCAACCTTGAATTTGGTTAGGACTTGGACTTGTATTCCAAGTTAGATCGAAGTCTGGATTTCGGTTTGAATCTAGATTGTTTATTAATGTGTTGAAGATTCGAATGACGATTTGTTATGTATGAATACAGATTCGTTACTCGTAATAGATCATTCATATGAATAGTAGTAACCGATTTTGTCACGAGTCATTGAGGTATAACTCTGATCATTCGTCTACGATACCACATATCTGCAGTATCATATTGGTTACTCAAACCTTATTCCTTATCATTCATGTGATCATTCCTTACTCAAACTTTATTCGTGAATGTATCGATCGTGTGAACAGTAAACTTTATCATTCTTCACCATTCGAGAGACTTTTAAACCAATTCATTACCAAAACTATAAACCCATTCGTTACCAAAATCACTGCTTCATTCGTTACTCAAACTTTTAGTTTCATTCGTTATACCAAAAATTTCATCATTTCCTAGTTTTAACCCATAACTTTACAAGTTTGACAGTTCGAATCCTATACTTTTTGAAATGGCTAATTTCTATTATTTATAATCTAAGAACATGATTATGCAACAAATGCTTCATTTAGATGCTGATATCGGGTCTCATTTGAATTGTCCAAGGCAGATGAAATTGAGTGATTTTGCAAATGGGGAACGGAGTTTAGAGCTCATTTGGAAACTGTACATCCTCCATTGATTATGTATACAGTCATCCCTTGATTGGTGATCCGAGTACAAACAGTGAAGAAAAACCATTTGATATTTACTCTCAAGAGGAAAATATAGCTTTGGAGATTAAAATGGAAACTTATTCGACCTTGAATGCTTATTCAACCTTGAATTTGGTTGGGACTTGGACTTGTATTCGAAGTTTGATCGAAGTCTGGATTTCGGTTTGAATCTAGATTGTTTATTAATGTGTTGAAGATTCGAATGACGATTTGTTATGTATGAATACAGATTCGTTACTCGTAATTGATCATTCATATGAATTGTAGTAACCGATTTTGACACGTGTCATTCTGGTATAACTCTGATCATTCGTCTACAATACCACATTTGTTACATCTGCAGTATCATATTGGTTACTCAAACCTTATTCCTTATCATTCATGTGATCATTCCTTACTCAAACTTTATTCGGGAATGTATCGATCGTGTGAACAGTAAACTTTATCATTCTTCACCATTCGAGAGACTTTTAAACCAATTCATTACCAAAACTATAAACCCATTCGTTACCAAAATCACTGCTTCATTCGTTAAACTTTTAGTTTCATTCGTTATACCAAAAATTTCATCATTTCCTAGTTTTAACCCATAACTTTACAAGTTTGACAGTTTGAATCCTACACTTTTTGAAATGGCTAATTTCTATGCTTTATAATCTAAGAACATGATTATGCAACAAATGCTTCATTTAGATGCTGGGATCGGGTCTCATTTGAATTGTCAAAGGCAGATGAAATTGTGTGATTTTGCAAATGGGGAACGGAATTTAGAGCTCATTTGGAAACCGTACATCCTCCATTGATTATGTATACAGTCCTCCCATGATTAGTGATCCGAGTACAAAGTGTGAAGAAAAACCATTTGATATTTACTCTCAAGATGAAAATATAGCTTTGGAGATTAAAATGGAAACTTATTCGACCTTGAAAGCTTATTCAACCTTGAATTTGGTTAGGACTTGGACTTGTATTCCAAGTTAGATCGAAGTCTGGATTTCGGTTTGAATCTAGATTGTTTATTAATGTGTTGAAGATTCGAATGACGATTTGTTATGTATGAATACAGATTCGTTACTCGTAATAGATCATTCATATGAATAGTAGTAACCGATTTTGTCACGTGTCATTGAGGTATAACTCTGATCATTTGTCTTCGATACCACATTTGTAACATCTGCAGTATCATATTGGTTACTCAAACGTTATTCCTTATCATTCATGTGATCATTCCTTACTCAAACTTTATTCGTGAATGTATCGATCTTGTGAACAGTAAACTTTATCATTCTTCACCATTCGAGAGACTTTTAAACCAATTCATTACCAAAACTATAAACCCATTCGTTACCAAAATCACTGCTTCATTCGTTACTCAAACTTTTAGTTTCATTCGTTATACCAAAAATTTCATCATTTCCTAGTTTTAACCCATAACTTTACAAGTTTGACAGTTCGAATCCTATACTTTTTGAAATGGCTAATTTCTATTCTTTATAATCTAAGAACATGATTATGCAACAAATGCTTCTTTTAGATGCTGATATCGGGTCTCATTTGAATTGTCCAAGGCAGATGAAATTGAGTGATTTTGCAAATGGGGAACGGAGTTTAGAGCTCATTTGGAAACCGTACATCCTCCATTGATTATGTATACAGTCATCCCTTGATTGGTGATCCGAGTACAAACAGTGAAGAAAAACCATTTGATATTTACTCTCAAGAGGAAAATATAGCTTTGGACATTAAAATGGAAACTTATTCGACCTTGAAAGCTTATTCAACCTTGAATTTGGTTGGGACTTGGACTTGTATTCCAAGTTTGATCGAAGTCTGGATTTCGGTTTGAATCTAGATTGTTTATTAATGTGTTGAAGATTCGAATGACGATTTGTTATGTATGAATACAGATTCGTTACTCGTAATTGATCATTCATATGAATTATAGTAACCGATTTTGACACGTGTCATTCTGGTATAACTCTGATCATTCGTCTACAATACCACACTTGTTACATCTGCAGTATCATATTGGTTACTCAAACCTTATTCCTTATCATTCATGTGATCATTCCTTACTCAAACTTTATTCGGGAATGTATCGATCGTGTGAACAGTAAACTTTATCATTCTTCACCTTTCGAGAGACTTTTAAACCAATTCATTACCAAAACTATAAACCCATTCGTTACCAAAATCACTGCTTCATTCGTTAAACTTTTAGTTTCATTCGTTATACCAAAAATTTCATCATTTCCTAGTTTTAACCCATAACTTTACAAGTTTGACAGTTTGAATCCTACACTTTTTGAAATGGCTAATTTCTATGCTTTATAATCTAAGAACATGATTATGCAACAAATGCTTCATTTAGATGCTGGGATCGGGTCTCATTTGAATTGTCAAAGGCAGATGAAATTGTGTGATTTTGCAAATGGGGAACGGAATTTAGAGCTCATTTGGAAACCGTACATCCTCCATTGATTATGTATACAGTCCTCCCATGATTAGTGATCCGAGTACAATGTGTAAAGAAAAACCATTTGATATTTACTCTCAAGAGGAAAATATAGCTTTGGAGATTAAAATGGAAACTTATTCGACCTTGAAAGCTTATTCAACCTTGAATTTGGTAAGGACTTGGAATTGTATTCCTAGTTAGATCGAAGTCTGGATTTCGGTTTGAATCTTGATTGTTTATTAATGTGTTGAAGATTCGAATGACGATTTGTTATGTATGAATACAAATTCGTTACTCGTAATCGATCATTCATATGAATAGTAGTAACCGATTTTGTCACGTGTCATTGAGGTATAACTCTGATCATTCGTCTACAATACCACATTTGTAACATCTGCAGTATCATATTGGTTACTCAAACCTTATTCCTTATCATTCATGTGCTCATTCCTTACTCAAACTTTATTCGTGAATGTATCGATCGTGTGAACAGTAAACTTTATCATTCTTCACCATTCGAGAGACTTTTAATACAATTCATTACCAAAACTATAAACCCATTCGTTACCAAAATCACTGCTTCATTCGTTAAACTTTTAGTTTCATTCGTTATACCAAAAATTTCATCATTTCCTAGTTTTAACCCATAACTTTACAAGTTTGACAGTTCGAATCCTATAATTTTTGAAATGGCTAATTTCTATGCTTTATAATCTAAGAACATGATTTTGCAACTAATGCTTCATTTAGATGCTGATATCGGGTCACATTTGAATTGTCCAAGGCAGATGAAATTGAGTAATTTTGCAAATGGGGAACGGAGTTTAGAGCTCATTTGGAAACCGTACATCCTCCATTGATTATGTATACAGTCATCCCTTGATTGGTGATCCGAGTACAAACAGTGAAGAAAAACCATTTGATATTTACTCTCAAGATGAAAATATAGCTTTGGAGATTAAAATGGAAACTTATTCGACCTTGAAAGCTTATTCAACCTTGAATTTGGTTGGGACTTGGACTTGTATTCCAAGTTTGATCGAAGTCTGGATTTCGGTTTGAATCTAGATTGTTTATTAATGTGTTGAAGATTCGAATGACGATTTGTTATGTATGAATGCAGATTCGTTACTCGTAATTGATCATTCATATGAATTGTAGTAACCGATTTTGACACGTGTCATTCTGGTATAACTCTGATCATTCGTCTACAATACCACATTTGTTACATCTGCAGTATCATATTGGTTACTCAAACCTTATTCCTTATCATTCATGTGATCATTCCTTACTCAAACTTTATTCGGGAATGTATCGATCGTGTGAACAGTAAACTTTATCATTCTTCACCATTCGAGAGACTTTTAAACCAATTCATTACCAAAACTATAAACCCATTCGTTACCAAAATCACTGCTTCATTCGTTAAACTTTTAGTTTCATTCGTTATACCAAAAATTTCATCATTTCCTAGTTTTAACCCATAACTTTACAAGTTTGACAGTTTGAATCCTACACTTTTTGAAATGGCTAATTTCTATGCTTTATAATCTAAGAACATGATTATGCAACAAATGCTTCATTTAGATGCTGGGATCGGGTCTCATTTCAATTGTCAAAGGCAGATGAAATTGAGTGATTTTGCAAATGGGGAACGGAATTTAGAGCTCATTTGGAAACCGTACATCCTCCATTGATTATGTATACAGTCCTCCCATGATTAGTGATCCGAGTACAAAGTGTGAAGAAAAACCATTTGATATTTACTCTCAAGATGAAAATATAGCTTTGGAGATTAAAATGGAAACTTATTCGACCTTGAAAGCTTATTCAACCTTGAATTTGGTAAGGGCTTGGACTTGTATTCCAAGTTAGATCGAAGTCTGGATTTCGGTTTGAATCTAGATTGTTTATTAATGTGTTGAAGATTCGAATGACGATTTGTTAAGTATGAATACAGATTCGTTACTCGTAATAGATCATTCATATGAATAGTAGTAACCGATTTTGTCACGTGTCATTGAGGTATAACTCTGATCATTCGTCTACGATACCACATTTGTAACATCTGTAGTATCATATTGGTTACTCAAACCTTATTCCTTATCATTCATGTGATCATTCCTTACTCAAACTTTATTCGTGAATGTATCGATCTTGTGAACAGTAAACTTTATCATTCTTCACCATTCGAGAGACTTTTAAACCAATTCATTACCAAAACTATAAACCCATTCGTTACCAAAATCACTGCTTCATTCGTTACTCAAACTTTTAGTTTCATTCGTTATACCAAAAATTTCATCATTTCCTAGTTTTAACCCATAACTTTACAAGTTTGACAGTTCGAATCCTATACTTTATGAAATGGCTAATTTCTATTCTTTATAATCTAAGAACATGATTATGCAACAAATGCTTCATTTAGATGCTGATATCGGGTCTCATTTGAAGGGTCCAAGGCAGATGAAATTGAGTGATTTTACAAATGGGGAACGGAGTTTAGAGCTCATTTGGAAACCGTACATCCTCCATTGATTATGTATACAGTCATCCCTTGATTGGTGATCCGAGTACAAACAGTGAAGAAAAACCATTTGATATTTACTCTCAAGATGAAAATATAGCTTTGGAGATTAAAATGGAAACTTATTCGACCTTGAAAGCTTATTCAACCTTGAATTTGGTTGGGACTTGGACTTGTATTCCAAGTTTGATCGAAGTCTGGATTTCGGTTTGAATCTAGATTGTTTATTAATGTGTTGAAGATTCGAATGACGATTTGTTATGTATGAATACAGATTCGTTACTCGTAATTGATCATTCATATGAATTGTAGTAACCGATTTTGACACGTGTCATTCTGGTATAACTCTGATCATTCGTCTACAATACCACATTTGTTACATCTGCAGTATCATATTGGTTACTCAAACCTTATTCCTTATCATTCATGTGATCATTCCTTACTCAAACTTTATTCGGGAATGTATCGATCGTGTGAACAGTAAACTTTCTCATTCTTCACCATTCGAGAGACTTTTAAACCAATTCATTACCAAAACTATAAACCCATTCGATACCAAAATCACTGCCTCATTCGTTAAACTTTTAGTTTCATTCGTTATACCAAAAATTTCATCATTTCCTAGTTTTAACCCATAACTTTACAAGTTTGACAGTTTGAATCCTACACTTTTTGAAATGGCTAATTTCTATGCTTTATAATCTAAGAACATGATTATGCAACAAATGCTTCATTCAGATGCTGGGATCGGGTCTCATTTGAATTGTCAAAGGCAGATGAAATTGAGTGATTTTGCAAATGGGGAACGGAATTTAGAGCTCATTTGGAAACCGTACATCCTCCATTGATTATGTATACAGTCCTCCCATGATTAGTGATCCGAGTAAAAAGTGTGAAGAAAAACCATTTGATATTTACTCTCAAGATGAAAATATAGCTTTGGAGATTTAAATGGAAACTTATTCGACCTTGAAAGCTTATTCAACCTTGAATTTGGTTAGGGCTTGGATTTGTATTCCAAGTTAGATCGAAGTCTGGATTTCGGTTTGAATCTAGATTGTTTATTAATGTGTTGAAGATTCGAATGACGATTTGTTATGTATGAATACAGATTCTTTACTCGTAATAGATCATTCATATGAATAGTAGTAACCGATTTTGTCACGTGTCATTGAGGTATAACTCTGATCATTCGTCTACGATACCACATTTGTAACATCTGTAGTATCATATTGGTTACTCAAACTTTATTCCTTATCATTCATGTGATCATTCCTTACTCAAACTTTATTCGTGAATGTATCGATCGTGTGAACAGTAAACTTTATCATTCTTCACCATTCGAGAGACTTTTAAAACAATTCATTACCAAAACTATAAACCCATTCGTTACCAAAATCATTGCTTCATTCGTTACTCAAACTTTTAGTTTCATTCGTTATACCAAAAATTTCATCATTTCCTAGTTTTAACCCATAACTTTACATGTTTGACAGTTCGAATCCTATACTTTTTGAATTGGCTAATTTCTATTCTTTATAATCTAAGAACATGATTATGCAACAAATGCTTCATTTAGATGCTGATATCGGGTCTCATTTGAATTGTCCAAGGCAGATGAAATTGAGTGATTTTGCAAATGGGGAACGGAGTTTAGAGCTCATTTGGAAACCGTACATCCTCCATTGATTATGTATACAGTCATCCCTTGATTGGTGATCCGAGTACAAACAGTGAAGAAAAACCATTTGATATTTACTCTCAAGAGGAAAATATAGCTTTGGAGATTAAAATGGAAACTTATTCGACCTTGAAAGCTTATTCAACCTTGAATTTGGTTGGGACTTGGACTTGTATTCCAAGTTAGATCGAAGTCTGGATTTCGGTTTGAATCTAGATTGTTTATTAATGTGTTGAAGATTCGAATGACGATTTGTTATGTATGAATAAAGATTCGTTACTCGTAATTGATCATTCGTATGAATAGTAGTAACCGATTTTGTCACGTGTCATTGAGGTATAACTCTGATCATTCGTCTACAATACCACATTTGTAACATCTGCAGTATCATATTGGTTACTCAAACCTTATTCCTTATCATTCATGTGATCATTCCTTACTCAAACTTTATTCGTGAATGTATCGATCGTGTGAACAGTAAACTTTATCATTCTTCACCATTCGAGAGACTTTTAAACCAATTCATTACCAAAACTATAAACCCATTCGTTACCAAAATCACTGCTTCATTCGTTAAACTTTTAGTTTCATTCGTTATACCAAAAATTTCATCATTTCCTAGTTTTAACGGATAACATTACAAGTTTGACAGTTCGAATCCTATACTTTTTGAAATGGCTAATTTCTATTCTTTATAATCTAAGAACATGATTATGCAACAAATGCTTCATTTTGATGCTGATATCGGGTCTCATTTGAATTGTCCAAGGCAGATGAAATTGAGTGATTTTGCAAATGGGGAACGGAGTTTAGAGCTCATTTGGAAACCGTACATCCTCCATTGATTATGTATACAGTCATCCCTTGATTGGTGATCCGAGTACAAACAGTGAAGAAAAACCATTTGATATTTACTCTCAAGAGGAAAATATAGCTTTGGAGATTAAAATGGAAACTTATTCGACCTTGAAAGCTTATTCAACCTTGAATTTGGTTGGGACTTGGACTTGTATTCCAAGTTTGATCGAAGTCTGGATTTCGGTTTGAATCTAGATTGTTTATTAATGTGTTGAAGATTCGAATGACGATTTGTTATGTATGAATACAGATTCGTTACTCGTAATTGATCATTCATATGAATAGTAGTAACCGATTTTGTCACGTGTCATTGAGGTATAACTCTGATCATTCGTCTACAATACAACATTTGTAACATCTGCAGTATCATATTGGTTACTCAAACCTTATTCCTTATCATTCATGTGATCATTTCTTACTCAAACTTTATTCGTGAATGTATCGATCGTGTGAACAGTAACTTTATCATTCTTCACCATTCGAGAGACTTTTAAACCAATTCATTACCAAAACTATAAAACCCATTCGTTACCAAAATCACTGCTTCATTCGTTAAACTTTTAGTTTCATTCGTTATACCAAAAATTTCATCATTTCCTAGTTTTAACAGATAACTTTACAAGTTTGACAGTTCGAATCCTAAACTTTTTGAAATGGCTAATTTCTATTCTTTATAATCTAAGAACATGATTATGCAACAAATGCTTCATTTAGATGCTGATATCGGGTCTCATTTGAATTGTCCAAGGCAGATGAAATTGAGTGATTTTGCAAATGGGGAACGGAGTTTAGAGCCCATTTGGAAACCGTACATCCTCCATTGATTAAGTATACAGTCATCCCTTGATTAGTGATCCGAGTACAAACAGTGAAGAAAAACCATTTGATATTTACTCTCAAGAGGAAAATATAGCTTTGGAGATTAAAATGGAAACTTATTCGACCTTGAAAGCTTATTCAACCTTGAATTTGGTTGGGACTTGGACAAGTATTCCAAGTTAGACCGAAGTCTGGATTTCGGTTTGAATCTAGATTGTTTATTAATGTGTTGAAGATTCGAATGACGATTTGTTATGTATGAATACAGATTCGTTACTCGTAATTGATCATTCGTATGAATAGTAGTAACCGATTTTGTCACGTGTCATTGAGGTATAACTCTGATCATTCGTCTACAATACCACATTTGTAACATCTGTAGTATCATATTGATTACTCAAACCTTATTCCTTATCATTCATGTGATCATTCCTTACTCAAACTTTATTCGTGAATGTATCGATCGTGTGAACAGTAAACTTTATCATTCTTCACCATTCGAGAGACTTTTAAACCAATTCATTACCAAAACTATAAACCCATTCGTTACCATAATCACTGCTTCATTCGTTAAACTTTTAGTTTCATTCGTTATACCAAAAATTTCATCATTTCCTAGTTTTAACAGATAACATTACAAGTTTGACAGTTCGAATCCTATACTTTTTGAAATGGCTAATTTCTATTCTTTATAATCTAAGAACATGATTATGCAACAAATGCTTCATTTAGATGCTGATATCGGGTCTCATTTGAATTGTCCAAGGCAGATGAAATTGAGTGATTTTGCAAATGGGGAACGGAGTTTAGAGCTCATTTGGAAACCGTACATCCTCCATTGATTATGTATACAGTCATCCCTTGATTGGTGATCCGAGTACAAACAGTGAAGAAAAACCATTTGATATTTACTCTCAAGAGGAAAATATAGCTTTGGAGATTAAAATGGAAACTTATTCGACCTTGAAAGCTTATTCAACCTTGAATTTGGTTGGGACTTGGACTTGTATTCCAAGTTTGATCGAAGTCTGGATTTCGGTTTGAATCTAGATTGTTTATTAATGTGTTGAAGATTCGAATGACGATTTGTTATGTATGAATACAGATTCGTTACTTGTAATTGATCATGAATTGTAGTAACCGATTTTGACACGTGTCATTCTGGTATAACTCAGATCATTCGTCTACAATACCACATTTGTTACATCTACAGCATCATATTGGTTACTCAAACCTTATTCCTTATCATTCATGTGATCATTCCTTACTCAAACTTTATTCGTCAATGTATCGATCGTGTGAACAGTAAACTTTATCATTCTTCACTATTCGATAGACTTTTAAACCAAGTCATTACCAAAACTATAAACCCATTCGTTACCAAAATCACTGCTTCATTCGTTAAACTTTTATTTTCATTCGTTATACCAAAAATTTCATCATTTCCTAGTTTTAACCCATAACTTTACAAGTTTGACAGTTTGAATCCTATTCTTTTTGAAATGGCTAATTTCTATGCTTTATAGTCTAAAAACATGATTATGTAACAAATGCTTCATTTAGATGCATGCTGAGATCGGGTCTCATTTGAATTGTCCAAGCTAGATGAAATTAGGTGAGTTTGCAAATGGGGACCGGGGTTTTGAGCTCATTTGGAATCCGTACATCCTCCCTTTATTATGTATATAGTCCTCACATGATTGGTGATACGAGTACAAACTGTGAAGAAAAACCATTTGATATTTACTCTCAAGAGGAAAATATATCTTTTGAGATTAAAATGGAAACTTTATTCGACCTTGAAAGCTTATTCAACCTTGAATTTGGTTGGGACTTGGACTTGTATTCCATGTTTGATCGAAGTCTAGATTTCGGTTTGAATCTTGATTGTTTATTAATGTGTTGAAGATTCGAATGACGATTTGTTATGTATGAATAAAGATTCGTTACTCGTAATTGATCATTCGTATGAATAGTAGTAACCAATTTTGTCACGTGTCATTGAGGTATAACTCTGATCATTCGTCTACAATACCACATTTGTAACATCTGCAGTATCATATTGGTTACTCAAACCTTATTCCTTATCATTCATGTGATCATTCCTTACTCAAATTTTATTCGTGAATGTATCGATCGTGTGAACAGTAAACTTTATCATTCTTCACCATTCGAGAGACTTTTAAACCAATTCATTACCAAAACAATAAACCCATTCGTTACCAAAATCACTGCTTCATTCGTTAAACTTTTAGTTTCATTCGTTATACCAAAAATTTCATCATTTGTTGCATAATCATGTTCTTAGATTATAAATGAAGCATAGAAATTAGCCATTCCTAGTTTTAACAGATAAATGAAGTATTTGTTGCATATTCATGTTCTTAGATTATAAAGCATAGAAATTAGCCATTCCTAGTTTTAACAGATAACTTTACAAGTTTGACAGTTTGAATCCTATCTTTTGGAAATGGCTAATTTCTATGCTTTATAATCTAAGAACATGATTATGCAACAAATGCTTCATTTAGATGCTGATATCGGGTCTCATTTGAATTGTCCAAGGAAGACGAAATTGAGTGATTTTGCAAATTGGGACCGGAGTTTAGAGCTCATTTGGAAACCGTACATCCTCCCTTTATTATGTATACAGTCCTCCCATGATTGGTGTTCCAAGTACAAACTGTGAAGAAAAACCATTTGATATTTACTCTTAAGAGGAAAATATAGCTTTGGAGATTAAAATGGAAACTTATTCAACCATGAAAGCTTATTCAACCTTGAATTTAGTTGGGACTTGGACTTGTATTCCAAGTTAGATCGAAGTCTGGATTTCGGTTTGAATCTAGATTGTTTATTAATGTGTTGAAGATTCGAATGACGATTTGTTTTTTATGAATACAGATTCGTTACTCGTAATTGATCTTTCATATGAATAGTAGTAACCGATTTTGTCACGTGTCATTGAGGTATAACTCTGATCATTCGTCTACAATACAACATTTGTAACATCTGCAGTATCATATTGGTTACTCAAACCTTATTCCTTATCATTCATGTGATCATTCCTTACTCAAACTTTATTCGTGAATGTATCGATCGTGTGAACAGTAACTTTATCATTCTTCACCATTCGAGAGACTTTTAAACCAATTCATTACCAAAACTATAAACCCATTCGTTACCAAAATAACTGCTTCATTCGTTAAACTTTTAGTTTCATTCGTTATACCAAAAATTTCATCATTTCCTAGTTTTAACAGATAACTTTACAAGTTTGACAGTTCGAATCCTATACTTTTTGAAATGGCTAATTTCTATTCCTTATAATCTAAGAACATGATTATGCAACAAATGCTTCATTTAGATGCTGATATCGGGTCTCATTTGAATTGTCCAAGGCAGATGAAATTGAGTGATTTTGCAAATGGGGAACGGAGTTTAGAGCTCATTTGGAAACCGTACATCCTCCATTGATTATGTATACAGTCATCCCTTGATTAGTGATCCGAGTACAAACAGTGAAGAAAAACCATTTGATATTTACTCTCAAGAGGAAAATATAGCTTTGGAGATTAAAATGGAAACTTATTCGACCTTGAAAGCTTATTCAACCTTGAATTTGGTTGGGACTTGGACTTGTATTCCAAGTTAGACCGAAGTCTGGATTTCGGTTTGAATCTAGATTGTTTATTAATGTGTTGAAGATTCGAATGACGATTTGTTATGTATGAATACAGATTCGTTACTCGTAATTGATCATTCGTATGAATAGTAGTAACCGATTTTGTCACGTGTCATTGAGGTATAACTCTGATCATTCGTCTACAATACCACATTTGTAACATCTGCAGTATCATATTGATTACTCAAACCTTATTCCTTATCATTCATGTGATCATTCCTTACTCAAACTTTATTCGTGAATGTATCGATCGTGTGAACAGTAAACTTTATCATTCTTCACCATTCGAGAGACTTTTAAACCAATTCATTACCAAAACTATAAACCCATTCGTTACCATAATCACTGCTTCATTCGTTAAACTTTTAGTTTCATTCGTTATACCAAAAATTTCATCATTTCCTAGTTTTAACAGATAACATTACAAGTTTGACAGTTCGAATCCTATACTTTTTGAAATGGCTAATTTCTATTCTTTATAATCTAAGAACATGATTATGCAACAAATGCTTCATTTAGATGCTGATATCGGGTCTCATTTGAATTGTCCAAGGCAGATGAAAATTGAGTGATTTTGCAAATGGGGAACGGAGTTTAGAGCTCATTTGGAAACCGTACATCCTCCATTGATTATGTATACAGTCATCCCTTGATTGATGATCCGAGTACAAACAGTGAAGAAAAACCATTTGATATTTACTCTCAAGAGGAAAATATAGCTTTGGAGATTAAAATGGAAACTTATTCGACCTTGAAAGCTTATTCAACCTTGAATTTGGTTGGGACTTGGACTTGTATTCCAAGTTTGATCGAAGTCTGGATTTCTGTTTGAATCTAGATTGTTTATTAATGTGTTGAAGATTCGAATGACGATTTGTTATGTATGAATACAGATTCGTTACTCGTAATTGATCATGAATTGTAGTAACCGATTTTGACACGTGTCATTCTGGTATAACTCAGTTCATTCGTCTACAATACCACATTTGTTACATCTGCAGCATCATATTGGTTACTCAAACCTTATTCCTTATCATTCATGTGATCATTCCTTACTCAAACTTTATTCGTGAATGTATCGATCGTGTGAACAGTAAACTTTATCATTCTTCACCATTCGATAGACTTTTAAACCAAGTCATTACCAAAACTATAAACCCATTCGTTACCAAAATCACTGCTTCATTCGTTAAACTTTTAGTTTCATTCGTTATACCAAAAATTTCATCATTTCCTAGTTTTAACCCATAACTTTACAAGTTTGACAGTTTGAATCCTATTCTTTTTGAAATGGCAAATTTCTATGCATTATAGTCTAAAAACATGATTATGTAACAAATGCTTCATTTAGATGCATGCTGAGATCGGGTCTCATTTGAATTGTCCAAGGCAGATGAAATTAGGTGAGTTTGCAAATGGGGACCGAGGTTTAGAGCTAATTTGGAATCCGTACATCCTCCCTTTATTATGTATACAGTCCTCACATGATTGGTGATACGAGTACAAACTGTGAAGAAAAACCATTTGATATTTACTCTCAAGAGGAAAATATATCTTTTGAGATTAAAATGGAAACTTATTCGACCTTGAAAGCTTATTCAACCTTGAATTTGGTTGGGACTTGGACTTGTATTCCATGTTTGATCGAAGTCTAGATTTCGGTTTGAATCTTGATTGTTTATTAATGTGTTGAAGATTCGAATGACGTTTTGTTATGTATGAATACAGATTCGTTACTCGTATTTGATCATTAATTGTAGTAACCGATTTTGACACGTGTCATTCTGGTATAATTCTGATCATTCGTCAACAATACCACATTTTTTACATCTGCAGTATCATATTGGTTACTCAAACCTTATTCCTTATCATTCATGTGATCATTCCTTACTCAAACTTTATTCGTGAATGTATCGATCGTGTGAACAGTAAACTTTATCATTCTTCACCATTCAAGAGACTTTTAAACCAATTCATTACCAAAACAATAAACCCATTCGTTACCAAAATCACTGCTTCATTCGTTAAACTTTTAGTTTCATTCGTTATACCAAAAATTTAATCATTTCCTAGTTTTAACAGATAACTTTACAAGTTTGACAGTTTGAATCCTATTCTTTTTGAAATGGCTAATTTCTATGCTTTATAATCTAAGAACATGATTATGCAACAAATGCTTCATTTAGATGCTGATATCGGGTCTCATTTGAATTGTCCAAGGCAGACGAAATTGAGTGATTTTGCAAATGGGGACCGGAGTTTAGAGCTCATTTGGAAACCGTACATCCTCCCTTTATTATGTATACAGTCCTCCCATGATTGGTGATCCAAGTACAAACTGTGAAGAAAAACCATTTGATATTTACTCTTAAGAGGAAAATATAGCTTTGGAGATTAAAATGGAAACTTATTCAACCATGAAAGCTTATTCAACCTTGAATTTGGTTGGGACTTGGACTTGTATTCCAAGTTAGCTCGAAGTCTGGATTTCGGTTTGAATCTAGATTGTTTATTAATGTGTTGAAGATTCGAATGACGATTTGTTTTGTATGAATACAGATTCGTTACTCGTAATTGATCATTCATATGAATAGTAGTAACCGATTTTGTCACGTGTCATTGTGGTATAACTCTGATCATTCGTCTACAATACAACATTTGTAACATCTGCAGTATCATATTGGTTACTCAAACCTTATTCCTTATCATTCATGTGATCATTCCTTACTCAAACTTTATTCGTGAATGTATCGATCGTGTGAACAGTAACTTTATCATTCTTCACCATTCGAGAGACTTTTAAACCAATTCATTACCAAAACCATAAAGCCATTCGTTACCAAAATCACTACTTCATTCGTTAAATTTTTAGTTTCATTCGTTATACCAAAAATTTCATCATTTCCTAGTTTTAACAGATAACTTTACAAGTTTGACAGTTCGAATCCTATACTTTTTGAAATGGCTAATTTCTATTCTTTATAATCTAAGAACATGATTATGCAACAAATGCTTTATTTAGATGCTGATATTGGGTCTCATTTGAATTGTCCAAGGCAGATGAAATTAAGTGATTTTGCAAATGGGGAACGGAGTTTAGAGCTCATTTGGAAACCGTACATCCTCCATTGATTATGTATACAGTCATCCCTTGATTATTGATCCGAGTACAAACAGTGAAGAAAGACCATTTGATATTTACTCTCAAGAGGAAAATATAGCTTTGGAGATTAAAATGGAAACTTATTCGACCTTGAAAGCTTATTCAACCTTGAATTTGGTTGGGACTTGGACTTGTATTCCAAGTTTGATCGAAGTCTGGATTTCGGTTTGAATCTAGATTGTTTATTAATGTGTTGAAGATTCGAATGACGATTTGTTATGTATGAATACAGATTCGTTACTCGTAATTGATCATGAATTGTAGTAACCGATTTTGACACGTGTCATTCTGGTATAACTCAGATCATACGTCTACAATACCACATTTGTTACATCTGCAGCAACATATTGGTTACTCAAACCTTATTCCTTATCATTCTTGAGATCATTCCTTACTCAAACTTTATTCGTGAATGTATCGATCGTGTGAACAGTAAACTTTATCATTCTTCACCATTCGATAGACTTTTAAACCAAGTCATTACCAAAACTATAAACCCATTCGTTACCAAAATCACTGCTTCATTCGTTAAACTTTTAGTTTCATTCGTTATACCAAAAATTTCATCATTTCCTAGTTTTAACCCATAACTTTACAAGTTTGACAGTTTGAATCCTATTCTTTTTGAAATGGCTAATTTCTATGCTTTATAGTCTAAAAACATGATTATGTAACAAATGCTTCATTTAGATGCATGCTGAGATCGGGTCTCATTTGAATTGTCCAAGGCAGATGAAATTAGGTGAGTTTGCAAATGGGGACCGGGGTTTAGAGCTCATTTGGAATCCGTACATCCTCCCTTTATTATGTATACAGTCCTCACATGATTGGTAATACGAGTACAAACTGTGAAGAAAAACCATTTGATATTTACTCTCAAGAGGAAAATATATCTTTTGAGATTAAAATGGAAACTTATTCGACCTTGAAAGCTTATTCAACCTTGAATTTGGCTGGGACTTGGACTTGTCTTCCATGTTTGATCGAAGTCTAGATTTCGGTTTGAATCTTGATTGTTTATTAATGTGTTGAAGATTCGAATAACGATTTGTTATGTATGAATACAGATTCGTTACTCGTATTTGATCATTAATTGTAGTAACCGATTTTGACACGTGTCATTCTGGAATAACTCTGATCATTCGTCTACAATACCACATTTGTTACATCTGCAGTATCATATTGGTTACTCAAACCTTATTCCTTATCATTCATGTGATCATTCCTTACTCAAACTTTATTCGTGAATGTATCGATCGTGTGAACAGTAAACTTTATCATTCTTCACCATTCGAGAGACTTTTAAACCAATTCATTACCAAAACAATAAACCCATTCGTTACCAAAATCACTGCTTCATTCGTTAAACTTTTAGTTTCATTCGTTATACCAAAAATTTCATCATTTCCTAGTTTTAACAGATAACATTACAAGTTTGACAGTTCGAATCCTATTCTTTTTGAAATGGCTAATTTCTATGCTTTATAATCTAAGAACATGATTATGCAACAAATGCTTCATTTAGATGCTGATATCGGGTCTCATTTGAATTGTCCAAGGCAGATGAAATTGAGTGATTTTGCAAATGGGGAACGGAGTTTAAAGCTCATTAGGAAACCGTACATCCTCCATTGATTATGTATACAGTCATCCCTTGATTGGTGATCCGAGTACAAAGAGTGAAGAAAAACCATTTGATATTTACTCTCAAGAGGAAAATATAGCTTTGGAGATTAAAATGGAAACTTATTCGACCTTGAAAGCTTATTCAACCTTGAATTTGGTTGGGACTTGGACTTGTATTCCAAGTTTGATCGAAGTCTGGATTTCTGTTTGAATCTAGATTGTTTATTAATGTGTTGAAGATTCGAATGACGATTTGTTATGTATGAATACAGATTCGTTACTCGTAATTGATCATGAATTGTAGTAACCGATTTTGACACGTGTCATTCTGGTATAACTCAGATCATTCGTCTACAATACCACATTTGTTACATCTGCAGCATCATATTGGTTACTCAAACCTTATTCCTTATCATTCATGTGATCATTCCTTACTCAAACTTTATTCGTGAATGTATCGATCGTGTGAACAGTAAACTTTATCATTCTTCACCATTCGATAGACTTTTAAACCAAGTCATTACCAAAACTATAAACCCATTCGTTACCAAAATCACTGCTTCATTCGTTAAACTTTTAGTTTCATTCGTTATACCAAAAATTTCATCATTTCCTAGTTTTAACCCATAACTTTACAAGTTTGACAGTTTGAATCCTATTCTTTTTGAAATGGCAAATTTCTATGCATTATAGTCTAAAAACATGATTATGTAACAAATGCTTCATTTAGATGCATGCTGAGATCGGGTCTCATTTGAATTGTCCAAGGCAGATGAAATTAGGTGAGTTTGCAAATGGGGACCGAGGTTTAGAGCTCATTTGGAATCCGTACATCCTCCCTTTATTATGTATACAGTCCTCACATGATTGGTGATACGAGTACAAACTGTGAAGAAAAACCATTTGATATTTACTCTCAAGAGGAAAATATATATTTTGAGATTAAAATGGAAACTTATTCGACCTTGAAAGCTTATTCAACCTTGAATTTGGCTGGGACTTGGACTTGTATTCCATGTTTGATCGAAGTCTAGATTACGGTTTGAATCTTGATTGTTTATTAATGTGTTGAAGATTCGAATGACGTTTTGTTATGTATGAATACAGATTCGTTACTCGTATTTGATCATTAATTGTTGTAACCGATTTTGACACGTGTCATTCTGGAATAACTCTGATCATTCATCTACAATACCACATTTGTTACATCTGCAGTATCATATTGGTTACTCAAACCTTATTCCTTATCATTCATGTGATCATTCCTTACTCAAACTTTATTCGTGAATGTATCGATCGTGTGAACAGTAAACTTTATCATTCTTCACCATTCGAGAGACTTTTAAACCAATTCATTACCAAAACAATAAACCCATTCGTTACCAAAATCACTGCTTCATTCGTTAAACTTTTAGTTTCATTCGTTATACCAAAAATTTCATCATTTCCTAGTTTTAACAGATAACTTTACAAGTTTGACAGTTTGAATCCTATTCTTTTTGAAATGGCTAATTTCTATGCTTTATAATCTAAGAACATGATTATGCAACAAATGCTTCATTTAGATGCTGATATCGGGTCTCATTTGAATTGTCCAAGGCAGACGAAATTGAGTGATTTTGCAAATGGGGACCGGAGTTTAGAGTTCATTTGGAAACCGTACATCCTCCCTTTATTATGTATACAGTCCTCCCATGATTGGTGATCCAAGTACAAACTGTGAAGAAAAACCATTTGATATTTACTCTCAAGAGGAAAATATAGCTTTGGAGATTAAAATGGAAACTTATTCAACCTTGAAAGCTTATTCAACCTTGAATTTGGTTGGGACTTGGACTTGTATTCCAAGTTAGATCGAAGTCTGGATTTCGGTTTGAATCTAGATTGTTTATTAATGTGTTGAAGATTCGAATGACGATTTGTTATGTATGAATACAGATTCGTTACTCGTAATTGATCATTCATATGAATTGTAGTAACCGATTTTTTCACGTGTCATTGAGGTATAACTCTGATCATTCGTCTACAATACCACATTTGTTACATCTGCAGTATCATATTGGTTACTCAAACCTTATTCCTTATCATTCATGTGATCATTCCTTACTCAAACTTTATTCGTGAATGTATCGATCGTTGTGAACAGTAAATTTTATCATTCTTCACCATTCGAGAGACTTTTAAACCAAGTCATTACCAAAACTATAAACCCATTCGTTACCAAAATCACTGCTTCATTCGTTAAACTTTTAGTTTAATTCGTTATACCAAAAATTTCATCATTTCCTAGTTTTAACCCATAACTTTACAAGTTTGACAGTTCGAATCCTACACTTTTTGAAATGGCTAATTTCTATGCTTTATAATCTAAGAACATGATTATGCAACAAATGCTTCATTTAGATGCTGAGATCGGGTCTCATTTGAATTGTCCAAGGCAGATGAAATTGAGTGATTTTGCAAATGGGGAATGGAGTTTAGAGCTCATTTGGAAACCGTACATCCTCCATTGATTATGTATACAGTCCTCCCATGATTAGTGATCCGAGTACAAAGTGTGAAGAAAAACCATTTGATATTTACTCTCAAGAGGAAAATATAGCTTTGGAGATTAAAATGGAAACTTATTCGACCTTGAAAGCTTATTCAACCTTGAATTTGGTTTGGACTTGGACTTGTATTCCAAGTTAGATCGAAGTCTGGATTTCGGTTTGAATCTAGATTGTTTATTAACGTGTTGAAGATTCGAATGACGATTTGTTATGTATGAATACAGATTCGTTACTCGTAATTGATCATTCATATGAATAGTAGTAACCGATTTTGTCACGTGTCATTGAGGTATAACTCTGATCATTCGTCTACAATACCACATTTGTAACATCTGCAGTATCATATTGGTTACTCAAACCTTATTCCTTATCATTCATGTGATCATTCCTTACTCAAACTTTATTCGTGAATGTATCGATCGTGTGAACAGTAAACTTTATCATTCTTCACCATTCGAGAGACTTTTAAAACAATTCATTACCAAAACTATAAACCCATTCGTTACCAAAATCACTGCTTCATTCGTTAAACATTTAGTTTCATTCGTTATACCAAAAATTTAATCATTTCCGAGTTTTAACCCATAACTTTACAAGTTTGACAGTTCGAATCCTCTACTTTTTGAAATGGCTAATTTCTATGCTTTATAATCTAAGAACATGATTATGCAACAAATGCTTCATTTAGATGCTGATATCGGGTCTCATTTGAATTGTCCAAGGCAGATGAAATTGAGTGATTTTTCAAATGGGTAACGGAGTTTAGAGCTCATTTGAAAACCGTACATCCTCCATTGATTATGTATACAGTCATCCCTTGATTGGTGATCCGAGTACAAACAGTGAAGAAAAACCATTTGATATTTACTCTCAAGATGAAAATATAGCTTTGGAGATTAAAATGGAAACTTATTCGACCTTGAAAGCTTATTCAACCTTGAATTTGGTTGGGACTTGGACTTGTATTCCAAGTTTGATCGAAGTCTGGATTTCGGTTTGAATCTAGATTGTTTATTAATGTGTTGAAGATTCGAATGAAGATTTGTTATGTATGAATACAGATTCGTTACTCGTAATTGATCATTCATATGAATAGTAGTAACCGATTTTGACACGTGTCATTGAGGTATAACTCTGATCATTCGTCTACAATACCACATTTGTTACATCTGCAGTATCATATTGGTTACTCAAACCTGATTACTTATCATTCATTTGATAATTCCTTACTCAAACTTTATTCGTGAATGTATCAATCGTGTGAACAGTAAGCTTCATCATTCTTCACCATTCGAGAGACTTTTAAACCAATTCATTACCAAAACTATAAACCCATTTGTTACCAAAATAGTCTTCAATCGTTAATCTATTAGTTTCATTCGTTATACCAAAAATTTCATCATTTCCTAGTTTTAACCCATAACATTACAAGTTTGATAGTTCGAATCCTATACTTTTTGAAATGGCTAATTTCTATGCTTTATAATCTAAAAACATGATTATGTAACAAATGCTTCATTTAGATGCTGAGATCGGGTCTCATTTGAATTGTCCAAGGCAGATGAAATTAGGTGAGTTTGCAAATGGGGACCGGGGTTTAGAGCTCATTTGGAATCCGTACATCCTCCCTTTATTATGTATACAGTCCTCCCATGATTGGTGATCCGAGTACAAACTGTGAAGAACAACCATTTGATATTTACTCTCAAGAGGAAAATATAGCTTTGGAGATTAAAATGGAAACTTATTCGACCTTGAAAGCTTGTTCAACCTTGAATTTGGTTGGGACTTGGACTTGTATTCCAAGTTAGATCGAAGTCTGGATTTCGGTTTGAATCTAGATTATTTATTAATGTGTTGAAGATTCGAATGACGATTTGTTATGTATGAATACAGATTCGTTACTCGTAATTGATCATTCATATGAATAGTAGTAACCGATTTTGTCACGTGTCA